>NC_071121.1:17059166-17758750 GCF_024256425.1 Clarias gariepinus
AACAGACAGTGTAGAGCTTTGTTTAACTTCTTCTGTCTGATTCGGATCGAATAACAATAATTCAGATTATAGTGGTTGTTTTTTGTTTGTTGCGGGCGCGGCTGAGTCTCTCTGCGCGGGGTTTCATTTCTCTTTCAGTCGGCGCTCGAAAACGGAATGAATGACCAAGACAAAGGTTGACGCAGCGTCTCCGACTCACTTCGTCTCGGCTAAGGAAAAGAGACTCCGGAGCAAAATGGAAACGGAGAGCGGGAACGAAACCGCAGACGGCGTGCAGGCGCAGGCGGTGATCCACGAGAAGAAGAAACCGCACCGCGCGCCATCGCCCGCGAGACCCAAGGACGTGCCGGGATGGTCCATCACCAAAATCCGGGGAGGCATCGGTACACCGAGCCTCAGCGTCAAACCGGGGGCGATCCATTTAGGGAGCCGACTGTCCAGGCGCAGCCCGGTTAGCGGCAAGGAAACAAAGGGCGACAAGATCGGGAAATCGTCGGGGAAAGCCGCGCTGTCTGCGCTCGGTGCTACAAAGAGCGGCGTGAAATCGAGCAAGGCCGCTCGGAGGAAAGTATCAGATGCCAGTATCGCGTCCGACGATCTGAGCAAAGACTCAGGCAAGGAGTCGGGCAAACTCTCGCCCACGGACAGCAGCTCCGAGCTCTCCGAGTGCGCCTCGGAGGAGAATAAACTCTCCACGGACGCGCTGAGCAGCGACACCGAGAGCAGCGCGCGCGGCGAGCGGGACAGAGAGCGGCTCGCGCTGGGGGGAGACGCCGGACAGGACAGCACTTCCCCGGGGGACGAGCGCTCGCTCACCTCGCTCGACAGCCGGATGCCCGCGAGCACCTCTCTGGCCTTCTCCGATCTGAACGAGGAGCTCGCGGACGGCGCGCACGAGGAGTTTCTCCGAGAGATCGAGGAACTGAGGTCTGAAAACGACTATTTAAAGGTAAAGTCTTACAGCATAAACTCGGGTTAGACTGAACGTGCCATCTTATTCTTATACACACTTATGTATTGCCGTGTGTATTTGTCCATGTGCCCTAATAAATACTGACTATAGCTTTAAAAAAAAAAAACTTTATTATAGCCTAATGTATGCATGCATTCCCATAGTTTACTGCATCAGCACAGTTATTGCCAGAAGTAAAAAAGAAAAACTTGTGTGTGATGTGTAGTTAGGCTGGGCAGCTTTATTATTTTGGACCTGATGTACAGGTGTGAATTATAAAATGCAATGCGTCAATTTTTTCAGTCATTGTTGTTAGTTATTGTTGGTTTAAATCCGTTAACTATACTGGAGTAGCACTGAGGATTACCTTTAAAGACCAAGCCTTTTCACCCAACACTGCAAACAGACCTCTATGCATTAGTCTTATTAGCGGTCTATTAAGCCTTTAATGATGTTTAATAACATTTAATTACGCTTGTAGTAAGCCAAAGAGTGGCATTTGTTTCTGATGTAACTGTAACATAGCTTCTGTATTATTAGATCTCTAGCTGTCTACTGTATTAGGCTCCCAACCAATTAGTGCTCCTCTATTCAGGCAAAACCCTAGAAAAACAAATAATTGAAGTCTTATTTGCTAAAATGTTTGGTTATTTATTTCATCAAACTTTTGGTTGATTATTTTCCTCAGTGTGTTAAAGAGGCCAAGCTCTTTGTTATTTCAGCAGCACCTTGTCAGTTGCATGACTGTGGTTGAAAATATGTTGATTGGGTGTTCTGTTAATTTCACAAGAAAATGGGAGGGACTGTAATAAGGGCTGATATGTATCACTCCATGATTGTGCTACAGTGTGGTGCTGATTTGGAGAGAACAAGCCCTATTTTATTGCACTTACAGTTTAATATCAGTGGCATGGTGGATTAGTGGTTAGCACTGTCACCTTGCACGTCCAGGTTCGATTCCCACATCAGGGTTGGTGTGTTTGGAGTTTGCATGCTCTCCCTGTGCTTTGTGGGTTTCCTCCCACAGTCCAAAGACATCTACATTAGACTAAAATTGTGCATAGTGTGTGAATGCGTGTGCAAATGTTGACCAGACGTCCTACCACACTTGTAAAATAGTAATAAATACTACAATGATCACCATTGGCCTCATACGGTCCACAGACGTTGATGGATGAATGGATAATATTATATGACAGTTACTGACAGTGCACACCAAAACATCCAGAGTGTTAAATTAACACTGTACAGAGTTTATATAGGTCCAGTTGCACCGAAATGAACTCTGACAGTGTTAAATAAACATTGGTAATTTTTCGTGACAGTAGACATTTTTGTCTTATAATAACTTACAGAAATGAAACGACAGTTTTAAATTAGAAAACAAGCTAAGTTACCTAGAACAAAATGTGTTTGCTGCTTTTTATTAATTTATCAACCTATTTTTAAGATGCTTGAACTGACATTGCTTAACATTGCTGCATTTTTTTAGAATAAGACTATGTTTTAATAAAACAAAGATTTCAGTACTTTTTTTAGTTCCCTTTAACAAAAAAAAACACAGTGATATTACAGCAATGTTTTCATTTTACTTCTGGAAAATGTGAATAGGTCTTGTTAGGTCATTTTTCTATTCAATTGGTTAACTGTGAATATAAAGCGAATATTGAACGTCGATCCAGCTTCATCACGATGAGCCGATGAAGTTAGCAAGATAGCAAGCGAGCCAAAAGACACGTCTGTGAATTCCACATTGTAGCTTAATTCTGATAGTATTAAACATCGGCTATACACAAGGCAATTCTTAACGACACTTCATTCATTACTTATACATGAACTGTAGAATATGGATTATAGAATTATTAACTATTATAGAATTGTCTATAATCTCCTTGTAGTAGTTCTTCTACAGTGTTTCAAACCTCTCATTCAGGCCGGATGTTTGGAGGTTTCAGAGGGTTTCAGTTCTTGAATTGGTTGCTGTGGCTCAGTGTAGTGGCCTCCAAAATCCCCAAATCTAAACCCACTTAATTTTAACCTATGTTAATGGTTAAAATTAACATAGCCTTGATGTCCCAGGCAGGAAAAGCACAAAGATCATTTAAAATAATAAGTTCATCATGAGCGGAAGAGACGATTCTGTGTGTGTTTACTGAGAAATGGCAATCGCATCAGGGCTGTCCTGGAGGGCCAGTGTCCAGCACAACCACTTACCACTCACTAATCCTGGCAATTAACAGATTAGATGAGTCATCTGCGTTTGAGCTGAAGAATCGCCAAACTGTGCTGGTCACTGGCCTTCTAGGCCTGCATGTGTGTAGTGCTGTCTTCTGTAAATACTGTTACATTTTACTGAAAAGTGTTGATTTCCTCAAGTCATGATTCACTCCATTGAGAGGATGGTTTGTTACAGTGCATGTGTAGATGACAGAGTGGGAGATGGTCATCTCAACACTTTAATGCAAAACATGTTGCAGTGAATCAGCATGTGCAACTATGTGACGCTCCTTATTCAACTTGTGTTTTCAATTCCGGGTTCCTGTAATGGATAATATGCAGGTGTTGATCTTCAAGGAAAGATGATATTTTATGAAAGTATAATTTAATTTAAAGCCCATTCTTACTCTCATGACACAGAATAATATGGTCTCTAACCAGCCCAGTGTGATTATATTAGCTGAGCTGTAGTTTATAAGCGCATGCATTACAAGCACATGGACCGTGCCGCAGTGCTGCCGAAAAAAATTCACATAAAACTAATGTGTTATCCAATAACATTTACATTTACTTACTAAGTACTGTTATTTTTCCACCTTTCTTGGCAGCACCTTTGCTGAATTGCTCTCCTAAACAGTGCTTTGTTTGTTTTGCAAAGCAGGAGCCGAGTTAAATGGAACTAGATTGCAGCTGCTAGGGGAAAAAATAAATTGCATCAAACGTGCACAATAAAGTCACAAGTACTCATCTGATTGGATTACATACCTTGCTCTTAACGAACCAAGATGAGACTAATACGGGTTATTTGGCTGTTTGTGAAACAGGGACTAAAACTAACAATATATCCATGCATTATGAATTATGAATTTTCCTTAGTTTAACAGTTATCAGATTATTGACGTGCTCATGTAACAGTCTATTTGACAGGTTTGGGACGTAAAATAGACGCAAAAAACCCTAAAAGCACCCCACCAAGATTTTAGTACAATATTCAGGTTATTTCTTATATGTTAAATTTCCACATCATTTTTCTTCAGTGAGCGAAGTTTCAGTGCAACCATAAAGGGGACGTTTAAATGTTTTGACAGAAATTTGATTATTGTTTTTTTGTTTGTGTGTGTTATCAGGATGAGGTTGAGGAGCTGCGCTCAGAGATGCTGGAGATGAGGGACATGTACATGGAGGAGGATGTGTACCAGCTCCAGGAACTTAGGCAGCAACTGGAGCAGGCCAACAAGACATGTCGCATCCTGCAGTACCGACTACGCAAGGCCGAGAGACGCAGCCTGCGCGTAGCTCAAACCGGGCAGGTGGATGGCGAGCTCATCCGCACTTTAGAGCAAGATGTTAAGGTAAGAAACAGTGAGTGCCAGTGCTGCCTTGCGTACATTGTTTCTGTGGTGTGAGCAGTAGGCATGTGGAGAAGTTGTGCAACTATTTAACAGTGTTCAGAATTATAAAACAGTCCCGTAAGTAAAATGAAACAGATTTGGACGAAAGTAAACTTTAATAGTCAGTGTCATATCAGGCTGTAATTGCTCACTTAGAAATATTGCCTTTGTTACAATGGATATATGGGACCCGTCACATCAAGTCAGGTCGCACAGGACAGTGGCTAGTAGGTGAAATGTATGAAATTTAAAAATTTGGCTGATAAAGTTGATAAATACCTTATCTTTCTCATCTGTCAAAAGAATTGATAAAGTTTTAAAGCATTTAATAAACACTATCCTAATTATTACTCCATTTTGACTGCTGGTGACATTATTTTTTGGGATAGCAAGGATATCCACACATTGCTAACCTCACCCGCTCCTGTCGATTTCTTCTTCACAACATCAGAAGAATCCGCCCATTTCTTTCTTCCCAAGTTCTCCTACACTACCCCACTTCTCCACTTTCCGCACTGGCTTCCTGTAGCTGCCCGCATCAAATTCAAAACCCTGATGCTGCCTACAAAACAAAAAAACGGGCCAGCACCCACTCACCTGTCAGCTCTAATCACACCTCACGCTGCACCACGTTCCCTCCGATCCTCCAGCACCGCTCGGCTGCTCCCACCATCTCTCAGGGATCGAGGAAGACGTGTAGCTAGACTCTTTTATCTTCTGGCACCTAGGTGGTGGAATGAACTTCCTCTAGATGCCCGTACAGCTGAGACTCTTCCAACAGTGTTGGACTGATGGTACTTAGTTAGTAACCCAGTCTAAGGATCTATCCAATGATGAAAACCGCAAAGCACTTTTGAAGTTGCTCTGGATAAGAGCATCCGCCAAAGCCCAAATGTTAAAATAAGGCTGAAGGTTCCTTTGTTCTTACTACATCATGGAATCTTCATTTAAATGTTCCGAGGCCATATCAGGAATCATCCAGACACAAGACTAATAAACTTGAAAACAAAACTGACCTTATTGAATCTGTAATCTACACATATGCATAACTCAAGTCATTCAAAATGCAACTAAATATCTGATTTGATGTGATGGGTCACACATATACGGTGCTGATGTTATGGTCCTTTCAGATCTCAGGAATGTGCAAATATTTACAAAAATGAGACAAAATAAGATGCAGAACTATTGGTGATGTTTTATACCGTCTACAGTATTGTCTGGGATGATCATCACTTTTCAGTGGTTTTAAATTCTCCATTCTGATTGCCTCTGACGACATTTAAATTAATGCTCTCATTCTAATGCATTATCATTACAACAGTAGCAGCTATTGTACAGGTTTTTGTTGTTCTTTCATTTAAGAGAGATGAAAAAAAGGGTTCTGAGGGAATGGCTGTTTATAGCCGCTATTACATAAGCAGTAAGAATAACTAACGTGTCTTGAGGCCTTTCCACAAATTAATCAATCCTGCATGGCATTCGTTGGCAAGCTGTTGTTATGTAAGTAAAATAAAACACTTTGGGACATGTTGGTATTGGAAAATACTCAACTTTGGGTTGGTCACACCCTGTTACAACACTCCATTGTTTTTTTGTTTTTTTAATATATAAATGACCTTCCCTGGTGTGCTTTATTCCTTGCATATTGTAGAAACCGTCTGCCTCCTGACCATCATGTGCCTGTGTTATTGTCTGATGAAACCACAAGTATACTGGCTCGGCTGGTTTGTAAGAAACGGACTTGTTTAAGTGCACCGAAAGAAAGGATCTTTTTTTTTTCTTCTTTTTTTTTTATTCCTCAGAACTACAAAAAAATTTGCCAGATCTACAAGTTTACCCTTAGAATCTAATCAGAAGTGGCTGCTTAACATGGCTTTTAAGAGCTTACTTTAATGGCTTACATGTGAAGTTATTTAGGCCTCAGTGTCTTGCAGCCAGCAGGACAATGCTTCTCTTTTCAAGCCTCTCAGCAACGGAAGCTTTAGTAATGATGTCATTCCCTTAAGCCACGTCCTGCTACTGCCGAGCCTCGTTTTAAATAGCCAACGTGTTCTTAGTAACACAAACAACAAAGGGTGCTGTGTCTCGTCCTCAGCGAGGCTGAACATGGCTGACATTTAAATCCAAATGATTTTTAGGTACATCCTGAGAGATTGTCCATGCTCTCGATTCAAATCATGCCCAGCCAATCGAGACAGACTTTCCAGTGGTTGGCACATGGGACAGAATGGGCGTGTTAGAAGGATTTAAAAGTAAACACAGTGTGTGTGTCAGATTCGGAAAGCGCTAGCCCCCTACTGTCCCCTAACAGTTGGCCGATTGTCTGTTTGCTACTAGTCGCCAGTTCAAGTTACTGTCCCGCTCAGTGTTTGCTGTTTCAGCTGAGTTTAGATGGTGTCGTGTTACTGACGGTGCCAGAGAAAAACACTAAATCGCTGGCTGTAGTGCGTCCGAAAGCCTTTAAGGAATCCTGGTATTCATGGCTTGATCTGATAACGCTGATTGCTCTTAATTTGTCATAAAACAAATATTTGGACTATTCGAGGAACATCCAGCAGAAATCACCCCTCTAACGGGTACACTCGAAAAGAAAAGAACGACTGCCATCCGTTCTTCAGTCTCGTTACATCTGTGCAGCTGATGTTTTTGTTTGGTTTTGAATTGCGCCTTGAGCAGTTCCCACATTTGGCTTTTTCCTGTCTCTTCACAGAGCACAAGATGTCATGTTATGTAGGTCATGAGGGAGGACGTGAGGACTGACTGGATACTTGGACTTCCCCAGCACTCTTTGCTCCCCCTTATGCACTGACCTCATTTTTCAGTTCAGTGAGAAAAGCTCAGGCTTAGCCAGAGAGAGAGCAGCAGACAATATGGAGAGAGAGGGAGAGAGAGAGAGAGAGAGAGAGAAAGACAGAAAGAAGTGCTCTTTGTATTGTACTTGGATGTTGTGGTTTAGTGAATGTCGGTTGAAGAGGCACTGTAGATTTATCTGAGACTCTGTTGGCTATTGTCTGCAAAACACTACATCTGAGGGTTTATCCTAGTCCAGTGCAAGGAGAGATCGTCAGGATAATGGCTGACCTATGTAGGAGAGGACACAGAGTGCTACACTAGAGAAAGCCTCAATCTAATCAGTGTTTCCTACTGTACGTCTCATCCAGCTCTCTTACAATTGACTGATCTGTCCAGCCGCGGTTACTGTTGCTAAGACAAGCTGTTAAAACATGAGATTGAAGTCATCAAGTCGCAATGTTTAAAAATATCAGTTTTGTAAATCAGTTAAGATTATGAATAGAAACAACAATGGTTCTAGTATATAGGACAAAAAGAATAAAAACGGCAAAAGTTACCATTCAAAAAGCATCGTGTCTGCCTGTTCAAGTGCCTTTATGTTTAGCATGCCAAATATTGTTTTTTTTTTATTCATTTTTAGTTGCAATCAGTAACAAACCTTTGGATGATCTGGTTACCTATAATTTTGTGCTGTTAGAGCTAACATTGTTGTGTTATTTGTAAATATGAGAGGAGAGAGGAGTATGTATAGAGAGTAATACCAAAAGTAAGGCAAAATCGGGCATCATGTTTTATTAACTGACATACTGTAGGTCGTTTATGCTGGTAGAGTAACTCTTCCATTATACAAAGGTACTAATCAGTATAGTCTCCATCACTAGTGATACGTTTGTGCCATTCCTGAACCCAACTCTTAAATCCTCTTTGAAAATCCCAGTCTGTCATTGCATGGTTTTCAGTTACCTCTTTAGATTTGTCACATAGACGTTACTGCACAGTCAAATTCTTTCTTTGCATATCCTAGTAGGAAGTTGTGGTCAGAGGGCAGGGTCAGGCATGATATGGTGCCAGGTTAAGGGCCTTGGTCAAGGGCCCGACTGGAGCAGCTTGATGGAGCTGGGACTTGATGCCAACCTTCTGATTTATTAACCTTTATATAGAGGAAGACTTACTCTACCAATAAGCATTTTAATATAATAGTTATGCCTGCTTTTGCATTACTGTTGATACAGCGATTGTATTTACAGCTTATGTTGTGCGCGATTAAGCTCATGAAACCAGATTAGAAGCTTTATTATAACTATAATTAGATGACATGTTGTTGTGTAGAACGTCAGTACTAAAGTCAAATCCGAGGCTGTTCTAAAGACTTGCCTGGGTTTATGGCCGATAGCAACCTTTGCAAAGTAGTAATTAAAAAAACAAGGGCGAAAAAAAAAAAGAGAAAAAAAAAGGAATCGATCTACATCAGGAAAAGTGAGTACCACCCCTCCCCCTTCCTCTTCCCCTTTAACATTCCACAGATAACGAAAGCAGCGTACATAATGGCTCGTGTGCTGCGTTCACGTTTCACAGTCAGTCCGAACATCTAACACAGCTGACTTCAGCGATGAGCACAGGGAACCTGAAACTAGACACGATATCCTAAGAGTGCTACAGTTAGCCAAAAGCAGATTTTTTCTCTCATCAGTAAAGGTACAGACTGTCTGAAAAGTGGCCAAGTGTGTTGGACTTGTAATGTGGAAAACATGTGAGTGATTTTACTGTCTCAAAGGTCCCGTCGAAAACAATACCGAACTTATATTAGAAATAGTAAATAACACTTTAATAAACATTTTTATTGATTACACCCTCACTGCTGAGGAGGTTTTATAGTGGTAGTATTCAAGAGATTCAAAAAATTAACTTCTGAAAATGGACATTAGTCATGTAGTTCCTGTAGTGAAAAAAAAACTCTCATTACAAAAACATTACATATAGTTTGTGTAAAATGTGAAGTGAGTTAATAATTTTATTATCAGCACTGTCTATATCATTGTCCGTCTTATCCCCTGAGATGAATTAAATGTTAAATGTTGCTCACAGCATTTAAACTCACCCCTCATGGTCATTCCTACATTTCCATGATTACCGTATTAATTTAATCCTGTTGCCTAACTTTCACATTCCAAGCCACACGGTTCAGTTTAGATTTTTTTTCCCACATGTTATGACGGATCACATTCATAATGACTTCAACTGACTTTTATCTGACTCTGATGTGGATGCATCCGTCCTCTGAAATGGGACACACACGTCATACGTCTGCTCGTACCATCTTGGTTAAAACACGTCATATTTGTTTGCCCGCTTATTCATTGCAAACAATGAGATTTTAGCAAAGATTTTGCTCTGGAGAGTGACAAGCACAGTTAGTCGGCTGTATTTGTTTAGATTCAGCATAAATGAAGAAAGCCAGATGCCGCGTTTTAGCTGTTTTAGCAGCTGCTGTTAGAGAAATTCCTGCACCGCTGGTGCTGACTGATGACGTCGACCCCCTACGCATGCACAGACGCAAGAAGTCACACAACTTCCGATCTGATGGTTCTCATTCAAGTCGCATGAATTGCATCAGATTTGTGTGTTCAGACATCCATATAAAAACTGATTATCACTTTGGATATAAGTCATTTCTGCCTGGTAATGTGAACAAAGGCTAATTTAACATTATGTTTAAACATTCAAAATTATATTATAATAGAAAGCATGGTTTATCTTTTGCAACACTTGAAAATGAAAAAAAAAAAACTATCTGAAAGAAACAGTACCTATATAAAAAAAGATCTTGTCCTTGTCCTTAACAACAATACCAAGTTGGTTAAAATGGCATTAAATACAACAATAAAAAGGTAAACGGAACCCTCCTGTAGTAGACAGTGGAGCTTCCAGAGTTGCAATAGAGAGAAAGGAATACATATTTATGGTATAAAATATATATATATGGTATATATATATATATATATACATATATATATACTGTAATGTGCTTTTCAGGCTGTGAAAGGTATAACACTTTCTTTATTCTGCAGGTTACAGTGCTTATAACGCCATCCTGAATAATATTTTATACCTTGTGTTTCCATCAGGAGATTATATTTTTGACTCATAAATGTAACACCGTCAGACAGCATATTAAACAAAGCAGGACATATTGTAAACATTGGTGTACAGCACGGAGACAGAGGGAGCATGGGACTGGGTGGAGCGAAGACACAGAGGGAGAGGAGGGGCGGGGCTGTGAGCAGTGTGGAAGAGGAGAGATGCAAATACTGATTTGACATAACGGACGAAACAAAACATGTAACGCATCATCAAACTATACTGACATAAACTATATTGTCTTATCTTATAGCTTGTTTCATAATATATCTATATACATACGTTAAAAAGTCAATATGCTTCCCAGTCCTAAGTTCTCAAAGATGCAGGATGCAGGAAAAATGATCAAGCGGAAGAACCTAAGGCCGAATTGTACAGGCAGGATGACCGGGACAAAGCCCCAGCGAAAAGGCAGGTCTAATGGAGTTTCCCTGATATGCAGTGGGTAATACCAAAAATTGCTTAAAAGGTAATGCTGGCTATTATAAAAAAGGTGTCAGAACACCAGCAGTTCATCGCAGCTTGCTACAGACAGAGTGACCATGCTTAGCACATGGGCATGTGATCATCAGAACCGGACCATGGAGCATTGTGAGATTTTGACTTGGCCTGATAAATTCTGTTTTCTTCTACATCATGTGACTGATCTGATGTATGTGCGTCACTTACCTGGCTGGGTTAGAAATGCCACCAGGATGCATGATTTAAAGAACGTAAGATGACATCAGATGATCTGGAAAATGTTCTATTGGTAAACCATGGGTCCTGGCATTCACCTGGATGTTATTTTAACAACCTTTACCTGTACACCATTTTGTGGCAGTAATGCCCCCTAATGGCAGTGGCCTTTTTTAGATAATGTGCCCTGCTAGGCTGCGGAAATGTTCATGAATGATTTGAAATAGATAACTTCCAAGTCCAAAGATATACAGATTAGGTAAATTGGTGTTCCCAAATTGCCTATAGTGTATGCCCTGACATGGATCGGCACCCTGTCCAGGGTGTGCCCTATCTCATGTCTAGTGTCTGGAATAGGCTCCGGGCCTCCTTGGCCCTGTATGGAACAAAAGGTAGAGAAGATAAATAAATAATAAAACATAACATACTACACGCTAATTCAGCCAAAAGAGGCTTCGAATATTCGGTAATAACTTTTGCTATGACTGAAATACACTACATACATTGACGTATGTGTCATCAATGCATTACATGCGATGCTGGAAGTGATTTCCGTTTTTTGCCAGACACAAATCTTCCACAGTGTGAGGCTTGTTCCAGTAGAGTTTTCTATTATAAGTCTGTTGATGTCAGATCTGACGTCCGTCTCGTGTGCGAAGCGTCTTAGAGATTTGATGGGCAGCATGCAGACGACGTTGCTCGTCTCAGATTGTGTCCTGCGACATTTTCAGTTGGCCTTCACCATAAGAAGGGATCGATGATCCTGTCATTTATAGTTTCTGTTCCATCCTCTAAATAACTCTCATTTATGGTATGTCAGGAACACCATATTTCTTCCTAAGTCCACTCTGCCATCGCTTAAAAGAATCGGTGACCCTGTAGGTTCCCACTATGAAGATGTGCTGCTCATTAATTTACACCATCATACTGATGGGAACTTGAGTGAAACGCGATGCGCGATGGCTGTCTGGCGCCTGGCGCAATATATTGCGAAGCACAGTGTATGGTGTTTCGTTCAGATTGCTTTCTTCTAGCAAGTGTCATTGCAGACTATTCGTGATCTCTTTCAAGTGAATCACCCAGTATAATACATTCATGAGCAAGAGTTGACTTTGTACAGGCCATCATGGTTGCCCTCAGTGTGCAAGTTCTTTAAAACAGCAGTTTTATTAGCAGGGTGCTGGGTCAAGCAGGACCACACACATACTCAGGCATCTCTTTGATAGCTAATTGCACCCTTTGGAGTCCTGTTGTTGTTTATATGGTCTACACAGACAGTTCATTATGTCTCAGAATGTAGCAGGGTGGAGGAAGCCAGACAAATGAGAGATCAAGGCACTATTAACATCACTTTTAACGTCCTGTGATATAACACCTCCTTCTCACCCTTGAATCCCTACTGGAATCTGCACCAGCTCTCCTCAATCTCAACCGCCTCTTTAATCCACCCCCTGTGTCCTCGACTTTTCCATATCAAAGCAGCACCTTTAAGAAGTGGTAAAGCTGGCAGACGGATGCAGGTGGTGACAGACACGGAGATGTGGAGCTCGTGGAATATAAATCACTGTTATATAAAAATAATGTAAGGATGCATTAAACAGTATTTCATATTTTTGCTTTAACAAAATATTCGATGTTTTCTGACATTATTTTTTTGTATAATGAATAAAAGCATTGACTAACACTAACATAGCTGACATTGTGTGTAACCGAATGGCAACCCAAAGGGCATAATTGTATAGACGGGACAGTAGAGAGAGTAACTGGTGAAGCGACTCAGATAAACAGAGATGGTTTATTCTGCAAAAAAAGAAAGAAAAAAATGGGAATGGTTGTAAGGAAAAAGAAAAACTGAATAGATGCACAAGTGAAAGGAGGCAGCGAGATGGAGGCAAGGACGGGCTCTCATATAAAGGCATGGTATGTACACAGAGGGGTATTGTGGGTACACAGCTGCTCTCTTGCCTTGATTCAGATTCAGAGCAGGCACTGATAAGAAAGGAAGGAGAACCTTTAATGTAGTCCGACTCACTGAGAGCCGCCTTCTGTGGACCGCATCCTTCCTCATCACATTCATTACATAGTGTAGTTTTGCTTATTTACTGCCGGTAAGGACTCACAAAGTTAATTGTGATGGATTTGTGCTCTGTATCGTGTGCTCAAATACATCATACCTTACGATGTGTATACTCTTATCATGCATTTCAGGAGGATAAAGTGATTACTGAATCTGAATGAGAGCGGAATGGAAGGAACGCATTTTAACACAATAGAGCTTGTTTTATTGTGTGTGTGGGTGGCAGGTGTTCTTCCTTTAGACAACACTGGTAACAGGTCTTCTTAAGCAGCATGGCCTTCTAATGGAAAGCTTTTAATGTACTCTGTTTCATGTGGGAGACATTAGTTCCACACCCACTGTTAGTCTAGAGGACATCTCCTTTGTCTTGCTCTACTCAACCACAGACTGTATAAAAAATAACAGGATTAGCCCTCCATGACATCACCTGTAGGTAGTTCTGAAAGCTCACCATCACCATCAGAAAGCTCACCATCAGAGCAAATGGTGCCCAGTCATCATTCAAGGTGGCCCCTTGTTTTCTGCTGGATAACATTTGAATCATGCAATCATGCTTTTAAGATACCTTATATGTAATTACATACATAAGAATGTGTGATGCGAAAACAAGCTTCAGATTGAGTTCTGTGTAAAGGTTACAATACACAGCTGTAATGGTCTATTATGAAAGCTACCACAAAAATGGAGGAAAATGGATAGGGTGCCAATCCATCGTAGGGCGCACACACACACACACACACACACATACTACGGGCAATTTGGGAACGCCTATTAGCCTAATCTGCATGTCTTTAAACCAAGGGTGGAAACCGGAGTACCCAGAGGAAACCCACCAAGCACGGGGAGAACATGCAAACTCCATGCACACAGACCTAAGGCGGGATTCGAACCCAGATCGTGGAGGTGCAAGGCGACAGTACTAACCACTGGTGCCACCCACAAAAAAAAAGGAACCCATAAAATGTAAAAATATAAAGAATACAAATGTGATGCCTTAAACTGTTTGTGTTAATATTGGCTAAGATGCAGCTACCACACACACACACAGTCATGTGTGACTCAAAATATACCATTGGATTGTGCAACTAATGATAAGTGTTTTTTCTACAGCTTGTGTTTCATCTCTGCAGCTGCACATTAGTCATTTGACCAACTTCCACATAATTTCTATAATGTGGTTTCAGTTCTTCAAATCACAGCTTCCCAGCCCCTGACCTGGACACCTTAGTGTTTCTCTGCTTTAAACACACCTGATTCATCTAATCAGCTCTTCCTAAGCCAAAGTGTGTGTTAGAGCAAGAAAATTAGTTGGAAATCGGTAATTAAACCAGATGATGAATTAATATTTTGAAATCTTTTTCTCACATTCTCACAATTTGCATATTCCAGGTGGCCAAGGATGTGTCCATCCGCTTGCACAATGAGCTGGACGCAGTGGAGAAGAAGAGGAGTCGTCTGGAGCAGGAGAACGAGGAGTTGCAAGTGAAGCTTCAGGACCTGGAAGTGGCCAAGCAGGTCCTGCAGGCCGAGCTGGAGAAGAGCCGAGAGGTATGACACGGGCCAGGCTTCTGAGACTACAGTATATTACTCTCTTCTGGTTATAAAACTTATAAATGAAGAGAAACTTGTTAGGGAATTAGGGGAATTTTATACGAGAAGTTGGTTTTCACTTGACCACCGCTGAACTTTAAGACAGAGCTAAGACATGAATGGCTCCAAAAGGGTTTAACTGTCATTTCGCATTCTTTAATGATTAGTTGACGGTGTGGTTGATATGGCTAGCTCGTGGCTTGTCTCTGCCTGAATATAGACGGTTGCTTGGGTGTGTTTCACCAGTGGTGAGCTGTTGACTTTTCCAGTGTAAATGTCAGGAAAAGGGAAAGCATTGATGAAGTTTAATGGTAGACATACCGCACAAGTGAACACCAGTGGCATGATTTGTACAGTAACATTTCTAGTTGTAAGGTTCTCCAATAGATCATGATGTATTTTATTACTCCTGGAGAGTGGTTAGCATTTCAGCCTTACACCTCCAGGGTCGAGGGTTTAATTCTCACTCGTGTGTATGAAATTTGCATGTTCTCTCAGGGTACTCCGGTTTTCTCCCACAGTGGAAAGACATGCAGATTAGGATTAGGATGCGACAAACTACAGGAGAGGAAGTGAGACTGAGTGATATATCTGTATCTGGGTTACAGGAGTTTATTAGCTTAGATGTGCAACAGAGTGACTCATTTTTCATCAGTAAATACATCACTGTAAAAGGTTCCTAGATTTCACTTTGATTCAAAAATCATTTGTTGACTGTTTCCTTTTCACACAAAACTGGCAATGCCCTGATTGGCAGAATTCCTGAGCTGGATTTTTTTTTTACTGCGGTAACAAGACTTTGTGTGTGTGTGAATGTGTATGTGTGTGTGTGTGCAAAGGTTTTGTTTAGTGTAAACCATCTGTAATGTTTGACTCTAAATCAAAGTTGAATTACAAATTTAGTTAATGCACATTAAAAGAGAAGGACCTAAAGGAAGGATTTGCTGAATTAAGTGTATTTACTTCTGTATTTGGTAGTTGTTGTTTTTATTATACATGATAGCTCATCATACACTGACCCTTATTACAAGGGTCAAATTATTGTCCTGCATCAACACATTAATAAAAGCTGTCAGGACAGTGCTGAAATGTGGTCATAAACGGAGATGACTTACACGCTTGATAAAGTTGCATCATAAAAATAAAACTGACAGTAGAAATCACGGCTTCAGTTTGGGTAAGGGTCACGCGGTCTGATGAGTTAAGGCGAACCCCATTGCTAAGGGTGATAGCGAAGTGCATGAAGTGATTCACCCATCATGCATAGCGGCCACTGTACAAGCCTCTGAGTGTTATAATCCGGGGTTGCTTCAGTAGGTCACGGTGGTTCTGGAAGCCACACATGAAATAGCCACAACCTTTTCCACTGCAATCAAAGCTAAAGATGGACAAACTAAATCTTGAACTTTGCTTTTGGTCAGACAGTGTAAGTTCAAGTTAGGACATGTTATTTTTGTAATACAGGACTGTATATCTTAATTTTTCTGCTGCTGTAGTCAGATTAACATATACAGTATATTATAGTTAAGGAATATTTAATAAAATGATTATTTATTATAATAAAAATCTATGCAAATCGACGCAGGGATTTATATGTGTTCTCAGATTAGCTAAGAAATGATGAACTATTATTAGGATCTTTAAATAATATTCGGTAAGGTTTTTTTCCTGAAGACTTTTATACACTTTTAATTTAAAATCAGCAAAATGTAATGATGCGATGTGTGTGATTAATAAGTGACAAGCAGGGATTAATGCAGATAGTGGTTCTTCTCTGCAGCTGTAATTTTTCCAATTTTTAATCAAGGGGCACAAAGTGTCGGCCGAGAACGATGCAGGCCTTTTCAATCGGTTTGGACAGAAAATCAACACGGAGCCACATATTTGATTAGTGAAGTGACGTATTATTGACTCGCTGCACTTTCAGAAGGTCAATCAGGAAGAGGCACACTGAACTTACTAAAAAGGGCTAGCCATGGCCGGTTATGTTTTGTGCTCTCTCTCTCTCTCTCTCTCTCTCTCGCTCTCTCTCTCTCTCTCTCTCGCTCTCTTTCTCTCGCTCTCTCTCTCTCTCTCTCTCTCTCTCTCTTTCTCTCGTCTTCTTATATTCCTGCTTGTTTTTCCCCCCATTCTTTCTTTCGTTGCTTTCTACTTCATTTCATCTGCATTAATCTTCCAGCTGTTAGAAAGCTTCATGGGGGATTTAGCAAGGGAGAAGAGCAGGATGGGGTGTGAAATGTGTGTGAGACGGCTTGAGGCTGATATAACTCTGTGGTAAGTCTCTGAGGAAACTGGAGAACGAGCTCTTAAAACAATAGCTTGGGTAGCATCAGATTTACAGCAAATTCCATTTGATCCCAAATGTTGTGAAATCAACGTGTGTTATCTTACATTTGCTTCAGATCTGAATTTTGATATCTGAGCGTAAAGTTTCAGAAGTACCTAAGGGTTGCACAGTATTGCATATAGCGGTATAAATCTGCATATATAAATCAACAGATTACACTTTTTTAGAATAGCACATAAAACTTGACCACGAGTTAAGCATTAGGTTTATATCAGTTGTACTTAGTAGCTACTTTTATACCGTTCAAAAGTTTGGGGTCACTTGCAAATTTCTTTGTTTAGTGATTTATTTTCCACATTCTACAACATTTACATTACATTTAGGCATTTGGCAGACGCTCTTATCCAGAGCGACTTACTTTTTTTTTTTTTATCTCATTATACATCTGAGCAGTTGAGGGTTAAGGGCCTTGCTCAAGGGCCCAACAGTGGCAACTCGGTGGTTGTGGGGTTTGAACCTCGGATCTTCCGAACCGCAGTCCAATGCATTAACCACTGAGCTACCCCTACAGATGATGACAACAATACTGGGGATTTCAAAACTATAAAATAGCACATATAGAATTAGGTAATTATGTAACAACAACAAAAACAACAGTTAGTTGGTATTTTAAGACACAGAGGTCAGCCTTTCTGTAATGTTTAGGTAATTACGTAACAACATATATCTGTATATATATGTATAGATATATGTTGTTACGTACATATAGATATATATAAACTGTCTTTCCTCTTGATGTATTTCCTCATATATTCCCCCATGTGGTGTTCTAATGATGGCGGTGCAGACTACTATCTAACACTCTAATCCTAAATCTTTTTTTAGCTTTTTAAATGGATTAAGATCTGATGACAGTGGAGGCTTTAGCCTATGCTTTATATCATTCTTATATTATTCCATGAGCTGTCATCATCTGTGAGTGTGCGACTGATTTTAAGGTCAGGAATGGCACCCGAGCGGACGACACAATGTTACAGTGTTATAGTGTCCAAAATGACAAAAACTTCTAAAAATAAAGTTTCGGCTCTTCTTTACGTGTGTTAGAGGGTGTAATATGAAAGGCTACATCTAATTTTTAAATTAAGATATTATTAAAATGATGTATTTATACTCTCACTTTATTTCCTATCAACTGAACTGTTGCGACATACACATTAGGCCACAAGTAATGCAAATATAAATATGGTCTTCTTAGGGCCTTCATAAATATGTCACACTTATTTGGCGACATATCCGTTTTAAATTAATCAGATCCATCATTAATAAATATCCCAGGAAGGCCTAGAACTCCTTGCAGATAAAGTAAAGGTGGCTATAGAGAAATTTGCATCTGGAGGAAACCCCCCAAGAACAGGCAGAATATGCAAACTCCATGCACACAGACCCGAGGTGGGATTCAAACCCCGGACCCTGGCGGTGCAAAGGGACAATGCCACTATGCCACCTATAGCCCAAAATATGAACTTAAATAACATCCAATTTTTAATCTATAGGGATTAATATAATGTTGATAACCTGATAGAACACCTTTGAAATTAATTAGAGCGGAGACTGAGGGCCAGGTCTTTTCGTTCAACATCAGTGGCTGACCTCACAAATGCACTTCTAGAGAATGGTCAAAAATTCCCATAAACACACTCCTAAATCTTGTGGAAAGCCTTCCCAGAAGAGTTGAAGCTGTTATAACTGTAATGGGTGGGACAACATCATATCATGATTAAATATCATGGATTAGGAATTGGATGTTACTCATGTTCATATGCGATCGAATACTCTTGGCAATATAGTGTATATATATATATATATATATATATATATATATATTGGACTGTGAAACTGTACACTTGTCATATGACCATTCTAGAATCAGATGCCCAATAGGGGATTACAGGGAGCTCACTGTCATTAGTCCCTTTCACACAGCCTGTTCATAGCAGGAATACTGCACCATTGTTGCACCTGTATAAAAGGCACAGAGACAGAACCCGAGGGCCATTGTGGTCACGCTGTAAAGCCAAACCATACCGAGACATATCCCCGGGGTATAGCACGGCCACCGGTTATGACAGCTCAGTGCATATTTCACCAGAGGTTTCACTGCTGATGGAGCATAAAGCATAAAGCACCAGAAAGCAGGGAAGTCCCGCTGTGTGGGTCACAGCTTAAACGTCCAAACAGGAAGTACAGACCAAACAAAAAGGGTCAAGACAGATCAAACACTGTTAAAAGTAAGATGAGTAATAACATTTGTAATCATGTCCTAATAAAATACCAGACAGACACCCACACCATATTGAGTTCAGTGTCTGAAAATGTAATTCCATCTAAAGAAGCTCTTTCCCAAACCTCAACCCTTGATCGTTTGTGCATGTTTGAAATATGTCTTTATTTACAGTAAGCGCTTACTTTCATTTCGCTGCTGTCAGCTGTTTACTCATCCCTCTCGTTAAACACACCCATCTCTGATGTTCCTCTATTCTTCCTTTGTTTCTCTACCCTTATCTTTAAGAACATTTATTGGATAAGAGGTATTTGAAGTGTCAGGTTGCCAGACCCTGCGGGATGCACCAGTCCATGTGAGAGGCTTTTAAAAGGACCAGGGGTGCGTTCACTCTGACTTGGTTTGGGAGTCTATTGGGAGCCATTGTTGTCTTGAGTTGAAGTGATGAGGGCTACAAGAGAAGGGGGAGGTGAGGGAGTGTGTGTGTGTGTGTGTGTGTGTGTGTGTGTGTGTGTGGGTTTGATACTATGACTAAAGGCCTTCCACTGTTTACACTAAGCCCTTCTTGTTGTGATACTGTAACTTGCTCATGTATTCATTTTACCCTTGCACCTTGTAAGTGAATATCATTGAGAAATAAAGGAAGACGTGTTAAGGTTATGAATATTACAAATGAAACATACATATATGGTTATATGTCGATATACTGTATATAGTATATTGATGCTTGTATTGTATTGGATTAAGATAATCCAAATGAGAGAGAGAGAGAGAGTGTTATATGTGATGCCCGTCTACCACATGTAGTGCGATGCATCTGGATGGAGAAAGGCAGTAGAAAGGCTTTAATCATTGATGTTAATGGTAACTTGGGCTGACAGATCCTATATCTTCTTATCCTGAAGAACCAGGTGCGCGCACACACACACACACACACACATAGATCAAAGGTAATTTGATTGATCATTTAAAAGTTTTAATAGTGACAGCACTGTCATAATGAAAGGTCATCTGTAAAGTACACACACACACTCTCTCTCTGTCACTCAACCTCTCTCTCTGTCACACTCTTTCTCTCACTTTCTCTCTCTCTCGCTCTCTCTCTCTCTCATGGGGTATATTATTTAGAACATCTGCTGCTTCTATTTATGGCGTTAATGTTGTTCTAATAGTGCTGTCTCCAAGCTACAGTACCAAACAGCCTGTAATGTCAAACAGCGCACCATAGAGCCCGATAATAGCCATAGTGACCACGCTGACGTACATGAAAGAATCACGAATAAATAATTTAAACGTCTTCGTCTATTAGTTATTTTTAAAGCTTAATAAACTGCTAAATAAATCGCTAAATGCCGGCAAGCTAGCTTGTATTGCATTAGTCACATTGCATTATTATTTCTTTTCTCTTCCTTGTTTGTATTTGTCACAGACAGGATCTCAGAGTCAGAGTGTTTGCATGGGTTTTTTTTCCCATGTCACCATGTGGGTGATTTAACCTTGTTCATATTCTGTTCTTGTTCGTGAGTACATCTCAGGTTTCCCCACTGGAAGCCCAAATGCATGCAGGAAATGGAAAAAAGAGCTAACGATCCAATAGATCCGATACAAAGATCTCGAACTTTGTATAACGATGCAATTAGTAAAATCAATATTAAAATCACACCAAATAAACCACATTTCATTTATACTGCTGTGAATATAGTCTATTGTATAGTTTTGCTGGTATATTTCATTCTTCTGTTTTGTGCAAAATCATAATAATATAACATATAACCAGTCCACACACCCCTGTGGTGAAATAGTTTATTCTTGACTTGTAATTAAGCTTGTCTTTAATAATGTCTTTATGCTAACTGAATAAAAATAATAATAAAAAAGGTCAAAGCCATTTGGTGCTTAATTTAGAAAAAATAGAAAAGGTGAAACGTGCAACAAAAAAAAAGCACGCAGTTATGTCATCAAAATTAAAATTAAATTAAATGTAAATCAAAGGGGTTTTTTTGAGAGCTGATGGGCCCCTGCACACAGATCATGTGCATCCTGGCAAACACTGAGCAAGAACCCTGCTGTAAACAGCAGCTCCTTTTTCAAGAGACATCATGTTATATCTCTTTCAGATTTGCTATTTGCACATCTTTTTTTCTTCATTACTTTTTATTTTCAGTCTCTTTGGGTGCATAGTTTTCATTCATCCTGCACTTGAAGAGCTCCTTTGGTACTCATTGAGCTCCTCTGTAGAAAGCAGTGGTACAGTAGGTCACTTGTACCGACAGCGATCACACTGTACAATAGCTCGTCAATGTGATGGACACTGTTTTGCACTCAGCCAGAATTTTAGGAGAATCAAACTGGACAATAATTAAACTTCACTATCATCCACCAATCTTATCCTTCATTTTCTCATAATCCCCCTCCTATATAATACTGTATATGCCTATTTATTTTATTGCTGTTAATTATGTTTACCCTGTTGACAGCTCTTGCAATGCGCTGCCACTTTGATTCCACTCAAGTCTGCTGCCTGTATCTTCAGTGTTTACAGCCCTAGGCATCGCCACATCATACTCTTACACTTACAGTATAAGTACTGAAATATATGTAAATATTTAGCATACTCCATCCACTATTGCAAGGCTAAGTATAATACAATGCATAATTAAAATCTTATATTTAAGAGTAATTTATTGGCCCGCTGGGGATTCCAATGCATTTGCTCTCATGGCTGATACAGGATACCACTAAGTGATACTGGGATTTTATCGCACAATCTTAAGCAGTGTAGCTCAAAGGCTTAACCACTGGACCACCAAGTGGTTCACATTAATTCAATACAAAATTTTAATAGAAATATTCAGGAATACAAATGGTTGAATCATTGGGTGTTATATAGTGAATACTTGTTAAATATATAATAAGCTTTGTGTTTATAGATCAAAAGGCTGTGGGTTAAAGTCCCAGCACCTTCAAACTGCTGTGGGTTCTAGATCACGCAGGTTTCCAGTAAATTTTTGCAGTAACTGTAACAAGTTTTTAGCCAAATATTTCTTAGATATTATCATACTCTGTTAAACAGGACACAAACACTTAATTGAAACTTCTGATGAATTAGAACATTTGGATATGTAGTTTGATAATGTTTAATTAAACATTATTAAAAACATAAACAGTGAAGGTTTAAGGTAATGGACGGTTGAGCAGATGAATAGGTTTTAGGTCATACTTGACCAAAAACGCTTAAGTTGAAAAAGTGGGTGTCGAGTGAGCATGGAATGAGTCTGATTCCTTGACTAAGCTTCTCAGAATCACTTCTAGGAATCGTACTTAAAGTTAATTTAGGACTGAAAATACTCCTAGGTCAGAGTAGAACATAAATGTAATTTCTAAAGCATCCTACTCTTACTTTCAGATATAATATAACAGAGCTGTGTAGGACTGTCATAATCTAATCAAAATGACTAACCAGTTAGGACACCTCTGGAGCTCTCCTACATTATGGTGGAGATAGGAATAGGATGATAAAATGATTTCCTATTTTATAATGAATCGCTCTTACTCCTACTCCTAAAAATAGGAAAAAATTGTGAATTTTTGGCCACTTAGCAGCGATTTCATACTCTGAGATGCTTAGTAAATACAATAACTGTACAATCCATGGAATACGCTCGACAAACAAGGCCGGCCCATGGAGGCCTCATCCTGCAACCCACTTCTTATTTTTAATGTTTGAGGTTTTAATGTTATGGTTGAGTGCTACATGAGTGCATTTGTTAATAAATTGAAAGATTGATTTACAAAACATTAAAATGCCAACAACACCCTAAATTAAATTAAAGTGCCATTGAAGGGGCTTTGTAAATTAATCAAGAGCTGAAAGTGGTAGACATGATAAATGATAATTGGTTTTCAAAAGCTAGAATTTTTCCTTGAGAGAATTAGGGATAAACTAGGGATAAAGCTCTCTCTCATGCTAATGCAGTAAGGGTTCTGCTTCAGTGCTTTTGTTTGGTGATGGAGTGCAGCTAGTGAATGACATCACTTATACAGTATCATACACTCTCCAAGGAATCATTTTCCCTTCATGCTCCAGGAATCATAATGTAAAAACATATAACAGATGAACTCTTATCAAATCTCACTTAGTCTTCTCAGATGTCACGAGAACACGCCTTTACCTTTAAAAATTACTCATGCTTTTAGGTTAGTTATTCAGATCCCACTGTATTACATTGCATATATATTGTTAATTGCATAATATTCATCCTTGTGATTATACTTACATTGTCCGTATTGCTGCTGGTCTTTGAGAGCTACCAAACAGTTCATCACTAAAATGACAATAAAATATCTTTATTAAAGATAGTATGTGAGCTCATGCTTACACGATACGAGCACGTTCAGTCTGGGTCTAGGAGTGTGCTTGTTATGTCTTTGCACCACATCAACTGCGTTCTTCTTTGATGTTATCCTTTTTAAAGCATTCAGGTTTGAGCCAAGGAATTTGACCTAGTTCCATTCTCATAGTCCTCCTCCAGACGTATAAAAATTCACTCTTTAGCTCTGAATCCCAGTGTGATTATTCCTAGGATGAATGTGTGGCTGAGAAGAGCTATGAGAGGAATTCACAAGCTGTATGACTCTGCTGTCTGGTAGTGCACAATAGTGATACCTTGAGTAGTCTCAAACATTGGCTATCGTCATGCACACATGGCCTTGCTGATTAAATTCCCCTGAAACGGAGTGCAGAAGATACGCTCCGCTACAGTATGCCTTTGTAAGTCAGACTTGTTGTTTTCTTGATGCATTAAAGATTGTGTCTAAAAATAGGCCTAGTTTGAGGGCATGAGTGTGTTCTCCAAAGAGAACCAGCTTATGACTCGTTTGATCTCTCTCTCTTTATTCATCATGGCACTGGGTGGTGCCTGTGGTAGCAGACAAGAATCAAAGAAAAAAAATAATAAACTGAAAGAGCATTAAAATAATTAGTACCCAAATAAAAAAAACAATACAATTATTTCTAATATTCTCCATTTCCCCTTTACTGATCCGTTTTTTGTTCACACTTTTGAACTTTTAAGGTACCTCTACTTTTCTAAGGTATAACTTGTAGATACATCACTGTATAATATCATAAAATTTAATGTACATGAAATGTGTAGAAATATATATATTTTTTATATTGTAGAAATGTCTTTTTCCTGTCTATCTCTTCATCATTGTAGTTTTTCTTTTGCTCCAAATTAAAACACAGCAACTTCACTTTAAAATGCTGAACAAATTATGTAGAAAACTGAAACATATCACAACATCCAAATCACATAATAATAATAATAATAATAATAATATATATATATTTTTTTAAATAATAATAAAGATTATTTTCGCCACTAATTGGTGTAAACTAGGAACAGCATGTTGACACAACGTTTGATCGTCTCACACCCAGGAGACCAAGATTTGTCCAGTACCGTGTTTACTGCCTATAAACTGAGCGACAAAACCACAACAAAATGTATTCTTTTTATGGTTGATAAAGGCACTGAGCAAACAGCGGTTTCTTATTCAACAGTGAATACAAAGCTTGTTGTGAGAGTCCTCATAGAGTCCTTATCAAAGCTCTCATATAGGAATCCTGTATTTGTATTGCACATTAGTCTATTTATAGCTAACAGTAGTAGAAGAACGAAACAGGTGGAGCGTGACCTCCATTTCTAAAGAAGATGCACCCATCGTTTTTTTCAGTGACAGGAATTTGAATGGTTTCATCTTGATCAGTCATGACAGACTATAAGTTTTAGATATGTTAGAGTCTGTGCCAGGGACACACATCCCCCGAGTCACGCCATGATCCAGGTCTGTGATTGTGAATTTGGATCCGTGTTGATGTGGTAGTTGTTGGTAGCTGGGAGTCTAGGGATCAGATTGGCCGTGCTCTCCGCAGAGTGGCTGTACACTCTTATGTCAATTATAGCGATACTAAGGCATCGTGAGAAGTCGTCTGTGAGCTCCGCTACAATCACTTCTTTACACTTATACATTATAAAGCCTCTTTTCCACCAAAATGAACCAGGTGCTAGGTTATACCTGGTGCTAGTGCCGTTTCCAAGGCATTTGAGCCATTGTAAGTCTATTTCTACTTGTACTTGTACTTGAGTTCAATTTGTAAAATAAAAGTCACAAACTTTTAGTTGGCTGTAAATATCCTGTCCCCAGCGCTTGAAGTAAGCGGTTCTTTGTTCCAGCCCCGTGTCAGTGTCACCATGGAACCGGCTTTTTCTGTCCGAGGGCCAGTGCTTTGTCTGTCTGAAAACAAAGAACTGGTTCGGAATTGGGCTCCTAACTAGCTCCATAGCCACCTTGTTGGAGAAGTGGTATAGGTGATGGGATCTGTCATTTTGCACTGTTCCTCTCGCCTGCACAGTGTGTGTGTGTGTGTGTGTGTGTGTGTGTGTGTGTGTGTGTGTGTTCACACCTCTCGAACCCTTCAGGGATTTATCTGTAATTAGAAAAGCCTTTTCTTGCTCTAATTAACAGTCCAATAATCTTGTAAAATAGCTGTCACATTAAGAAGTGGCCAGAAACTCGGATGGTACAGCCAGAGTCTTAAAGTGTATTAATTGGTATCATTTATTCGACAAATGAGCTAATTTTTCTAACAGAGCGATTTGTAGATTGTTTACGCACTTTAATGAGTCTCATAGTGGGAGAGAGTTTAGCATTGTGTGTGTGTGTGTGTTGAGTGGGTGTGTTTTGTCTTCAGCATATGGTCTCTCCCTAGGTTCTCCATTTCAGGTGTCACTGTGCAGCTAATGGGAGATGAGGGTGGGATCAGTATCCAGCGTTGGCAAATAAACTGCCAGCGCATGTGAAGAGACAGGAATGTGGCCCAATAAGATTTCAGATGGAGAGAACAATGGAAATATAAACTGTAGAAAAGGCTGTAGAGGTTTTGGAAGAACGACCTCATTGTGAGAGTATGTGTGCAGACTAAATTAATTCATATTAATATGGTAAACATTAGAGTTTACCGTGTATCGTTGACAAAGAGCTCTGATGCTTTTGCATTGTATTTTTTATTTTTAATATTCACAGGTTATGCAAAAAAAAGTATGCAAATAATGAAAAACTTGCTGGCTTTATACTACAGTCCGTGTATGTGTACGCGTGTGTTACAGAAAGAGAGAGAGAGAAAGACTGTGTGTGTTTTTAAAAGGAGAGGAGCTGTCTCGTGTCAAGAGAATTTTCAGGGTTGCCATTTCCTGTTTTTTCCTCCTCCGTCTTCCTCCCCCTCCTCTCCCGTGTTTTCCCTCCTCCCTTCCGTTTGTTCCATCAGCTTCGACTGGCACTTTAACAGTTACCATGGGAACCTATTATGGTCTGTTGCACTTATTTGCATCTGCAAGTGCAAAAAAAAAAATGGTCACGGCTTTAAAAATGGTTTCTCCTCAGGCTAGGAGTCCCCTGCTGTTTTCCCTGCACTTCTGTTTTCAGTCTGTAGTGATGCAATCAACACACTCTACTCACAAAACTCATGAAACTAGAATAGCCTCCAGCTGTTTGTGTGGCTGCAGGTCTTTTTGTCTTTCTCTGTCTGCGGCTGTGTTACCGAAGATCGAGATTACTATGCAGATGTGGGGTTACAGAATGACTCCTGATAACAAGTGGAAAAGGTTGGAATAGAGAAAAAGGCCGAGAGTGCTGTGTCTCTCTCACACACACACACACCACACGTACACACAAACATACATGCAGAGTGTTTCCCTGTCTCTAATAATGTCATATTAAACAAACATTACGTAAATGTTTATCTTCTACTCTCTGTCTTACTCCCTGCAAAACACACAAGAAGTGCAGCTTAATAAGGGATGTGTTTATCATCCCTCGCTCTACCCACTGCACTCCCGGGAAAGAGAGCAAAGACATTTAAAACGAACACAGTGTCTTAGTGAGAAGAGGAGCCATTGTTCTGTCTTACAAACGGATCTAGTACAAATAGATGTTGTCACTTTTTTTTCCATGTGAAATATATTTCTACACACCAAACCAAGAATAAATATGAATAGCTTGCTCATGTTATTTTGAAATGGAGAATATCCATAAATGGAGAAATCTGTAGTCGTGCATGCATGCATGTGCAGAAGCATGTATTATGAAAGCCATTCACTAGCTAAACATTCCAGTGAAGCCCTCAGTACATTCATGAATCACTCCTCATACACGAGTGGAGCGGAGATCACTCCGAGCTGTGACCTACGCAAGATCGGGGTCTATCTGAAATGTTAGTCAGCTTAGAATGCAGTCAATGCAGTGCAATTATTGTGTTTCATTCCATCTGTCCGGTTCAGATGCTTTCTCTCTCTGATGAAAAGGAATGTCAGGACAACTTTGCTCTTCCAACACATACACTCAGTGCTCTATGCCTCTCCTTTTTTCTCGAATGATTGCCTAACAGGTCTAAGGGCAGTCTTTTGTGGGCGTAAAGTGCATGCTATTGTAGTTGGTGCTCAGCGTGCATCACCCAGCATTTTCCCTGATGAAAAATAGTAGTCGTATCATCTGAAGCTTCGACAGACACAAATGCGTATTTTATTTACGTGTAGTAAATGTTATGTGCAGGTTTTGTTGGCGTATTAGCGCACAATGCACTTGTTCTAGCTACATACATACTGATTAGAGATACTGTATATACAGTATATCTACAAAAATAAAATACTAAATTTAATATGCGACCGCTTGTTAATCAGTCCTAAACCTTTGTGTAAGAGATACGCAGTGACAAGCATGAGAAGGGGCTTAAGCTAAACAAATGATGTGTCAGGTTTCACATGCCTTATTAAATTACGTGATGATGAAACCCAGGGAGTTTGAGAGTCAGATCACAACACAGAGCGGTTAGACACTCCGAGAGTACCTAAAGAAGGCACGGGCACATTAAAGGCGTCACTCCTATTAATGTAGCTATATATGCTTATTATTTAGCAGTTGATCACTTTTCTGACAGTTACTTTCTTGGCATGTGCACACATCTGTGTATGTACTGTACATAACCATGGACAACATCCAGGCCAGAACAAGGCAGTTGTGCATTAGGCCTTTTCTTTCACTGTGTTCAATAGTTCACAAAAGACGTTTCTTTATTAATCTGATTCAATTTTCTGATTGCCTTCATAATGTTCTCATATAAAGTATTTATGCTCCAGGCTTGATTGCCTTCGCTGTGTGCATGGAGTTTGCATTTTCCCCACCTTGCAGTTTTCAAATTGTCTGATGTGTGTGAGAGACCCAAAGAGAGAGAACGAGGGAGTGTGATGGATTGGAGCTCTGTCCAGGGTGGGGTATACCCCTCCACATGCCTTTATTCTCCGGGGATAGGCTCCAAGACCCTGTGCACCGAATAAGTGATATAGAAGATAAATGAGTGAATGACTGGATCTGAATTTATGGGGGGCAAAATACATTCAATTATAGAAAACTATAGAATAATTTTCAAAAATGAATCTCTGAACACTGAAAAGTACAATAAACAGTAATTCAATTTAATTAGGTTAAATCGAACTACTTTAATACAATATCTCGTATACCGCCAAATCAAAACACTTTGCACATGATTCGCAGACTTCTGTCCATTATTCCTGCAGTGAAACATGGCACTCACATGGGTTTATAGATTTTCTTCAACATGTAAAAGAAGTCAAATCTGGTGTGGGTCATGTGAGAGCACCTCCTAGAGGACACACTCTTGTCACATCTATAAAACCCAACTGACTTGCATGCAGAGACTTTCACACAGAAATATCAAATCGGCCTGAAGAGGCCTGTGGGATGTGTGTAACTAATGGCGTTAGCTTCCTCTAATCGCATCAGCCCAATAATGACTCCGCAGACACCACGATGAGCCTCGATTCACTCGATGCTTCTGTTTTCATTCGGAATAAACATATTGATTTTAAAAATAATGTTACATGCAGTTTAGAAAAGGTTTGCTGCCAGCTTTACTGTGGCACTCTGCCAGCACTGATGCTGCACTTTTACTGCATGCCGAATGCTTCAGAGCCCCTCTAGCTATGTTTCCGTCTCCCCTTTCTATTATTAAAAATACATGGCGTCCTTGAATAACTTATAGCTGACTCTAATGTCCTCATAGTGCTCATGAAATCTGCTCTGCTATTCTTTTCACTGTCTTGTTTTATGATGATAGTGCAGTCCCTCTCTTTCTGCAGTGAAACAAGGGTTGGTGGTTTCTATGGAAACCACAGATCTTAAATTGCAGCAAGCCTGGGTGTGTATTTTAATCCCATATCCATGCTCTATTCATTACAGGGCAAGACATTGGTACTATTATAACTATAATTCACATCTAGTTTTCTGTCTCTGCTCCTTTCTTTACATTATTTTAGCTCTATAGATAACCGTACCTTTGTGTTTTGCCGCTGATGCGACGGTGCTAAATACCTGGAGTGGTGTGTGTGTGGTATGGTATTTTTCAGTGTATTTCTCTGTCTTGTGTTCCTTTCCTAGAACTCTCTAAAAAAGCGAGGTGCAAGACCAAACAACAAACCTGATAAGAAGACATCACCACAGGTAGAGTGCACATCAGAAATATAAATATTATATACTTACGTATACATAATTTAATACAGAGAGCATTACTTGTTCTATTTGGACTAAGCTTAGATAGTTGTTATTATTTCTTGATGTGCTTATATATGAGTCAACTGACAGCTCTGATATCTCTGCTTTCAGCCTTCAGAGGATAGTTCCGACCTGAAGTGCCAGCTCCATTTTGCCAAGGAGGAGTCAGCACTAATGTGCAAGAAACTCACCAAGATAGTTAAAGACAATGAGGTGATGAAGGAAGAACTGACCAAATACCGTTCACTCTATGGAGACATGGAGACATCATTGACGGTGGATGAGGTGGCCGACTCGCCCCACACGCGTGAAGCCGAGGTCCGAATTCACCTGAAGCTTGTTGAGGAGGAAGCCAACCTGCTGAGCCGAAGGATAGTGGAGCTGGAGGTAGAGAATCGTGGTCTCCGGGCTGAAATGGATGACATGAAAATTCAGGAAACCCCCGGAGGTCTTGCAGTTGCGACAGGTGTTGGTCAGCTGCTGATTTCACCTTCGGCTGAAAATGTTATGGAGCTGCAGCGGCACCTGCAGTTTGTAGAAGAAGAGGCAGATCTGCTGAGACGGTCACTTATGGAATTGGAGGAGCAGAACAAGCTCCTGATGAACGAACTTAACCGTTATAAGTCAGAGCTACCTCCTGATTCTGATATTGAGTCTTTGTCACCATCCACCATCATTCCTCCATCCATCACTCCTGCTTCTGAAGAAGGTTCTCAAAATGAGGCATCCCAAGAAGCACTGTTGGCAGCCAGGCTTCAAATCAGTGACCTGAGCAGTAAGGTAAAGAAGCTCCAGTATGAGAACCGCATTCTGCTGTCCAACCTCCAGCGCTGTGACCTGGCTTCCAGACGTCTGGAGATTCGGCCCGCCCTGGAAACTGACGCAGAGGCTGGGGACTCAGCCGAGTGCGTGCCCGGCCCAGAGTGTAATGATGGCCCAATTGATAGTGGACAATGTCTAGAGGACAAGGATGAGAAGGTGACAGGAAACAACCATTCCCTTTCTGATCAGTGCCTCAGCATCAAAGAACTCTTGGCCATCCGTGACCAGGCCCAGATAATTACCTCAGCAATCCAGCTCCTTGTGTCTGCCGATCTCAACTGTCTTCTAGCCGTCTCATCAGACACACTATTACATAAAATCACTGCTAGGGAATCTGGAGACGCTGGGTTCCTAGAGAAGAACCAAGTACAGAGCTCTAATCTGTCTCTTGTTGAGGTCCTCCACAGTAGGCTTCAGTCTCTGCAGGGCCAGTTGCAGGCTCTCAGTCAGAGGATAGATGTCCTGGGAGAGTCCCCTGAGAACAGGCATGTACACGTAGTCTCTCAGTCAGCAGACTCCTGCCCTGTTGATACCCAGGTCAATCAGATGACAGTTCAGCAGAAGGTAAGAAACTCAAAGAATTAACTCTGCCTTAAAACATTAAAACACTGGTTTTCATTTTGATCTTCTTTATCCCTTATTTGTTTATTAAGAACGAGTTTTTTTTTTTTTTTTGCTTAGCATTTTATATTATTGCTAAGTGACTAACATTGCTCTGCTCATTTTTATAAAGCCTGCCAACCAGTGCAACTAATGTGCATGCTGTTATTTTAAGACATCTTGGCCTCTAATGGAGTACGTTACGGCTAGTGTTACACTGCTTACCTTGGGTCAAATATCTATTTATAAAAAATAGTATAATCTATAAGCCATAACATGTCTGTAGATATTTTCCGGCCGCTTTAAAATAGTTTTTGCAGAATTCACACAATCCACTTAAACAGATGAAGCCTTTCAATACTGTATATCATTATACTGTATACAGTGTCATATATAGTATATGATGTCATAATGGTATCGCAAAGAAATCAACTATAGTGATGAATAGACAAGAAATCACTACAACAACTTCACCATAAGTGGTTTATTCATGTGTGTGTGTGTGTGTGTGTGTGTGTGTGTGTGTGTGGGCGGGGGGGGGGGGGGGGGAGGTGGTGAGGTTATGTTGGGGTGGTCTTGGTTTACATTGATACAAGTGGTGATCACAGATTATACTCAATAAACTAGACCTAAATTTCGCAGATTGTGAATTTCTGAGGTTATTCATAATTAAGATTTTTTTTTTCAGAAAAATATCGAATCTTTTATTTTGGAAATTATTTTCTTTAACAGCTACACTATTAGAATCATTAGTTCTATATTTTCCGTGCCTGTAATATTCCTTGTTGTCTCGTATGCCCTGAGCAATTAATTAATTAAAGGACAGTTAAAAGTACATACATATGTATATGATGTTGTTAAAAAACTCTTCCATTTTCATGAAAGGTTTACAGATGTAAAAAATAAGCATAAAAATAAATATAATCCGGTTAATCCTAAAATGTGGGTGCCCAACACTGACAATAAAATAACCACAAATTTCTGGTTAAAGTGTAATCTCTATATATACAGTATCATACACAAAAAGTGGGGAAAAAGAACCTTTTGGTTTCTCTGGGTTAATTTAAACCTTGTTTACCCCAGATGTCTTAGCTATCATTATAAACAACATATCAATCATTATAAATTTTTCTATTAATTATTTATCAAAAAATTAATAAATACAAATAGCAACTGTATGTACAGTCATTAAGTTTAAATGCTTAAAGCAGTAATACTTTTGTATGGAATGAGTTTAAAGGCTCGTGCTTAGTGTCAGGTGTAGACTCCATTAGAGGTCCCAATTTTTTAAAATCCCAATCCAGACCACTCTGTCGTTCCTTCTTCCTTTCTTTCTCTGCACGGGCACCATGACCTGTGGTTTCTGTCTTTACCTCTTTCACTCCTTCTCTTTCTGTTTCTCTCTCTCTCTTTTGTTATGGTTTTGCCGCTCTCCTTCCATCACAGTCGACACTGGCTCTTTTCATGAGCATTTTGGTTCTCTTTGTCACTCTGTCTTCTGCCACATTGATCAAACTGTTGTTTCTTTACATCCTTTTTTTTCTCTTGTGAGGTTTTTTTTTATTTTCTCCCCAGACTGCATGTTTTTATGGAGTCAGTTTTGGTTCAATGGAATCATTTTATGTATGATGATTTCTCACCTGCTTCTCTATCGAATTCCTATTTGCCTTGTCCTGTCACATGTCCTGTATTTGACTTGTCCATATTCCACAATGTCTACTCTCTCCTTCATTCCCTGTCTTTCCGGTCCTCATTCCTGTTATGTTGTATTGTTTAAATTTTTGTTGCTTTTGTTTCTTTCATTAACTTACCCATTCATGCATGCAACAGCCCACCATTAGGGACCAAGCAGATGTCAAAGATCACGATGTGCACCTGTACAAAGCTGACGAGAGCACCAGCAATACCGACAGCAACAAAGACCATGTTACAGACGTGTTGGAGACCGATTGTGCCCTGGTAGGTGCTCGAAAACAACATATTTCTAATAATAATAAAACTCAGGGATTTAAAAACCGAGTATCAGCGAGAATGAAAGGAAAGGTGTACAGGACAGTGGTGAGACCAGCGATGCTCTACGGCTTAGAGACAGTGGCTCTGAAGAAAAGACAGGAGGCAGAGTTGGAGGTAGCAGAGCTAAAGATGTTGAGGTTCTCTTTGGGAGTGACAAGGATGGATAGGATTAAGAATGAGTTTATCAGAGGGACAACCCACGTTAGATGTTTTGGAGATAAAGTCAGAGAGGCCAGATTGAGGTGGTTTGGGCATGTTCAGAGGAGAGATTGTGAATATATCGGTAGAAGGATGCTGAGGTTGGAACTGCCAGGCAGGAGGTCTAGAGGAAGACCAAAGAGGAGATTTATGGATGCAGTGAGAGAGGACATGAAGTTAGTTGGTGTGAGAAAAGAGGATGCAGAGGATAGGGTTAGATGGAGGCAGATGATTCGCTGTGGCGACCCCTGAAAGGGAACAGCCGAAAGACAAAGAAGAAGAAGGGATTTAAAAACCCGGATTTGATATGGTGAATTAAAAACATCACTTGTTCCAGTGTCATGATTAGACATGTAATCATTGCAGGCGCATTTTGCAGGCGCTGTGATATGATGGTAAAGTGTGCCTCTGCTAATGTTAGTGCCAGCTGTATAATGTAGAATAAACGTCCTCGGGCCTTAAACAGCAGAGCAGGCAAGAGAGGGAGGGAGAGATATATGCTCGGCAGATTTAAAGCTTCGGTAATGTGTCTCTGTGGGAGACTTGTAACAAGTTTATCGTGAGCTTGTTGGGACCACTGAACCGCTGTTTATTACCCTGTTTAGTTCACAGTTTAATTAAAAAGAACAAGCTTTGTAAAATATGAGCATTTGAAGCTGGACCATTCAGTCATGCTGATGTAAACATCACGCAGCATTGTTTAGGGCCAAAAACCAATCATGCACAACAAGCAATTTGGAAACACCACAATGCATGTCTTTGGACTGTTGGGGGAAAAACAGAATACCCAAAGGAAACCCACAAAGCACAGAGAAAACATGCATACTCCATGGACACAGACTGGAAGGAAGATTCAAAGCCCTAAGCCTGGAGGTTGGGTGCGAGGCAACAGTTTGTCACCACTGAGCCACTGTGAGAGCCCCTTTCAGCCACCCAGGGAATCCTTCTCAAGGGTCCGGGTTTGATTTCCGCCTCTGTGTTCAAGGAGTTAGCATGCTCTCCCTGTGCTTGGTGGGTTTTCTCCAGGTACTCTAGGTTCTTCCTACAAAGACACGCAGATTAGGCTAATAGGTTTTCCCCAAATTCCCTTTAGTGTATAAATGTGTGTGTGCGCCCTGTGATGGATTGGCACCCAGTGGCCCCTTTCTTCTGGAATAGACACCAGGCTCCTGTGACCCTACATTTTCCTCATTAGCTGTTGAGGGTTCAGGGCTTTGCTCAAGAGCCCAACAGTGATGGCTTGGTGGTGCTGGGTTTGACCCCTTGGCCTTGTGATCTATACCCTGGTCTAACCTTGTCTGTAACGTAAATTTGCAACGTAAGAACCATGCATGCAGAAACGTGCAAAAGGTCCATTTGCCCTCATATATATATATATATATATATATATATATATATATATATATTTATTTATTTATTTTTATTTTTAAGTGTGGATCGCAAAAAGTAGGAAGTTGACCTCAAAACATGGTGGGGATACGGCAGATGATTTCCTAAATTGCAGATTTTCTTAATTTGTATAGGTCTTATTACTTTTTGACAAGATAACAAGAGATACTATAATTTGAGACTATTTAATTACAACAATCAAAGACCCATTTATAGTGCTTGTCAAATGGATTAGGTTTGTGGCACAGATCTTGCAAACCTTTGAGAACGTACACAGATCAGTTTTACTCAGATAAAAATGTGCATAAAGAAAACATCTTCTCTTGGGCATTCCTAATTTCCCAAATGTTGGTCGAAGCCGAACACGCCTACAACAAAATAGGACACAGTTTAGCTGCACACATTCATATAAAGTACCTTCTGCTGTGGTGTATCATTCACCCATGTGCTTGAAATCATTTTTAGCCCATTTTTTAGCTGTGGAAAAGATGGCCTCACGTTTGTCTCAAAAATATTTTGGTATGAAGTGAAGTGAAGGTAATTGTTTCACAAGTCCTGTGGCTGCAGAACAAACCCATATCATCACTGTTCCACCTGCAGATGTCTTACATCTGGTATGATACGCTTTGTTTGGTTTTTCCCAAACATGGAATTGCGAATAATCAACAAACAGCGCTACCGTGCGTTATCAGAACAAAGCATTCCAGCATTCCGTTTCTCCAGAACGTGTGTGATTTGTTTAGATGCAGGTATGCAAGTCTTGCTCCATATTTTTCTTGGAGAAAAGAGGCTTTCTCCTAACCACCCTTCTATTAAAGCCATTCTTTTTCTTACTGGAGGGAAATGCAGGGCTGTTGGTCACGTGATATAGCTCTTAGGTTTTTCTTTATATGTCTGAACAATAAATGGTCTGACCTTTATCGGGACACTCACTTTGGGGAAAAGGTCTTGAAGGCTCTCTATTTGTAAACATTCACTAATTTTGATGTACTGTATATGTTAGTATGATTTTCAAGTAGTTTGGAAATACTCTTATGATGCTTCTCAGAGGGATGCAAACTACTGTACATTTCTGAGGTCATGGTCGATATCGATAGAGGTGGTCACACTTTGTAATGATTAAAGAATGTCAGCAGAATTATCGGCCTTAATGACTGTGACAGTAGGAAGAGCGTGTGTATTCCTTTCTACCTGTTTTCTGAATGTTGGTTTCCTTTTTATTAAATAATTTACTAAATGTTTATTTAAAAATAAAATAATAATTGTGTCCCTCTGTAGCTTCTGGAGCAGGTTCGTGAGCTTCAGGCTCAGCTATGCGAGGCAAAGGAGAAGGCGGAGAAAACTCAAGAGAAGCTGGCACTGGAGAATCAAGCTCACCATGAATACACACAATCCTGCTCCCAGAAACTCTCTCAGGTATTTCTAATACTCTGCAACACAAGGAAAACTTTTTAAAAGCACCAAGTATGTTATAACAGAGCAATTCATACATTTAGAGGCAGAATAAAGTCTATTAATGTAAAAAATACAATGATGTCATACTTTTAAAATACAGTATTGTGAATTATGAAATCAGATAAAAAAGTGCACACTACATCAGAGGTTATGCAGAGATAATACAGTATATATATAATATTCTAATATTATTGGCATTATTAGTCATGAATATTATTTACTTGATTATCATAGCACAGTTGACATTACAGGTATTAACTGACTCTCTCACATTGTTCTTTGTTCTCGTCCTATCTGTCAATTCTCAGCTGCAGGAAGAGCACAAGAAGGTGCTGGTGCGCCTGGATTTCCAGCTGCAGAGCATGAGCTTGCAAACACGGTTACAGCAGAAGATCTGGAGCCAGGAGAGAAACGTGTTGGTGCAGGAATCCCAGCAGCTCAAACAGATCCTACTGCTGGTCAGCCTCAAGTTACGCTGGCTGCTAAAGCAGTGGAGGCTCGGCAAGAAGTTTGATGCAGAGGACAAGGACATGCTGCAGGTACTACGAGACATGCTATACAATAAACGTCCACGTGTTTATGTGTGTGTGTGTGTGTAAGTGTGTAAGTAAGATTCTGTAAGTGCATGTGTAGGTTTTGTCTGGCTTCTCTGGGTTCCTCACACCTCCAGAAACATGACGATATAGGGAATCGGATAAGATAAATTCCCCCCGGTTTCCATTTGTGTGTGAATAATCCCCTGCAGTGGACTGGCATCATAACCAGGGTGTTTTCCTGCTTTATATCTACTGTTTTTGGAGTAGGCTCTGAATCTACAGCAACACTGACCAAGACAAAGTGATTACTGAGAGTGAGTGAGTGAGTGAGTGAGTGAGTTGTCTAAGGTCCGAGTGGCGGCTCTAGACCAAAAGAGAAGGATGCATGCTGAGTAAAACTATTCACTAATCTAATAAATAGTTTGGCTTTTCACAGGCAAAAAGTGGTGACTACAATAACAATAGTTGTCCACAAACAATATGTGCATTGTCTAACGGGGCATATATTAAACACATATTGTTCAATTACTACAATCGTTTTTCGTGTGTTTTTATGCTTTAATCACAAGTCAGCAAAGCATCTTTTTCTTTTATATTGATGGTTAATCAGCCATGGTCTTAGTCATATTTCACACGGTGTAATGTAATATTGAGCAGAATAAAAGTTTTAGTTATAGAAACTTTATTTACACATAGATTTGCAGTCATTTGTTCATTAGTTTTGAAATGTTTATACCCTGATAAAAATTCTAATGGAAATACAAAATGTTTATTCATTTCTATAATTAAATCATACTTACATTAATAATTACAAATAAATATACAAACCCACATTTCAAGGGTGTAACTTTACACAATCTATTTACTGTAATATTTAAATACACTGATTTGTGATTGATGATATAGTCAGTAGCAGTTCATGTGAAACGACTGTATGTTGCTTTTCAGATTAACAGCACTAAGGAGCTTCACCACTCTCTGGAGGACGATGGCCTTGTCCCTCACCATGGACACAATAAAATGGCAGCCACCAAGGAACAGCCACCAAGTCCAACCAACAAAGACCACAGCCTTACTGAGAATAACCTCCAGGTAGGTTCATCAGGTTAAAGCAACTGGGAGCACATAACGTAGCTTAAAACTATGAAAGCACATTTAATTTTATGATAAACATTTCTAATACTCATTTCCATCCCATCCTACCAGCAGGCTAGTGATCTGAGTGCCACCTTGTCGGACCTGAAGGCGGCTCTTCAGGATCTGAGCACCGAGTTGCGTGAGGAGCGTCAGAGCTCCCAGGAGCTAACGCAGCAGTTTGCCCGAGCTAAGGCCTCCTGGGAGGTGGAGCGCACCGAGCTCAAAAGACTCATCACCCAGGTACAGGTTTAATACAAAAGCTGCGATATAACTCCTAGTGTGCAGCTACTGAATCTGAAAGTTTATATGTTTAAAAGGTTGTTAGTCATGGAGTCCACTTTTTTAATGGTCATTGATAATACATTCCTTTAGCTATGGGGAACTAATGGTCTTTCTTTTGGTGAAGCCTGTTGGCTAACCACAACAATCATTTTCTCTTCTGCACATCAAGTCTGATTTCTCTGCAAGGAGGAGGCAGATTGCATCCTTTCTCTTGTTCGAACTTTTAATCTGCAGGTGAATTATAGCTAGAAGTATACCTTTCATAATCATAAGTGTTAATTTTACATTCACATTTATCCATCAGTTAATTAGAAAGTCTCAGACCTTACTGAATTGCAACCTAACTTTCAATTTGGTTATAAGGTTTTTAAGATTGTTTGATATAATAGTCTTAAGCAATCAAGTAAGCCTATGGGAAAAATCGGTTAACAACATAACATTTTGATCTGTGGGGAAACTCAACACTTTAAATACAGTATATCACTAAGCCTAAGCCTAAATGTCATCTTGTTCTGAGATATGAATTAATTAAATTAAAAAAAGAGTTTGTAATAAACTTATTTAATAATCACTTCGGTTTGCACCAAACTGGGCTCACACACATAGAATCAGTTCCTTCCATAAATCCTTCTAAGTTGATTAACTGAGATAGAAGCATTGGCGTACAACAATGTTATATTCCATCCAACACTGAAATAGACAACCTTCTGGCTTTTAAAGCTCGTCTAACTTGATTGCCAATCTGATCCGGTTAAATACAAATTCCAGACTGGATCAGATTGGCAATCAAGTTAGACGTAGTTTTATTTAAATTCAAATTCCAGACTGACAAAACGAAGTGTGAACTAAAAGAATCAAGTAGAATATATAATTTGGGTCATGATTGGTGGTTGTAAACATGGTCATGAGCAACATCAAGGTCAAATTCTATTCATCAATAGCTCCCACGCCAAATGTCTGCCACCCTTAAATCCCCGTCAGTTATTTGCCACTGTTGTCTCGCTTTAATTCTCTGCTGCTGTCTGCTGTGTTCATTATATTCGTTTACATTTCCCTCTGGCTCTGATAAAACACAACAGCTCACTAAACTTCTCTCCTGCCAAAACTGACTCTAAAACTATCTCCATATAAAAACTGAAGCCCTTAAAAACTAGGCCCTGTTATGGTGTTTGAATTTAACCTTTATGTGTTTAGTTCTCAGCTGTGTGTGTGTTTAGATTTTAGGGCTTGTAGTAATAAAAATCCCGAGGTTTTTAACAAATTGGATGGGAACGGTAAGGAGACAGGGATGGAGGCTTGTCAGTGTTCTCAGTGCAATCAGCAAAACTGCCCAAAAGTTTATTATTATAAAAAAAGTACAGTACATTTGTGTACACAAAAATTAATTTTCACAAAGTCTTAAAAAATTAATAATGGTGTCATTTTCACATTTGATGGTGGCTGTATATAAATCCCAACCCTTTTAATATGCCAGAAAACACCAGTGAAATAGCCTAGTTCATCTAAGCAATGTAATCGTTATATTTAGAAAACCTCTTATATCAATAACTTTCTTCAGCCATGAAGACTACAGAATGTATAATTCCAATGTGTAATTGTAGTTGTAATTGTGGTTAGCACTGGCGCCTCGCCGTGCACCTCCAGGGTTCGGGTTCGGTTCTAGGCCAGGCTCGATTTCCGTCTCTGTATGCATGGAGTTTGCATGTTCTTCCTGTGCTTGGTGGGTTTCCTCCGAGTACTCCGGTTTCCTCCCACAGTCCAAAGACGTGTAGGTTAGGTCAATTGGTGTTCTCAAATTGCCCGTAGTGTGTGAGTGTATGTCTGTGTGTCCTGCAATGGATTGGCACCCTGTCCAGAGTGTACCCTACCTTGTGCCCTAAAAAAAATGGATAGGCTCCAGGGATAGGCTCCAGGCCCCCGCGACCCTGAATACAGGATTAAGCGGTATAGAAGATGAGTAAGTGAGTGAGGTTGTCATGGTTGTTAAGGTTATTATTAATTACACATTGAAATGTTAATGTACAGTATACTAGAGAGGGATCAAGTGCTTGGTCCTAGGTAAAACGCTTACGAGTTATACACCACCCATACAAAAAAGGTGTTGTTTGGATTTAAATAAGCTTGTTGATTGGATAAATCCTGCTGTATTTAATAGGTTTCAGGTAAAAACAATTTATTTGATCAAAAATCATGCAGTGAGTAGGCTCTCGTTTCCTAAACAACCTTGTCAGAAGATGCATTCCAGGGTGGTGGAAAAGTTGCGTTTTAGAAGAGTCCAATTAATGGCCTGCATTAAGAAAAAATAAATAAAAAGCTGGAATCGGGTTAACAGCTGTCCAACACATTATTACAACCTGAAAGGATTGCAGTGAACCATCAACTTTACAAAATGGAACGTGGTTGGAAAAGAAACATGAATTACTGTGATTAGACATGACTTAAACACTTGGTGAAGTTACATTATACAGAACTGACAGTAGAAATCACAGCTGCCTGTGGGAATATGAGAGCCACATTTTAGTGAGGCTACTCTGTAAAAATATAATAATCATCAAGGGAGCATAAAGCTTGGATTTTGGAGCAGTGTAAAAAGTTCACGTGGTCTGATGAGTCCAGATTTATTTATTCCAGAGTGATAGACACGTCTTTGGGATCTAAAAAAATAAAGTCAAATCTGGATGAAGACAAGTGTTGTAATGTTGCATGAGGTTGTCAAAACAGTGCCACAGTGAACTCTCCCCTGTTCACATCTCTCGCCATCATTACAAGATCTCGAGTGAAGATTAATGCAACTCTGGACTAAAGGAGCTGAATTTTGTAAGGTTGTCCATGGTTTTTGAAACAGTGGCATGTCAATTGCATGGTACTGTATAATCAGATGGTGGTGACGGATAGGAACAAGAGAAATGTTATAGACTAGAGCAAGGTCATTGGTTGTATCATTAAATAAGGGAATTTGCTTTAAGGACCAGTTCTTTGCCTTGTCTGTTTCACCAGGACTTGAAAGCATGTGTTAACTGATATCAAAGCTCTCTGGGGGCTGCATGGAATCTATCTGGTTCACCCTTCCTCTCACTCATCCTTATCCTCCATACTGCTTTTGTTCTGGTGTGTGTGTACAAGAAAATGCAAAGCAGGACAATGCTGGCCTGAAGAGAGACGAGATTTAAGACTAATTCTATATGGACTTTATAGACAGGGTTTGTTTACTGCACCCATCTTATATTACAGCATGTTGTATTGATATGTGAACATTTCAATAATTTGCTGAGATGTTGATATTACAAACACAAAGGCATTTTACCGTTTACTGCCCACATCTGGTGACATTGATAAATGTACTGTAAATTTCTCTAAATTATAATGCTTAAGTACAACATGTCTATGCCACTAGGAGTGCATGGCACATCTTGAAGCCAGATTTATTCTAAACGTGAGTGCCAAGCACCTAAGCAGCACTGGCGATGTGGCATTGTTTCATTAAATGCTCTGCTGCTCCACCCTGTGTCTGGCTCTTTCTAATAGCTCTGAATAAAACAGCTTTTGAAAGATGCTGATTGGGTTTGGATTAAATGAACTTCTCCTCAACAGTAAAAACCTAAAACATTGTAAACTTGTTTATTTTAACGGTTCATAATAAAGCTCATTCGCCGTTGTTTGCCATAGTGTAATGGGAGGAATATGACAACTTCCCTGACGCCTGACTCTATTCACATAATCATCTCATAGGTTGCCAGGTTTCTTTGGGGCTTTATATGGCATGCTGGGGTGTGTGACTAATGATCTTCCCAGAAGGCCTGGGTTTTTAATAACATACCTTACATGGTCAGATAAAAAAGTGTGACTAGCAGCTTTCACTTTGAACCTCTGATTGACCAGTTTAATGAAGAAACCACAAAGAAGGTTTAGAGACAAAAACAATGATGAGGCTGAATAGGTTTTAACTAATATTTCTGTTTGTTGTGATTTTTTTTAACAAATTACTACACTGGTTTGCACTTTTCCATCATCACACCGTCACCCTGGTTACTGTTTTCCAATTATCGCATAAAATATTAAATCCTCATTTGTCTCTTCCTACTCTTCCCAGCTGGAGGGGAAGGCAGGGAAGATGTCTGCAGCTGGTACTGACATGGATCCTCCAGATCTGAAAGGGGCTCTGAAGAGAGAGCGGGAGGAGCACCAACATCTGCTGGCAGACTCGTACGCCGCAGTAATGGATCTGACAAAACAGCTACAAATTAGCGAGAGAAACTGGAGCAGAGAGAAGCTGGAGCTTCTCGAACATTTCAATCAGGAGAGGAACCAGTGGGAACAGAGGCTCCATGATACCCAGAGCAAGGGCACACAGGTCAGAGACAGAGAGTCATGACACTTATTTTACAGTAAGAGATAATCAATAGGGCTTCATTAGCATAAACATTTGTCAAGATGATAAAAACTTCCTTAAAAGTATTAAGTGCATCAGGTGTTTCTTAATCCTTCTTTCTTTTCATAGTTCCTCCATTTGCAAAAAATATGATTTTCACAATGGGGAGATAATATTACACTTACTGGTCAAAAAAGCCACCATTTGGATTTAAATAAGCAAACACTTAATTCTATAAATACTGCCGTGATTATTATGTTTCAGCTAGTAACACTTCTTTAAACCTTAACTGATGCATTAAGTCGCTTCTTATTTCTTAAACAACCATGTTGGTTGTTATATATGTACAGTACATGGTCATGGAAAAGATTTAAAAAATCATGAATGTAATTGAAGATCAATTAAATTCTTGGTGAAATTGCAATATAATACAAAAAATTGGTAATAGAAACGTCTACGTTCAATAGTCACAGTAAGAGCGTTTTTACATGCACAAGGAATTATCATGGAGCACCTTTAAAGATTACTCACAGATTGCTATTTATAACTATAAGGGCTTCTGTGACGTCTTGCTGCCAGTGACAATACTGGGAATTAATCAACATTCTGTACTCAGACTTGCAACAAAAACTTGTTATTGTTTTTTTTTGTTTTTGTTTTTGTTCTGTTTGCATGACTAGCTTTATTTAAGAGTCCTTTAAGACAATCTATATTAAGATTTACACAATATTTTATTTTAATATACTTAATTATCAGTATAATGAAGTAAGTATAATAAGAGAGGAATGGAGAACCAACCTGTTCTGTAAATGACTGGAAAATAAAATGCTTTAAATAAGAATGTGAAAACTCAAACAAAATATATAATTTTTTTTTAGTCCCTCAATGGCATTGGGATATCCACTGATGAAACGACAACTGAAACAACCCCTCAGAGGTAAAAATATGTATTTATTTTTGCCCCTGTGGGACACTACAATTTTTAAATACTTTGCAGCATCAGATTTTAATCTGTTTCCTCTGTGCTTTTCTCTTCTTTTCTCTTCACCTGTTCTTCTCTGAAAGAAGAACCCAACCGATTTCCTCCTTTTCAGACCTTGAGCGTTTGCTGGACGTCACTTCATCCTTCCAACATCGTGAAGTCAGTGGAATCGCTGAGGGAAAGGCTGGGAAACATCAGTTTAATGATCTTGTGAGCTGCACAGACTTGAGAGAGCTTAACCAGAAGAACTGGAGATATCTAAATAGTGAATCATCTTCTCTGGAAAAAGCTGAGCCTTTTAAAACCTGGGACTGCCCCAGTACAAGCTTTCCAGAGCTACAACTGAGCGTGGAACATGTGCAAAGAAGTTACACTGCCCCAGACAAAACAGGCATCCGTATATACTACAGTCCTCCAGCTGTCAGGAGGATGGAAAGGAAGGTCAAGGAGTTGAGCTCAAACAACGCTCCGCTGGGACACCAGTTTTTTGGTGCAACTAACTCAGACCAAGCGGGACTATCTTCAGCAACACAAACTTCCTCTTCACATTTGTCATCGTCATATGATCAATGGCTAAACTCACTGTCCCAGCAGCACAGGGACTTACTAGAAGGCAGGACAGGCAACTCTGGGGCCTTCCACACCCTCGAGATTTCTGCAAATCTGAGTGACGACATGAAGGAGATGACTAATTGCATGCGACAGGCCATTCGTTCTAGCTCCCTTGAAAGGAAATGCAGCAAAGATGCAGGATGTCAGACTGTGGGCTTCACCAGCACAGGAACACAGACAGCTAAATTTGTCAGTGTAGGCCTGCAGACTGAGAGTCCAACACCCCGAGGGGCAGGATTCCATGGGAAGATGTGGTCTCCACGCCCATCCACCTCGCTCACTTCAGCACGATCACGCCAGATCTCCTCGTCACTGGAGAAAGTGCAGAGCCGCATCGACCGACCCTGCTGCTCACCAAAATATGGCTCACCCAAGCTCACAAGAAGGGTCTCTTCTTCATCCTCATCCTCCAAACTGGAGACATCATCCACCTCCTCAAGAGATCGAAGCATCTGGAATCTGCCAAACCGCAACATTGCCCAGAGTGGATCTGCATGGGCTCGGTCCACCACAACCCGTGACAGTCCTGTACTCAGTGGCCTCAATGATGGTCTGTCCAGCCTCTTCAGCGTTGTGGAGCATACCTCCAGCATGGAGTCACTCTGGAGGGGTGACACGTGCCCTGGAAGGCAAGCTGCAGGCAAGCCCTCTTGCCCCAGTGTTGGCATCAACCTTGGTGACCCCAGCACTCAGAAGTATGGGATTGTTCAGGATTTCTTCCAAAATGTGTGTGGACGGACATTGCCAGGAGAGAAAACTGTAGTTATAGATGAGCCCAAGCCTGAGTGTCTCACCAGTGCTTTGATAGGAGCAGACAGCATCACGAAGATTGTCAATAAGAGGTTTATGAGACAAACATTGAGGGATGATGCTGTCAGTGGGAAGGAGTCTAATTCAAGCGCCAGTAGTCCAGAGGTGAGGATTGAGGATTGAAGAATTCTACAATAGTAGTAGAATTTCAAAAATAACCTGAACATCTGTACTACGTAATCATAAAGGTCATTCCTCTACTTGATTGATATTAACGCCTTTTTAGAGTCATACTAAAGGGCCAAAATTAGACTCAAAAGCAAATAAATCAAGGACATGAATTTTGCAAATATTATTTCTTAAATACATTTATTGTTTCTTTGTTTTTGTTAATTGGTGCTCTAATGGATAGGCAGCTCAGTTTAAGATGGTATAGTTCATATTTTATCTTAAGAATCAGCCTGCCAGACAGTGAGCCTTACTGATCTTTTATAAATCTTTTAGTAAATGTTGTGTAAATGTTAACCAAACCAAACTGAACAAAAATAAACCTTCAAATGCAAATCACTTTCATGGCACATCTCTTTTACATGACAGCTGAGGGTAAGAAATGAATGATGGAAGAAGGTTGAAAGACAGAAATGGACGTTATTTTAATTCACTTTAATGGCAGATTAAATATGTGATAATACACCACATATTGTTATTTTGGTCCCCTTTGTGCTGCCAAAACAGCTCTGATCAGTCTTGTCCTAAATTCTACAAAGTCTACACCTTGAACTTTTTGTCATGTTCCTCAAACCATTTATGAACACTTTTTTGAGATGTGTTAGGATGCATCATCATGCTGAAGTAAGCTACTGCCATTATGGAATATCGCTGTCATGAAGGAGTGTACTTGGTCTCCATCAGTGTTTAGGTACACTACCGTTCAAAAGTTTGGGGTCACTTGCAAATTTCTTTTTGTTTGGTGATTTATTTTCTACATTCTACAACAATACTGGGGATTTCAAAACTATAAAATAACACATATGGGATTAGGTAATTACGTAACAACAAGAAAAACAACAGTTAGTTGTTATTTTAAGACACAGAGGTCAGCCTTTCTGTAATAATTCTTGCAAGAACAGTATTGTCAAGTGCATTTGCAAAATCCGTCAAGCACCATAATGAAACTGGCTCTCATGAAGGCCATCCCAGGAGGGCGAGACCAAAACCGCAGACGAGAAGTTATCAGCCTGGAAAATGACAAATTAACAGCACCTCAGATTAGAGGCGTTATGAAGTCTTTACAGAGCATAAGTAGCAGACACATCTCACCATTAACTGTTCAAATGCATTTTTTGGATGCCTTCAGCATTCCTTTACAATGTAGAAAGAAATAAAAATCAGGAACCATCATGGAGTTAGAAAGTGACCCCAAACTTTTGAATGGTAGTGTAGGTGTTACGTGGCAAAGTCAAGGTTTCCCAGAGCATCACACTGCCTCCTCCAGCTGGCGATCTTCCCATAATGGCATTCTTCCCATAATGCATCTTAGTACAATCTTTTCTCCAGGTAAGTAATGCTCCTGCATCTGGATGTCCACGTAATGTAAAAAAAAAAAGTTAACATTTTTGATTGCTCCATAGTCCAGTCCAGATACTTAGATGCTTATTTGGACTGATCAGTGGACTGATGTCAACATGGGCAGTCTAATGAATCTAAAGTATGGCAAAAGAGCAACATATGCATCAAGCTATGATGCGCTGTGTGTTCTGACACCTTTCTATTATAACCAGCAATAACTTTTATAGCAGTTTATTGCTGCAGTAACTTTTCCGTTGGATCTGACTACACAAGCGAGCCTTCGTTCTCAGTGTGCATCAGTGAGCCTTAGGTGTCCATGCCACTGTCACCAGTTCACCGGTTGTCCTTCCTTAGACCATATTTGGTAGGTACCAACCGCAGGGCTTGATTTGGAGATGCTCTAACCCAGCACATTATGACCCTTATTGCTTATTGCAAATCCTTACGCGTGCCCATTTCCCCTGCTTTCAACACAAATTTCATCAATCATTTATATCATGTAAAGCATATCAAGTCATTACATTAATTAGTTTAACACACAATTTCAAAGACACTGAATTCCAAAATTTCTATTATAAATATTTCCCCACACAGTTTCAATAAATGGGGCTCAGCATTTGGTATGTATTTAAATTGCATTACATTCAGCCAAGACATTGTATTGGTGCTAAAAAGTGTCTCACCTAGGTAAAAAAGTGAATTTTCAGTTAGGATCATATCACACCGTTTTCACAATACTTCTTTTTTTTGCTTCATTTTTTGTAAATATTCATACGCATTTACATTTTTATCAGATAACTTTTTTAACTTTTCTGAAAAATCTTTCATCAGATAAGAAACACATTTGCTAAATACAATTTCGGTAGTGTCTGTAACTTTTTCAAATCCAAATCTCTCAATAATCTTACTTGTCATTCAGATGAAACTTGGCCTATTTAGATTTTCCATAAAAAGACATAAACCTGCAAATGTTGCAACATGAATTTGACATGGTTATGGACACTACAGGGGTTTTTTTTTGGGGGGGGGAATACTTAATTTTGCACAGAATGCTTTAATTTAAGCAACAATTTTTACATGTCATATGCTTCTAGAAGCTTATGCCAATTTTAGTATCAATACTCATTTTAAATGATTATTGTTTGAAGCGAGTTAAAATGGCTATTTTTGGGGCACATGTAAAATCATCTCTGCTTTTTGGCAAATGCTATTTCGAGTATCAAGAAAAGTTAATGAATGGCATCGCTATAAACGGGAAAGCATCTTTAATGAGGTGTAATAAAGTGATATTAATTAAACTTTACTGTCAGTGGTGGTGCATGGGTTTTATTAGCTTGACAGAGATGATAAGGAGAAATAATAATCAAAGCATATTTAACAAATAGCGAAGCTTTCAATCAAGTTTTAAAGGAGGTTATTGGGAATGTAGTGAAGTTAGTTAATATACAGTGTTCGTGTGTTGGTTTCCTAATTGGTTAACCATGTATTTGATACTATGCCTACTCTTAATTCAGAATTTAGTGCTAAGTTTGTTCTAAGAGCCAATGCATATAAATAAATGTACATTTATTAGTTTATATTAATGCAAGTATTTTTTTTTTTAGGATTCATCTTGTGACTGCAAATCACAGTCTCGCTCCTCCCGCTCTACAGTTCGCCACACCCACAGCCAGTGCAAGCACCGCATACAGGAGACTGGCTTGGCTAATGATGAGAGATTGGAAGTCACCAATGAGTGATGAAAAAGACAGCATGGCTTCTCTCACTGCTTTAAAGCAAACACACACAGATATACGGGCCCACACATACTACCCCACAAATGCACTGCCATATATAAACTTGCACATAAGCAACCACACGAATCCACAGCAAAATACATGTCTGGAGATTTTCAAGAACCAGTGATCAGCACAAGGATTGATGCCAAGGAATATTACTCAGCCAGCCTGACCACAATTTTAAGGTCACCATTTTGTATCCAACCAGCAGCACAGCTCAACTCTGCCATCTTAATGAAATGGCCTTCGGACAGACGTAAGGGGTCAATCTACAGTACTGCGTATGATAGGGGAGGATATGCAGAGTAGAAGGAAAACATATAGAATTAAGTTAAATCCTGATGGTGATGGCTTGTGTGTTTAACTGCTCAAATCCCAGTTGGATTTAATGGATTTACAAATTTGCTTTCTAAAGATGTAGAACATAAAAGCCTTGAACAGACATGTATAGCTGTTCATTTCATCCCCATAATCAAAACCACAAATGCCTCCATGATTTAAATATCATAGTTCAGCGATCTTATTCAACATGTTGCACTGGGGAGCTTTTAGAATTTTTTTTTGGTAATTTAATTATTGCTGTATTACTGTAAAATGACTATAACACATGTGACTGAAAATATTTATTCAGAACACATGTTGAAGCTCATTTGAGTCTTTATGTAGGACCATTCGGCACTGGGAAGCCAAAGGACATTTTTTTTTATCAACGCAGGGAGTTGTGCATGTAACTGATCTGTGCGTGTAACTCCTCATTGTAACTACCTGAGAGTGACATTGCGTAAGACCCGTCTTATACACATCATCTGTCTCTTCTCAAAAGCCTCGAGTCCTAGAGTTTGTCAATCAACCTTGATGTTTATGAAGCCATGAGAGGATTTTAGTACTGCCAGATGTAAGCGTTTCCCCAGATGTACATTTTAAGTATTGAAGGAACTATTTTCCCACCTTAAATTATGTATTTATAACTGAGATTAGAATGGTGCTATATAAATGAGAATCTTTATCATATTTATGTAAATTGAATGGCAGTGACATTTCAGGCTTAAGCTGAAGTGATGAAAATATTTCATATTTCATATTTAATCGAGTTCACTGGTTGATGATGCATCAGCATTAACCACTGTCTGGTGTGTGGACACACACCCACCCACCCACACACACACACACACACACACACACACACACAGATCCTCTCGAAATGGCAAGTCATGGCAGTCAGGCTCTTTTTCTTTCTGCCTCAGCTCTTCAGTAAATAGGGCATTAATGGGGAGCTGCATTTCTTCATTGCCATTGACTAGGTTTCTGTCCACAGCCTCTGCCATGAAATGTAATTACCAATCTGCCAAGATTCCAATACGCCTCTTGCATTATACCTCTTGCTGCTACCTCTTTCATTTTTACTTTTATTACTCCAAATTCATTGGTTTGTTTTTAAAGTCTCAAGTGTGCCTTTGTATCTTTTCAAAGAAATTAAGAAGTTTTTAAGTAGTAGTATTTAGTGAGGAGCTGCATGCCGTGAGAGCACCGGTGAAATTTGCAGTGGACTCATCTTGAGCTTAAAGTTCATTATTTGCTATAAACTCGAATGTGGTAGCAGCCATCATCAACTGAAACAGTTTCCGAAGAATGAACTACTCTGATTTTGGTCAATGATCTTCTGGTCATAACTAGTCACTATTGTAGCTACTGTACAGACTGTCCAAGGCTGGCATTTATTGTAGGGAAAAGTTTTATACCTGACGTTCAGTAATCCATTGTCTTGATGTGTATTGTTGGTATGTTGGTGAGCTTGGTCTAAATGATCCCTAAAAATGCTAATGGACTCATTGGGGGAGGACTAAAGCTCGAATCCTTCGGCTGTCATACTGACTCATTTTCAAATCTGAACTCCAGCCAAGTGCTTTAAAGTCTTATCTACACGCTACTTAAAAGAAAGCTCCAATGGTACAACTACCACTAGTAGTGTAATTTGCGTAAATTACTTCCAAACAATTACACAAATCGTCTGTACTGGGTATAAACACACGTTCCTGCCCTCACTCATCCTTTCCTTATTATTTCAGATCTATCTGTCATGACATCTAGCAATACCTAAATGACATTGTAGCTTAATATCATTTGCTAAATTATTGTCAATGCTTGTACATGTTGTTTTTTTCTCTCTTTTTTATTGAATAAAAATAGTGAGTAAACACTACGTAGTATTTTACCCGTAAACATACTGTACATAAACAATTTATACTCTTTGTATCTTAGTCTAGAAAAACTCTGAAATGTCTATGCTGAAGAGGCTTGGGCAATTAGAGTTCATATCTTCAAAAAAAAAAAAGTTTTTCTTTTTGTGTAAATAGCTTCATTCTGCAGAAAAGAGAATATGCCAAATTCAAACTGAAATTGTTTTTGTGTGGGGAAGGATTGGCTTGGTTGTTGCCTCAAATTAAACTTTCCTCTTTGTTAAAATTGACAAATAAATGTTTGTTGAAAAAAAAAAGATCTCAGTGAAAATGTGAGTCTTTTGAATTTATTTGATATTACTAGCATAAGTACACAGCCGTGTATAGTAGCACTGTCGCCTTGCTCCTCCGGGGACTGGGTTCGATTCCTTCGATTCCCAGCAAGACTGTGTGCTTGTTGGGTTTCCTCCAGATACTCTGGTGTTCTTCCAAAGTCCAGAGACATGCAGATTATGGGCTAATTGGACTTTCCAAATTGCCCATGGAGTGTGAATGAGTGTGTGTGTGTGTGTGTGTGCCCTGCGATGGATTGGCACCCTGTTCAGGGTGTACCCCGCCTCATGCCCTAAGTCTCCTGGGATAGGCTCCAGGCCCCCCTGACCCTGTACAGAATAAACCGGTAAAGACGATAAGTAGACGAAATACACACAGTGTTGTCCAAAAGTCTGAGACAATGTTTTTTTTCTTTTCGTTTAATTTTAAAAGAGTTACAAAGAGTAATGTTTCCAAATAGGTATGTTGTTTTTTTTACATTTTTCCTACCAATATGATCATTTTTTTAAATTAAATTGTTCAAAATGCAGGCGACACGGTGGTGTAGTGGTTAGCACTGTCGCCTTGCACCTCCAGGGTCCGGGTTCGATTCTCAGCCAGGCTAAATTCCCGTCTCTGTGTGCATGAAGTTTGCATGTTCTCCCCGTGCTTGTTGGGTTTCCTCCCACAGTCTAAAGATATGCAGGTTAGGCTATCTTTCCATGTTTGCCTAATTTAACCCTATTTGCATAGGCACGTATGTAGCACCCTTATTTTTCAGTCTCCTGTTCATGCCCAGATGTTGTTCTAGATATTGATTTGAGCAGCTGCAGGCAGACATGATGAAATACCATGCAACACATGCTGACAGAGAATGGGAATAAAATAACTAAAGGAAAGCAGGGTTATATTCATGAGAATAAGCAGAGTAAAGCATAATAAATGTCTAAAGATAGCAATTAAATTATTGTATATAGGTTTTAGGACACTGTGGTTGGTGTGTGTGTGAGTGCATATGTGTGTGTATGTGCACAAGCGTGAGACAGAGTGTGTGTGTTTTTTTTTTTTTTTGGGGGGGGGGGGGGGGGGGGGGGGGGGGTGTCATGGAGATGGAGGAGGAGCATGTCCTAGCGTTGGGTTCATTTCCTGGGAACATCTGGGATTCTTCCATGAGACATTTTTTTCCCCTCTAACTCGTAACCCCTTTTTTCTTTCCCTGTTTTTTTTTTTTTTAAACAAGTTTATATTTAAATCTTAACTTGCATATCACAGGAAGTGACCTAATATTGATTACATTTAAAATCAACCCCATCACTGCTAGAGCATGGGACCAAAAGGGTGGGAAGAAAAAGAAAAAAGAAAAAAACATACATACATACTTACATACATGTTCAACCAGTCACACTCAAATAAATAACCACATATTAGATTAAGCATTCGAATCTGCAATTGTTTGTGTGTGTGAGGGACTTGTGGAAAGACCCTGCTTTAAACATGATCAGAATTACATTACTTAATTAGTATTAATCACTTACACTATATATACTGTACACTATGTAACCTCAATATATGGTACATTATATGGACAAACTTAGTCTTGAGCTAAAAACATATTGTATTACAGTACAATTATGTTAACATTCACAATGACATACTCAAGTCCAACACTATTCAGGAGCTAGTACAGTAGCTCCTAAAAAAAGTCTCCATTTCAGTATCAGGCAAAGAAAACACTTAGGAGATTTTAACATTGCATTTCAACATGCACTGGATTGGGACTAATTAAACGTGGGGGAAAAAAGCACATGAAGCAATGCACTAATCATGCATGATGCACACTGTACACGTCTCTGGAAAGATTGAACGAATGAGCGAAATTTGTTTCCCAGAACCAGCATTAAACATTAAAGAAGAATCTCAGAAATACTACTACTACTAATAAAGTTTTTAAGAAAGCTACATGTATATAGTTTAGTAAAACCTAAGCATATAATAATGAAAAGTAAATAACACACAGCATGTTTAGAAAAATATGACCCTGGTTACATTCAGTCATTTTAAGTGCAGATCTACTCAAGTAAGTGAGTTCTTGATCTTGTTAGTCTTGATCAGGGAGCAAACTTGTTCACATGAGTTGGCTTCACATTGCCAGTGCTATTTAATGTTATAGTTAGAAAAGGAGTAGCATATTATTAACACCGCTGCCATATGAGTTGAATAACATGGATTATCAATTATATATCAGTAACCTGGTGACAGGATCATGGACACCCAAAGCATATTTATGATTGTGGGGATCAAAGGACAGCCCATCCAGTCCTATACCACAGAAAAACCAAAGAAAGTCACCAGAGCATCCAGTGCATCACAGACCATCTTTACAGAATTAAAAGAAAATAAGGGAAATTATAATAAAAATGTGTGAGAAAACATGTATAAATCAAAATGATCAGATTATCCTTAATAATCAACCCAAGAAAGAAAGAAAGAAAGAAAGAAAAAACTCTCTGAGATGGTAATAAGAAGAAACCTTGAGAGGAACCAGATTTAACAGGGAACGCATCCTTAATTGGGTGATATCAGATAGATTTACACATTCGGCAGAAGCTTGTCAGTGAGTGGTGTTTGTTTTCAGTAAATTCATAAAAACTAATTTAATGCACTCAGTGTTAATTACCATGTGTGAAAATACTGAGATGAAGTGCAAATAAGAAGCTAAATATAGCTGGCGGTAGACGAAGTAAACAAACCTTGTACTTAAAACAGTAAAATATTACTCCAGGAAAAGTGAAACTCCTCCATTTAAATTAGCGCTTGGGTAAAAGAACAAAAGCATTTGCATTTAAACATATTTGCAAATCAAATGTAATTTATTATGGTGCTATGTTTATATTATTATTATTATTATTATTATATATATTTTTTTTGTAATGAGGCTTTTCTTTTCTTAAATCCACATTTAGGTAGTAATGCTCTATTATCACTATGGGCTAACAGATTAATAAATGTAAGGTTAATCAACTTTATCATAAGTAGGATCTGAGATCCAGCAACATTCATTTTAAGATCAATTTTTATTTTAATGCAATATCTCTGCACACGACTACTTTATAAACCAAATATCTGAAAATAAAAATACTTGTTTTATGTGTTGAGGAATTAGATTGTTTGATAGTTTAGCATATGTTATGCTTATCATAACCAGGTCAAATTGAATTTGCGGGTATAGCAGATTCAGTTGGTTAAAATTAACTTTTTTATAATTTTAGACAGTCTAATAGGTCACTATTGTACGTGTGCATGAAAGAAGAATGAAGAAAAACACACACCCTTCCTGCCAATGATAGGGATAGAAATTTGAGAACAGTTGATTTACGGTTAGCCGCTAATCTTAAATAGATAATTCAGCTTCTTTTATGTGGGTATGAGTAAATGAGCCATGTTCAGTTTATGTCTCGTGGTATAAAAGTTAAAATGCAGAACGAAATCTCCGATCTGTCTCTTATTTAAAGGATATAAATGGAAATTCAGGAAATGGCCAAACTGGTGAGAAGGATGGTGCTCATTGTCCTTAATAACCCCTTAAGTTCAAACCTCTTGTCCTTAGTTCAACCCTCCAATCGTGAACCCAACATTATGCCCTTCCTTACATTTACATTTACGCATTTGGCAGACGCTCTTATCCAGAGCGACTTACATTTTTATCTCTTTATACATCTGAGCAGTTGAGGGTTAAGGGCCTTGCTCAAGGGCCCAACAGTGGCAACTTGGTGGTTGTGGCATCTTCCGAACCGTAGTCCAATGCCTTAACCACTGAGTTACCTGGCTTCCTTTCTTCCAACTGAGGAGAAAGAATCTGCATAATCTGGTTGAAATTTATATACATGTTTTAAAAGTGCTTGAAAACCTTCTCCGTGAAGCACAGGTGATGCAAAACACATTTGTCTCAGTATGACTGCCTTCATGTGCATGTGCGCACACACGTGTGCAAGTCCATGATAGAAGCTAGCGTTTAATACTAATATGCAGTCTCAGAGAGAGGTTCAAAGTGCAGCGCTAAGGTTCAGATCTCTCTGTCATTTATGGTATAAACAAAGCAAAGTTAGTTGTTTCAAGTTAGAAAATATGTGAAAAATGCCTAAAAACTTTAGCAGTAAAGACTTTTTTACAGGCACGAGCAACAGAGGGCATTTGCCTGGAAAGCTTTCAACACTACAAACTAGGGTGAAACAACTAGGTAGCCAATGGAAATACATAAAACTTCAAGTGATAACTAGTTTCAACCTGCATTGCTTTAGTAATACTTGGTTGCGGTGTTGCAATGCTTGGGTGCTCAGGAGTTACCAGTTACTTCTATAACTCTCTATGCATTGGCACAACATTTTTATGATGAAAGCTAAAGTTAAATATCCCATTAAATACAATGCAACCAGCAAAAAAAAAAAAAACACTCTGTGTTTGCCAAGGTTTAAATAAAATTCTTATTGCTTGTTCAGTCGTGTCAGACTCTTAGCTACTTTATAGGGCCTCCATCCCTTCCTCTCTTTTTCTTGCTGGTGCAGGTCAGGACAGTATCAAGCCAGCGGGCTTTTGGACCGCCTCTTCTGCATGTTCCGCTGACCGTTTCCAGCATGATAAATGTGCAAAGTTAACCATTATCTGTTGATTTAAAGGAGATTACTTATTTAAAAAGGAACAAAAGATGTTGTAAAGTGTAGTGGGATAGGATATATAATATTTCACTTTGAAATGTAGTGGAGTTCAAATAAAATGTCCTTATTACATTGCGAAACCTTAAAGAATGGAACACAGAAATAGATTACATTTACATTGTTACAGTTAACCACTGAATATAGCAGATGAAAATACATAAATTTATGTGTAATTATATGCATATGTATTCATGTTTTCCATAGAGCTACATTTTATTACATGAATTACAGACATTTATTTATGTCTAAATATTATCCTGAATAAACAAAATTGAAAAATGGAGATGATAAATTTGGCTTTATTCAAAACTTAACTTGTCTCATATGAAGATTACACGAATAAAAGTCAGATTTTTTCAGACTATGATAACAAGCAAAAGTAGATTTAGCATCAGTTGGAAAAATAGGCAATAATTTACCCAATTACTGTCAGTAAAAATTTTTTTTTTCATTTTCATATATATTGTTTTTTCTCCATCATATTCACATCAGTTCTTCTGAAAAGGCCAGCAATAGATCATGTTATCTATAATTCAACACTGCCACCCATGGAAGGCTCTCACGAATAACTGAACCAAAGGACAATCCCTCTAGTCTCTCGTTCTAGCCTTCACTCCCTGTTTCCATGGAAACTGTTTTCAACGTGGAGAGAGCAACGTGGCCGGATATACTAAAGAATGCCCCAGCATGCATTGCTGCCGATGGATATAACTCCCATTGGGTGTCTAGAATAATTATGAGTTACATTAAGACTCATAGTAATCATCATTGGTTACCCCCTGCAAAAAATCCCCTACACATGACTTACTGTACATGACTTAGTGAACGCTTGACTGTGGACCTACACAGCATCACTATTTACATATATTATTAGAATATAATACTTATTGTTCATAATATATTAAAACTGTTTTTTTTTTTATTAAGGCTAAACTGTCATTAAACCAATCAAATCTAGCATTTACATACAGTCTACATATTAATATTTAGAATCATTACATTAATGAGAAAATAGTACGCTAAAGCACAAAAAAAACATTTTTTAAAATGAAGAGGATCAAGCATAGAATACTTACAGACAAAACTCTATGGCATTTTGTATGTGACATGGGTGTGACATTTTGCTTTCATGTTTTGCTTTGCAGAGAATCAAAACCTATTGCCTTTTTTTAAAGCCCAAAAATATATAGACCCTTGTGATTAGTATACCAGTGTCAGAGGATAGCATAACTACAGTACAACAAGACTCCAGGGTCATTGGTTCGATTTTAAGACAGGACTACTAAGTACTCAACTTGTGCTAATTAGAATCAGCTAGTTTAGTTATTGGATGGGACGAAATTAATTAAAATTACTCCAAGAGCACAATGACGCATCATCCAGGAGCTTATAAAAGAGCCCAGAACAACATCCAAAGAACTGCAGGTCTCACTTGCCTCACTTAAGTGGTCATGATTCAACAATAAGAAATAGACTGGCAACCAAGAACGAATTCAAAGGTGAAAGAGGCAAATACTTTTTTACAGTACTGTAAACTGGCAAAATTTCTACAGTATGTAATTTATTTATATTAACAATAGAGGGCATCATAGGCCAAATCTCATCATTCTTGATTCCTCCGTTCCAGGTGAATATGTTTTTTGTGTGCGTTTTTTAACTGCCAGAAACATCGTCAACTGGCAAAGGACTCAACAGCTTCATGAAAATGTTGCTTTCGATATGATGAAGTCACTGTCCGAGCCTACAAATGGGGTTTGTGGTTTGTGGCCTGACAAGTGTAATTGGTTGGTAATAGTTTTTCCAACGAGAGTTTATATATTTACTCCTCATCATACATACCAGATCTTAAGATTAATCTTATTTTTTCGCATTTTACAGTGTTGTTTTGCATAAACAGGGTAAAACTGTAAGTAGACAAATGTTTGTAGTATTTTTTTTTTTTTACTTCTAAAGAGGATAAATAAATAACTGACATTATTGTAGTCATTTAAGTAGTAGAAAATGAAGAAAAATGGAAAACCTGGTCAATCAGTATAATGTATTCACGTATTTAGCTGACTTTATTTCTGGGTACATAATGTTGCTCAACCTAGACCGCTCCACAGGCTTGTACAGAAGGCATTAGGCATGTCCATCACTCTGAAACCAAGACTACATGATCACTCTGGAAAAAGACCATATGACCTTGTTCCAATACTCCACTGTCTGTTCTTTTTGCTTGCTAGCAAACTAAAGCCTTTTCTCTAATTAGTCTCACTGATAAGCGAGTTCACAGTGAAACGAAACAACGTCCTCCAGGACCAAGGTGCTACAGGCAACATAAACTTACAACATAAATTAACAGAGAAGCTAAACTAGCTAACTAAGAGGTCTAGTTAGCTGGCTAGCAGAGACAAGGGGTGTGTCCGATCAGCCACAATGCTGGTGGCTTTGCGGATGCAGCGTGTGGTGTAGATGTCTTCAATAGAGAGAAGAGAGGCTCCGATAATCTTCTCTGCTGTCCTCACTATCCGCTGTAGGGTTTTGCGGTCCGATATGGCACAATTCTCAAACCAGACAGTGATGCAGCCGCTCAGGATGCTCTCGATAGTCCCTCTATAGAAGGTGGTCAGGATCGGTGGTGGAACTGGGCCTTTCTCAGTCTTCTCAGAAAGAAGAGACGCTGTTGGGCTTTCTTGTGCAGGGAGATGGTGTTGAGGGACCAGTTGAGGTCCTTCTCCAGGTGGACACCCAGGAATCTGGTGTTTTCGACAATCTCCACAGAGGAGTTGTTGATGCTCAGCGGAGAATGGTCACCTTGTGTCCTCCTGAAGTCAACAACCATCTCCTTTGTCTTGTCAACATTCAGAGACAGGTTGTTGTTGTGTGAAAATGCTCCTACTTTTATACTTAAAAACCATGAGTTCTACTTTTTTTGTGTGTGTGTGTGTTTAAGTCATTTTCCATCACACTAGTTCAGGATGTTTTTAGGCCACATTTTTTCCTTGAAGTTGATGGTTCACTACTATGATGCGTGTGATGAGTTCTTCACCCTATTTTTAAGAATTTCAATAGTTTCCATAGTTGTCGTTTTTGCTTGATGTAGACCAATAATTTGACATTCATAAAACAAAGTAAAATCTTTACCACAATCACAGGATACATCTTCTGACATGGTTTATTAAGAAATGATAAGCTACTCACATTATTTAGTGGAAGGAACTTAACTCTTTACTGACTTTTTGGACTGGCAATGTATAAACAATGCCTTTACTAAGATAAGGAGTAAATGTATGAACTCTGGTTAGAAAAAAAAAAACTCATCTATTACTAAACTACGATTCCACCTGCAGCCAGTGAAATCAGCATGGCAACATTTTCAGCCAGCCGTTGAGACCTTTGACGGTTGAGACTTCCTCCTGCGGTGACGCAACATGCTCGCGTGAAACTCAGATTGCAGGAACAGCGACATTTGGCGCCCTCTAGCGTTAAGAAAAATAATATCTACAAGAACCGTGAGCTACCGTTTAATTACTTTCTCCTTTTACAGCGCTATCAGCACATTTCCGTACAGCGAAACAGTGTGCTACGGTGCATTGTTACACCCCTTAAAATAGGTGTGCTGTATTTCAAAACTTCTCTCTTTCAAAGCTACTAAGTATTCTCACACAGACAAATAAAAGGAAGGTTGAAAGTTTAAACTGATATCCTGATGCTGCTCCAAGCCTCTCCAGAACTGACATACTGTAACTGCTGTTGACCATGAAACAGTCAGGATCACAAGTATTTGAACAGTGATGAAATTTTAATCATTTTGTCTCTGTACACTATCAAAATTAATTTGAAATGAAGTGTTAATCATAATGATTTCTGATTTTTTTTTAAAGTATTTTAAAAAGTATTTTAAAGAACAGAATACATTTCCTCTATAGGTTTTTCTTTTTTCGTTTATTTCTACAAATGAGATATTTTACACAGTCCCTTTAAATGCAGGACAAACTCCATTAAATTAAAAAATAAAAAGTCAGGATTTCTCTTAAAAGGTTTAAGTTTAATGCGTTATTGCTTCACTTAGATTCTTCAGCTTAGGATTTTCTGACACGATTGTGGGACCAAGATTTATAATAAAATTTGAGTGTACCTCAATTTCCGTACATGAACAAAATTTTATAGGATTTATTTTACACCTGTTCACCTTTATAGGATGTTTCATAATCGCTCAGATCTTTGTTGTAAATGTAAAACATTCAAGGGCACATCTTCTCCATGTATTTTGTTCCTGTGATCACATTCAGCTATTCTAGAAAGGAGTTCATTCTGCGATCCAAAAGACAGTGAAACCTCGGATTGTGAGTAACGCGCTTTACAAGTGTTCCGCAAGACGAGCAAAGATTTGTAATAAATTTTGACTTGAAAAACAAAAACTTCGAAAAACAAAAACTCGTAAACTTGGTTTACGACTACTGAGTATCATGTATCATGCATGCACTTCTTGTTTTGACGCCGAGCATCACGTGATCACAACTGAGCCAATGTTTTTTCTCTCTTGCGCCACGTAATTGTGGGTAATTACACACACACACTCTCTCTTTTTCTCTAATGGAAACACTGCTCTGTCGCGATTCTTTTCAAAGGTAAAGTGCAGGTTAATTTGTTTTATTTTTACTTTACAGCAGTGATTCCATTAGTGTGTCGCTCCGATAGACTGTCCGATTAAACAGTCTTTCCGTTAATGTGTGTGTGTGGTTTGAGAAACTCAAATAAGAGAGGAAAAAGGGTTACTGTCTAAGACGAGAAGAAGGAGAGAGGGGGTCTAATTCCTTCTCTCATCTTACTTTAGCTTCACACACATACACAAACACATGGCGCCTGCGTGCATAACCGGAAAATTATCTGTCGGGATTTATTTTTACTTTATATTTTGTATTAATTATTTTAATTATTTATTTTCTGGGTTGTGGAACTAATAATTTGAGTTTCCATTATTTCTTATGGGAAAATTTGCTTTGATTTACAGTGCATCCGGAAAGTAATCACAGCGCGTCACCTTTTTTTTTTTTTTTTTTTTTTACAATTTATGTCAACCATCTCTGCAGCAATCCACCAATCAGGCCTATATGGTAGAATGGCCAGAGAGTCTCATCAACCCTGAGAATTTTGTTTCTTATGGTCTGAGAGTCCTTCAGGTGCCTTTTGGCAAACTCCAGGTGAGCTGCCATGTGCCTTTTACCAAGAAGTGTCCTTGTCTGGCCACTCTACCATATAGGCCTGATTGGTGGATTGCTGCAGAGATGGTTGTCCTTCTGAAAGGTTCTCCTCTCTCCACAGAGAACCTCTGGAGCTCTTACAGAGTGACCATCGGGTTCTTGGTCACCACCCTGACTAAGGCCCTTCCCCCCTGATCGCTCTGTTTAGATGGCCGGCCAGCTCTAGGAAGAGTCCTGGTGGTTTAGAACTTCTTTCACTTACGGATGATGGGGGGCCACTGTGCTCATTGGGACCTTCAAACCAGCAGACCTTATATAGACAGGTGTGTGCCTTTCCAAGTCATGTCTAATCATCTGAATTTACTACAGGTGGACTTCAATTAAGCTGGAGAAACATCTCAAGGATGATCAGGGAAAATAGGATGCGTCTGAGCTAAATTTTGCAAAGGCTGTGAATACTTTATGTACGTGTGCTTTTTAATTTTTTTTATTTTTAATACATTTGCAGAAATCTCAAGTAAACTTTTTTTTCATGTTGTCTTTATGGGGTGTGGTGGATAGAATTCTGAGGAAAAAAAATATTTTAACCCTTTTTAGAATAAGTGACATAAAATGTGAATACTTTCCGGATGCACTATAGGAGTGTTTTGAAATACAAGCCCACTTCCGGAACAAATTATGCTCGTAATTCAAGGTTCCACTGTAACTGGTACACAGCTCATATTGTGCCATTTATTTGCTGTTTGTGGATCCCATGCTTCTGGAAATGTCAGTGATGTGGACACTAAATCTCTATTAACAACTTTTTAAATTCTGGCTATAAATTGTATTTTGCATAGGTGGTCGAATTCCCAGGTTCCCATAATCACTAATTCAGGACAAAATTATCATCTTTTTTTTTTGCAGTAAAAGATTTATACTTAGTATTGTATTTGTTTTTTTAGCGCTGTGGGATTGTTTGTTCATTGACGTTTTTGTTTGTCCCAAATATATTTGAAAATGAATAAAAAAAAATTAAATAAAGATTTTATTCTCTCTAATTTTCAAAGGCTTAAAAGTAACTAGACAAACAATCGATTAAAAAAAATCTAATTGGGTGTAAATCCTTTGCAATTATCTGCACACAATTATATTATTTGTTTAACTTTAAAAAAAAAAAACTTTAGTTAATGCGTGATAAAAAGGAAGATTAAGGGACATCCCTGTCTGCTATAATGACTGATCAAGCGAGAGAATTTAAATTGCCATTTGTAAGCTGCAAAGTTTGCAGTTCTAAATCTAAGCATAAAAAGACAAACAGAGCAAGACTATTTTACCAGTGTATATTTGATCAACTGGCAAAATATGTTGATTTAAAAGAAATCACAGAGAACAGAAAAAGGGGTATACAGACAAATAAAAGATAAAACATTAAGAGCTTCTTTTTTCTGGTAAAAGACAAAACAACAATAAAACAATTACTCGTCACAATAACAAATCCTGAGCTAAATAAAGATAATAGCAAAAACAATTCCCATTTGATAAATATTCTTTTTTTCAATGTAATAATTTCAATGAAAACCTGAAAATACATAAAAATAAAGTCAGAGACGGTGTATTCATGTCACAGTATAACCTCACTGTCTAGACTTAGTGTGGCAGATTTGCTAATTGGTGTCTGATCCAAGTTGGCATGTCTGATATCACAGCAGCTTTGCTATGTAGTTAAAGTAATTTTAGAACGGTTAGATGATCTGCAGATAACACAATCCAAAAAACAATCGCTACTAATCCATCCAGTAGTTAAATATTTTGTCATGTTCTCAGGTCAGTTTTAAGAGGAACCTTCCTTTTTTTAATCACACAGCTCCAAGCTCGGGTCAAGTGTTTAACAGCAGAACATGATAAACCCCATTTTACCACTCATTTTGGCAAATTATTTTTCTCTGACACACAAGGTTGTGTAAAACTAAATATTTAATTTAAAATCCACTACATAAGGTTATTTTAGAAGATTTGACACATACACACCAGGTATTAGAGTAAAAACACACAAGTTGAGACGAGCCAATCGCATTGTTATGCAGTTTGAACCCAGAAACAAAGATGTTTAGACTTTGTTACAGCTATTACAGTCACTCCAGGTGTAATGACTTACAGGTGTGTGTCGATAATAGGTCTGTACTGGGAATGCACTGATGGACGTTAGATGGTGCACCTGTACCTGTACAATGACAGCAAGTTGTCTTCAGGTACAAAAGTAAAGGGAGGAGGTGATGATACTGTAAACTAAAGTTTTTGTATAGCTTATAATGTTTCTCATGATCAACAATCTTTGTAATTTAATTTATAGTGATGTAACCAAAACAAATGAACTTAAGATTTTGGCTTTTGTACTTTTTAACAGCCTTGTGACACAAAGAAATCATGCGCAAAATATTCTCTACCAGTTTGCAATAATTCTTGCTTCATAATTTTTTTTTTTAAATATAACAAGGTTTTCTTAAAAATGGAATTTTCATTTTGCTGTCAAACTGTTTATATATAGATCACTGCAAATATTTATAAAATTTTCATGTGATATAGGCGATTTTAGTACCTACTGAAGTAAAGATACAATTAGTTTATAGACTTATTTCTTGATACAACCCCTGACCTTAGAAGAACGGGATTAACATTTGCTACATTTGTCTTGTAATAAAAAACAAACAAACTCTTGGCTCCTAATTGGACACTGCAAAAAATGACATCTCAGCAAGTGAAATATTCTTGAATCTAGCCAATCCTATCTATAATTTCTTAAAATAAGCTAATGAGGCAAATAAAAGATTACTAAGCTTATTTGTAGTCAAACGTTACTAATATTTGCACAAAAAAAGTTCTCATATCTTATATTTGGTTTGTTGTAATCTTATTTTAAGAAAGCATACATAAATTTATCTATATTCAAGATATTTTTACTTGCCAAGATATCTTTTTTTTTGCAGTTAAACCAGAATGTACAAATAGAAACTCCAATTTTTTGGGATCAAACACACCATCTTCATCCTTGGCATATGAAAACAATTTATGTTATTAAAAACAAACTACCTGATTGAGTGCATAAACTAAGTAAATACTCAGTTCCTGTATGTGCATTAAATATCTGAAAAGTACAAATCAAGGATGTAAAATAGTACATCAACTGAGGGGCAAAAAATACAATGACTACAAAGAAAAAAATTGTGATAGCTAAACAATATTAAACAAATATTCACAGATCAGCCATAACATTAACACTACCATTAGGTGAATAGAATAACAAAGATTATCAATTATATACCAGTTACCGATTACAGAAACTAATGGCAGGATCACCCAAAGGGCACCCAAAGCTCATCTATGACTGTGGGGAACATAGGCTAGCCTGTCTGGTTTAATTCATAAAAAAAAAAAAAGCTGAAAAAAGTAAATAGTGGCAATGACAGAAAAGTCTTAGAACACTCAGTATGCTTCATCACAGTCGGAAGCATTTGAGGCTCAGCAGGCAAATAGATCAAGGTTATTGATCCAACCTTCAAACTGCCCAGATCTCAACCATAGAATGAGCTGGAGAAGCAAATCAATCCATGGAGGCCCCACCCCCAAACCCAGAGCGCCCAAAGGATCACACCCTTTTTAGAGTCATGTCCCAAGGGGCCACAGCTGCCCTGGTGGAAGAGGAACTTACACAATTCTGGGCTTAATGTTATGGCTGATTGGTGTACAGACAGGTCTGGTGAAAAACACTCTTTTCAATTCCTAAAGATTATAAAATCGCAGTATAATTATGTCCTCTGGTAACCTTTCGCAAAAAATTATACATTTCATTTTACCCATGTGCCCTGGAGTGCAGAGGTTTTAATAGTGTCCCCTAATGTTCACACAGCAGTACAGCATCGATTCTCAAACAGATGCTCAATAACTGTACTGTCTGCTAGTGTGGATACGTCTCCTAAATCCTGCTGGTTGGATGCTATCTTCCGTAGCAGACGCCGCATAATTTTACCTGTGCACATTACAAAAAAAGTTATTTAGTGTTAGAACTAAAACACTACCTGAACTTGAGACATGCAAGCACAAACACACACACTTACCTGATCTGGTTTTGGGAAGCCCAGGCGCATTCTGCATGTAGTCAGGCGTTGCTATGGCACCAATCTTCTCTCTCACTGTTTTGAGACCATTAAAATACCATGTCAATTCAACCTTTAAACAACTTAAAACTTATTCTAGGCTAAGATTAGTACTGTATGTGGATCTGAGAATTCCCAACTACTGCTGATCAGGTATTTATACTGTATGTCACAAAGTATTGCTGGTGTTATAATGAAGGAGGATGTTAGGATTTCCTGTACAAAATAAAGTTTCACTTTATTATTAAAAAGATGATGCTTTGTCCTCTTTAATTTCAATGATCCAGCAAAGTTGGACTGTGGTCAGAGTTGAGGTACTTTTCAGAGTCATTTAATAATATCAAAGGTTCATCCGTCTTATTCTTTAGGTCACTTTAAAACACAATGCAGATGCTCACAGTAAGATCAGTATTGTAGAGACACTTGTTGGATATTTATAGGCATAGGCTCTTATGGACACCAAATATGCAGTCGCAGGTACAACATTTCAATGTTAAGAAAGCCATCTTGAAAGCAGTGCCACAGACTGTTCATCTTCATACCACACCGCATTGCTGCAGTTATTCATGCAAAGAGACCAAGTAGTGAGAGTTCTACATGTTCATACTTCTCAGTAGTTAAAAACCTTTTTTAATTGGTCTTAAATAATATTATTATATTTTCCTGGGATACTGAATTTGGGGTTTTCATTAGCTGTAAGCTAAAATGATTGAAATAAAAATAAATAAATATTTTAAATATATCAGACTGTGTATAATGAAACTATAATACGAATATATTTGTTTTATCGTTCAAGAGTTGAACTTTTTGAATTGAATTACTGAAATAAATCAACTTTTCGATGATATTCTAATTTATTGAGATTCTCCTGTGTTTTTCACAATTTTTTCACCAAACCCAGAGTAACTCAAATACATTCAAGTTTTGTAAACTGTGCTTAAAAACACGATTTATGTTCTACCTTCATCATCTTTAGGTTTCTGACTAATAAAAGCCGAGACCAAATTTTAATGCAGATAGCAGCCTGTTAACAGAAGCTAGCTAACAGTTTTTTCTTTATTATTTTACTACACATCAATCTTTACAAATCACTTCATTACAACCTAACTGTAGTTTAGACGGACACTGAGATTTAAACTTAATCCTGCTACATTGGACAAAAATTAAAACAATTTAAATCCCCCGTCAAGCTCTAGGTTTCCAATCAACTGTAGATGAAACCGAACTCATGTAACCAATCATAATGCAGAAAGCAGATTTCTTACCCTTATCTATAATCTGTGACAGCAGAATCTTTTAAATCCAGCACTTTTTAACTTCACTGTTGATGTCAGATGAAACTGATCAGCTATTAATCGTCTAATGAGGCCAATTATGTTAAAGTAGAGAAAAGTTTAAATTGTGCAGGAGGTCACCAGGTCTGTGCCTAATCTAAGACTTTAAAACAGTCTTTTAAGATTCAAATTCTTCTGAAATACAGCCCTCCCCCCACGCCCAACCACACAAACACATTCAGTCACACACCTTGCTTCTTAAGCTCGGCCTCCAGGGTGGCTGTATAGTTGATGCCATCATTGAGTGTGACAAAGCAATATAAGCTTTCTCCTTTAACAGGGTGCGGCGTTCCTACCACAGCTGCCTCAGCTACTGCCTCATGCTCCACTAGAGCAGATTCCACCTCTGCCGTACTCAGCAAATGACCTGAGAGAAATTTTAGAAAATTCTTTAGCACAGAAACCATATAGAAAATGAAACATTAAGAAAAGCAAAGAAAATGTGCTCATTATTGTCTTTTACCGGAAACATTAAGCATATCATCAATCCTGCCTGTTATCCAGTAGTACCCGTCCTTATCCCTGCGGCAACCTAGACACACACATACAAAATCATATAATAGTGCACAATATACATAAAGTGCACAACACAGTTGCTGAAATGTCGAACGAGTTAATATGAGCTTTAATGATAACACTGAAACAGAAGTAGGTCTAATCTTGTGTGAGCTAATTATCATGCACTTATTATTGGAAATAATGAGGCCTTAATAATTGATGAATAATTGAAGTAATGGTCTAAAACACTTAAGTGGGTTCATGCATTTACAACATGACATGTAGATTGCACAAGAAAAACAAATACTCATAGCCAAATTTGTGAACTGTTGGACACCTAAACAGATCAATAAACCATCCATTCAGTTCTAAATGAATGCGGTGTTTCACATTACCATCTCCAGTTACATAATAGCCAGGAAATGTCTTAAAGTAGGTAGTCTCGAATCTCTGGTGGTTCCTGTACACGGTCCTCATCATGCCAGGCCAGGGCTGCTTAAACACCTGTAACAAACAACAGCTATTAGTCTCCACTGGCACAGACTGTTAATGCAACACTAGAATATGTCCTTTGACCATATTAAACTACGACCCTACACTGCTAGTTAAGCTGTTTTAACAACATTAAAAATTACAAATACTATAATTTTGCTTAATTAGACTTGAAAAAAATAACAGCAGCAGCAGCAAAGAGAGGGCCTGAAGTGAGATCTGGAGAAATTTCGGTTATAAATTGGGCAAAAAGCAGCTAAACGCAGCTGCACTACTGCGCATGCACAGTTTTTAATGTGTGGTAGAGTCAGTTTAATTTTGGGACACACATTTAAGATTCTCTTATCTACTTCTTAATAAAAAAACAAACAAAAAGGATTTTATATTTACATATCCATTAGGGAGCGTCTGTTGTACTGTTCAAGATTTCGAAACGGAGATGCAGAATGGAGAAGAAACATGATTTAAGTGAATTTAAATGTGGCATGGTTGTTGGGGCCAACAACGGGCTGGTCTGAGCATTTCCGAAACTGTTGATCTACTAGAAATTTCATGCGTAAGGGTTTGCAGAGAAAAAAAGGAAAAATATCCAGGGAGTGGCAGTTCTCTGGGCAAAAATGGCTTGTTGATCCAAAGTCAGAGGAGAATGGTCACACTGGTTCGAGCTGATAGAAACAAAACAGTAACTCAAATAATAGCTTGTAAAAAAGCGAGGTATGCTGAAAAGCACCTCTCAGTGCAACACATTGAACCTTTAAGCAGATGTGCTACGACAGCAGCAGAGCACACCAGGAGCCACTCCTGTTAGCTAATAGGAAAATGAGGCTACAATGCGCTCAGAAAAAAAAAGATAGTGGTTTACACAAAATAAATGTGTGGATCCATTCTGTTATGCATCAGTGGTTCAGGCTGCTGGTGGTGTAATGGGGTGGGGTTTTTAAATGATTCTGTTGAATCACAATTCAAAAGCAATGTCTGATTTTTCTTCACTTGTTCATTGAATTGGGGGGGGCGGGGGGTTGATGGCTCAGATGGCTAAGGCTCAAGGTTGTTAATTTGAGGATCAAGGTTCGAGTCCCACCATTGATGAGTTCGAAACTGTGTGTGCAAATCGGATGATCCGCTGTGGCAAACCCGACAGAAGTACCCGAAAGAAAGTTTACTTTTGCCTTTTTTAAGTTATTTCAGTGACCTCAAAAAATGACTTTAGAAAAGAATACAAAGTTAAATAGCAATTAAATATACAGAGTACGAATAATAATTCATGTGGTCTGTTTGCTGCTGCTGACAGAATTCCCTCCAAAAGTAAGCAGTTACTGATGATTACATTTAGCAGTAACAGCAGATGAGAAACACCAACAACTAAAGTTGTACTAAAATGGCACTGCAGCAGCTTTATGGTAAACACGCCTTATTATCTGCTTCTGTTTGAGAGATTTTAGTGATGTAAACTGTAAAACATTCTTTAAAATAAGTCCTTTTTACCAGGTAGCCTTCATTTGGTCCCTCAAGTTCCTCTCCCGACTCATTCAGTATGGCAGGAACGACTCCAAAGAAGGGAAATGTCTACAGACAAAAGAAACATGTCTTAGTCAAAATTACAAACTGCAAGACCAACTGCAAGGTTAAATAAATTAACATATTCAACACACCAATCCGGACATTTCTAAAATATCACTAGGACTAGAATGAAATGCGTAGGAATGAAAATGAGACGCTAGAAACACTCACTGCTGATCCTGGTTTCAGAGGAATGGCTGCAGGAAGAGGTGTTAAAACATGTCCTCCCTGAAAAGCACAAACATTTGTGATGTAAATAAATTATTACCAAATTGAGCAAGGACAAGGTTTAAATTAAACCTAAAGCAATCCAGTATACTTAGATCAACCCCATAATCAAAATAAAACAGGATCCATTACATAAGCCTGGATTTCAGTTTGTAATTAATCTAATGCACGAAACACACACACACAAACATTATTTTACTCCTTTATAAACATCAGTTTTATGATAAAATGTGGCACATGGCAAAACCCAGAGGTTGGATGTATGTTTTTTTTTCTTTTGGTCACATATGGAAGCTAGCACAATATCTCCCCTGAATTAACTTGAATGAAGATGATCTTAATCTCATACATACATCTGCATAGATATGCATCTGATATGGGGTTTATTTCTTTATATGCATCTCAAAACGACGTAGGATGACTATTATAGTGCTTAATTCCCGTCCTAAAAATCAGCTATAAAAAGGGAGCTGCCTACGGTCTCAGTCTGCCAGAAAGTGTCCACTATGGGGCATCTTTTCTCCCCGACGACATTGTAGTACCACTGCCAGGCCTCAGGGTTAATGGGTTCCCCCACAGTTCCCAGGATCTTTAGAGACTTCCGCTTAAACCTGAGAACACACACATACACAGTTGTACTGTCCTTAAGAGGATCTTCCACTGATGTAACTGTTAATGAAACTGAATCGTGTGTTCCCTGCACCTAAATACAACCCAAACTTCAGTTCTTCTTTTTTTTGGTTGTTTTATTTTAAATCTTTTCTGTTGACCCACATTGTCATTCAAATTGTGGTACCCAAAACATTTTTTAATGATATTATATTGCAATACAAAATGTAAAAACACATTTAATATCCAATAAAGAATATAATTTTTTACATTTTGTCCACACTTTCCTGTGCCTGTGTACTATGCCCTTAGAAACATACAATTAAATGTATACTCAAAAAATAAATAATTGGAATAAATGGTGAGATTGTACGGCTAAACATAGCACCTTGCCCAAGCAAACATATATAATATTCTTAGTATTATCAGAGTATCTCAGGTGTGAAAACAACAAAGAAGCCGTAAAAAAAAAAAAAAAGGACTTACTTGTTTACTGGCTCACTGCCGTACTTCATAAGCAGTCTGATGGCCGTGGGTGCTGTGTAAAACTTGGAAACTTTGTATTTATCCACTATCTCCCACATTCGGCTGACATCGGGATAGGTGGGCAAACCTTCAAACTGGAATCAAAGATTGAGAAAGAATAACACAAGTCATTTAGGTTTAACTTGCCATGTTCGTGATAAATTACGCTGCTACCTTTCTGTATAGCCGTTGGCATTTTGCCTAAACCAAATTTTCAAACCTAATTAAATAAAACAATCAGGTACCAGGAACCTACACTACAGTACTGCTCCAAATATTCTGAATTATTTCTGAAAATATACAGATTGTTTATGTTGTTCCCTCACCAGGACACTGGTGGCCCCATTGGCCAGTGGGCCGTAGGTGATGTAGGAGTGACCTGTAATCCAGCCTATGTCTGCTGTGCACCAGAATATGTCATCAGGGTGGTAGTCAAACACCATCTTAAATGTTACAGCGACGTAGAGCATGTAACCACTGACAGTGTGCAGGACACCCTGAAATAAAAAACAAGAACACATTGTTCAGGACAACAACTGAACAACCAAATGAAGTAATTCCCCATATTTCAGACTGGGTTATGACACAAGCCAGCCATGTCCTTCTTCCTTCTGCTATTTTTTTTAAACAAAGTTTTTGTGGTAGTATTACATGTAACAGACTTCTTGTTATTTTTATCTTTAAACAAAACTAGAAGTTTCAGTTACTCTCAACATTTTACAAAATTTCACAATAGGCTTGTTCCTGCAAATTGTTGTATACACATACTTCTGTGCAAGTTTTGTTATAGTTTTTATTTTATGACTAGCTTTTCAGCAACTAGTGCTACATAAGCTATTTCTGTGGGATCAGACTACACATGCTGGCCTTTAGTCCCCACTGGTATAAATGATCCTTGGGCCCATAATCGTGTCACCAGTTCACTGATATATTCTTGATAGTTATTCAATTCACCTGATGGTGTTGTTAATGTTATGATAAGAATATCATATCAGTATGATAAGAATATCATCAATATTCCATTCTGAGGTCATAGTGCCTGGGCCCTAAATAATGTTTAGAAGAACAAAAGGCCCCTCATACACTATGACGACATAGGGTTGATGTCACAGTGCTTGGGCCCTAAATAATAATACTTATCATATATGTACACCAATCAGCCATAAATAACATCAATACCAACACCAGGTAACTAAACAACACTGATCATCAGCTATACAGTATACCAGCAGACTGGTGACAAGATCGCGAGCACCCAAGACTCACCCATAGCCATGGGGCCAACAGATTGTTAGATTGTTAAACTAATATTTATGTTTTATTATAAATTATTATAGTAACATTGCATTCTTTCTGAGTCACACCAGATTGTTAGATTATGTTCAAAACTGTATTCTATATATAATTGCAGACTTTAAGACACAATACCTTTGGTTTGCCAGTAGACCCGCTGGTGTAGAGGATAAAGAGAGGGTCCTCGGATTCACACCACACTGGGTCACACTCATCCGAGGCACCATCCATTAGAGTATGCCACCATACATCCACCTCTGGGTTCCAGGGCACCTGTGCCAACCAAAGCCCATGAAACAGAGAAGCATATCATGAGTTTTCATTTTTCCTGAACTTCTCTGTATATTGTGTGAAAAGATTCTTCTTCAACCAAAACTGCGCCAGATGTTCTGAGGATGAACAACACCAATATATTGATTTTATACCACAGACCCCACACCTCTGCTTAACTACATGCAGCCTGAGAAACAAGAACGTAAAATTAGTGATAAACACAGTTTCTATAGCAAAACATGTGCAGAAGCGTCAAGTTGGGTGGGTCAGTTCAATCAAGCATGCATGTGAGGGGCTGAGAGCAGGAAACACGGCACCAGTGAACTCTACATTTCTGAAATTAAACTAAACAAAACATTAGCTTTTATTTATTATTAAACAATTATATAATGGAATACAATTCAACGTTAGACAGGTAAAAAATGAGCAAGACTGACAATCACAGCATTATGGGATGTAAAGGATTCCATGGTGACTACAGTGTTTCCAGACCCTTTTCCCCTTACACTTAAGCACGCTTGATCCAAGCGGTAACTGCGATATAAAAAGGGGAAAGATTCTGTAATACTAGACACATCTGTATGAGAGTTAGCCTGGGTCCCATAGCTACTGGTTGGTGAGAGAGCAGAGTGCAAAACTTTGCATACCATTGAGGAAAATATGGGAAAAAAAGGTAATTTATTCCAACGTGACATTTAGTTTTGTTTGACTGCACTTGTACTATTACAAGTAAGAATGTATGTTAAGATCTGATCAGGATAAGCATTGAACAAAAAAAACAAAAAAAATTAAATTAAATAAAACTGCCTTCAAACCTTTTTGTATCTGACTTTGTATTTAAAAATAATGGGGGATGCAAACCTTTGCACTCCATTGCACTACTGCTACAAAGACAAGTTGCTATGTAGAGAAGCTGCAACAGTAAGCTAGCTAATTAGACACCAAGTACTCAAACATTTTGCAGATAATAAAGCGCTCTATTTCACTACACAATGCCTTGTATTTTACATTTGTGAACCACAAAAATAACGACTAGCAAGAAGTTTTGTTAGGAGAAAGAGTATAAGGTCTCATGCTTGGGACGCACACACTAACCGAAGTCTAACGTTTGGGACACAGGCTGCTGTTGTTTTTTCCAGACCAAGTAATCATCAGGTTTCAGAACTGGTACTCCATCAAAATAAAACTATTTAGTTACAACTCATTCAAACCTTTTGTAAACAGAAACAGTATTTTTACAGCTACATATGTGAACCCACAAAAAGGTGTACCAAGTCTGAAAAGTGTGTAAATGTGTATGAGCAGATGCATTTACACAGACACACTGCATTAGATAGAGTGTGAACACTGATGCAAGCCTTAAACCTTCCCAAGGGACATTATGGTCCCCAGGGAATGGGGACGAATAAGTGTTAAAAAAAAGAGTTAAGGGAGGAAAACAAAGAGTTAAACAGATGGAGGGCTTAAAATACCTTGGGGACGGGACGAACCTTCCTTACATTTTCTTTCTGCTTCTTTTGCTAAAAGGTTGGGGGAGGAAGTGAAAGTGAGGATTTGGATAAATATGGCAAAAACGTCACCGTAAGTGAAGACATTTGGCTCCATACTGGTAGAAAAACACAACGTCTTTTTCCTATTTTGTCATTACATTTTGTCATTATAATTTTTTGTGGAACGTAATGCTGAGCCCTATGCAGGGCGGATTGGAACCCAGAGCCTTAAACCGCTGAGCTACTGCATATTAAATAGCCTAAAAAAAAATAGTTTCACTGCAAAATAATTGACACCCGTTTGGTTTTAATAATCAATAAATCATAAAAAACCTAAATAATATTAACAATATACAAAATTTTGATTTGAGTTACATATTAATAAGAATTTAAATAAATAAATAAATAAATAAATAAAATAAAACGTCTTTGTGTATTTGGCCAAAACACACACTTGGTCAACATTATGGGAATAAAATAGCTGGTTAACAAAACATATGGTAAAAGTTCACCTGGAGGTCAGGGCAGCAGCGTTTTGCTGGGGGTGACATGGACGCCTCTGCTTCATCCTTTAATAAGTGTTTCAGGACAATGCACCGGTGTATAGGAAAAGACCTAACACACATGCACACATGAGTGTATTCAACAAAATGAAGTTTCAGACAACAAACAAAAGATGTCACCAATTTGGTGTGCTTTGTGGATAGCTTACTTTTCTTTACATTTCTGCAGAGCTTCTTCAGCAATAACCTTCAGACTTATAAGTTTATCTCCTCTGTAAAAGCCATCTGAGAGAGAAACGGAACAAACTGAAATCATGTGGAGGCTTGCACTTAACAAGGATAAATTCATGCATGCTCATTTTTGGATAGTAGTGATTTACATATTCTAGTGTTTTATGTATTAAAAATGCATATTTTTGTATACAATAGGCCTAAGGTATATGCATTATTACACATGTGCATAGATTGTATTATAACACATGGCTATAAATTAATACATTACTACAATTATTAAATAAATCATATGATAAAACAGCAATAATAAAAACCTTAAAACATTCTAACTGAACTTGTGGTTGTGATCTTTGTTGTGAGATTGGATTAATGAAAAAAAAAGGTATACTAAGGAGAACTGGAATTAGAAATTTGTCTCACACCAACAGACAGAGGCTACTACATTCTCCCCAGGTGTGTATCCTTTCCCCACTAACCTGATTCTTGCTCATTCCACAGAGCGCTGCTCGACTACACCTCACCACAACATATTTTTCAGTTGAATTAAGAGTAAAATGCTTCCACACTTTCTCTTTTGATTCTGATGGTGCTGTTTTTCATTTAATTCCAGTCAGTACTAATGTGTACAGTACATGTACATGCAGATCTCACAGAAAAAACAAAAACACCTGTCTTGACATCATCAACAAATGGACACTTTAATTCCCTGGAAATTAATATTGTAGGTCACTGATTTTATTAGTCGATGACTTTTCTTTGCCACCCAAGTTTGAAATTTTGCCTCTCATCTGACGTTCCCCCTCTTCTGGCACGTCTTTCCCAATGGAAAGGGACATTTGTTTTGTTCATTAATTTCTCGACTGTCTTACTGTATGTGGGTTACAGGGCTCGCCCGGATAAGCAAACTCACCAATCTCCTTTTAAACATCAAATGAATCCTTATTCACAATGGTGTTTAAAGTGAACTTATAGCTATATCAATTTATTTTTATGACATGTCAAACTATAATACCCAGTACAGCTTCAGAGAAAGAGCCTGTTAACAGGATTTAATGAAAGATCCATTCAGTTTTTAACTTCCTATTTTTAGGTAAAGGATGTTGTCGTATTAAATAGATGAATTTAACATGTTAATGATAAGAAAGAACAAGAACAAGAATTGAAACAATTCTTACCAGCTGTAATCAGCAGACAGCACTGAGAATCTATAATTCTTTCACAGAGTGATTCAGCTGAAAAGCCTGCAAACTGGAGCGTACACACACACACACACACACACACACACACACACACACACACACACACACACACACACACAACTTCTTAAATATGTTACTATATATGCACATGTCCAAAGATAGAAACTTATAAATAAACACCAAGTTTATTATATAATTGTAATATTTTTTATTGCCAGGTTTTTGCATATAATGTTTATGTTTTGCAGATAAATATTTTAACATTAGGGATCTAAAGGTAAATTTACATCTGTTTTTTTTTTAAGATGCTTTACAACTATGTAAATTTTAAAAGCTATATAAATAAACTTGAATTAAGCTTCAATTAAAAGAGATTATGCACACAAAAGAAATAAATAAACCCTAAGAAACCTAGACTTTGCTACATTAATCACGACTCTATATGTGTGACTAATTCTGAGGGATAAGAATGTTGATAAAACCATTACCACAAGATTCTGTACTTTGTCCCTAAATAAGCCACAGTAAAATGAAAACAATTCAAACAAACAAATTAGTGTTTGGTTACAGGATGAACATACCACAATCGAATGCACAGCTCCGATTCGGGCACAAGCCAACATGGCCACCACCAGTTCGACCACCATGGGCATGTAGATGGAGACGCGATCCCCCTTTTTCACTCCTTTAGGACACAACACATCTTTTAGTTTTCCTAATCGCTATCATTTTCTAAAAAGTCTAATCATTCTTATGTAACAAACCTAGTGACTTCAGAACATTGGCAAACTTGCACACTTGCTGGAGTAGCTGTCGATATGTCACCATCTTCTCATCTCCTGGCTCATTTCCCTCCCTAAGTGAAAGCAATTTACAGAACACAGGGTCACAAAAAAAGAGAAATCAAATAAGATTTGAAAATAGACATGTATCACAGTAGAGATATTACTAAATCTTTTTCTCTTCCGTAGCTGACTAATACTTTACCAACATTTAGAAAGCATGCGGCTTCAAAAAAATCAAACATTAACTTTATTGCTTGCAGGAACTTGGTTAGTTTGTGGAAAAACAAACGACTAAAAACACTAACAGATACCTCAACTTGTTTGACTGAAATTATATCAATATCTTGCAATACTTTACTTTGATGGAATTTTGTAATAAGTTTAAAATGCTTATTTATTATATTTAGTAGATGATGCCCTTATTCATAAAAACATATACAGTAGAAAAGCCTTTGGAGTTTTTTTTTAATCAAAAACACCTTCAAAAACTCACGCAGTCAGAGACTAGGAATAACACTGAGAGCGTTTTGTATAAAACAGTTTGAGTTTACTAGGATTAATCACAGAATATTTACCTCCATAGAACATTTTACCACCATAGCATCTGATTAACTAACACTTCTGCCTTTATACTCATTGTCCTTTTGTGCTCTCAGACGTGAACTTGAGCTTTTATTAAGTTTTGCTGGCATCAACTAAAAGCAAAGAAACTGTCAGGTATGCACTTTGTACTTTATGGGTAATTAATGCAAGCATGTGAGTCTGAATATCTGGTCTGAAAACTTTTCTAAATCCGGGAGAAGATTTTCTTTAGGTTAGGTCACACAAATTTTATTTTAATAGTTAAATTATACAGCGGCCACTTTATTAAATTGATGATTGTTATAGACTCTCAATAAAGTAATAATCTCAAACAATCACAGATTAATGTTAATTGGATATCGGACTTAACTGTCTTAAACTACTTTGTCCAAGATCCCATCGTTATTCATTAATACCTTAGTATTTATTGTGGAATAGAACGCCATGCTTGTAACTCTACTTAAGAGCTTGTTTAACTAGTTTCACAGCAATACTGTTTTGTCTCAGACTATTTTTTGTTTATTTACTTTCATTTAAAAGTGGCTTACAGTTATAAACTAGCCTATTAATAGCACAGCACTTTTCTAGACTTTTTTATTAAACGGCTTTGAAAATAAGGCAGTTGAAGAATATGGTGTAAAGATTTCTTACTTGTGTTTTTTGTGTTTTATAGAGCTAACTGTTCGACCACAATGAGGAAATATTTTCAAAAGAGAGCAAGGACCTGAAATCACCAAAGTGTGTAATAAAGTTTTTATTTGCACATTTTATTGTCTGACCTTCTCATTTAAGTAGTTAGAGAAAAAAAGAAAACTTCCTTAATGTCAGAAATCAGATCATCACATAGGCTAAATTGTTTATTTAATATGGATAAGACTATAGTTTTTGCATAATATTGCTGTGCTTGGCTAGGATGCAGTTCATTTGTTGATAAAAAAATTTTTTTTCGACTTCCGAGCATAAGATCAGTATAGTCTGGGAATTTAGTAAAGCCTGGATTTTATTTGAGAAAAAAATTTGCTATTAGTTTTGTAATAAATTCTGTATATTCCAAATAACATGTGTGACATTTGATCTCTGTCTGCCATCTGTTTGTGTTCTAGGTTCAGACGGTTGTCACCCATGTTGCAGTTTATATTTACTTCAGTAATATCTGCATTTACGTCCTGCTTCATCACTTGTCCCTGACAATAGGAATTAAATGCAAATTTTATCACCGTCATATACTGTCAAATTACCACAAATGTTCTATTGTCATCTACCGTGATCCAATATAATCAAATACTGTTAAAGTACTGGCATATTTAACAGTGAAATTCTTTACATTGCATCTGTGCTGGTTAAAATTATTATGGCCTCCTGTGTTGGAAAGAACAGAAACATTGCAATTCAAAACAAAGATCAGACATTTACTAGCTAATGAACTGGCGAGGGGAAAAAAGGAGCTTAAGGCATTGCAAGCTACAACACTAATCATCGGGTCTTCAGGCACTCCTGGGGAAACTCTGTACAGGGATCATGGCTTTAAAAACAAGGAAAAGGTTTCTTGAAAATTACCACCAAGTAATACCATACATACTGTAAGGAGCTGCAACGTAAAGTAACAAAGAAATCTGCTTTTATGAACGATCTCCCTTACAGCACATATACCATGGAACAGGTTTTTTTAAACAAATTGCCTGGTAGGTTGTTCCAAGCTTTTTAAGAAATTATTTATATTAGAGTCAATATGGAGGCTAAAAATATAAAAAGCGATATGTTTATGGAACATTTATAAAACATGTCAATGCATTTTTCAAATAGTAAAATTTATCAGTAGCATAGGGTATTTTTAACAACTAAAGAGGACAAAACCCCTACATTTCCAACACGCACAGACTCACGCACAGCAAATAAATATTACCAACATTATCTGAAAGGCATAGCAGAACTACATTCAACAACAGGATTTCCTGTTATACAGTATAGCTGCATTCCATATAGGAATTTGACTTCTAATTATAATTGTATTACTGTTTCTATTTTAGTGACTATCGGAGCATAAAGATACACTTATTTGTAAACTACTGGTCGTTCTGTTTGGTACTTGGTACAGGCTGTGATCCAAGTACAGTCTAGCTTTAACTAGCACTGTGTGGTTCGTTATATTAAGTTGGTTAATTTGAATAAATGTTTTAATGTTTTTAATGTTTCATGATTTTCAAAATGTGCCAAATGAGATGGTACATGTTCATATACTGTATACAATATGCTTTATTATTATGCAAATTAAAATCAGTGACCGCAAAATATACAGGCAGCACTTTGCTTATGACTTAGCTTTTAGCAGAAGATTTCTAAACCACTTTAGAGATATGGAATTAGAACAGGTTTTAAAAATGAAGTGAACGAGTTTACAAGATAATTCTGCATTGCAAGTAGTAAATTGCCAGATATACACCTCTTCAGGCTTGTTTGACAAGGTAACATGTCAGTGTTTATTTAGCAACAAGCTAGGCAGCTACCTCAGGTGACTGAGGTAAAATTTCTGTCACAATCAGTTCTGCAAAAAGACAAAAAAATGAATATGTCTATATGTTGAGTAAATTGAAGAGAATGGTTGTATATGCAGTGCAATTCATTTAAATGTAAGAGGTTTTATTTCTGATGCTGTGTGCATCCATGGTGATTTGATGTCAGTCTGTTACTGAAGAAGGAACTCAAAGTTGAGAAAAATAGTGGACTTCTCAGTTGCACTGACATTTCACGTTATGAAAGACATGAAGGTTCATTAAGTAGTAACAATGCTATCTATATAAAATTATTTTTTAATATCCCTTATTTAAAGGAACCACTGGTTGCACCTTTTCATGTGATGTGACGAAATCTGTCCATCACGGTCTCTTCCTCTTCTGGATGGCAGAAGGGCCCATGCTTACTAAATGCCAGTGCCAATACCCACATTCAAAACCAGTCATGGAAGCTCTCTCAGCAAGAAAACACCTCTGACAACCTCTTTAGTCATTCCAAATTGCCTCTGAACATTTGTGTTTCGAGCTACAATGCTAACTAGCGCCTAGCACAAGATCGAATCTTAAATCCCTCTCTAAATCCTAAACAAGGGCACTACAGTGAAACCTTGGATTGCGAGTAATGCAGTTTGAGAGTGTCCCGAAAGACGAGCAAAGATTTTTAATACATTTTGACTTGGAAAACAAAGTACTGAGTATCATGTGCTTCTTGTGATGCCGAGCGTCACGTGATCACAACTGGGACAACGTTTTTTTCTCTCTTGCGCTGCGGAATTTTGGTTCCTCTGCTGGGTCTTAGTGTGTCTCATACTGGTATAATCAACATCTGTCGCTTGTGTAATGTTTGCTATAACACTGTAACCACGTGTGTGTGTGTGCGTAAAACATATTTTATTTTGTTTCTGTATGCATGTGTGTAAAGCGTGCGTGTAAAGCAAAAGCAAGTCTCATTAGAGAGGTTAAAGATCAATTTTCTCTCTCTGCCCAAGGCTCAGTCTGCTCTTTGTGTCTGTGTGCATGCACGTCATTAGACACCGTGCCACACACAGACCCCTCCTACTTTTGCATTTACAGACACACTCTTTTTCTCTGCTCTACACAGAAACACTGCTGTCGCAATTCTTTTCCAAAGTAAAGTGCAGGTTAATTTGTTTTATTTTTACTTTACAGCTGTGATTCCGTTAGTATGTCGCTCAATCGGATGTCAGTGAGATTTCTTGTTTATTTTTCCGATAAAACAGTGTTTCCGTTGTCTGCACGTTGTATTGACTAAAGTTATCGCTAGCAAAATCCATAAAATCTCATATTTGTACACCATCTGAGGTCATTACATTATGATAACAAATCAAACATTTGCAATATAATATCCCTATTACTTTCTTCATCCATTTCACACTTGTTTCTCTTTTAAATAAAAATTGTGAAGTCCATCAAAACAAACAGCATTTAAAAATAATCAGTAGATTGTAAAAACTATCAATTGCTTGGTTGCTCTTTTATACTGTGTGACTAAGCATCAGCTAATCTGGTAGGTAATCAGCAGGTAATGCTGGTTACCAATGCTTCTGCCGTACAGTTGCGTCTGACGTCATGATAGTCACGTGTCTGCAAAAGCTCAATATGTACTAGGTAGTGCTATTGTTGCATTTGCACCTACTGTAGATATCTAAATGCAAATATCCTTTTAAAGAAGGATGAAGGAGAAGTTTGTGCCTTTTAGTGCACATCTTGTGTGTTCAGAAAATTTTGCCACTGTTTACATTTTCGCACAAGTTTATATGCTTACAAATTAAATTCATGGTAAATGAAAAGAGAGTTCATGTTTTTTACCTCCACCTCACTGCACTGAAAACCTACTGAAGCATGTCATCAACTACGAGATACCTAGATACTATGGTTAAGGCATATTTACCTTTAAAGAGAACAATTCTAAATTTGTGATCTAAACTTGTTAAAAAAAAGTACCTTGAAAGAAAGGCATCCAATTTTTAATATGAATGTTTGAGTTACCAGCATTTGGACTAAGAAAATCACATGATACGTTTACACAATTTCTCAGCAGATATCAGCCCTATGAGAGTGTGTAGACTGTGGTTGAAACAGATCACATAGACTGACCAGTAAAAAGCCACTCTGTCTCCCAACTTCTTCTCATGGACATTGTGGTCCAGGACATTGTAGCAGATGTTTGTAGTGGCTCCTTCCATGCACTTGATGTAGATCTCCCCCTGGGTCACGTCAAAGTTGTAGTCCATGAATTTGCCGGTATATTTGGTCTTCCAGAAAAATTCTTTGGCAACATCTGCCCAAAACTCTAGACACAGAGTGAAGACAAAGCAATTATTTTACTGATCAGCCATAACATTCTGACCATTGAGTAGGTTCCTCCTTCTTTGCCACCAAAACAGTAAAGACCTATGTGTTCTGACACCTTTCTATTGAAACCAGGATTAACCTTTTCCTCAATTTGAGCGACTATTGGATCCGACTATAGTTAGAGTATATAAGTGAGCCTTGGCCACTTGTGACTCTGACGCCAGTCCACCAGTTTTCCATCCTTGGATTACTCATTACAACGGTGTCTGGAAGTAAATGGGATATGCAGTATTAGGCATCAAGTAAACATTTTTTCCCCCTGAAACTGATGCATTGGAAGCAGAAAAAAGGGGCAAACATAAGGATTTGAATGACAGACACAGGCCAAATTGTGATGGTTAGAGGACTGGGTCAGAGCAGCTTCAATACTGCAGCTCTTGTGGGATGTTACTGGTCTGCCCGTGTAGTCCGACCCAATAGAAGCGCTGGTGTAGATCAAATTGATAAAAAGGTTAATGCTATGGTTGTGATAGAAAGGTGTCAGAAAACACAGTGCATCACTGTTATGGTGGCAGGTAGAGGGGGACCTTCTCGATATTAGGCAGGTGAATTTAAATGACAATAATCTCTCCTGTGTCACACCCAGGGTCTGCAAATTTGTGGGTGTTTTTTATTTTTATTTATTTATTGTGATGCAGGTCCATGAACACACATTTATATTCACACCAGTTTGGCTCAACCAATCCTGCGTCTGTAGCCTTTTAACTAGAAATAATAATACTAATAATACCCTCAGGAGAGTCGACTGATTTGTTGTAGAGCTCGGTGTATTTCTCGAGGCTGGGGACGTGCGCGTGCTGCTTCAGCTCCTCGGGGGCGTGCAGCAGCGTCTCTTCCACGTTCACTTCATCAGACGGCATCGTGGCTGAAAGCAGGCTGCTAAACTAGAAGTCCAAAACCGACACTGCGTCCTTTTTATAGCCTTTTCCACATCAAGCCTTGCCAAACCCTGCGGTGGAGAGAAGAGTTAAAGAGAAGTAACCAGAAGCTGGTGAACTTCCTTAAGCACCCTTACTACACGTATTAGTAACTTCCGCATACACACAGTGCTTACAGATGAGCTAAAGATATGAGTCTTGAGCGGTGAATAAACTAATTTAATCTGGCAGGAAGAGTAAGGCTAATAAATAACATTCGCTAGAGAGCATGCAGATCACGATCAGAAGAGATTCCAAAGCTAATTCGAGCTTATTTAGAGAACAGGAAACGACGGTTGATTATTTTTTTTCCGTTTAACTGTCAAACTATCACACAGTCCATCTAATCAAACATGCACTAAATGTCGTTTGCAGAATTGTATTTATTAATTTAATTTATTAACATTACCGTTCTCTGGTAATAAAGCAGCTGTATCTGCACTTTGAACTTGAAGGCCGTTTTTCTTTACCAGCTCTTCTTGCAAATTTGCGTTCACTCCGACGCTACTCACAATCAGCTCTCATGTTAGAATAACATGATCTTGTTTCCATCAATAACGCAAAAACAACGTTTATTAAAACTTGCATTCAGTGCATAGGTCGCATGTGCACTAAATCCTTTCTTATGTCCTTACACACTGGGTACAATCCAAGACACTACAGAGAGCCACATCTTGGTGCTCTACTACGAGTGAGAAAAATCAGCCAATCGGCATTGAAAACGCTGAAAGTGAGCTCGGGATTGAGGGCGAACTTTCCAATCAAAGGCCACGCTCATGAATATTAATTACGCAACACAATGACACGAGATCTAATTGGCTGAGACGAGGCGGCGTTGTCAGAGCAGTACCAGAGTTGCACTGAAGGGAACGCACTTCGTTATCGTCGCCTGCTTCACGCGCACGATCTCTGTTAACGTCACTTCCTGCTCCCGCCGCTTTCTTCCTTTTCCGTCAGCCATTCGTGATCTGCGGTAAGAAGAAAACGTGCTCCTCAATAAAACTTGGTTTTGTTCAGTCTTACTGTGAAATGTTAAATGTTTTATTTACCTAATGATAATGTAATGATAAATCTAATGTATATGTGCAGTATAATGTGTTAGGTTTATTAGAAATTTAGGGCGGTACGCGTTCTGTGTAACAGTCATTAGCATTAGCCCAGTAAGCTAACTCTGTGCTAGTTCTAATTTTTGCTAACTCTAACCCGGTTCTTCTCAGCCGTCCCGTTACATTAACACTTTCCTTGTTTTATTTACATTAGTTAATGACTTTACAGAAATTGTTTGGGTGATGGTGCGAATATTATAAACATGTGAATGTTAAAGGTCTGTTGTTTTTTTTTTGCCGCATGTGATGTTTAGGTCTAAACAGCCTTAACGGCAATCAGGAGTCTACACCATGCAGAACGACGCTGGAGAATTCGTGGACCTGTACGTGCCTCGCAAATGGTAAATACGCTTTATTTCAATTTTGTTTAGAAATGTGTTAACGACGTGTTATTGCATGTTGATTCTTTAAACATTTCTAGAGTCACCGGAACTGAAGTGACACTGGAGTGACTTTAATATATTGTTTTTTTTATTTTTTTTTTATCCTTAGCTCTGCGAGCAACAGGATTATTGGTGCAAAGGACCATGCTTCTATCCAGCTCAACATTGCTGAGGTATTTTTCCCTCTGTGGCTTTATTCCTATCTTTCTCAATAATGTTTAGGTTTTTTCCCTTTTTTTTAACTTGCACAGCATGCTTCATGCATGCAATCGCCCTGAAAAGTCATTTTACACAGGCTTTTCTATACCTAATCAATGCATTTAGTGGAATGTAATAAACACATTGATTTTATTACATTTGTTATTGTCAATGAAGACATTTTCTACTTATAGACATGTTTTCGTGTTCTTGCGTAATGTCCTTACAAATCAACCACATCAAAATGTTGAGCAGAATTCAGTGTTAATACATGCACCTTGACTCAACCCAGCATTAGCACTTTAAACTAGGTCACAGTAAGAAACTAATTTTCCTAGACTTGTTCTTTTGCATTCAATTAAGTATATGCTGTGTACAGTTATAAAACAAAAGAAAGAGAGATAAGTTTGTGTTATAATAACTGATCTGTCGTGGCTTGTCCATTCTTTTCCACCTACATCAGGTTGACAAAGTCACAGGCAGGTTCAATGGCCAGTTCAAGACCTACGCCATCTGTGGCGCTATTCGTAGAATGGTAAGAAATTGTTTGTGGTGTGTGTTTTTAATAACTTCTGGTCTGAATGCTTTTTTTTTTATCTGCTTAATTGTGGACAAATAATTACAGTCGTCAGTTTTGAGATCACAATTATTTTACAATTATTTACTAACTTGGTAAACATTCTTTACTGAATATAAACGTGGTGTAAAGAGTTATTTTTCTTGAACTTGACTTTAAGGTAACTTGAAGTCACCTTAAAAAAAAAAAAAGCTGATGGATGGGGGGGGGTAGTGGAGAGACTAGGTTTGTTTTTAATTTATTGCTTCAAGAATACTTAATGCAAGAAATTTTTGCCCACAATTAATACTAAATGAATAGGTTCAATAATTTAATTAAATCTTTAATTACAATAAATAACTTTAAATTTAAGGTGCTATTGTAGTGACACTCTTAAACATTAGTAAAAAATAATTGGTTTATAATATGGTTTCGGTGATCAGTAATGATTAGGTGATTAATAATAATAATAAAAAAAAAATTTAGGCATGCCATGTTGCATCTTTTTTTAGTGCATCTTGCAACTGTTAAATAGTGGAAACAAACGTGCATATAATACAGATAACTGCTCACAACACTGCATTTAGCTGTATGTCTGTAAATTTTAAAGATACTAAGTCAGTTCCACTTTGGGATGGAATTACTTAAATTGGTGTAAAAAAATATTTTGGAATCACAAGTTTATTACTGAAGCTAATTAATTTTTTTTTAATTTATGTATTTATTTTTAAATATCAAAATGGGCAGGGTTTAAGCATTATCTGGCAGCCCACAAAGCAATGCTGTGAGAACACGGTTGGCTGAGTGTAAATGCAAATTGTGTATGCGTCTGAATGAGGCCCGAAACGCTCACAATTATAATGGCACACAATATAACGCTCAAAATAAACAAATTAATCCACAGCTCACATGAGAGCTGACCCTGAGATCTGTACTGATCAGGAGAACTACAGTCTGTCATTTCCAGCTTTTAGCAAGGATCATCGTGAAATGTCTCACAATAATTGCTAATCTTAATTACTTTGTTTTTATAAGTGCTTGGAAGCCCAAAAAGTAATTGCATAGTCCTGTTGCAATGCCACAAAGGCTCTGCTCTTCATCACGTAATCTGAAGGTTTCTGTAACTTCATGTAGATATATAGATGCTTTGAAAGCTTTTTTTCTTCTGTAAAGTTCACTTGGGGCCTGAGCATGTCTTAGGCAGTTATTCTGTTCAGATTTTTACCATCAAGTGGTTTAAACTCTTAACAGCCTCCATGAAAAATGTAATAAACACAATTTTAAAGCCATTTTCTTTTTTCCCCCCAAGGGTGAGGCTGATGACTCTCTCCTGAGGCTGTCAAAGAACGACTCAATTGTGTCAAAGTAAGTAACTGATAATTTGTTAATTATACATTTATTTTGATATTTAATCTTATACATTTATTTATTTCAAATTGTTAATATCCTCTTTAATAATTTTTATTCTTCACGTATTCACTTCAAATAGACTTAGTCTGGTTTTGTGGACTTTTTTTTGCCTGCAAAATTAATATATGGTTAGCATGTTTTTAAAGTAAAGAAATGTTTGTTCAGTTTAATCTTGAGTGTTAGCAGTTTACCCATACATGTGCTTGGATTTGACTTCAGTCTGTAATTTCTAACAACGCAGATGGCTTTTAAGACTCACTTGGCAAAATAATCTTTTTTTTTTTTTTTTTTTAACCTTCAAATCCAGTCCTGGAAGGCCAATGTCCAGCACAGTTTGTAGGAGTTTCAGGAGAATCATCAAACTGCTGGACACTGTCCCTCCAGGGCTGTAGTTGAACCCTGATTTAACTATTTTAACCGTTGGGCAGACAGTGAGGGTGGAAAGTTTTGTGATTATCATGGTTTTAATTAAAGTTTTTTTTTTCTTGCAGGAACATCTAGGTTCAAGGAAAAACACCTGAAAGTTCTTTGTAAAATAAAATGTAAAAAAAATAAAATTGTGAGTGTTTTTTGTTTTAAGTTAGTTGGATTCATGAATGTCTAATATTTGAACTGACCCATGGCCTGCTAGAAGAGGGAAGCAAAGAAGGGATTAAACAAAGTTTTTCTATTACACGAGTATCATAAATGTGCTAGTATTAATGCTTTAATAGTCAGGAAAAGCTGTATTCTTTTTAAAGTTTTTTTCAAACTTAAGTATAGATTGCATTTGTCTTGAACATTGAAAAACACCTGAATGACACTGAATTTGTTCATTTTTGGAAGCCAGCAATATCAGGACATTTGATTGCTTAATGTTTGTGACATGTGAAACTTTATGGCATTCTTCTACCAGTATCTGTTGTCATAACAGTGGTTTAAACCATGACTCCAATCCTTCTTATACTTCTATGTCAGCCATGGCAATTTCAAAATGCTAATCAGCCTATAAAACACCCCACCAAGCACAGGGAATACACACAAACTCCACTTAGACCAGAGGCAAGTTATAAAGACTAAAATTTTAGACTAAATTTATTGCTTTAGATTATATTGATGTACAGGTGTTGGACAATGTAACTGAAACACCTGGTTTTAGACCACAATAATTTATTAGTATGGTGTAGGGTTTCATTTTATGGCATCAGTTCGTCTTGGGAATGATGGGTACAAGTTCAGCACAGTGGCCAGAGGGATTTTAAACCATTCCTCTTGCAGAATAGTGGTCACTACAAGATACTGGTGGAGAAAAACCTTACCAGACTCGCTCCTCCAAAACACCCAAAAGTGGCTTCAGATCTGATGACTGTGGAGGCCATGAGGGATGTTCAAACTTCACTTTCATGTTCATCAAACCACTCTCACTAGTCTTGCTGTGTGTATTGGTGCATAATAATCCTGATACACGGCACTGCCTTCAGGATAAAATGTTTAAACCATTGGGTGCACATGGTCTTCCAGAATGGTTTGGTAGTCCTTGGCAGTGACGTGCCCATCTAGCACAGGTATTGGGCCTAGGGAATGCCATGATATTGCAGCCCATGCTTCACTCTGGGTATGCAACAGTCTGGGTATGCTTCTTTGGGGCTTCTCCACACCGTTATTTTCCCGGATGTGGGAAAGACAGTGAAGGTAGACTCAACTGAGAACAATACATGTTTTAAATTATCTACAGCCCAAGATTTTTTTGCTGCTGGCACTATTGAAATCGATGCTATAGCAGCCAGCCATGTATATTGATTCTGTGTAGCTCCTGACGAACAGTTTTGGTGTAAACGGGAGAGTTGAGGTGCACATTTAATTCTGCAGTGAGTTGGGCAGCTATGGTATTATGTTTTTTTTTTTTTTTTAGATACAATCCGAGTTAGCACCCAGACATCCCTTTGGAGATGGCCTCCTCTTGCGTCCACAGTTACTCTTGTTGGATTTGGTTCGTCCTAAACACGCACCAACAATTTGTCCTCCTTTGATGTCGCCCATAATGTGTGCATTGCAATATTTAAAGCAAAACTGCTATTACTCTGCTAATTAAACCTTCACACCCTGCTTTTACTGGTGGAATGTGCAATCAATAAAGATTGGCCACTAGGCTGCTCAAATTTATCCATGAAACCTCCAACAATAAAATGGCCAGCGTTTCAGTTTTATTGTCGAACCCCTGTATATATTATATTAATATAATATACCTCCATACTATTTTTTTTCCTGAAGTGTATGACTGTTACATTGTGCTGTTGTGCTTAGTGTACGGTTGTACTGTAGTCAATCAGAGCCAAGGATGTCTGGAAGCAAGATAAAAAGCAGTGATGATATTGAGGGGTGTACTCGGAAGTGCAAAGCAATAACCATGGAAACAAAATTGAAAATAATTGAGATTGGACCGAGGTGAAAAAATGATAGATGTTGCTTGTTCTTTGGTATATCATTTGGGTTTTTTTTTATGCTTTACATTGTCTATCTCTGTCAAAAGTGTATAAGGCTTACTTTGTCGGACTTGTGAACGTGCTCTCAGAATGGAACTCGTTCATAAGTCAGTGTACTTGCTGTACTGATCAGCAACATTTAAACCACCACCAGGTGAATAGAATTATATGATCAATATATACCAGTAAACTGGTGGCAGGATCATGGGCACCCAAGGCTCACCCATGCCCACAGAGAACAAGGCCAGTGACACACTTGACACAGTGGAAAAACAAGTCGGATCCAAAGAGGCCCCACCCTGCAACCCACAGCAACCGAAGAATTTGCCACCAGATACTAAAGCACACCCCAGAGGTTCCGCAGACTGTCAAAAGTCTCCTGAGAAGTCGGAGCTGTTTTGCCACAAGGAAAACTGGCTGATCGGTGTGTATACAGATGTACAAGCATAAGTGAGCAACTTTAACAAGGGCAAGATTAAGATGGGTAGACGACTGGGCTAGAGCAACTCCAAAACTGTAGCTCTTGTGGGATGTTCCTGGCCTACAATGTTAAGGACCTGCATGTTGTACAATAATTTTGCCCCAGAAACAGACCAGTTTAAAAGAATTGCAAATCTTTGCCTATGAAGAAAACACAACCCATGGGATGAAAGTTTCTTAAAAAAAAGATAAACTGCAGATACTTTCTTTTACAGATCATATAGATCTTATGCACAAATGGATCCATTAGGTTTTGAAAAATGAAGGCCTAGCAATTTCATTGCATAAAATAAAAAATTGTTATCTTTATTGACATTAATTGAAACAATTCATAACATCATTTAAACAGAATTTCAGTTTTGTCCCAGTACTTTTGGCCACCAATGTTGGTTGCCATTGTGAGAAATGATAATGACAAAAAGACTCAGTGCCTTGGTAAAATACATGTTCTACCAAAATATTGCCCCTAAAAACTAATTTCACAGTGGGGGAGTGTACTACTGTTACAATAAACTGCATGTAGGTGATCCAAGGTTGTTTTAAGAGGAAATCAGACTAATTGGATCACTGATTTTAAACCAATTTCTTAGAGTAACAACAGTTATGATGGGACTATTGAAATCAGCAGCTCATTATTGTTCAGGTTTTTCAGCATGTGATTATTTCTCTTTCTTTTCTCTGCTCCAAAACACTTGATCCAACTCAACAGCTACATACAGTAATAAGTATAAACGTATGCATGATGGTGGTACTCCTGGGCACAGACCATTTTAGAAAATATTTGTATGGAAATTTTACTTATGGCAAGCAACAGTTGACTTCAGAACTTCTCTTCTGAGTGAGAAATATCTTCACAGGGAATGCATACCCTTTAATCACAGGTCGAAATGTGTGGGAGAGGAATGTACATAAAAGAAGCTATAAATAAATTAAGCCTATGGTAATCAGTGTACAGTTCTACTCCGGATGTGCTGAGACTTAAATCAGTAAAGGATTGTCGAGCACTGCGACTCCTGCAGCGACGCCTCCATCGGCATGTTCTGCACTCTTTGTCCTCAGCAGGTGGCCCGCACACTCGTTCATCAGCATCTCCTTCCCTCTCCTGTATGACAGTAAAATATGTTAATGGGATTTCTTTATTTAGCTTTTGGCACTGATTCAGGTTTACATCAGGATCGGCAGATCCCTCTTTTCAGCTGTATGTCTGATAGTTTTGTAATGGATCATAGTTGATTCATAATCTTTTTAGATCCCCCCCCCCCCTACAGTTCAGCATGCATGTGAACCACAGATTAATTGTAAAAATTTAACCGCTATAATGTAAAGTACAGTTTCCTGGCAACTATATAGTATTGAATTTATGACTTATTTCAAAGACGTGCCAATTGTAGTTTGTGGGTCAATTCCAATGTTGGTCAATTCTGATTTTCTATAAGAACTATAATAACATCCAAATAAACACACATACATTGCAAGAGCACAAATGAAATTTACTTGAACACTTTTAAGCTTGTTTTTTGCTTGCCAGGATTGCCCTACCACTCCAATAAATGGGGCAAATTGCCCAGAAAAAAACTAGCTCATTTAACAATGTACTATTGTGTATTTCATTTTTTTTTGTTTGTTTTATCATTGCCCATTTTGATTGTTGTTTTGATTTCAGACACTGGGTGAAATTTTCCTTTGTCAGAAAAAATGACCCCCTCTAAGACTAATAAAACAATACACATGTCATTTTTGTCATCTTTTCACCCCTAGTACCTAATGTAGGTTCCAAAAACACCCAGTTCACTGAGACACGGCTTCAGCGTGAGTGGTTCCCCCTTTCGGCAAAGGTAGTTATATGTGGGCTGGGCCTGGATTTTGTCCATCAGGATGTAGGCGGTTCTCTCTGTGCTGTTCTTTAAGCTCTCCAGCACATCACAGATCTCTTCTCCATAAATGTTGTTCCCTGAGGGAAGAGATGTACCCAAGTAGCCTAATTATATAAATTAGTACAAAACCACTTTACATGTGGAAGCACTATTTTAAAGCACAAATTATATTCATTACAGTAATTTTTAAAGCAGTGAGTTATCTAACTATAGTTAAAACTATAATTAAGGTGAATCATTTATAGTGCTTCATTAAAATTTCATTTTTTATTGACTCTACTTACCTCCTCCTTCTCTCTGGGGTTTTAACACATACCGGTCTGGTTTGCCCAAAACCATAGCCACGTTCTGGTCCCCTTCTACTCCCTCAAAATGGGGAAAAAGATATGTAAATTTATGTGACCATTTCAGAAAGTGTAGAAATAGAAGTGAAAAGTGAGGAAGTACATGGTACTCTACCATGTCTAATGTGTACAAGCCAGCAAAAGTGGCCCGGATCTGAGTCACAGCCTCAGGTTCATCAGGAAAGAAGCTCTCAAGGACGCCTGGCCGAGCCAACTCTTGCTGGACCTTCTTAGTGCCGACAAGATGTGTGCTGATGTCTGGACACTTCACAGCACACGAGCGCTCCATCATCAACCGAGCCTCCCAGCTCTGTAGTACATCACACACATCTCTTATACTTACAGTATGTTGACTAACAATTAGTCACACGAGTATTTTGACAAAGACACAATTCAATATTTTGGCCTCTGTACACCACAACAATGGGTTTAAAACTAAACAATGTGATTGATTTATAGGAGGTTTAACATAAATCATGCATTAGCTGTATAGAAATTACATCCATTTTACAGGTTTAAAAATAATTGTGCGACTGATACAGATTGATGACCAGCTATGCACGGTTTCTCACTGAACATTTATATTATTCTTTTAGGAAAAATAATATTATAAAAGGTCTGGCATTGATTTGAAGTATTGAATTTAATTTGGTAGTATGCAGTCCAATTGCAAGTCAAGCAGGCTGTCATTAATTACGCTTCAGAAAGTATGCATATCATTGTCAAAATCCACAATCAAGAGCAACCTTCATGAATGTAAATATAGACTCTGACCTCAAGACACAGTTTCACGTAAGAACAGAAAAGCTAGATTAGACCTTAAAAAAAAGCCTGCCCCAAGTTCTGATAAAAGATTAACTTGTTCCAGGATGATTAGAAGAGAAGAATATGGAGAAGGAAAGGAATGGCTCACGCATGCCACACTATCTGTCCAATGGGGTGGAGACAAACGTGATGGGGGGGAAAAAACTGTATGTATGGCTGCCAGTGGGACTGGATATATGGTGATTACTGGTGATGTGACGGTTCTTTTTGCTCAAATTTTGAGGACAGCTCTTTACATGGCATAAAAAGTAGCAACATGTCTGGTGGGTTTCTTCTGGGTTCCTTCCACAGTCCAAAGGCATGCAGGTTAGGCAAACTGGTGTTCCAAATTGCCTGTAGTGTGTGTAGTTAGTGTGTATAATAAGCATGAGTCCTGCGACGGACTGGCACTCCATTCAGAATGTACTCCACCTCGTGCCATAAGTCTACTGGTATAACATCAGGCTCCCCGCAACCCTGTATACATGATAAAGTGGGAAAGTCGATGAGTGAGGGATTAAAGAGCCAAGTCAGTCACCTGGCCAACCCAATTTTTTACTTATTGAAGACAACATTGAAGGCAGGAAACCCGGCAAGCATGCACAAATGGCAAAGCAGCTTCAGGGTGAAAACACACCCAAACACACCCTTTAAGCCGTCACTGGCAGTAAAGACTTTTTTGACTCCAATTATTAATAATACTTCCTAAAAATTATCCAGACTAATATTTATTTATTATTCATAAATATTAGACTAATATTTATTATTATTTTATTTTGTCCAACCACCATTAAGCCTGTAAAAATGTAGTGAGGCCTATAATTCCTAAATAGTTAATGAAATGTTTTTGTTACCCCCTTAAATTAATCACAACTTGATAGCTTCATTTAAAACCCACTGTTGTGGTGTACCGAGATAAATACACTCAAAGTGTTCTTGTCCAAATACTTATGCACCTGACTATCCTTAGAGTGCATAGGCAGCAAAACACTCTTCTAACTCGTAAAACCAAGGTCACATTAGAAAGGTTATTAAACAATTTGATATTGTTAAAATTAAGTTGTGTACTTGTTCTGATTTGTAATTGTGAGGCATGTATCCATTGCGGAAATAAACAACAGCGATCTCTTGTCCGTCTCTGAAAGTACAGAAATATTTCATCAGTCAGATTTGTTAAATGATGATTAAAAGGTACTGTTTTCCAGTAAGAGAAATAATCCAAACACTCACACAAACAGTTTCTTGTTCTGATCGAGAGATCCAGTTCTAATCACGTCTTCAAACTCTCTTCTTATTACACGAATGTTCCTGGGAATAAACAACATTTACATCATATTTTTTCCTCAAAGCTATCTTAAGTTAGTTTGTTCATTTGTTTAGAAAAGGCAACTTTGTACTTAAGTATTATTACAGTGCAATCTTATTTCTAAGTTAGGTAAAAGATAAATAGATAATAGATAGATAAACCTTTTAAGGATCAGCATCACAGTTCACCCCAAGTGCCACATTAAATAAAATTACACATGAACTAAAAAGCTTTATACGGATATCATGTGATAAGACCAAACACTTTACCTTGCCCAAAGCTCATTCTCTACGTATCGATGGTCATAAATGTTCCTCTGGATGTCCTCAACCAGGAACATCACAACTGCTCTGTAATAAGCATGCACTTAAAGTCTTATTAAGCAGACAAGAGAAACATGGATCTTTTAGGACCCTTAAAAATGTACCAAATATATTGCACCAAATATTTGTAATTCATAATGTATTTTATATGTACTTGTCCAGAAAGAGCTTCGAATGTTAAACTAACCTCTCTGAGCCATACAGCTCCCAGGCCTTTGCCAAGCCTTGAGCCAGACCTGCTGCTGGATTGTTATCTAAGATCTGTTTGCTTTCCTCCAACCGATTTGCAACCCTCAGGATGTGCCTGGGTAAAAACATGTGAATTGCCAAACCATAAAACACAACTTTTTATTCACAGTTAGCTCAACTGCATGCTACTAAACATTCAACAACACTCACCGATGAACACTTGGCATACGTGAAGCAAGACCCCCAAAACTGGCTGCAATGGTATTAATTTCAATCTGCTTTAAAGCCTCTTGTCCATCGGCATGGTGAATCATGTAATCCGAGCGATTCAAGCCCAGCACTATTGCCTTTAATGAGAAACAGCATGAGATCAAATTCCATCCAAAAGCTTGCAGACGCTTTTGACAATATGAAGAAGAAATTAGAGTTACAGCAGGAAGACATTTAGTGTGTTACTCACTCACTCACTCACTTATCTTCTATACCGCCTTTATCCTGTATTCAGGGTCATGGGGACCTGGAGCCTATCCCAGGAGACTTAGGGCACGAGACAGGGTACACCCTGGACAGGGTGCTAATCCATCACAGGGCACACACACACATACTCTCATTCACACACTACGGGCAATCTGGGAACGGCAATTAGCCTAACCTGCATATCTTTGGACTGTGGGAGGAAACCGGAGGAAACCCACCAAGCACGGGGGGAACATGCAAACTCCATGCACACAGAGATGGGAATCGAGCCTGGCCAGGAACCGAAGACCCCTGGAGGTGCAAGGCGACAGTGCCAACCACTACACCAACCACTACACTGCCTTTTAGTGTTAAGGCAATGTAATTAAATTGTTTTTACCACTGTGTCATCTTAAGACCAAAGCCACCGATCTACTTTAGTTTTTACCCTTAAAAGCCAGTTGTTAAATGATGAGCCAACACAGATTATTAGATTCGGGCAACTTGAATAGTTTTGTTTACATTAGTTAACTTTTTTTTTGTTAGTCGAAAACAATTTGGTCTAGCAGAACAAAAGCTTTAGATAATCGTTTTGCTGACAGTGCTATTCGCCCACATACCACATACTAATGATGGGCTGATAAACAACAGGAACAAGCAGGAGTTCACGCATCACCACCCACACTATATGTACATGCTAATCGGTTTATATACTCTGTATATTGTGTTATTTAATCTGTATAATGCTGGAATGTTGTGCGTCTTTACAAACAGTATGCTGAGCATAATTTAAACGTACCAAGCAGTCTCAGCACACGTATACATTCCTGAGTAGCGAAACAATAGTATCTACCTTGTCATCTGGAGATCATGAGTTCAAATTCCAGCTGAATGTTGGCAAAACAATGATTGATGTATAATTCTTTTGCAAACAAAAATATTCAGGTTGGCCAAGCTTCAGCTGCGAACGCCCAGAGGTGAGAGTCACTTATAGACAAATGCAGCAGTCATGGGGACTTATGAATTGTATAGAAATATCCTCTAAAATTTATACAGTATGCTTAATAATTCACATTAAAATAGACAAAACATTTTTTTTTATATTACTATAACAGTATTTAGAGCTTAGATGGGATTTATTTTTCTCTTCATCACCATGCCACCCTGCAGACACATTCTTCCATCTCTGGTCTAACGTTCAGAGTGCTTGTCTTCTCTTTTTACATCTCTCAGCAAATTTTTTTATTGTTGTGTTAAAACTTTTTTGTAGTAAATCATACATTAATTAATTATATAAAAAGTTCCCCAAAACTATGTAAACTCACTACATATACCTATATAGTATAGTTATGTAGTAACAAATAATGGTAACGTATACCTATATCCCATCCATCCATCCATCTAGGAACATCTGTAGTTTACCTAGGGACTGTGGAGACCAGTTGTGTATTTTCCCCCCATTTGTATGACCGAGGTAAGACCTCTGGTCAACATTCACACATGCATACATCTGCATGGAAACCCACCAAGCACGGGGAAAATATGCAAACTCCATGCACACAGACCCAAAGGCGGGAATCAAACCCAGACCCTGGAGATGCAAGGCAACAGTGCTAACCACATACAGTATAGCTATATAGCTATTAAATTAGTAATAGTTTTAATATATAATTATCCTAATTACCATCACATTATATTTACCATGTCCTGAGGTTCCTGTTGAACTTGTCTGTAAATGTTGAAGAGTTTTGCTGTGAAATCATCAACCTTGATGGTGCTGTTAAAAACATGCAGTATCACAGTTAATAACTTACTGAGCATGATAACACTTACAAAAACTTACAAAAAATTACACTCCACATTCATCTCATTCATTCATTAAAAAAAAAACAGTAAGTGAGAAAAAAAAAGCACTTTTAAAGCACTGTTGTGTTTTAAGGCAAGCTTGTTGCCACCTAAACTTTACCTGGCAAGAGCCTCCTCGAGGAAACGTGGACTCTGACTCACTCTGTCTATCAGGCGATTGAAAAGGGTTGCCATTTTGAGGGCCTGGTGAAAGAGTACTCTAGGCACCGGGGAAGGAAAGAGTGAGAATGGTGCATAACTCACCACCTACAAACACAGAGAAACAGCAGCCACATTGCATTTTCACTACTTATTTATAGAACAATCTATGTCATTGATCAATAATTAACTTTTCAAATGCTGCTATGAGAGAAACAAGATTCCAGATTTAATTATGCAACATTTCTGCTACTGTAAATCAGTGTTGAGGTTTTAAGATCGGTTCTATTCAGGTGCATTTTAACACGTAGCACTGGGACAAAAACAAAAAATTTAAAATGTTTACTTCGGAAGAGTTTGGTGTTTCTTTGGTGCGCATTAACACTCCATGCAACAGTGCAGAATCTTTACCGACTGCCTCCAGCTCTTTGATTAACTTGTCATCTCTTAAGAGCTCATCTGGAATCCCGCGAGTAGCCATTGATATAAACCTGAAAAGAAACGAAAGAATATTTTGTGAGGAAAATTGACAATTATATATTTTTTTAATATCACACAGGTCAAAATTTTACTGTTTTTTTAGTATAGTAATGTCAATGCTAAGAACTTAATTTATTAAAAACACATATGTTAAAGAACATACTTTTATCTATTTAACATTGAGGAATGTCAAAAAATGTTTGTTATTTATGTTATAAAAATGTATGTCTGTTATCTCTCTCTCTCTTCTCCTCTCTCCCTGTCTCTCTCCGTAGTGCTACACATGCTGCTCCTGAGCTCCCAGTGATCCAGACCCCGTCTGACTCGTTCTTCTGGTTGGAGATCCCGTCGCATGGAGGCCCGCGTGGTCTGCTTGGGACACGTGTGGTGACTGGAGACGGTTTTATTGTTTTATAGTTTTTTGTTTTTTAAAGACTTGTGACTGCAGTTGCGCAATAGTTTAGGACTGGAATTTCCACAAACTGAGCTTGAGCTTCCAACAATGAAAGTGGACTTCATATTAATTCGAACACATCTCCTGTTATACTGAACTTCCAGTCGCCTAACACTCAGTATGACTGGGAAACAATTCTCGCTATATGATATCACTCAAATTAGGATGGGTTCCCTTTTGAGTCCTCTCAAGGTTTCTTCCTGGAAACTGTTTTTCCTTGCCACCATCATCCACGGCTCACTCTGATAGGTTTTGATTTCCACATCATTTTTCACACATTCCACACATTTCACACATTATTAGGGAAAATCATTTCCCTAATTTTCTTTTTGATTCTGTAAAGCTGTTTTTCAGCATAGACCAGTGTTAAAAGCACTATGTAAATAAAAATGCATTGGATTTAAATCATATTTATAGTTATATGAGCAGTGCATGAGCAGAACCGCTGTTAGACTTCTAACCTCTGTAACGTCACTTCAATATGACGGAACTCATTAGAACAACAGAAAGTTCATTCATATACTGTATATGCGCGCGCGCACACGCAAGAATTTCTAATCCTTCATCACTGAAATAAGTTACACACAGTGTGTCAAAATAAAAGCTGCACTCCTTATTAAGCACAAGTAAACTACCGATTCGCTGAATTTAAAGTCCTTCTAGTGGTTAACTTACCCAATAAGAGAAGATATTTAATGCAGGTTGTAGTCTTCTTTCGGTTCTACCGAGTGATTCCGAGCGTCAGTGCGACTGTAGATCCGAGCGCACTGAACTAAACCCCTCCAGGGACATAAAAAGAGAAATGACGTTAAAAGTGAGAGGATTTCAAAATAAAAGTCAAGTTTTTGTGCATGTTGTTGGTGTTAAAGAAATTACACGTATGCAGAGTAACCTAGTTATAAATTATATAATTAGAGTCTAATAATAATAATAATTATTATTATTATCGTAATTTAGCAATCTGGCTATTATCAGTGGAGACAGCGACAATGACAGGCTAAATGTATTTATAATGTAACAGACAAATGAATCCAAAACAAACGTGAAACAAAATGAGACAAAATAAACAAATATAGACAAAAATAAAGACATAAAGCAAATAACTAGAAACGTAGTAGTGCCCATAAACACCAGAATAACAGGGCTTTACACAACAAGTACAAGACAAGCATTCTGTGTATGTCAGAATGACTCTGTGAAAATCAACTCCTTCCGTGTCGTGGCACTGATTGTGTAACTGACTCCAGGTGTGTGTGTGTGTGAGTCAGAATGATGATGTAAAAGTTTAATCTCCCAAAAAACCGTGCAAGCTAACAACAAGCACAAACTGTAGTGATGGCAAGATGAAGCTTGATGAAGCCCTGAAGACTTCCATCCAAAAGGGTTCATTTCTCGAGGCTTCATTTGCAGACAAACCCCCCCTACTGGTCAAAGAATGTAAGGTTCATTTTACCACCACATTGCCCTGAGTTGGGCATGGGAATAATACATGATTTTCATTAAGCTATGCATTTTTCTATTGTGAGCACAAGATAATAGCCCATTTAAACAATCTGTTGTTGTCTCCTCCTATTAATGTGCTTGTGTTTTTTGTAAATAGTGTATATAAGATTTCCGTGCCTGTTATATTTTGTTATATATAAACAATATTTGTTATATTTAGTAGCATGTAGTTGACATTATAGGTGCTTAGTTGATGTGAGTCTATCATCTATCTATCAGTCTATATATATATATATATATATATATATATATATATAGAGAGAGAGAGAGAGAGAGAGAGAGGCTTCAAATGTCATTCATGGCGTCAGTCGGCAGAAACAATGCAAGCCTGGAACACACTTCACTAAATAGTTACTGGATTTCTCGAAACATGCTTCAAAGCTTCGACACAGTACATCCCATAACTACTAAACTGGACGGACAGACGGACGGAATTATTGAATTAAGGTCTTCCGAACACTTTCATGGTTACAGTTCTATACACATGAGCATCAAGGCATGCTGACCGCTTCTACAAACATTTGTGAAAGAATGGGTCACTCTCACGAGCTCAGTGAATTCCACCTGTGCAATAAGTCCAGTCGTGAAATTTCCTCAATGCTAAATATTCCACAGTCAACTGTTACTGGTATAACAAAGTGGAGGCGAATGGAAATTACAACAACTCATCCACGAAGAGGTACAGTAAGCCATTTAAAATCACAAAGCGGGGTCAGCGGATGCTGAGACACATAGTGCACAAAGGCAGAGTCAGACTTCCAAACTTTATGCGACCTTTAGATGAGCTTAAGTACAGTGCATAGAGAGTTTCATGCAATGGGTTTTGGTGACCCAGAGGAAACTCTTAATGCTTTAGCATACTTAATGATTTCCTCTTTCTGTTCCAATATGACTGCGCACAAGTGCACAAAGCAAGGTCCATAAAGACATGGATGAGCAAGTTTGGTGTGGAAGAACTTTTGGGATGTTTGGGATGTATTAGAGCGGAGACTGCGATCCAGGCCTTTCTTATCCAACATCAGTGTCTGGCCTCACAACTGCACTTCTGAAAGAATGGTCAAAAACCTGCATGAGATCACTCCTTGAACTTGTGGAAAGCTTTCCCAGAAGAGTTGAAGTTGTTATAGCTGCAAATGGTGGGCTAACATTATATTAAACTATGGGGATTAAAAATTGGATGTTAGTCAAGTTCATTTGCAGAGGATCAAAGGATGCAGGCTGCTCGTCAGTGTATTATGAAAACTACAGCTGGGGGCAGAGCTTTTAATTACAAAGCCCCAAAGTTATGAAATAGTCTTCCAAATAGTGTTCGGGACTCAGACACAGTCTCGGTTTTAAAGTCTAGGTTACAAACCTATTTATTTAATCAAGCATTTTTATAAATAGATTAGTCTTAGGTAAAGGAGCAGATCTGGGGGACTCATGGACGTAGAGTATTATGGTGAACTGGTATGTTTAGATGCTGTCTTCCCCACTCTCATTGATCACTCAGGTTTGCTGACGGTGAGGTGATTGGTTGCTTTACAGGGAGCCCTCATGTTTGTGTTTCCTTCTGGCTCTCCCTTTTAGTTATACTACATACTGTATACATTCACATTATACATTATGTGACTGCGATCATACCCAACTGTTATCTCTCCTCTTCTGCTCTCCCCTCTCCCGCTCTTTCTCTTCCCTTTCTCCCCCTCTCTCTCCTTCCATCTCTCTGTTGAGTTACACATGTTGTTCCTGAGCTGCCAGTGATTCAGACTCCCTCTGCCCTCCGGACCTGTCTGACCGATCCTGGTGCCCCGCTTCTGCTCGGAGATCTCGTCACATGGATGCCCCGTGTGTCTCTTTGGGATGTGCTGGTGTCCGTGGATGATTCTCTCTGCCATGAAGACGGTTCTGGCCTCGACTGGTGTTGGCAGCTGTTTCTCTGAGGACTTGACTTGGCTGCAGTCGCTCGATAGTTCAGGACAGAAATTTCCTTCAAGTCTACCTGAGTCTTCAACAACTACCTGGACTCCATATTAACATCAATTAACATCAACTGTTATGCTGAACTGCATGCCAACTAACACACTGTATGAATGCAGATCAATTCCTGCTTTCTGTTTCACCCAAATGAGGATGGGTTCCCTGTTGAGTCTGGTTCCTCTCAAGGTTTCTTCCTATTACCATCTCAAGGAGTTTTTCCTTGCCACTGTCGCCCTCGGCTTGCTCACCAGGGACAAACTGACCATTTTGATTCATACACACCCTAGTAAAAAAAAAGTATGCTAAGTATACTAAATCCTAGCATGCCAAAGCATACTTAAATGTACTTACAGCCAGACTAATGACTAGTATATTTGAAGTTTGCTATTTTGGAACAACTAATTTTGTACTAAGTGTATTTAAGTTGTAATTAAATTGTACAAAAGCACAATTTGAAGTGTATTATGTATACTTTTGTGCGCTAAAGTGGAACAACTTTAGCACACTTAAAGTATATGGCTGTGTGTGTACTAACGTACATACCTGACAGTAATTAATGAAATTTAAGTTTATATTTAATGTATTATAAGTACATTACAGCTAGTTTTACTGCATTACAAATACATGATTAATATACTATGAGTATATTCTTATTGCAGCAGTAGCATGCTGTTATACTTCTGGCCAATTACAAATACTAAAAAAGTACACTTTGTGGTTAATAGAAATACTTTATTGTATCATACAGTACACACAACCTTCTATACTACAGTATTGCAAATGTATTAACAGTACACTAAAGGTGTTTAGGATAATTTACAAATGCTAAATGCATTTTCTACACTATAACATGTTTTTGAAAAGCATTACATCAGTAATTATGAGGCAGATTTTATTCATGAGTTCAACAGATTTAATTTCCACAAGGTTACAAAAAAGCACTACTGTAGTTTATTTGTGTTCAACAAAACATGTTCACAAACATACAAACTAAAATTTAAACTGTAGTCTGAACACAGACAGACATTAGTATTAGAGTATACAGGTACAGTATTAGTTTAAACCTGGTGTGTTGATTTTAGCTGTAACACAGAGACTGAGCTACGGAGCCATTAAACCACAAGCAAAGTACACAAGATTTAGCAACAACACATTAGACAATACATTTTATAGTTTAAAGTATGTACTTAATTATAAATTACCTAACGAAAACCATGACAATAAAATAATAACGATACGAACTAACGCACACAATGACGCAGCTTCCAGCCGTTAATTCAAATTAGAAGCGGAGGACTGGGGAGCCAATCAGCGAACAGACAGTCCGAATCTGCCCGCCTCCAGTCTCTGATTGGCTGGTGTTGCACCGATTCTAGTCTCTGGTTGGCTGAAATAGTTGCACATTTATAACGCTGCTGCAGTTTGTGCAACTGTAGCTTTATGACAGTGAGCGCACAGAAGAGTGAGAGAGTGCAAACATAAATTATCTTGAACGGGCAAAAGTGATTTTTAGTGCACAAAAACGAGTTTGAGAGCGCACGTGCGCGCGAGAGAGATTCAGCATGCAGAAACGAGTCTAAAAGCGCGCACGCACAAGAGAGTAGTGCACTAAATATAATTACCTATGAATAAGTACCTTTAAATTTTACTGATAATTTACTGAGACCACTGTATATTAAAAAAAGGTTTTCTAATGTGTAATTTCTGTACATTTGTACAATGATTATTTCGAGCATTTTTGTTAAACATATACCAAAAATACATTGAAAAACAAAGTTTAAATAAGTATACTTGGAAATTAAACAAAAGTATATTTTCCAATAATAACAATAATATATTTAATTTCAAATTTTGGTAAAAGCATGACTAGTATACTTTTTATATATTAACTCATGGTATAATTTTTGTTAGTATATTTGCAGTGTACTATCGAGGATTTCAATATTTTTGTAATACATCAAAGTGTTTTTTTTTCCCACTGGGGTAATGTATGTGGATACAATCGCATTGCAGATTTTGCCAAAATGTAGCACCTGACACCTACATTTACGAATATCTACGAGCTTGTACATTTATTTACTTCAAGATTTACATACTACTAGTTGTAAAAATGATCCATTGCAATACAGCTGATAACAGGAATAGTCATGGACAATGTAGGAAGCTAGACACTGTCTGCATTGCCATATATGTTGTAGGAACTGATATCTGTATTTTAAAATCAATGCAACAACAACAATTAGCCATGCATGGAGAGTCTCTGAACTTGTGCAAACAGAAGTAAGCAGTATGCCACCCGCTGACATTTGAAAAGCTGTGTCTCCAGTTAGCTTCATGTGTCTTGGAGGTAGCATAAACTGTTTAACTTGGTTTGTAGCAGTTGTGTGATAGGGAAGATCTGCCTGTAGTGTATGTGTGCCCTCTAATTGATTAGCCCCCTGTCCAGGACCGCCTAGTGCACCATAGACAATTCCTACTGTTTATATTTCCATGGTAAGGGTTACATTTACAGGGAATTGCTGCTCAGTATAAATGAGTATAACTTTAGTATATACAGAAAATTATAAAAATGTTATCATAGTTTGGACAGCTGATAGTTAATTAATAGTATTCTTCTTCAAATCAAATCGTAAACCTGTTTCTATTTAATTCACATATTTTATAGTAACGAGTATTGCTCATTATTTTGGAGTTTCCTGTCTCTGGAAAATTAGAGTAAGCTGGTGGAAGGTTTTGGGATCCTTTAACAACCAAAATCCAAAATAAACATAATTTTCCTACTTTTAAATAGTTAATCGTTTAATGAATCAGCATACCAGTGGATGTAGGAAATTTCAGTTTTGTTGTCATGACATGTTGTTGTAGTGTTGTGTTGTATGCAAACAACTGTGGTTAAACATTCTTAAAATAACTTTTTACAGAAACTCGGCAAAGGGAAAAGCCCAGGGTTTAACAAAACGGGTTCGGTGGTCCAATTAACCTATCTATTTACTTATCTATCCAATTATCTACCTATCTATAATGTATGTATGTACATACACACACACACACACACACACGATTCCCAGCTCTGTGTGCATGGAGTTTGCATGTTCTCCCCGTGTTTGGTGGGTTACTCTGGTTTCCTCCCACAGTCTAAAGACATGTAGATTAGGCTAATTGCTGTTCCCAAATTGCCGGTAATGTTTGTGTCCAGGGTGTACCCAGCCTCGTGCCCTAAGTCTCCTGGGATAGGCTCCAGGTCCCCGCGACCCTGAATACAGGATAAAGCGGTATAGAAGATGAATGAATGAATGAATGAATGAACATATATATACACATATATATCCCTTGACAGGTGGCACTGTAAAGAGATAATCAATGCTATTCATGGATATGGTATATAATATATGCACATGAGAATGAAAACATGGGTTATGCTTTGCCAAGGTTCCAGGATTGGAGCACTTGGGGTTGAGTGAAATGTTGAATAATCTCCAGACCTTCTCATCCAACATCAGTGTCAGACGTCTCTAATCCACATAGTGTTGAATAAGCAAATCCCCTTATGCATGTTTAAAAATATATAGTATATAAAATATATATATATTGTCCATACAAATTGAAGTTATTGTAGCAGCAAGAGGGTTCTACATTTGCAGCTGGATGTTAAAAGTGTGCCTTTGGGTCAGATGATTATATATCCAACATCTAAAAGATGCACTTTTTTTTTTTTGCACAACCTAAACACTGCCTGACTGACCAAATTTGACCATACATGACAGCTTAGCTTTTATATTTTGGATTATTCTTCTTACTCTAGCCCTTTTAGCAATTTGGTAAAAATGAATCTTTATTTCAGGATTTTTGTGCATCAACTCTGTATTTCATATTTTTATCTGATTCCTTATTGCTGATACTGTTTGCATCTTGAGGTATGACCTATTTATTTATGCTTTTGAAATATATTGTTAGTGATGTCACTGACTGTTGTCTTTTGTTGTTGTTTTTCTGTAGCCTTTAAAGCTCAACACATTTTAGTAAAAATTTAGCAGTTTTTTAATACACATATATAGGACCTGTGCAGTATAGAGTGACAAATCAAAATCAAAATAGGCAATAAGATTAACTGAATTCTAGTTCAATTAAAAATGGGTTACATAGGCAAAGAAATAGCACAGATAAACTTAATGATGTGTTTTTCTAGTTGTTTTCGGTTGTTACTATGATTAAAAAGTTCTACATTTTTGTGACATCATGCCCATCTTCAGGTAGTGGTAAAATTTAATATTTATAAATGTAATGACTTTTGTTCCACCTGACACATCCAAAAACACAAATATACAGTTTGAAGTCTGAAACTTACAGTTAGCACACACTGGCAGGACGTTCATATAAACATTTTTACAAAAATAGTCATTGACCTATGCTGTGTTGCCAGCATGTATCTTTGCTACTTGAGTTTTATGGGTTTTAAAGCTCTTACAATGATGTTTTTCCTTGCATATTTGGATTTTAATATACATAATAAATCCTTCTGCTACAGACCATGACAACGTCCACTTGTAATTGAAAACCAAAATATAATTTTGCATATTTGTCACACAAAAATGATTTCAGTCTTCATACAAATGAGACCAGAAAACATGAGGAAATGCAAAACAGAGTTTTAAATAATAATTCTACTTACTGAAAAAAAAAGGATATGCAATAAATTGAATATGTTAATTTAAGCTGTGATAGCTTGATAGCTCAGAATAACCACGCTTGTATGTTCACTACTGCTGCTGTATTAAAAAAGAGTAATATTAATAGGTAATAATAAGAAGTTCCACTTCCACAAAAAAAAGTGACCATTTTGTATTTTCTTTTTTAAAATGAAATTCAATTTTAAGATATTCAACAATTAAATATGAAAAATTTGCAAAACAAGAATTTTAAAAATGGCGTAAGCACTTTCATAGCACTGTACTGTATGTTAAGCTGTTTTTTTTTCCTCCCAGAATATTGTTTCAGATATGGACCTCCTTTGAGAGTATTGTTAATAAAACATATTGTAAGACTACATATACAATGCCTTGACTATCTCTCTGGGGCGAACTGTAAAAACGATAGTTGATTTGCCAAACATATTATGGTAATGGTAACCATGTGATAATAGGCAAATTACTGCGGGCTATTTGCAAACTGTTTTGTGTATTGTTTTTCAGGATGACTATCCAAAGTATAGTCATATAAAGTCTGCTTGTCTGTTAGCTGGTATACATCACATTTAAATCCATGATGAACAGGGAAAAAAGTATGACTCAGCAATGGGATTCCCTGCTGCAGGGAGATCCTTGAAATAAAACCTTATTTGTTTTCATAGAGAGGATTCTCTCCTACACTTAAACAAATGTGATGGAACCTCTTTGTCAAAGATGATAATGATATACTTTATTAGGAACAGAGATAATAGCAATTCATACAATGGTAACCTTTATTAGTATCACAATGACCATGTGTTTTTTTTTTTATTTACTTGTTTACAGACACGGGGAAAAAGAAAGTACACCTTTCTTTAATCCTATGTTGTAGCTATCATGGCCTAAATAACAATTACATCATCCTTACCAACTTTTACAAACAAGCAAATAACTTCATCTAATAACACCTACAAAGAAAACCACAACAGATTCCAAATATATTGTCATTCCCCCCTCTAAAAGTAAACCAAATCATTAGTACATTTCCCAAATTATCACCCCTCCACCACAATGATTGACAGATTCAATTAAATTCTGTTTTATTTACCCTTTTTTACAATGGTCATTATCCCAAAGCAGCTTTACAGATGAGGAAATATATATAAATCATAATTATCAGTCTGCCCCTGTCACAAGTCATCAGAGAACAGCAGAGAAATTAGAAGCAGAGAGAGAGCAGTGTATTAAACACTTCTCACACTCCCTCAGTGTGTAAGGTGAATATATATATATATATATGTGTGTGTGTGTGTGTGTACTATGATTGTATGGGGTGTTTGTGGGTTTGTGCTGTGTTTGTCCCCATTGTCTCATCAGTCCAATGTCATATGTTTTGTTCTGGTTCATTGTTCCTGCTGCAGAGATTTACAGAGTCCTGTACGCCACATGATGTAGATTTGGAAGATATCTTTTTCTCTGAGTTTTAAACAACCTGACCTTGGTTCGGAACCTATCCGTCTTAAACACTTCTCACTGAAGAATATTTCTTACTGTAAAAAGGTGAATGTTCTATTGCTTGGAGATGGCCTTTGTTGTATACATTTGTGTCATAAAACTAAATGTGTTTATTTACTTCTTATGAATTTTTTCATGAATTTGGGTTAAAGATGGTCAGGGCAGTAAAGGAATGGAGGGAGCAGTAAAATGATTAAAGGGTGAAGGGTCAAACAGATGATAGCTTTTCCTCTGTCCTATAGAATTGAAGTGTTCTTTTTTACATTTATCACTGCTGCTTTTCCTATAAGCAACGTGACCCACAAATATTTGTTGAGCTAACATTAATTAAATGAAATTTTTTACTTCAATCCCATTTTCATGACTGTTTAAAGACTGATAGCCTGGTTGTTGGTTTACATCACAGTTAAATCCATAGTGAACAGTAACAAGGTGATTCCCTGCTGCAGGGCGATCCTCGCGATAAAATTTATTTTGCTTTCACACAAGGGAGTTCCTCATATATGCAAATGTGATGGACCATATTTGTTAAAGATTATTGATATATAAGATAGTCTACTTTATTAGTAACTAATATTATTAGTTAATTATAAAATTTTCTCATAGTTGGTCATAGGGAAAAGAAAACACCCTTTTCTTCATTTCCGTGTTTTAGCTTAAATTCAATTCCATTTTATTTATATATCGCTTTAAACAAGGTCATCATTGCAATAAAAGGAATAAAAAAATATGGAATTAAGTTTAAAACTGTGAGGAAATATGTATAGATTATAACGATCAGATAGTCCCTGACGAGCAACCCAACTCCCTGAGATGGCAATAGGATAAATGTGTCTTATAGAATAGAAGTGGCCTTTTCTCATTTATCACTGCTGTTTTTTCCTAAAGGAAAGGTGACCTACAAATATTTGTCGATCTATCATAATTTTTTTTTTTTTATTCATTTGTATTTAAATAGCGCCTTTAACAATGGTCATTTTCGCAAAGCATTTTTACGGAATAAATAAATATGGAAATGCAATTAAACAATTAGTAAGCTGAGCAGGACATTTGGGTAACTGTAAAGATAAGGTGTTATTTAAAGGATGGTGTATTTAAACCTGCTTGCCATGTTTTCATGTCATCTTATCATAGGGTCATGACAAAAGTTGTGATGGTCCAGCTGTAAATAGTGTTTTGTATTGTTTTTATTTTGTTGCTAATGATGTGCAAAGGTCACGCTCTAGCAGAGGAATCATTTAATGAAGCAGTCAACAGCCAGCAACATTTGTTACCTTTGGGTTCCATTATGGAAATAAACAGAGTAGGGATTCCGCCTGCAAGCACTTTGTTGTATGCAAAATTGTTTAGGAAAGCTGTCGGTCGCTTACGTCAATGCAGCAAAATACACCTTTACTCATATATATATATAAAAGAGGGACCAATATTCTTCATACCTGAGCATTGATTTGAAAGAGCTACTTTGACCTGCCATACTTGTAATAACAGAAAGGACTGCTGCTGAGAAACATGCCAGCTTTTACAAGGACTTCCACTGTACTGGTAAGTCCAAAACATGTTCATTTGCAATCACATTAAATTATGTATGGAATATATCGTCTATTTATTTATTTAAAAATAATATTTTTAATATATTTATATTATATTTTTTAGATAATGGAAATAATTTTAATCATTACAGATATTTAATTATACTATATGAATTAAGGCTACTCTATCATGTTTTTAGAATTTTATTTGTTTTTAGTGGTTAATGTGGAGTATGTTCATTCTGATTTATCTTTTGTTTATTTATTAGGTCATACTTTTGATTCCGGCTGTCTGTGGCTTTTCCTGTCACATCACAGTTCACAGCAAAACCGAAATGAACAGAATCTTGCTCACATACCGAGAATTAAACAGTGAGATTAGCAATTTATCTCTTTCTCCCTGGAAATATACCAAGTAAGTAGAATTCACTATCATGTCAAATGGCTTGGTAAGATTACATCTAAGCATTTTCTTCATAAAAAATCATCTCTTTTTCCATTATAGAAAAAGTTCAGACTCCTTCTATGAGGCCGAGTGTGATCATTTGGGATGCTCAGGACTTAATGTGAATGCCAAAGCTGTACCTATCATTATTAAAATGTGTGTATACGAGCTGGGTAACGGCTACAACCGCACACTTGTTCCTTACAAGTTTAGAATAGGCTGCACTTGCATTAATGAAACAAAACTGAATAGCATCTAAAGCTATTTTCTATGATACTATAAAATCCTTACCCCAAGTTACCTATGTAACAACTTGTTAAATAATACCTTCATCACATGTCTGTTATTCAGGAAAAGTTAAAGACTAGCAGGTTTTGGTGTTTGCTTTTTTAATCTTTAAGATTCTTGTTTTCTCTCATAGAGAATTTGTCTCTAATATTATGTGTTAATAATAGATAGGGCCATTTTTTTGGCTCATCATGATAATATATGTCTTTGTTTGCTCATAGATTTTCACACAAATAAAATGAAAATACTGTACGCCCATAGCTTGTTTTATTTACCTTTTAAAATGCCATTTTGAACAGCTACGCACAAATTTACTTGAGACATCTACATTCCCATTTTCCCTTTTCTTGCACTGGTTTGATTAAATATGTAAAGAACAACCATATATGCAAAAGAGCGATAAACAAACAAACAAATAAATAAACACACACACAAACATATATTTAAATATAGGTGCATCTCAATGAATTAGAATATCAACAAAAAGCTTATTTATTTAAGTAATTGAATTTAAAAAGTTAAATTCATATATTATATAAAATCATCACCCACAGACTGACATATTTCATGTTTCCTTGTTTTAATTTTGATGATTATGGCTTATAGCTAATAAAACCTTAAAATTCAGTATCTCAGAAAATCAGAATATTATATAAGATCAATATATAGATAGCTATCAGAGAAACCTGGGCTTCCATACCACCTTAGCAGTGCCACAGACTGACCTTTTTTTCCCCTGACATATATCAGTCAATTTGTAATGAATCTATATAATATATAAGTGTCACTTTTTGAATTGAATTACTGAAATAAATCAACTTTTCAATGATATTCCTATTAATTGAGATGCACCTGGATGTAAACACACATGCACACACACATATATACACACAGTTGGCTTTACTGTTACTTAATGTTAATGTTGATGGGTGATGGGCATATCTCTGGAGCTCGAAATGTGTTCATGTACTTAAACTTCACCATGTCTGCAGTAGTGGTGTCAATCCATCGCAGGACACATAAACACACACTCACACACTACAAGCAATTTGTGAACACCAATGAGCCTAATCTGCATGTCTTTGCACTGTAGGAGGAAACTGGAGTACCTTTAAGAAACCCACCAAGAACGGGGAGAACATTCAAACTACATGCACACAGAGTTGGGAATCAAATCTGGCTGGGAATCGAACCCGGACCCTGGAGGTGCAAGGCGATAGTGCTAACCAGTAAGCCAATTTTATAACTGTAATTATTACAAAGAGCTCTACAGTTGAGTAAAGCAATGATTTTACTGATTTACTAATCTAAACCTAAAATCTCTACTACTCTAAAACAAAAAGTCACTTCACAGGCCAGAAATAAATAAGAAAAATGTGTAAATTGTAAATCTGTAATTGAAATTGTATTTATATTACAGAAATATCTGTTATTTTTGCACAATTCACCATCTATGCCATATTCTGAAACAGTGGCTTTAGTCCGGTGACTCCAGTAAATTATATTATTATTATTATTATTATTATTATTATTATGTTGCTTTGAAAAAAACATTATGCTATTGCACAATAATGCAATGCAAAACTATTCTTATCCAAATTAAATTATTTTTACTCAGTGTATTGTGAACTCAGCACATTAATTGGCAACATATTTTACCATGACTGCGATCTGACAAAGCCAAAATTCTGTGTTTAAAAAAAATATATTATTACTTTCTCTATTACCTATGTCTGTGTGGCATTGAGCACATGCCCAAGCATCAGCTACATATGGAGAGGAGGATGTTTACCTACAGCATGATATTTACCTCTTTGTGTTTCTTGTGTAGTGACTTTTTGGTTTAGAGTAGTAGAGATTTTAGTTTTAGATTAGTAAATCAGTAAAATCATTGCTTCACTTAACTGTAGAGCTCTTTGTAATAATTACAGTTATAAGAGTGGCTTACTGGTTAGCACTATCGCCTTGCACCTCCAGGGTCCGGGTTCGATTTTCAGGGGCCAGGTTTGATTCCCAACTCTGTGTGCATGTAGTTTGCATGTTCTCCCCGCATTTGGTGGGTTTCTTACGGGTACTCCAGTAAGAAATGGATCTTCAATTCCTCCACATACTATAAGAGGATCCACTGCTTATTGCCCAGTGGCTTCCATCAGGGATCAAAGCTATAGAATCCCCCAGGTGAAGCAACATGTTGGTTGCAACACCCATGGTGATGCTGGAGAAATTATTTGCTCAAATTCCGGCAGGAAGAGGTGAAGTAGTTTGAGAGCCACTGGACCACAACTCCATCTGGTCAGCCATCTTGGTGGAGAATGATTAGCGGTCTCTGGTCGAGGGGTTTTTCCATTTTCATAGAAAGGTGCAAGATCAATTACTTCAATTCCTTTCACTGAGCCTGGTCAAGCACCATTTTATGAATAAAGGGTGGATTCAGGAGTGTGCATGTAAAGTAAAATCATGTCCCTGTGGGTGATTGTCTAATAAGGGCTCTCTGTTATCAGTGAGCAACTGTAAGGTGACAATGGAGAGTGACAATAGTTCCATGAGAGAGTTGAACTGAACTGTAACTGTACTGTGACTTTCTGTTGATGTCTAAAACACAGGGAGAGTAAATACCCGTTCGAGTTGTCCTCAACCATTAAGACATTTTTCATTTGCCTATTATATTTGTTTGCCACATTTAGAATGGAATGTTACCATCTTAGTGACTCCTGATACCTTGAGATTGTTTAGTGCTCAAAAACCCAGAAGCTACATGATTATTTTAATAACAGCACAATCAGAAAAAAAAAATGAACAATATTTCTCTTATGGAAGGTTGGAAAGGAAAAGCTCATTCTCTTCATAAAGAAAATGGACCACATATAGTCTTAAACGATTTCCTATAATCTAATGAGACCAAGGTGGAGGTATTTGATATTCACACACAGCACCAAGCTGACCATAAACCAAACACAAACGTCATGATGGAGGACAAATGATAATTTGGGTTATGACTTTATACCAGAATATTTTTAGACAAACTTGAAAGGTTATTCTTAAAAAAATTTTTTTTTTAATAATAATAATAATAATAATAATAATAATAAAAAGGCCAAGCCAAAATCCAGACCTTGACCAAATGTTTTGTGGCAGCATCTCTTTAATTCAATTCAATTTTCAATTCAATTTTATTTGTATAGCGCTTTTAGCAATTTTCATTGCCGCAAAGCAGCTTTACATAGTCAAAAGAATTATTTAAGTTTGTATGAAATGTGAATTTGTATGAATCAAAATGGTCAGTTTGTCCCTGGTGAGCAAGCCGAGGGCGAGGTCTTTCACTGTTGCATTTGATGGAACAGAAAGGCCATCTAAAGTTACGGTGTGATCTAAAATTTTACTCCTAGCTGTATGCGGTCCTATGACTAGAACTTCTGTCTTATCCGGATTTAGCAGAAGGAAGTTAATTAGCATCCAATTTCTTATGTCCTGCACACATTGCTCAGTTTTAGTAAGCTGTTTTTTTTCATCAGGTTTTGCTGAGACATATAACTGTGTATCGTCAGCATAACAATGAAAACTAATACCATGCTTACGGATTATGTTGCCCAGAGGAAGCATGTAAAGGGAAAAAAGCAGTGGACCTAAAACTGAACCCTGCGGAACGCCAAACTCCACTAGAGAACATGCAGAATAATCACCATTTAAGTCTACATACTGATAACGATGGGTCAGATAGGATCTGAGCCAGGAGAGGGCTGTACCCTTAATTCCCACTACATTTTCTAATCTGTGAAGAAGAATAGCGTGATCAACGGTGTCAAAAGCTGCACTGAGGTCAAGTAATACAAGCATAGTTACACAACCCTGATCAGAGGCCAATAGAATGTCATTTACTACTTTAACGAGCGCTGTCTCTGTACTGTGATGAGGCCTAAATCCTGACTGATACAGTTCATGTATGCCATTTCTATGTATATATGAGCATAGCTGCTCCGCTACTATCTTTTCCAGAATCTTAGAGATAAAGGGGAGGTTTGATATTGGCCTGTAACTAGACAGCTGACAGGGGTCGAGGTCAGGTTTCTTAATTATTGGTTTAATAACTGCTAATTTAAAAGATTTTGGAACATAACCAATGCTGAGTAAAGAATTAATTATTCTTAACAGGGGTTCTGTTATTGCTGGTACTATCTGTTTAAGAAAGTGTGTCGGTACAGGATCTAATATACAGGTTGATGAATTTGAAGAAGAGATGAGTGAAATTAGTTCATTCTCTTCAAGGGGAGTAAAGTATTCTAGGTTCTGATCTGACATGGCTAGATTAACATCTGCATCAATTACATTGTTCGGTTTCAAAACCTCAATTTTATGCCTAATATTTACAATTTTATTATTAAAAAAGTTCATGAAGTCCTCACTATTGCATGATGTTGTTGTGGAGATTTCTGCAGTGGTCTTATTTCTGGTTAATTTGGCTACAGCATTAAATAAGAATCTAGGATTATTTTTGTTATTTTCTATAAGAGTGGAGAGATATGTTGATCTAGCTACACTAAGAGCTTTTCTATAGTTCAGGATGCTCTCCTTCCATGCTATTTGAAATACTAGTAATTTAGTTTGACGCCATTTACGTTCTAATTTCCGAGTGGTCTGTTTTAAAGTGCGTGTGTGATCGTTATACCAGGGAGCAAGTTTCTTATCTCTAATAATTTTTCTTTTGACTGGAGCTACATTATCTAAGGTATAGCGAAATGTCGACTCTAAATATTCAGTCGCCTGATCGAGTTCTGTGGGGTCAGACGGTGATCTAATCAAAGTTGGGAACTCTGGGAGATTACTGATAAAACTCTGTTTGGTAGTTGATGTGAATGTACGTTTCATACGTTAGCGCGGCGCTGTGTGTACATTATTATTGTGACACACTTGAATTGAGACAAGATAGTGATCTGAGATAACTTTAGATAGTGGTATTGTGAATAAATTTCTTATACTAAATCCAAATAATATTATTAAATCTAAAGTGTGACCTGCTTTATGAGTGGGTCCTACTACACACTGATTTACTCCTACCGAGTCCAGTATAGACATAAATGCAGTTCTCAGAGGGTCTTCTGGGTTTTCAAAATGAATATTAAAATCTCCAGCAATTAACACTTTGTCTACAGAAACGACTAGATTTGAAAGGAAATCTGCAAATTCACTAAGAAATTCCGAGTACGGCCCTGGAGGTCTGTAAATGACAATTAGCGGGATCGACTGAGCTGACTTAATATAGTTAAATACACTTATGTTACTATAAAGAATTTCAAATGAATTAAATTTGTGTCCGTGTTTTTGTACAATAGTCAAATTATCATTGTGAATAACTGCGACGCCTCCTCCTCTACCAGTTAACCGAGGCTGGTGTATGTAGCTGTATCCAGGAGGACTAGCTTCATTTAGAGCTACATACTCGTCCTGTTTAATCCAAGTTTCTGTTAAACAGAGTATATCAAACTCCTGATCTGTGATAATTTCATTAACTATAACTGCTTTAGATGCGAGAGATCTAATATTTAACAGTCCTAGCTTCAGATCAGAGGTGCCGGCTGCGCATTCAGTCTGATCCAAGTTTGTGGTCTTTATGTTAATTAAATTACTAAAACAGACTTTCTGAGTCTTTCTAATTTTGATTTTAGCTCGGGGAACAGACACAGTCTCAATAGAGTGAACCCTGAGTGACGACTCTATGCAGCTAGCAGACGGTTGGTTTAGCCTGTCTGTCTGCTCCCTGGCCTGGGCTCTGGATTGTCACCGATTAACTAGGCCTTTTCTAAGACTATGTGCTATACTACAAGAAATGAGAGCAGCACCTTCCCGAGTGGGATGGACACCGTCCCGCCCTAACAGGCCAGCTTTGCCCTCAAAGGTCTTCCAATTATCAATAAAGCCCACGTTGTTTTCGGAGCACCACCTGGACATCCAGCGGTTCAGCGACCATAACCTGCTGTAAGTTATGTCACCACGTCTCATTGGGATGGGACCAGAGCATACTACTCTATCGGACATCGCCTTCGCTTTTTTAGTAGTTATTCTTACTAACCTCTGACTGACGAAGGCGTATATCGTTAGCTCCAGCATGTACTACTATCTTGGAGAACCTGTGCTGTCCTAGAGCCCTAAGATTACCTGCTATGTCCGGTGTTCTGGCTCCCGGGATACACCTAACCACTGCCGCTGGTGCCCCTAAAAGTCTAGCTAATTTCACGTGTCTCATTATAGTGTCTCCTATAACCAGAGCTCTTTCAGGTTTCTCAGTGGGTGCATCACTGAGGAGAGCAAACCTGTTGGACACGTGAACCTGTTGGACATTCTTTAACAAATGCCCTTTAGACATCAATTAATTAAAGCAGTAACATAAAGTAGAATGAGGACAATAAATCTTGAGTCAGCAATTATTTATTTATAATGATTGTTGTCAGATTGTTGGAATCTGTTCTGTTTTCTTGTCACCTGAGGTCATTTATTTATGAGGTCACTTATTTATGTATGGAAGTTGAGGACCACACAATGGCTATTTAGGCCATTAAAAATCAAAACACAGATTAAAGGCAGAGCACTCTTTCTGTTTCCCTATCTATGAATTTAACAAGTCCTTGTTTGCAATGCAATGGGGACATCTAGTGAACACAACTAGCTTACTCTAGTTTGAAGTTGTCATAAGCCTCAAACTGTATGGAGTTTATTCAGTCTCGAAACTTTTGCACAGCGTGTATGTGTACCTGTGCACAAAATAGTATCTCCAAGCGGAAAAACATCCTCGTGCAAAGCATCTTCATGCAGAAATGCGGTCTCACAGACACAGTGTTGTGACGACTCATGTGACGAAAGATCCTTATACAACCATCATTGATTTGCTTTTCCAAATAGAGGCAACTAATAACAATCTATTACATGACAATCCATTACAGAAATTTCATCATTTTCTCATTTCGCTGCAGTCTACAAACAAATAAAGCCAACCAAAGTTTTGGATACCATTAAAAATATAACATTAGACACATTTACTCAGAGTTACTCATCAAGTGCATTTTCAAGAGCGTTAAATGGAGATTGTAAACTTATGGAGCTGGGATATAATAGGTAGCAAGGTAGGTCGTACATGTCAATAACTGTAACATGAATACCAGGACTATGAATGCCAAATTACACCCACATGAATGCTATGTCCAAGTGTGTGTATCAATATGGCTTTTCAAAGTTAGTCCAAAGCCAGACCAAAACTTGTATTAGGAATGCAATAATTCTGTATAAGAAGATGTGTTTCCAACGTTAAATATGTGTTATATTAATCAGTAAATTGTTAGTTTTGTAGTCTATTTGGAGATCATTATAGTGATCCTGGCCCCAGATTAAGGGTAAATTTACTGGTTTTCCTCTGTGACATTGTTAACATTGCAACAATAACAGTTGGCAAGCGGATGTTGTTAACGTATCGAGGGTTGGCTAACAGGCGCTTGTTTATAATTAGCAAGTTAGCTAACAGGTGTTCACGTTTTGTCCTGCGGGCACTGAAGAGTGCGACTGTCTGTTTTTTTTCTGTTTGTGTTTATTACATCCAGAATGTGGCGAGGAAGTCACAATGTGCAGAAAAAGAAAAAAAAAAGGTCACAGACACTGTAACCACATCCTCTTTGTGCCAGTCAGACAGTGCCATTTCTCAAACTAGGTTGCTGTGTATTTTGACTGTTATTTCACAAATTGTGTCTTTTGCCAGCTCAAATTTGCTGTTTTAAATACGTCACAGCAAAATGAAAAAAAAAAAGTGCTTTTCAGAACGCCTCAAGGGCACCACTGATCATGTGATAAAAATGATCCAATCAGCTTCATTGTTTTGGTCCTACTAGATCAGCTGATGAAATTCTCGTTTTTTTCTTTTTTCATGCTTAAAGGATGGGGTGCACCCAAACATAGTGGGTTTGTCCACAAATAAATCAAGAAATTTTTAGTGTTTAATTTTCATTTATATCCTGCAACCTGCATTCAGCTTTAATCACACATCACACCGCACCATGTTCCCTCTGATTCTCCAGCACTGCTCATCTGGTCCCAACTTTTCTCAGAGATCTAGGAAGACATGCATCTAGACTGTTTTCCATTTAGGTGGTGCAATGAACTTCCTTTGAGTGTTCTTACATCTGAGTCTCTGCCAGTCTTTAAACGCCGATTGAAGACCTATCTGTTTCTTTAATATTTGAGTTAACCCTCAATGCCTAAATGTAAATGTAAATGCAACTTTCTTGTTGTTATGCACTGCACTGCTTATGGTTGCTTAGCTTTGCAGCAAGTGTAACCTTACGAGCAACTAGGAAAGAAGGATAAGGTGGGGTGGCTGGCGATTTCCATGTGTTTTCACCTGGTGTTTTTTAGGTGGCGATCACCATGTATCAAAAAATAATTTTGTCTTTTTGTCCTTTAAGGTCAGTTTATTTAATCACTTTATTCAATAAACTTGCCTTATTTAGTTTGTTTTAGCATGAATTCAATTCAATTTTTTTCAATTCAATTTTATTTGTATAGCGCTTTTAACGATTTACATCATCACAAAGCAGCTTTACACAATCAAAAGAATTAAGTTTGTATGAAATGTGAATGTGTATGAATCAAAATTATATGATTGTCCTTGATGAGCAAGCCTAGGACGACGGCGACAGTGGCAAGGAAAAACTCCCTGAGATGGTAATAGGAAGAAACCTTGAGAGGAACCAGACTCAACAGGGAACCCATCCTCATCTGGGTGAAACAGATAGCAGGGATTGATGTGCATAATAATATGCGAGACTGGAAGTTCAGTATAAGAGGAGATGTGTAAGATTAAAGTCCAGTTTGTTCCTGGAGGCTCAGGTAGACTGTGAAAAATTCCAGTCCTGAACTATTGAGCGACTGAAGTCACAGGTCCTCAGAGAACAGCTGTCTGCATCAGTCATGACAATCACTCAGTCAAAATTTTTCTCTTGCAGTTAAAATTTCTCCTAAATTTTACCTGTTCCCTTTGTAATGTTAAATGTTAGAGCTGCTTAGGTTAAGAAGGAACAATTTTCATGCAAACAGTGCCATTTTTTGCACTTGAATGCATATTGCTTTAAAGTGAGAGTTGCTTTGATTTAAGCATCTGATTGCAGTTTAACTACCATTTACTCCCCACTAGGGTTGAATGTGTTTTGTCTCAGACCTCCTTAAACATGAATGTATGTTGCTCAGAAGTTACAGTATAAGCAAGTTATGTGTTTATCACTAATCGGTCCAGACATTTGATTTCAGGCTCAGATTCAGGCCTTTAGAACCAAAAATGGTCTAGAATGTCAATGTATCATTAAAATAACCAATCCATACTGTAGTTACTGGAGCAAAGGGGCAACAACTCATAGTAAATGGCTACGGTTGTGGTACGCTCTCTATTCTATAGTCCATTCTGTTCAAGAAGAGACTACTTTGCAGAATATCCTTGCAGTCCTGCTACATTGTCACCAATCCTTTTTGTGTCCATGATTTACTGTTTCTTTAGGACATTTATTTAAAAGTAAGAATTGCCATAACAAAGGCCAAGTTGCCTGCTTTCTTCTGCCCTTTGCAGTACTTGCAATACAAGTGCCATGTTAGAAGCTAGCTAGCTTTGTAGCTCTTTGTTAGCTGTGAACAAAACAACATTGCTGTTTAGAACACAATGACTGGTGTTCTAAATATGAGTTTTGGCAGGCAACTGCGCTCCCCTCTTTCCAGTACTGCGGATGGTACTTTCGCTCATGCTAGCCACTGAAAGTTAGTGTAATTAGGCACTGTTCTTATTTCACCGCTTTTTTGCGACTCTAACATGCCACTGCAGACCCCTAAACTGAGACGGGTTTAATGGCAAGCCCTGTCTACTATAAAAAGGGCTCGATTTACTCACTGCAAATGTCCAAAGAACACTAAAGACAATGTAACACAGGCTTCCCAAAGTACTGTACAGTATGTCTGTCAATGGCCCATCTTAAGTAGACCTTGAATAATGCATTTATTTATACCTAAACTTCCCTGTCTGAGCAAATGATTATAGGTGGTGCAATAAGGAAGGTATTATATACTATAATAAAGAATTTTAATATGTAAACAGTATACCGAGAAGTTGTTATGTCAAATGAGTGCAATAATTTAGATGCATGCAATGAGGAAGATATTGTACACCATGATAAATAATTTGCATATGTTAACTGTACACAGAAAGGGTTATATTGTATACAAAAAGGGTTATATACACTAAGTGCAATGAAGGAAGATGTATCGCATGGTAAAATAATATGCATAAATACATAATACACAAGGGTTATTTAAAATGAGTGTAATGATTATACAGTAGACAGTTGCCATGAAGGAACATATTATACACCAAGATAATGCGATTTTAAAGGTTATATATGTGTGTGCAACTTGTTATTGAGAGTGGATTAAGGTAGGTCATTTTATACAATACAGTGGGGGAAACCTAATCTAATTGGCTTGGTTAAGCTCTGGCCAATACAAATCAAAAAGGGACAAATAGCAAGGAATGTTTTTTTTTTTTTTTTTTTTTTTACCCATCTGCATTTCTGAAAATTATTAAAAACTGATAATTTCATAATCGGACCCCTTTAATAAAGGTACAAAAGAAATATGAAAGAACAGTCAATGGTCCATTTTATCAAAAGCATTATACTGAATTTCCTACAGTCTACCTGAGCCTTCAATAAGAAACTGCACTCCATATAAACTTTAAGACATCAACTGTTATATTGAACCTCCAACCTCCCTAGACACAGTATGACTGCAGATCAATCCCTGCTATCCGTTATCACCCAAATGAGGATGGGTTCCCTGTTGAGTCGGGTTCCTCTCAAGGTTTCTTCCCAACGGTCATCTCAGGGAGTTTTTCCTTGCCACCATCATCCTTGGCTTGTTAATCAGGGACAATCTAATTATTCTGATTCATACATATTCACATTTCATACAAACTTCTATAATTTTCTTTTGACTGTCTAAAGCTGCTTTGCAACAACAAAAAATGTTAAAAGTACTATAAAAATAAAATTGAACTGAATTAATTACATTAGGAATGTCTTTGTACAATAGATGTTTTCGTACTTAAGCCGAATACTTGTTTTTCCCCTAATTCCCAGCAATGCAAACCTACATTATTTAAAAAAGGATAAATTCACTCAACAAAAATACACAAAGGCTGTTCTTTCTGAAATCTAGATTTAATTACATTACATCCATGTACATCATATGTTCCTCATTGAGCATGTCACACATAAGCTACATATCCATCCACGCAATTATGTCTTTCAGGCTCTGCTCACAACAGTGAACTTCAAACATGTCACAAAAACGTTTCCAATAAAGTGAGACCATAAAGAAAAATGCAAAAAAAAAAAAAAAAAAAATTAACCCAAACAGACCAGTGAAAACATCAAAGAGCAGTTGTTTCTGCAAAAGGCCAACTGGGTCATGACAAATGAAACCTAAAATAAAGAACAAAAGCAAAAGACACAAACACTGTGCTCAGTAAAATTCATTTAAAATGATTACACATTTTTATATCATTGAAAGCTGTTTGCTTTATTACATTCCATTTGCTTTATATATATATATATATATATATATATATATATATATATATATATATATACCTAAAAATGTTTTTAAAAATGCAAAGTGAAACTGCACATTTATTGGGTGTTTAGCTTAATTTCCTGGGTAAGGCCTGACAGACAGACAGACAGACAGACAGAGACACCATGAGTAGAGAGATGGACAAAAACACAAATAAGCAGTCTGTCGGAATGTGCAGGACAGGACCAACTTAAAATGCAGAAAAATAAACTCATTAATTTAAATAATTCCTGCCTGACAATAATACACAATTATACACACTGACTTAATCTGAAAAGAAAAAAAAAAAACCAAACAAACAAGAAACACTATTTGGAGAGAGAAAATGTGTAAAAACAGATAAAGCTTTTTAACGGTCAACAGGGGAAAAAAACTGAAGCAAAACACTGGTAGGTTGTGGATATTGGTATGCTAAAATAAATGATAAAGCATGTACATAATGCAAGGCTGTAGAAAAGCGAAGGAAAGTTGAAGCTGCATTTTGTAAGATTTAAAAGCTACAGTCTACTTACAACAAAATGAGACTAGTTCTCTTGCCACCAAACAGCACTGTAACTCAGGTCATGTAAAGCTTTTTACTGAAAACATACAGATATGGCTGCTGGGATGACAATGCAGCTTTATCAACAGTGACAGGTGTTTATAGGTGTTTGCATGTGAAGATTTTACATTCATTGTTGCTTTTCCACTTGAACCCAACAAAAGTGTTGAATTACATTGTATCTTCAATAGGTCTTCAGTATAAAAAAATTTAATTCTTAAAATTGTAAGCTTCTAGTATATAAATTTTGAAAAAAGCCCTGGTAAATAAGCCAAAAATATAAAATAAAAATGTGGACAACAGCATTTTCAGGTTTCAAACGTTACTGAAACTAAACAACAATACCTGCATCTGAAGTGTCACTGCATCATGCTTCATTATTTCCCTGACAAAGCTGTATACACGAACGCATGCACACCCAGGAGTGAAGTCAAACCAGGACTTTAATTGTGCAGAATAACAGGACAGTTCTGAATGTAAAACTGCCTTTATTTCTCTATACTGTATAATCCCTTACTACACTAACGCACTTATGTCAGTGTTTCATTCGTGTTTAGATATCATGAAGTTAGAAAGATTTCTCAGCACACCGGAGCCAAAAATGGACAGCTTGCTTCCTGCCTAAATCACTGGTGTTTAAAAAAGTGGAAATAGCCGAAAGTGAGGGCAGGACTGTACAAGGGATGTGGCAATAACTTCCAGCTGAAGTCCTGTAATGTGCAAGTGATGTTTGTGAACACAAAGTTATCACAAAGGTTCTGTTGTCAGATGCTGTTGCTTTCTTTGGCAGTCTCATTTAATGTTTCAAACATCAGCATCTTTTCCGTTTCCAGGACAATCTAAATTGTTGTATTTGGTAGGCCTAATGCCTACACAGGTCTCAAAGGATTTTCCTTTTTTCTTTCTTTTTTTTCGATAGACCACTGCCTGGTGCATTAGCAACAATAAATTAAGTCTTCAGAGTTTAAACCCAGGCCTCAAAGCAATGCAAAGATTCAAAGCTAATACTTATTTAACTATCAATCTAACAAGGCACACCTTGGTAACAAGAAATAGCCATGCCACATGTTCTGCTATTGTGATTGTATAAATAATCCCCAGAGTTCCCATAGATAATTCAAATGTACTCTTTAACAGGACTTTGAACTTTTTTTTATACTAAATTAAAAAAGAACAAAATAATCATACAGAGGATGTTTTGTAAATAAAGTTTAATTTAGCCGAAAAGTGGATTTTTGTGACACTCTGTATGCATGTATTTCTGTGTATATGTGTATGTGTCATTTCAAAACTTTTCATATGATTGAAATATTTTTAATTTAAAAAGTGAAATTCTTACATAATCAAGTGAAATTTTACAAGCCTTTTTTGATTTAGTTTTGATGATTATGGCTTACAGCTCCTGAAAATATTAAAATAAAAGGATTTATAATACAGAAATGTAATAAAGTTGGTTCTAAAAAACATGGTAATTTATGCACACAATACTTAGTTGGGGCTCCTTCAGCAAAAATTACTGCATCAATGCGGCATGTCATGGAAGTGGTCAGCCTATGGCACTGCTGAGGCATTATTAAAGACCAGGTTGCTTTGATAGCAGCTTTCAGTTCGTCTGTATTGTTGGTCGGTGTTTCTCATCTTCCAATGTCTACACATATGAATATGCCATAGACCCTATATGGGGTTCAGGTCCAGTGAGTTGGTTGGCCAGTCATGCAGTTATATCATGACCAACAAACCAGTTAGGAGTTGTTTTGGCACTGTAGGTAGGTTCTATGTCCTGCTGCAAGAGTAAATATGCATCTCCAAAAAGCGTGTCAGCAAATGGTAGCATGAAGCATGCCAAAATCTCCTGGTAGACAGCAGCTTTGACTTTATACTTGTTTGTTTTATACTTGGCTGCTTTGCGACAATGACAATTGTTTATAGCTCTATACAAATAAAATATAATTTGATCTACTTACAGAGGCCCAACACCATCAAATGACATTGACTGACTGTGTAAACTATTGATGCACTGACTCTAGCCTCACTACACTCCCTGTTGGCGATCTTCCCCAGGATTGTTGTGTGCACTGAACTAGAATGAGAGATACACTATTTCTACTGTATGAACAGTAATTTATTTAAACTTAAAATATTTTGAGAGACTAGATTTTCTTGAGCTGTATGGCTTGAAATATTTCAGAGTACATGTAATAAATCTAGAATATATACACTCACCTAAAGGATTATTAGGAACACCTGCTTAATTTCTCATTAATGCAATTATCTAACAAACCAATCACATGACAGTTGCTTCAATGCATTTAAGGGTGTGGTCCTGGTCAAGACAATCTCCTGAACTCCAAACTGAATGTCAGAATGGGAAAGAAAGGTGATGTAAGCAATTTTGAGCGTGGCATGGTTGATGGTGCCAGACGGGCCGGTCTGAGTATTTCACAATCTGCTCAGTGACTGGGATTTTCACGCACAACCATTTCTAGGGTTTACAAAGAATGGTGTGAAAAGGGAAAAACATTATGCGGCAGTCCTGTGGGCGAAAATGCCTTGTTGATGCTAGAGGTCAGAGGAGAATGGGTCGACTGATTCAAGCTGATAGAAGAGCAACTTTGACTGAAATAACCTCGTTACAACCAAGGTATGCAGCAAAGCATTTGTGAAGCCACACGCACAACCTTGAGGCGGATGGGCTACAACAGCAGAAGACCTCACCAGGTACCACTCATCTCCACTACAAATAGGAAAAAGAGGCTACAATTTGCACGAGCTCACCAAAATTGGACAGTTGAAGACTGAAAAAATGTTGCCTGGTCTGATGAGTCTCGATTTCTGTTGAGACATTCGAATGGTAGAGTCAGAATTTGGCATAAACAGAATGAGAACATGGATCCATCATGCCTTGTTACCACTGTGCAGGCTGCTGCTGGTGGTGTAATGGTGTGGGGGATGTTTTCTTGGCACACTTCAGGCCCCTTAGTGCCAATTGGGCATCGTTTAAATGCCACGGGCTACCTGAGCATTGATTCTGACCATGTCCATCCCTTTATGACCACCATGTATCCATCCTCTGATGGCTACTTCCAGCAGGATAATGCACCATCTCACAAAGCTCGAATCATTTCAAATTGGTTTCTTGAACATGACAATGAGTTCACTGTACTAAAATGGCCCCCACAGTCACCAGATCTTAACCCAATAGAACATCTTTGGGATGTGGTGGAACAGGCGCTTCGTGTCCTGGATGTGCAACCCACTAATCTCCATCAACTGCAAGATGCTACCCTATCAATATGGGCCAACATTTCTAAACAATGCTTTCAGCACCTTGTTGAATTAATGCCACGTAGAATTAAGGCAGTTCTGAAGGCGAAAGGGGGTCAAACCCCGTATTAGTATGGTGTTCCTAATAATCCTTTAGGTGAGTGTATATGTTTCATGTTTTGAATTAAATTACAAAAAAAAAAAAAAACTTTTATTGGCCAAAAATATTGAGAGAACATATGCCATGCATTATAGCTCTCCTTGTGCACAAAACGGGGGATGTTCCTAATTAGTTTTGGCCTATTTGAATTAAGAATTGTGCTATTTAAAAATTTGTTTGCTTTGAGAATTTAGTTTACCAGCTAAAAACAGTAAAACTCTTGATACATATTTGTTTCATCCTTTAATTAAATATGTATCAAGACTTTTACTGTTTTTGTCTTGGCATAACTTGAAAATTCACAGTAAACATCAGTGAGAAATTTCTGTACATGATCTTCAGGAATCAATCATAGAAGCCGTAGACTGAGCAAGTGACAACATTCTATGCCTAGCAAGGACTTTAATATTAGTAAATTTAATAAAGTAAATATTGATTGTCCTATAAAAATTTTATTACATACAATAAAAATATTTTATATATTAAATAATTCTTATCTTGATTGTCATTATTTGAAATTAATGTTTTTTATTCGAGAAATTAAGTCATTAAAACATTAAATTTCACTTTTGTGTCAATACTTTTGGCCACCACATTGTGTATTTGTGTATATATGTGTATCACTAGGTAATTAAATAACTTGTTTACATAAGCTTCTAGTATAAAAAAAAAAAAAGCCCTGGTAATTGGGGCAAAATATTAAATAATAAATATGTGGACAACAGCATTTTCAGGTTTTAAACGTCACTAAAACTGAACAACAATACCTGCGTTACTTAGTGACTGTTATTTATTTGCCAAATATCATGTTATTTTATTTAGAATAAATCCAGTATTGTATGTGTGTGTGTGTGTGTGTGTGTGTATATATATATATATATATATATATATATATATATATATATAAATAAAAGCAGTGACACTCCACATACAGGTTTTTAGGACAACAGGAAATGCATGTTAATCCAATAACAATAAAGAGTATGATGTAGGTACCTCCCAGAATGTTTATTGTTAAGCTTATTGTTGTGGAGCCTTGTATGTAGCCTCCATCCCTGAACCCACCGTTCAAAAGGTTGTATAACAAAAAGGTTTTCTTTTTTTTAAACTTCAAATTATTCATATAAAAATGCCACATAAAAATTATGTTTGTGTGCAGTACGAGTTAGTGCAATTCTTTTAGCTCTTTTCTCTTAGTAAAAAACAAAACAAAAAACTAAACAAAACTCTTTGTTCTTCTCATTGGCACTTAGTGAAAGTAACAACCACCAGAAGGAACCACTCCATTCTTATCCACATACAAAAACAAGATCACGCTGTTATTTACTGAGCTTGGGCATGATGTCAGACAGGCAAAAAGGCAAACAGCGATATTATTAATTAATATCATTAAGAGAGTTTACCTAAACAATTTAGGGATATCTGTCAGAGCTACAATAAGTGAAGTCATAAAGAGAGTTTAGAGCTGGGGAAGATGGCACCCCTGCTTGTTTGTGTGCATGCGTGCGTGCGTGTGTGTGTGTGTGTATGTATACATGCACAAGTAAACAGTCATCATTTGCAGCAGTGCTGGTCTGACTGGCAGAAAAAGAGTGAGAAAAGAGGATGGAATATATGGCAATTTCTACATTCAAAGAGGTATCGAACAGTATTTGCCAAGAAAAGCTCAATCACCTTTAAATCTGTGGCAATGTTTACATGCAAAAATCTCGGGAAATACTTTTAGGCTGAGACTCTAGTCTCATCTTTAGTTTTGGACTATATAGTGGCCAGTCACTATTGAGAGTCCTGTTTGGTCAGTGAGTAAAATGAACAGACTTGCTCATAACCAATTCATAAGATCACAGTGGAGTACAGCTATGTTTATATATACATTATCTACAAATCACATTCTACAGTGAGCTGTACCTGATAACATCCTCGCCTTTAAATTAACACTGTAGTTCACTACAAAATTACCAGTTTATCAAAAATAATTGAGAGACCTATTTTTTACTCTGTATGACAAGAATAAAACAGCTGGTGTAAAATTGATCAAAAAATGAAGCAGATTTTTATGAAGGCTAATTTACATTTTCTCACAATAAAAAACATATGAGAGAATTCTGATAAGGTGCATCATATCCACGTAGAGGTGTCAGGAGAGATGGTGTACAGGTGTACTAGTTTTTCTATAGCAATAGTCAAATCCTAAAAGAACCTTTCTTTTCATGGTTAAAGCTACATAAAACTTATGAGCGTTATTGCTCCCTTACTGTGATTGCGATGATCTCAATAAGATTCAGGAGAATGCTATTATCTGTTTGGGCAAGGCAAAAATACAAACTAAAATTTAAATAAAGCCAAAATTTCAGAAAAAGCAGAACCCCTGGACAAAAACACATTCTTTACCTTTGGTTAAAGAAATTAAACTGTCAAAGTCAAAGCTTGTTCAAAGGTTAAACAAAAGGTATGAAGTTTCGCCCTGCTTAAACAACTCAGTATTAAAATGGATTGTATAAAGTCTATCGTTTAATATAAATGTGTGTGTGTGTGTAAAAGCTGCATTAGCTTATTTTTTTCAGAAGTTTTTTTTCTTGACTAAAAATGAACAAAAAAATCTTGCTTTAGAGTAGTGCTGCAAAAGCTAATGCATATTGTATTTTTTCAAACTTTTTTCTCTTTTTCCCAATGTTTCACAAAAGTGAAATGTGTTCCACGTTTCGCTGTGGTATGGGGGACACAAAACAGCTCAGATGCTAGAAAAGCCCCTTACCCAATTGTGAGAATCCTCAAGGTGTCCTTTATGGTGCACAAGAGGGGGTCAACAATAAGTCAGTGATTCAGACACTGATGTTAGAAGAGCCTGTTATGTTTGTAAGAGAAAGGGTAAAATCAGTCAGTAAAGCGCTGGCAGGCTTTCTTCCAGCGACATGCCGTGCACCACAGATCTTTTTTCTCCATTCCATATACTTTGCGACACTTTTTTGCTTCTCCCCGGGGTTTTCTGGGACAATAAGAATAAGAACAAGAATTAATGACATTATCAAATTAACATCCAGAAGTGTGTGAATACCCATTTTAATTCACTACAAGATAACCAAATATACAGTACTGTGCAAAAGTCTTAGGCACCATATTATATGCTGTACCACTTTTGCTATATATGTTTATCATGTCTGCTTAACTATATACAAAATCATTCAGTATTTCATTCAGTATAACTTTAAAAATAATAAATAAATAACATTATAGGAGAATATATGCATGGCTGTGAAGAAAAAATATATAGTACAAGACAGACCAGTTTTCAGATGGAAACAAAAAAACCTAACTCGCTCCTTTCTATTTTTATGCAAACCCCAGGAGCGTACATTAGGTTTTTTGTTTCCATCTGAAAACTGGTCTGTCTTGTACTATTTTTTATCTTTACAGCCATGCATATATTCTCCTGTATTGTTATTTATACATTTTTAAGTTATTTATGGAAATATTGAATGATTTTGTACATAATTATGCAGACATATTAAACATATATAGCATATAATATGGTGTCTAAGACTTTTGCACAGTACTGTATACGCACGCACGCACACACACATCCAGATTGTACCTGGTTCCAGTGCTGGGTTTAGGTGTAGATGCGGTGGTGGTGTTTGTCTTGCTGACAGCATGAGTGACAGGCTGTCTCTTCTCCCCAGTGCTCAAAATGCCAACATGCGTTACTGCACCCTAATAAAATATAAAATAAGACCCAACTGTGAGCAAATCCAGTTTAGGTTTTCTATATATTAATAAAATCTATTAATTAAAATTTACAATAAAACATTATTTTGATCTCTAATTCCAAATATTGTTTTCATATAACAGGTATAAAATAATAGCTTAGACTGTGCAGATTTGATTCATATTATTTATGAAAAACAAAAGTCTGTTAAATTTTGAATAATCACTTTTCACAAGGTTACTTTTTTAATATTTTTTTTTTCTTATTTATGATACCTTTAAAATTAAGATAAAATATTTTGGAAGCAAGTGAAAAAAAATGCTTTCTTACTGGTTGGCTTTTAAAGATAACAGAAGGTGACTGCCAGGAGACACTGATGGTGCTGTGGCTGTGCAACGGCTCGGAGGACACTGTAGGAATGCTGACAGGAGCGGTGGCCTAGAAAACATAATGCTATAAATCCTGAGCCATGCACCACACTGAGAGTTAAATTGCTGTATACAGTGGGGAAAATAATTATTTGATTCCATGTAGATGTTGTAAGTTTACCCACTTACAAAGTAGTTAAAAAGTCTAAAATTTTTATCACAGGATTATTTTAAAGGATAAAGACAGAATATCAACTAAAAATTAGGGCTGGACCAAAATATTCGAATATTCGTTTGAAGGGGTTGCATTCGATTTTTCATTTTGAGATTCGAATATTCGAAAAAAATAAAAAATAAATTTAACCCGTGACATTGGTCCCTGCGAAACGGTTCTCATTCGCGCTTAAATGACTAGCCCTTGCGGCAAACTTGTATCATGCACACTCGGTCCGCAACCGGCACTAGGACCCGGAAAAAATACGCTTGCAAACCAGGAAGCATAAAAGGAGACAAGACGGAACATCGCTCAGTCATTGAGTTTGCACATGTCGCTTCGGACGCTTTTGCCGAGTGTGTGTTAATAGGACGCAGGTTAAGTTGTGTTTATCCCTTGCTCCTCATTCGAGAGAGTCCTTAATACAATCGCGTGGTTATCCTGTCTACTCTTGTTACTCCGCGTTTGGGTTTACCATCCACGCTACAAAGAGCTAACCGCTAAAGCTACTTCTTCTGGTCTACCTCAGGTTAGTTCATGACAACTTGCCTGTATCCATATTACACAAAAATGCGCAAAAAAAAAATTTAATGCACTTCCTTGCGTCCGCAGCAGTTGGATGAACTGTTCTCGACATAAAAATGCAACAGACAAACACACTCAGAGAGATTCCTGCCTTTATTAGAGATAAGAAAATATTCGGCCCCCTCCCACCGAAGCTTCGAGTATTCGATGTTGATCACTACCGAATACCCGAAGCTCAAAAAATGGTATTCGGTCCAGCCCTACTAAAAATCCAGAAAAAGACATGATACCAAGATAAATTGAGTTGCATTTTATTAAGAAAAAAAAAAAAAATTAATCCACAAGCAAAGAATTACTTTGTACATGGTGAAGAAACCCTTGCTGGCAAGCATGGAGGTACTGTAAGACATTTCTTGTAGTTGGTTACCAGGTTTGCACACATCTTAATAGGAATTTAGGGTCCACTCTTCTTTACATCTCTAAATCCTTAAGGTTTCTTGCCTTTCGCTTGGCAACTCAAAGTTCCAGCTCCTTTCATAATTTTCTATAGGACTAAGGTCTGGTTAGGCCACTCCATGACCTTAATGTGCTTCTTTTTGAGAAACTTCTTTGTTGCCTTGGCGGTATGTTTTTGGTCACTGTCATGCTGGAAAACCCATCCATGACCCATTTCTAGGAGGCTCTCAGCCAAGATATTACAATACATGGCCCCGTACATTAGCCCCTTAATGCGGCCAGGTTGGCCTGTACTTTAAGCTGAAAAACAGTCTGTGACTTTGGGGATGGTGTTCTCAGGGTGACAGTCAGCATTTTTTGCCTCCAAACATGGCAAGAGAAGTTGATGACAAAGAGCTTTGGTCTTATCTACAGCACTTTCTCCCATTCCTTCTCTGTTTATTAGAAAACTTTAAACAGGCCAGTACATATGCCTTCTTTAGCTGGGGGACCTTTCGGACGCTAATGGATTTCAATCCATGGCAGTATATTGGTGATTGTGGTCCCAACTGCCTTAAATTCATTTACAAGCTCCTCCTGTGTAGTTCTGGGCCCGTATTTACTAACCATCTCAGAGACACGCATGGTGGAGAGATATTTTAGTAACACTGATTGGCTTGAAGCTCATCAAAGATAAGTCTGGACAAAAATAAAATTATTTTTTAAACAGTATGTAACTGGTTAATTAACAAACATTTCATATGCTGTCTCCACAGGTGACTGCTAATATACAGTTTTTAGTAAAAACAAAAATGCAGCTGTGAAAGAGTGACACAGCCCATAATGTCGGAAATAATATATTAAACCAAAGATCATGCACAGATTTATGCACTTCTCCATCATGCAAAATGAAATCAACAAAAAAAAGCTTTTGTCCCTGACGTCCCTTGACAATTCTTTGTTCTTGCCCATGGTGCTGAGGTTTAAATGGAAGATGAAGAAAGTTGTCTTTTAGGTGGTGGTGTTAGGGGAACCTTTTTTAATGAATCTGTCTACCACATGAGCACATACCCAGTCTGCAACAATATTAAAAAGTTTATAACATTTACATAATGTGTTTTTTTCTGGATTTTTAAAAATAAAAATTCTGTCTCTATCCCTTACACAAAACCTATAATAAAAAATTATAGAACCTTAATGTCTTTGTAAGTGGCACTGTGTTGTAGTGTATCAAGGGCATCCAGTAATAATTTTTCCCCTTCCGTGTGTGAGAGAATATATATGTGTGTGTGTGTGTGTGTGTGTGTGTGCTGTATATCTATATATAAAGAATAAAAAAAGAGAGCTACCTGATAGGCATGGTCAGTGCGGATATGGCACAGTGTGGAGGGAGCTGATTGGCTGAGCGGACTGTGGATCACAGTGGCAGATTTGGATTGCGCCATCTCATGGGCAAGTGGAAAGACAGGGGGCGGGCCAGTGGTGGTGGGCGAGGTTGGTGTGAGGTTCGACAGCCCTTCAGACAGAGTGTCCATGTTCACCTCAATCTCTGAGTAGTAGAAGTCCTCCTCACCATCACTGTAGTCAGAATCTCCATTCCGCCTACAGACACATCGCCCAAACCATCATATTAATACCTGGAATTTACCACAAGGCACCAGGAACACAATGCAAGCTTGCTAGCAGTGTAGCTAACATTAGATAAACTGATGTCCCCTGTAGTTAAAAGAGTTTTTAAAGCAAGTTACTATACCAAGTTCAAGAAGAAGAAGAAGAAAAAAAACAAAACAGCTCCAATAGCTCAGGAGGGGGCAGTGGAGACTATAATGCAAAACAGTGCAGATTAAAACAACAAAGGAAATGATGGGTGGCAACAAGAGGCTATAAAAACGAGCTGCCTAGTCAACAAAGTTTTCTTAAGCTTATCTTGCTTCTGTTTCCCTTAAGTTGCATTAAACATTGACAAACAAGACTCTTCTAAATCTACTCCCCTTGACTAAATAAACTCAGTTACAGGGTCTGCACACTTATTTGCAGTTCAATCATGGTCAGAATTTTTGCACAAGTTTAAGTGTACTAATTCAGGCGTTCTCAAACTTTAAAGCCCATTAAACAACAAACAAATATACATTACTGTGCAAAAGTCTTAAAATGGCTTAACACACAAAAACATTACTATGAAATGTTCAGGTACAGAGACTGTAATTAGTCAAAAAAAGTCATTCAGAGAACTCAGAGAACTATCCCCCAGGATTACATAAAAATTACAAGACTCTGGCTTTTTAGAAGCAAGATATAAAGAAAGGGGTGGGTTAAGAATTTTGCATAGTACTGGACACTGACCAGCCATAACATTTTGACCACTGACAGTTGAAGTGAATATCTTGATTATCGTGCTACAATGGCACCTGGAAATGGGTGGGATAAATTAAGCAGCCAATAAGGTTTTTGTTTTTGAAATCAATGTATTGTAAGCTGGAAAAATGGGCAGGCATAAGGATTTGAGTGACTGACAAGGGCCAAATTGTGACGGTTGCTGTTTCTTTATAATCCTACGGGTGAACAATTTATAAATTTTTATCCCATATGGTAGGAGTAAATTATTTGATAGTTTTGAATTATTCGAAATAATAATTATAAAGGAGGACAGAGAGACGCGCCACTCAGTTATATGTTTAACTGTTGTGTTTTAAGTTATTTTGTATTGTTTAAGTGCAGCGCTTGGTTTTTAAGTGAGAAAAATAAAGTTATCAGGAACAGACATTTAATTAACCATTAAACTTTAAAATTGTAATAAAATCGGGTGGAAATGTAATATGGAATCTGGATATTTATAAAAATTGCGATACTTATAGAATCACAATTTTATTCGAATCGGCACCCAAGCATCCTCGTACTGGGCGGTGATTGGTGATTCCCATCCCTAGCATCTAATCAACATGATTTTAGTCTTCAATGTTCAGTTTATGTAGGTGGCATGTGTCCACTTTACATTTTTATGAATACCTAGACCTGTGGATTACAGTGAAACACTGCTCAAGGCTTCATGCTCCCTTTCAACGTGACCTCTTCTCACAGTGAATCCTAGTGTAATCGCATCCCCAGGTAAACTATGCACATGTGCCTGGCCATGCATGTTAAATAAGAAATGACTCACTGATTTGGCACGCAAATGTCCAATTTTGGAGCTCATATGCTCACTGTCAGTACTTTTGACCGTGGACAGAGATTAACCTGAGCACTGTAAGCAGTCTGGAGCTTTGCAGCTCCATCCCTCCTTTAACCACTGCTGACCAAAAGCAACTTACAAGAATTGCCTATCAGGGATGCTCCAACTAGTCAAAGTGGCTAGTGGTCAAATTTTACCTGCATCCAACACAAACAGATCTCACACACAGTCTAAAATACTAGCCCCTGATTTGCACAATTGTGAAGTGATAAAATCATTAGCCTCATCTGTTCCTAATTATGAAAAAGTATTATGAAAATGAGTGTTCATAATACTCTGGCTTTTTAGGACATGCATGTTTTCTGTAGACTTAAAATGATAAACTGATAATGTGTGTGCAATGAATATTTATTAGCATACAGCTCAACTACATATGCAAAAATAGATTCTATTTTAAACTGAAACCATTGTGAAGGCCAATTAAAACACCCTGTCTTAACCAGGAAATAATCATTAAATACAGTGGATTGTGTTGGTAGAAAGAGCCCAGAGAGCCCTTTATCCAACACATTTTTCCATTTGTGTGTTATTACTTTACTAACAAATACATACCCCAGATGTATGGTGCGGATGTGTCGCTGGATCCCTGAGGAAGTACTAAGGACCTTTTCACAGTTCTTCCACAAACATTTGAACATCACCTTCATGGAGTTCTAGACCGCAAAAAAAAACAAAAAAAACAAAACAAAGTTTTAGTGCATAGATCTTGAATGGTGCTCCTAATAACATGTTCCCCTTTTGTTGGAGGGCATGTGCACCCTGACTGAATTCCTCCAAGATTTTGATCTTGTCTAATTTACCCTAATGTTCTAATCCTAAACTGCTCATATTCTTCAATCTACAGTACATATGCAGGTTTACTACTGCAGGTGTGGCTGATCGCTGATGGCGAAGTTGCTGCTTTTATGAACAATCAGTTTTGAATTCTGCACACTTACAGCTTTTAATTGTAAGAATTGTAAAGACCTAAGTAATCCTCATTTATCTTGTGCAGTTAGTTGACTCATTTTATCCTGTTTAACACCTTCACACACACACACACACACACACACACACACACACACACACACACACACTTCTTGTTTTGTGTTCAAAACCAATTTGAGGCAATGCCCATCCATGATTCAAATCTACCGTTCCACGATATCCCCAAGGCACTCTATTGGATTGAGGTTTGTTGACTGAGAAGGCCATTTGAGTACAGTGAACTCATTGTCAAGAAACCAGTCTGACATCATGCATTATCTTGTGGTCATAAAGGGATAGACATAATCAGCAACAATACTCAGGGAGACTCTTAATTGTTATTAAGGGGCTTAAATGGTGTCAAGAAAATATCCCCCACACCATTACTCCACCACCACCCTAAACTATTGAATGAAGGCTGTATGGATCCATGCGATGTGATTTACGACAACTTCTAACCTTACCATCCGAATGTTGGAACAGAAATCGAGACTCATCAGACCATGCAACAATTTTTCAATCTTCTCTTGTCCAATTTTGGTGACCCCAGGAGACCTGTAGGGTCAGTTCCCCATTCTTAGCAGATAGGGGTGGCACCTGGTATGGTCGTCTGCTGCTGTAGCCCGTCTGCTTCAAGGCTCGACATGTTGTGCATTTAGTTTAGTAAATACGCAGACCAGACCCCCTGGCACCAACAACAATGCCATGTTCATGGCTGATTAAATCACTTTTCGTTCCAATTCTGATGCTTGATTTGAACTTCAGCAGATCGCCCTGACCATGTTTACATGATTAAATGCAAGGAACTGTTGCGATGTAAATGTGCTCCTTTTCCTACCACACTTTTTCCTTTTTAGTTTATGTAGTATAAAATATGGCAATTAATATTAACAAACTAAATAAATTTTTGTGGAATGAATAAACAGAATAAAATGTCCTCCCTCACTCGTTTATCCTGCACAGGGTCATGGGGGCCTGGAGGGACCACAAGGCAGGGTATACCCAGGACCAATCCATTGCAGGACACACAAGCACAAACACTCACTACTGAAATAGTGAGTGAGTGAGAGAGAGCAAAAGAAATCTGGTTTCGTCATTGTTTATCACTGTGGAAGTTTGATTATCCTTGTTTGCAGCACACATTTTCTTTATAAATACTGTGTATATAGCAACCTGTTCAGCTCCTGCTCCTTTGCAACTCAAGACTCCAAACAACAAACAACTACAATTATATGAAGAAAAATTAATAAATAAAATTCACACAATTCAGCTGTTTAAGGTATGTGTGATGGGCCTTCTACTGTACCTTTTCTCATCTTTTTTTTCATCAACTTTCTATTTTTCTAGCTTACCAGAAAGAGGAAAAACAGAATGAGTCAACTTCCCAGCCTTCTCACACAGGACAAAAGCAAGTCCTGGCCTGCACTACTAGCACTATGGAAAGTGTGTGGGTGTGTATCTGCATTATCTGTCAAAAGCAGAAAAAAAATAGTGGGGGAGAAACTGGTTCCTCTGGGCTGATCAATTAACTCCTTCTAGACACTTCTGCACAATATTACTCATTTATTTAAAAGAACTTGAGGGTCTCAGGGTTGTAAAGAACTGTAAACTCCAACCACTCCTATTTTACAGAGCTTCTTGTCTACGTGCATGAAGTGTACAAGTATATTTACAGTAAAGACGAACACATTAAGATAATATTATTTATTACCATTCAAGATTTTAGATAATATTACACCAGGCTTAAAAAATAATTTATAGTTTATATTGTGATTTTCCACAATACACTTTTGATGAATAATGCCATCAAGGATGCTGTTTTCCTTCCAATAAAGCCATTTTCTTATAGCCACACAGCTATTTAGTCTCTCATGGCACTGTGCATGTGGAAATGCCTTTACTTTCACAATTTATCACAACTATCCTTTTTACTGTCAATTTGCAATTTATATTATACAACTTTACAAAGCATATACTGTGAAGTTTTACCTTAAAAACGAAATTTAAACCTCTTAGGTTTTTGCTTATTTGAATTTAGATGGTGACCTTTTTTTGGCCAGGCAATGTACTGTATTTATAGGCAGGAAATGGGGTTTATTGGCATGTGGGTTTACCACATTTGTAGAACACCAAGATGTAGAAGAATGCTTTGTTTCAGCCACTCAATTAGGACTAAATCTGACTTTTACCTTCCGTTTCCGGGGAATCGGATCCTCGAACACGAAGTGGGTACCCTCTGCCTCCTCGATGTTGTCCTCCCCCTGTGAGTAGATCAGGAAGCTCTTGTTGACATCATTGGAGAGTGGTGGGGATGGTGTGGAGGGAACTGACTGATCGCTAGCATCCCAGCTCCAGTTGCCACTAGTGGAGCTGCTGTAGCTGGCTGACAGACTTTCCTTCCATCCCCTGCCTGATGTCTCTGATACTCCACCTGCCAAGAGGACACAGTGAGCTTTGCATTTAGTATACACTAGTCTCATGACACAAACATGTACAGCCTGGCAGTTAGGCATGAGAAAAAACATCAATGCCACGATACAACGCATCCCAATACAGAGGTACAGCATTTCACTGCATACATACTGTGTATGGTTGATTATGTGACAAATAAAATTTAAATTTAAATACTGTCTTTACTAGCAGACATTATCACAAATATTATTTATTTATTTTAAAATGAGAATGGATTAAACCACTGTAGTATCAATATATTGTATTAATTAAGAATGTACATCAGGATTTATATAACTGGTATGTAATGCTCTCTTACCAATTTAATTGTACAGATAATACAATTTAGGCTGTATCATTTCCTCATGCCTTAAACATGTTTCCGGTTATGCTAATACCAGCACAACAAATGGTGTGTTTCTGAATCGTTTTCTAAAACAAATCAGTGAGGCAAACGGGAGTTCATTTTAACCGATGTTTTTTATTATATTAAACAAACAAACAAACAAACACAAAAAGGCACTACAAGATAAAAGTAATTACAATAATTACCCTTTAAATGGTTATCTAGTGCACTATAGGCCATGTCAATATTTTCCCCAGTTTACATGGACCAAATGAGACAAGGGTGAGGGTCAGGTTTTAATAATATACTTGTGTTTAAAAATAACTTATTTCTGATTAGCCTTTTTTGGGGAACGTTTTGGGCAATTAAGTGAGCATGTTATAAAAAGTTAGGTTCCTACTCGCAAAATTTATGCAAAATAGAACAGTGGTAAAACAGTGGTTAGTGAAAATATCATGCTACACAATGAGGAGGAAATTGTTTTTGACAGTATTTTGCATTATTTGTTAAAGATAATAACCTCAAAAAAGCACATGAAAAGATGGTGCATCCCTGTGTGTGTGTGTGTGTGTGTGTATGTGTATATGTGTTCGTATATACAGTTAAACCTTGGATTGCAAGCATAAATTGTTTTAGAAATGTGCTTGTAATTTAAAGTACTTGAATATCAAAGCAAACTCCCCCCAAGAAATACTGGATGATTCGATCCACAAACCCAAAAATATTCATATGAAAATGATTAATACAAAATATAAAGTACAGATAAAACAAATTAACCTGCATTTACCATTGAAAAGAATCCTGACAAATGTGAGGGAGACGAGAGAGAGGAGGAGGAGAAGGAGGAGGAGGATTCCTCACTAAAGGAATCACTGTTAACTCTTGGCTGACTGGAATCTTTTTCTTTTTGTACTACTTTACCAAATAATTTATTCTAATGACACGCTTTTGGCTCCTTTTGAGAATTTCAGATTATAACTAAACAATCATCTCTCACTATGCTACAGCCTTTTTAACCTTTTTCCTCACGAGGGCTGTTGTTGCAGTACACTAAACAACAGTCACAACACTTGGACACAAAATTAAAAGAATGCTTCACGCACACACACGTGATCACAATGCTTTAGTAAACAGTATACTGTAGGTAGACAACAAGAATGCCTATTACCGTTGCACTCACCGCCGTGGAAAAACGACAGCAGCCAAAATAAATTATTGCATTTTAAAGTCATTAGTGAAATGACCGCCAGGTGGCGCAAAGTGACATTTTTCACTCGCCGCTGTTTATTAGGTCATAAAAAAGTCTTAACAATATGTTGTATCGAAGAAATACTACAGTGATTGTAATTTCCACAAAAATGAAAAATCTGAACCAGAGCTATTGATATTTATTGTATAATAATGAATCAAAAAAGCAAACATTGGTTAAATGTTGTTTGGACAGACGATCAAGTTCACTAGCTGATAATTTTATTTGTACAAAGAATGAACTGTTATATAGCCCATCTCTGTTTGTATATTTAAAAAAATACATTCCATAATACATCAAACTTTAAATATAGAAATAACTAGTAAAATAAATCTTCAGAATAAAACATTACAATAATTAAAAAAGACGCACTAAAAATGCTGTTTTGTTTCTGTAAACACATCGTTGGGTGGTTCATGCTGGGTCAAAATTCTGAGTTATTTCGGGTACTTTAAACACATTGTTGTGTTGCTCATGTTGAGTTAAATGGGATGTAGTGAGTGATTTACAAATGAACACCTGGTTGAGTTATTTTGACCCAACAACTGGTTTATTCTTTATTCTCTGGTTTCTCCAAACAGCAGCCTGCAAAATGTTTGAAATATTACAGTTATTGTGCTGTCACAAGTGTAGTTTTCGGACATTTGAGCTTCAGTACACCTCCCGGCGCTCTGCGTATAACACTGGCCTCGGAAAGAATTTCTAAACGTTTTCTAAACGTAGGCCATTGTTTATTTACAATAATTGTTAATTTAACTAAAATGAGGTTTGGCCTTGAGATTTTGATTCAATATCTGTAACAAGTTCGACCCTATTTGCACGGGCGGCACCATGCAGCACGGACACGAGGCGAGGTCTTACGGGAAGAAAGGGGAAAAGGATAATTTATTTAGGTAAAATAGAGGGAGAAAGGGTTGAATAAGGGAGGACGGAAATAAATCGGAAGGGATGAAGTGCATGTGCAGATCCGGGGGCAGTGCCATGCTGGCATGCAGGCACACGGCTGGCGAAAGGTGCAGGTGGGCGGAGTGGCAAACGGAGCATGTGGATGCAGCGCTCCTGCACGGAGTGAAGGCGCCCCATTTCCGCCCACATGGATTAAAGGGCGGAAATGCAGTGTCCTGTTTAAAGTCCCTGGAGTGCGTTACATTTGCATGCCACTCTCTCCTGCTCCACCGCATCACGTTCTTCCCAGACCCCGGACTTAACTCCGCGCATTGCTTTTATAATGCGGAGCAAGCCAGAGATCCTATTAACGTTAATTATCGCCAGTCGGCCTGAATAGGCGGCTCCGTCCCTTTGCATACCTGCAGAAGGGGGTGCCGCCTTTCGAGGGAGCCTACGAAGTGAGCAAGAAGCGATAACAGATTTGGGCGCACACACATCACAAACGCACGCTGTGACATATCGTGATCCTCCTCTTTAACTTCCTACGTAGACTAATCAGCGCTCAGCCGCACGCATAAAGTTAAAAAATGCCTCGGGGGAAAAACAGCAAGGAGACTACCTTTGACCGCTTTAAGAATGCTTTGATAAATTAGCGATTTCTTTGGTTGCGGCTGTAGTGATGAAGGTAATCCTGTATTCACGTCGTCTCTGCAAGAGTGGATGCCCATATAATTCACTTTTCACACGATTTACATAATCTAAAATTTGTTTATATAAAAGTAAAAATTTTGCTTTCTATAAGTATATATTTCTGTATTATAAGTATATATATCTGTGAGGCGAGTATACACGGAGTTTCAGTTCATTTTCTGACGCGCTCTAGTTCACCGTAAACAATACAAAACAGCGCACCTTGTTTACTTTCTTTATTTAACAAAATCATAACGTTTTTCGTCATTGTGAGTCAACTTAATTACAATGTTTCAATTGATTTTATCTGCAACTATGTGCAGCTCTAGACGAGCTGTGACTCATTAATCCTGGAGAGAACGAAGTAGGGCCTGATGTCTCAGTCTATAGTTATATAGCGCCACTCAGCGGTAAAAGCCAGCAAACGCACAAACCCAAATGCTGTCGCCATGTGCCGCGACAGTTTAAGTAGAATACCGCTTGTCTACCTGCTGTACGCGTACACGGACATTGACTATATGGGTGACGCACGTGCACTGAAACTGAGCATGGGAGACGATTACCCACAATCCTGCAGCGAGAGAGAGGAGAGAACCACTGGCTCAGTTCTGATCATGTGACACTCGGCTGACAAACCGCACGCGTAATACTCGTATTGCAAGAACTTGCTCGTTTATGAACTTAAATGTATTTAAAAATTTTGTTAATCTTTTTATTCACTCTTTCACTCTCCGGTCCAACTCATTTCAAACCACCTTAACTGGATTTAGAACTGGCAATTATTGATCCAGATCATCTAATGCACTAAATAGCTCTTGTGTAACCTAGAGCTGTGTTTGGAACATGTCCCATCTGGTTTGCACTTAGTGGGACCATCATTTGCTTTCTCAATTTTAACCAAGTCACCAACAGCATCACCAGCAACGCACCCCTACACCATCACTACTCCTCCTCCATGCTTTACAGTGGAAAGCACATGTTCACCAATTGTCTGTTCACCCTCTCGACATCTAACAAAACCATGGCAGCTAGAACCAAAAGTCTGAAATTTGGAGGTAAGAGATAAATGGACAGTTTTGCACTGGTGTAATATCCATTTCTTGCATTTTTTAGCCCAAGCAAGTCTTGTCTGATTGTTGTTACTCTAAAGTAATGGTTTCTTTGCTGCTATTCGACCATGAAGGCTAATCTGAGAGTCTAATAAACTCATCCTCTGCAGCAGCGGTATCTCATGATCTTCCTGCCCTGCGACAGTCCTCATGAGAGCCAGTTTCATCATGATGTTTGATGGTTTGGGTAGTTGAGTAGTTTTAGCAGCACAAATACGGCTACTGACTCTGTACTCTCCCATCCTCCCATCCCATCCAACTGATGGTCTAAAGCACATTAAGAAGGCAAGAAATGTCACAAATTAACCCTCAACAAGACACACCTGTGAAATGAAATCCTTCCAGGAGACCACCTTGTGAATCTGATGAGAGAATCCCATGAGTTTACCATCAAAAAACTGTCAATGAAGCCAAACGTAGCTACTTCGGGTTGTATAATACTTTTTTGCTTACTACATAATTCTATGTGTGTCCTTTCATTTTTTAGATCTCTTAAGTATTCATGTAAAATGATAAAAATAGTAAAAAAAAAAAAAGGACCACTGAAGGAGGTGTGTCCAAACTTTTGTCTGGTAGAGCACATGCGTGCATGCACACAAAGCTATGCAGACACTGCCATAAAACATAAACAATATATTTTTTCTGAAAAGGTTAGACCAGGCTAATATAAGGATAAGTTTTACCCAGCGATGGTGAATTTTTATTTGTGTGACTAACTAAAAAGGGGCAATGCCAATGTTCTGTGAACATACCTCTTGTGAATATACCTGTGAATACCCCTAAAAGAAATATAATTACTGGGGTAAAAAATTAATCGACAAAAGACTTTTTATATAAAGACTTTTAAAGAATTTAAATAACAAAAATATTCAGTAAACATTAGCTAAAATAACTGCCTTTTCTTTAGGGCCTGGTATATTGACCTTTTAGGGTACACAGACATATTTTGAAGCAAGAATTCAATGCATAACCAGGACTATTAATATAGGCTGATGTAAACTGCAGTACAAAGAGTGTTGCACTTTGTCCCATGAGACCTTCACAGCCCAAAAAGTCTTCAACCCTAAAAGAATGCGCGCTCATCATGTCCTCTATTACTCTTGCATATAAGCCTGTTGGTATTTTTGCTTTGTTTAGATTTTTGTCATCCTCCGACAACTTCTCTCTAAATCTGCATTTACTCATGCCTGAGCCTGCATTGCTTGCTCATTTCTTTTCCCGTCACAGCCCTCAAATTGGAAGCTGGATAAAGATATTGATCTTCAAAAAATAAGGATCACAGCCACACAAGCCACACTGCCACCTACTAAGATAAAATCAGGTAAACTAAAACATAAAACCGGAACAGAAATATCCACACTTATTCTGCCTCCCCTCTTATAATCTCACACATTTTAAGACATTTTAGGCACTGACAACTAATGCATGCAAATTGAGACAATTTAAATGTACCATGGGAACCCTCCGTTATTTAATCATGGATTGGGGTGGTGAATATTGGGATGCTCTTTGGTCTCTTTCAGCACTCATGAGCAGAGCTAAAAAATCTCACCTTGCACTTACTTACCCTCTACTTAACCTTTCCCATAAGCTTTTAATATCTGTGCTTCGAAGGACTGCTCCTTGAAAATTGCTCCTTCCATATTTTACTTTACAGTGGAAACTCGGATTGCAAGTAACACGGTTTGTGAGTGTTCCGCATGACGAGCGAAGATTTTTAATAAATTTTGACTTGAAAAACGAACAAGTCTTGGTTTATGAGTATCGTGTATCACGTATTACACAGGCGCTTCTTGTTTTGACCACGAGCCCCACGTGATCACAACTTGGCCAATGGTTTTTCTCTCTCTTGCTTTTTTCTCTTGCTTTATTTTGTTGTAAACAGTACACGTGTGCGCAGATGTTGATTATACCACTGTGGCCATGTGTGCGCGTGTAAAACATTTTATTTTGTGTTTGTAAGTGCGTGTGTACAGTGTGCGTGTACTGTTTCTTATAACGCGTATGTGCGTGCGTGTAAAGAGTCTAAAGAAAGTCTCATTTGAGAGGCTAAAGATCCATTTTCTCCCTCTCTGTTATGTGTGCGCACGTAATTTGAAACCGTGCCCGTTCACACACACACTCTCGCCTTTACACCCCAGCCACTCTCGGCTTAATTTGTCTGTTTGTTTTACTTTACAGCAGTGATTCCGTTAGTATGCGCTCCCGCGAGTGTCATTAAAAATGTTCCTTGCTAATTTAATAATGTAATATTTGGTTATTTGGTCTAGCGGCTAGCATGCAGAACTTTTACCGCTACTGCCCGGGGTTGAGTTACAGTCGGGAAAAGAACCCCGGCCACTAAGCGGGTTATACAAGTCAGTGCATTCCTAGTGCTACCCCCAACCCTGAATAAATTGGACATGTCTGAGTCAGGTAGGGCATTCAGTGCAAAAACTGTGCAACATAAAACATCTGAATTCGCCGATTCACTGTACCTGGCTAACACAACAAATGAATGCAAAAAAACAGTAAAATACACTTATTTATCTTTTCTTAGCCCATTTTAAACACCGTTTGGCTGATTTTTACATTTTAAAGGCATTAGAGCTCATTAACAAACATCTCTAAGGTAAGAATAGCAACAGTTTTCTGTTGTAACTGTGTTTACAGTTTAAAAAAAAATACAATCTTCATAAACTTTCAACAATGTAGTTAGGGGTATATTAAGCAAAGGTTTTGTACCTACCACAAGCACCAGAGGAAGGGTTGAGCACCAGAGGGCTTGTGGACAGAGTGGTCAAGACAGTAGCTGCCATCACCTCTTTATCAGCATGGCCTGACGGCTTCCTATGGACATGAAGGGTAAGTGATTGATAATTAAATTTAATTTGTAATCTTTAAAATGCTGTTTTGCTGTGCCATGTAAAGAAAAACAAATAAAAAGCATCCTATTACTGAAAAATAAATTTCTGTGACAGCAGCCTGATATTCCCTGACATGTAGCATCCTATGAATTTCTTTACTTTCCAGCTTTTTTCTCTTTCTCCTCTGCCTTAAATTTGTAACAAAAAAAGGGCTTTTCATGTTACCAGAAAATGGTAAAGTCTACTATTTTAAACTACTATCTAAGGTCTTCATGGGAATTTAGTAGTTCTTCACAAGTGCTTAACACAATACAAAAAATTATAGAAGCGTGTTTAATAGTGAGAGTAAGAGCATTTTTATATGCACACAATGTGATGAGAACCCAGAGCATTGGAACGAAACAGCTGTGTGGCCACTTGTTAGTGAGGCTAAAAAAAAATGTTTTAAAAAGGCTTTACTTAGTTAGGAAGAATAAAGATTGGCCTTTGGAGAAATGGCCTGATGAGTTCAGGAACCTGAATGGTGCATCCACAGTGATAGATGCATCAGAGAAAGAAGAGAAATGCATGCACTCATCACATGCGTGTACAAACCATGTATATATTTTATAGCCCTTAAACATGAGGCCTCAACGTGGTTTTGTCTCATATTTTTGTACAAAAAAAAACGTCTGCTGTCCAAAATCTTCCTGCATCCTATAAAGTTAGTAGACTGATAGTAGGCATTAGAGTAGCAGTGTCCATAACCGTCCTCGGCGGAAAGTTCTCAGCATGTGTTATAACAGGCCAAATTTACAATGCAATATAATCCATTGTCACAAAAGACCTCAGCACTGCAATAAACTGTTCTGTAAGTTTCTTCAGAAATTGAAATAGTTTTTAATCAGAGAGTGTGTGGAAAGGCCTGTTATCTCTTTTATGAAAATTCCTAAAAGGCAGGACAGAGTGGTAAAAATTATGTGATGGATGAGTGAAGTAACCTGCTTGTTGCTACTACAAAAATGCAGTATCTCTGAAGCATGCCTATTTGGGTATTTTATGCCCATGTTTTTTTTTTTTTTTACTATTTTAACTATATTTTTAAAGATTATTTTTAACCAAGACTTCCTCCTTCCTCCTACCTGTAAACTGGCACCTTATTCATGTAACACACAAACACAGACTCTCTTTCATGCAACTTTTCCTTAAATATACTGTATTACTGTAATACACCTGGTTGTGTATTTTGGAAAATTCCACCACAATAACCATGCAGCCAGATTCAGAGTTTCTGGTTTACGTTCACACAGAGCAGCCAGAATATCAGCTTTATTTGCCCAGCAAGTGTTTATCCATGTTAGTAAATCAATAGCAGGGTTTGTCCGACAGTTTTTCATGAACACCAAGTACTGAGTGAATTTGTGTCTGATTTAATCACAAGTTTTATATAGTCCTTTAATACTGTCTCTTACCATTCTCATCTGCACACAATCCCAAACTATTCCCTCTTCATCCACACATACTCAAAGACAATCCCCACCTCATCCTTGGACCTACTGTACCAACCTCCTTCTCATCTTTGATGGCATTTAAAACAAACATGGTGAGAAATCACCATTGTCAAAAACTTTTGTAAATACCACTGACCTTCTTTCTTCGGTTTGGTTTATGCAACTGTACTGTAAAACTGATAAATGATGACCACTGTCCCTACAATGTCCCTCATGTTGTGCAAAATTTAAATATACATATTTTTGGTGACATTTTTAATTTTTAAATAATTAAAGTAAACTAATATTAAAGAAACATGTAATAATGTTCCTTTAAAATTTTAGCAGTATATTTAATAGAATACTCATACATTATTGTGCCATCATTTGTGAAAGAAATAACACCATTAATTTCAGATTACAAGTCACATGTTTTAATGTAGGTGAAGCATGGAGCAACTGACCATAAGGTTATGATGCATGTGTAACTACTAGTTACTTTAGGGCTAAATGCTCATAAATTAATATTAATTAATTAATAATTAATTTATTAATATTTTACCACGGGTGCAGTTAAAAATGTGACTGCAGAGTAGTGAGTGAGTGAGCGGGTTAGTGAAAGAGTGACTACGTAGGTGAATGACTGAGTGAGTGAGTGAGTGGGTAGGTGAATAAGTTCTACAGCTATGATAATAATCCAAATTTTTGATCATTTTGAACATACTTCAAAGTAAATGAACTTAAATGAATTAAATTGAGATGATGCACTTCTTACACAAACACACATTAAGGTTTCCTGCTTCTAAGTAGACAATTCATCCAGATCAGCACTAATCTAATAAAAGGGCACTGAACTGTCTGTTACATAATCAGAAATCCCCCCACTGCTTTCCTCTCCACCCCGGCACTGATCTCTGAAGCTTTTCTTCTCTGCCTTGCTGCCTAAGCCTCTGCTCAAATAAAAAATTGTGGTATAGGGAAGGAAACTAAATGTGTTGCACACAGAACTTCCACAAAACAACTTAATGTGCAGTATAAATGCTGCTATACATATACACACACACCACATAATACTTTAGACCACTTTTCATAATAGCAAAAGGGTTCAAGATGATCAGATATTTCAGTAATCATGGCAAAGTTCACACACACACACACACACACACACACACACACACACACACACTTCTTTAAAGGCTGTAACAGAAGTTCCAACTCCTCCCAGCTATCAACTTCATGGCTTCATAACCAGAGCGAACTGGTTTGAAGCTGCAGTGCAGGCCAAGCCCAAACTGTGTTTTTTCCCTTAAATTGGGTCAAATGTAGGAAGAGAGAGACGGACAAAAATATGAAGAAATCAACTCCATTCCAATCAAGAAAAAGACACAGGACAAAAAGGAAAAGGAGAGAGATTTTTTTTATTGTGCAGTAAACAGTATGCCATGTCCAGCTTGTTTTGGAATGATGAAGGGAGATGTGACTGTGGAAATGTGGAAACAAGAGATGGCATGGCTGGAGTGGAATTGCATTTCTGTTTGCCCTCAAATGCAGCACTATAGTAAAGACCAATAATATCAAAACAACTGGAAGGTAAAGTGTGTAATGTTCATTAAATGTGTATCTTGTTACAATGGCTCCTGACAACTGTCGGGATTTATTACATAGAAAGAATTTAATATGGGCGCCAGGGGCTCACTGATGCACTTGGGGAGTGAAGGCTTACCCATCTGGTCTGTCCCCACAGGAAAGTTACTATAGCACTAATTTCCTAAAATGTATTGTATTGATAGAAAGGTGTCAGAGTAGCCTAGGGGCTACTCTAGCGAGTTTGCGCTACAGTCTGGTCAGAGTGCCTACACTGACCTCTGTCCACTGCCAAAAGTCCCCACACTAGGATCTGCGCATCAAACCATGAAGCAACTGAAAAAGGTCGCTTAGAACAATGCAAGGCAGTCAAGACAAGACGAGATGCCTTTGTCACTTACACTATACTGCCTGCCAAGAAAGTTGCACAATCTAAAACTTTGTTCAAACCCTTTTAGATCTTATTATGGCACACAATGCGGTGGCTGAAATGTGTGAAAATTATTCCTCATGCTCCCACAATCATTCTTTTACAATTTGAGTCATGGAATATAAGCCATGCCATCAACAAAGATAACTATGGCACATAACCTGGTATAACCTGGTCATACAGTACTTTTCGGTTGTCTGTTGACTTTACTTTATTGTAACATAACGTTGCTACACCTAGACCTGACTAGCTGAAGCAAACTTGGATCATAACACTGCCTCTAGTGGTTGTCAATCGTCCACAATGCACGAGTGCATCTCATCATGCTTTTTCTTTGTATACACTGTATAGATGAATAAAAGTTGTTAAAACATTACTATTATACCCTCATACATTTTTTAAACACTAGCCTTCCACTATGTTTGGAATGTGGCTGTGATGATTTGGACATCATGTTAATTTCTACCATATTTATCACCAGTCTAAACTCATTTAGAATAAATGAAATCTTATCAGCATTATAAATTTTTCACTTAACTGATTGACCCCATTTTTACAGCCTTGTACAGTATTTAGAGTAGTGCTATTAAGCTTGATACTGCCCCACATCTTAATTATTAATACATATTGTTAATTAAAAAATGACAAAGACATTCAGGAACATATCCTGTCTCACATTTACACCCTTGTTTTACATGTACACTTGCGTTGGAAGCATTTAACAACAAAGTGATGGGTCCCTAAACCAGGGCAACAATGATGTTAAGGCACAATCTCACACAACTTATCCACTGTTTTATTGTAAAACTGCTTCAAGTTTATTCACCTAAGTGGTGTGTTTTACATAAAGTTAATAAAAAATAAAAGACAAACATGCTCTCTAAGCATGAGTGGTTGAAGCTAAAGATCGCAGGAAACAACTGTGTTTCTATGTTGTATAGTTATAACAGTAGCAGAGGACAACTATTTTCTTGCCCCTTTTGTACAATGAGAGACATGATGCAGTATCTGGAAATCAAACACTAAATGACATGTTGCCCACTGAATGACATGTTACTAAACACTAATTTCATGCTGGATAATTAGCACAGGGATAACATGCAATCACATTATTGTTTTATTTTTAGAATTACTAATTAATTACTAATCATCTTTTTTAGCCACTGGCTATCAGAGATTCTCCCAAACCTTAATTGAAAGGTTAAACAGCATGAGGATGTGGTTAACAGTTATCCAGCTGGCAGCCCAAAGCACTTCAGCAGATCATCCTTAAAGCCGACCCACTGAGTTTAATTGGTGACTAACAGATTTAATTATTTCATGGTACATATGAGACCAGCAAAAATTAAATAAATAAATAATAAAATAAACAAATAATTAAATAAATTATGAAAGACTTTTAAATAGCAATAAAATGTGTACTTAATCAGAATTAATTGAAATTAATTTGTGTCAAATTCTAACCCTACCATCTTTCCTCATACCTCAACAGAAATCGCGATTCATCAGAACAGGATTCATCCGAACAGGATTCATTCTTTCAGTTCTATTCGTCGAGACTGGGTAAGCCTGTACCCACTGCAGCCTCAGCTTTTGAGCATTTTAAGATGCTTTTCTGTTCAGCTCAACTATATAAGATCCGAATAAAATTGTTCTGGAACAAGATTCTTAGGACAGATGCCACATTATTTGAAGTATACCAATATCATCTGTCAAATAAGGAATAGGCGGTGTTATTGCATACTATGTACAGTAGGCTTGTATCGCTGCTAATAGAGCTTGTTCATTGCTTTTTATTTATGCTGATAGAAGTAGGATGCAAGATTAAATCTCTTCAGATTTAGTTAAATACTGCAAACCGAGAGGACAGTGCTTCAGACGACGTAAGTACGGCTCCAGAAAAGGCCTGGCAACAGGAAGAGGAAAGGAAACTTAGCATGTGGTGGTGGTAAATATTTGGACAGCGACTCTCTTCAAAGTCTAGAATTCATTATGGGCATGTATATTTGTATGCATGTTGATCGACCATAACAGTTACTGTTATCAGGAGGTAAACAACATTGATCATCTTATGATGGCAGATGTCAAGTGGTAGGATATATTATGCAGTAAGAGAACTTTTAGTTCACATACTGAATGAGTTGTAAGCAAACATAAGAATCTGAGTGATTCTGTCAAGAGACATATTGTGATGGCTAGAAAAAAAAAACAGCAGGTCTTGTGAGTTGTTTCTAGTAAGCCGGATCAGACGACACTCTAAAAGCAAGCCTGTCTGGTCTAATCCCACATTAGTGCTAGTATAGCACAAACTACAAAAATGATGTTGGCTATGGAAGATATTTACAGCAATTAAAGGACTTGATAATCTCATTCACAACTTTAGAGGTTTTGTGAAGTCCATGCCTCAATAAGTCACAGCTGTTTCTCTGAAATAAGAAGAGTCTACACAATATTATGCAGGTGGTTTAGATGATCCCTGATCTGTGTATATACAGTACTCTGGGGCGGAGAGAGCAAACTAAATGAGTTTTATACCTATGGCATCATTCAATTCAATTCAATTTTATTTGTATAGCGCTTTTAACAATTTACATAGTCACAAAGTAGCTTTACACAATCAAAAGAATTAAGTTTGTATGAAATGTGAATGTGTATAAATCAAAATTATACCATCTGATAATCTGTTAAGATAACAATCAAACAGAGTCTATAGAAAGTGGCAACATGCTGCACATGAGGTCCCCAGTGCTGACAGAAATAAGGGATTTTTTTTTAAGGGGTGCTTCTTTTTAGTATGGATAATAATGGATTGGGGATGATTTGAAGCGGGAAGGAAAAACACAAAAAAGTGAGGCTGAAGATCTCTAAATATAACACTTTAGCCAGCTGTGACACGTAACATGCTCCGCTCCTATGCCCTGGAAAAGGGACTAAACGGTTTGTGGTTGCTAAGACATTTGAAAACTTTCAGCATATCGACTCTGCTTATCAAGTCAGTAATTATATAGGATTCCAGTGAGAGTATTGCCGAAGTATGTAAGGTTTATAAAAAACTTCCACCATGTTTTTACAGTTACAGTAGTCTCTGGTAATAAACATTTTGAACACTGATGCAATATTTTGGACAGAAAAGGATTCTGATTTTCTACAAGTCCTCCTGAGCCTCCAATAACGACCTGGACCCCATATTAACATCAATTAACATACTGAACTGACTGCCACCTAACACAGTATAAATGCAGATTAATTCCTGCTCTCTGTTTCACCTAAATGAGGATGGGTTCTCCGTTGTGTCCGGTTCCTCTAAAGGTTTCTTCCTATTGCCATCTCAGGGAGTTTTTCCTTGCCAATGTCTCCCTCGGCTTGCTCATCAGGGACTATCTGACCATTTTGATTCATACACATTCCATACAAACTTAAATAATTCTTTTGATTTTGTAAAGCTGCTTTGCGACAATGACAATTGTTAAAAGCGCTGTACAAATAAAATTGAATTGAATTGATTAGGATCAGAATCACTGGTCACCTTCCATTATCAGCCTAGAGTTCAACATATAATATTACATTAAACAAAAAGCTAGATTTTGCTGTCAGGTATTCTCCATCATCCCCCATAAGTATTATTTCGAAACAATAATTCGCACCTACCACACGGGATAAAAATATGAAAATAGTCCAGTAGTCCTATAAGATTATTAAGAAATGATGACGTTTTACTACCTCAAATGCCACCAAAGTAAAAGAAATTTAACAATGAGCACGTGGGGATGCAAGGTCTTTGAACACACAAGTTTTTTTATTATTATGCATTTTGAGGTGTTTTGAGGCTTATGTAAACGTGTGTAATGAGTGGGATTGAGATTAATCCTCTTACAGAGTGTGGAGAAAAAGGCAGATCGGAGACTTTTAATGTGCTTGATTTTTGATAATGTAATGACATGAATGCATTTCTGTTGCACCACTCGAAAGCTTCTGCGCTCGGTAAGAATCAGTTGTTTCTGAGGCTAATCAACCAATCACAAGTCACCAAAACTGATAATTAGCCAATTCTGGTTACTGGCTGATCGACCAGTTTATGTCCATTATAACCAAAAAATTTTAATTAAAAAACAAAAAACAAAAGTTGAATCGCCACACATGAATTGCCACACAGAAGCGTAGCAATGACCGCAACAACAGTATGCAGACTAGCAACAAGGTACACAGTGGACAGTAGCAATTAGTTTAGCCACAAGCTAACCTGCCAATTATAGTAATAACTATAACGTTGATTATCTTCTTAAAATACAACTTATATGATCAATGTTAGTGATTATTAGTTATAAACGAGATGTAACCAAGTATTTTGTCTGTATATTAAGTGATCCAATTAATAAAACCAATTCTAATATAAAGTAATCTAAAAGTAGATAGTAAACACTTTACACTGTTTACAGTGTGACTGGCCATATTGATTTGACAAGACTCTGTAGGCAAGAATGTAAATGGTAGTTGAAAAGACTTCCTGAAGTTGCCAATTTGAAATTTGAGGGGAAGATTTAAGATGAAGAATTACATTCATTACATTACAAATACATTCAATTTACATTTATCCCATTCACACAACTGAACTCAAACACTGTGCTACCACTGGAATTACATACAACTTCATCTTAAACACAGCATTGGGCCCCACCCAAACAGCATGTGTGCGAGCATGTGCTCACTCACTCACTGTGTGTGTGTGTGTGTGTGTGTGTGTGTAGCCTGACCCTGGCAGCACACATGAGCTGATAGCAGCTTGAGTAAACAGAACAGGCTGTGGCTGATAGTGCTGCAGAGCCAGCGTGTGTATGTGTGAGCACAAGAAACACTACAGCTGACATCGCATTACTGTAAAGAAAAGAAAATCTAAGGAAAAGAAAACTGTTCTTCATCGAGACAGCTAATGAAATAGGGATGGGCCTCTGCCAAATTCTAATACCCCATGACAGATAGTAGTTAATTCAATGTACTGTTCACCAACACCGTACATTTATATACTGTATGTGATACACGGTTGACTTAACCAACAAAAACAGTAAAGTAAAACTGCACTCAGTTGTGCACATTGTAACACACCATTGCTGGTTTTACCATCCCCTTGTTAACACAGTCTAGAAACAGGATGACTAATTTAGCTTGCAGCCAGACTCACTGCTTGGGACAGAAACAATCAGATCAGAAAAAAACATCAATCATGGTTAACTTCAACACAACCTACAGAAGTGTGGCCAGTAGAAAACCAAACCTCAAGCGATTCTCATTCTGCAAAATAACTAAAATAAGGAGATGATATTTAATAGGTATCAGATCATCAGTGTTTACCTTTCTACAGGAAACAAATTAAGATTTGTGGAGAAATAAAAATAAAGACTGCACCAATGCCAAGTCAAAAATCACAAAGGAAACTACACAGATGGAACGTATAAGCAATGACAAAACTGGCAGTGAAGGGGTGCTATTATAACCTTTAAAACAAGTTGCCACATTATTCACCTCTACAGTAATTGATTTAGCAATTCTAGTTTATAATAACGTAGTTAATATTAAGTTTAGTACCGAAGTTTGCATGTTGTGATAAATAAACCAATCAAGGCAATATAAATAAATGCTCAGTGTGTGGACAATCCCTGGCATACAATTAAAAATGTTGTGGAGTGGGATGGGCTTTATCTGCACAATTTAGGCAGGCTGGTGTCGATCATAGTTTTAGACTCCATAGTAAACATTATTGATAAGTGATTATATCTTTTTTCCCTTGCATCTACCAGATAACTGGGAATACATGGAGAACTTTCTCATCTATGTGTCCACATACTTTCCCCATTCCACAGACATTTATTATGACCTTTGGCCTCTGGAAAAATGAACACTGACATTGAAAAGTGCAGAATAAGCAGATAACATCAGTACTTTGTACAGAATTCTCACACTTAGCACAAACACACAGGCAAATACCAGTCTTTCTGTTGTCTGGTAAAAAACTCTTGGGTGAATTTTGCAGCAGCTGGTAACTGAGGTCCTGAACCAGCCTCTTTATTTGCCATTCTAAAAGTTAAAACTTGTTTCTTTTTTGGCTGCTCCGAATACAGGTCACCCCAGTAAAAAAAAAAATTCACATATTTGATTTGGCACAAGTTTTACGCTAGAGCTGTGAATCACTAATTACATGTGTCAGATTTTTCTCAAACTAATTTTACTCTCAAACAAAACTATTACTAAAACAACTAACCGTATCTAACTAAGCATTAAAATAATTTGTAACTTGGTAATTTTTAAAATGCCATGTCGAAGCAATAATCTTTTTCTTACTGCCACCTCTGCTCTACACTCCAGTCCATTAGGTAGTGTTAATGTAAACTTAAACGCTGAAGTGATCCTTTCTAAAAACACGAATATGCTGTGTGCAAATTTAAAATGCTTAGAATTTGTTTATTTAATACTATTTATCATTTATACGTTTCCATCAAACTGAATTATCCATATATTCAATTAGTTAAATTAGCCATAAAAAGATTTAATTGCATCTCTATTTTACATCAGATGCATTTTGAAATTTAGATCCTGGCCTTAGTTTAGCCCCAGCCAGCAAAAGTAAAATTGCATAAAACAAAAGTTTCCAGACCAGGGGTCATGATCCTGTTTGAGGTCACTTGACTTACAAAACAGGTCAAAAGAAAAATTTACAATCTCCTCTTTTTTCTAATTTTGTTGTCCACTGTATAATGACAATAAAGACTTTTTTTTTTTGGTTTGTTTCATTAATGGATGTCTAAATACCACTTTTTTTAGACCGAGTATGAGTACTTTTATTAGGGTACTAATAGCAATACCTGATGTTGTCCCGGAGCACAACATGAACAGAACTTTTTACAATCTCCTACATCTAAAAAATATCAAATGCACCAGCTGTTAATTACTAGTGTGTGAAGTCTGAAATTGCTCAGCATGGAGAGCAAATCTCTGTTAAATAAAATCCTTAGCAATTATTCTAATGTGCTTTTTCATACATTTAATTTACATAATCGTTGGTTTTGTTTTTATGGTAAGAAAAAATAATAGTCTATTACATGCACCTTACCTGAAAAACTTATTTCCTGATAATTAAAATTAAGAGGAAATAGGGCCTCCGAGTGGCGCAGTGGTAAAGTGCTCGCCCTATCATCCGGAGATCGCTGGTTCGAACCCCGGGTGATGCTGTTTTCCTCTCACAGCCGGAGGCACAGAGAGAGCTGATTGGCTGCGCTCTCTCAGGGGGGAGGGATGAGAGGTACTTGCGCTCCCACATTAATCACGGCTCTACAGCCAATCAGGGGCGTCTGTGAGCTCGCGCATGTGGAAGGAACGGCTAGCGGTTTCCTCCGAGTGTTACTCCGCCCCTAACAGTGGGTGAGCGAGCAGTTCGAAAAGATGCGGTCGGCTGACGTCACGCGGTTCGGAGGAAACACGTGATAGTCTTCGCCCTCCCGCCTGAATGGTAGTAGTAGGCTTAATGTGGGAGCCCCCTAGCCCCTAGGGGGCAAAAAAATAAAAAAATTAAATTAAATTAAATAAAAAAATTAAGAGGAAATACATTTTATTGGACAGGAAAATCATCCCCATTTTATTTGTGGGCTCTTTCAGTACCACGACAATGTCTTACACAATAACACCATCGCAAAGTTGAAGTCCCAAAATAAACACAAAATATTTTACATTTAAATGAAGAGAACGTATGTGGTGGTATGTGAATTGTCACAAAAGAATCATGATGGAGGAGAGAAATTTGTGTAGTGAAAGCCAGATCTACCTTGAAGTATTGGTGCAACAGTATTGTACCAATTTTATAAGTATGTAGTACAAGCAGATAAAGAATCTGATAGCACAGTCATCAGATTATGATATATCTATCAGAACATCCCTACTTTAAGAGATTTCTTTACAAATTAAGATTAGAAATGCCGAACAGAGACTTGTCTGGTAATGTTCTGAAATGTTATTGGGAGTTATTTATTTATTTATTTATTTTTACACATGGTACATTCTACTTTAGTCTTTTTACTATCCTGATATAATCCACTAAAACAATTTAGCGATATACACCGAAATTTTTATCAATCTACAAACTAGCATTCTTATTTAAAAGCAAACTCTTTGTTGACTTTGGTTCTGGCCCAGTGGGGTTATTAGTGTTTAAATATTAAACACCTCTCATTTAGCCTTCAAACCAACTGAACAGCACGTGTGGCATCCAAGTCTAGATTGGTAAATAAACTCGGCTCCACTGCTTCGTGTTGGGCCATGTCATGCAACCCTGACATGATACTGGTCAACTGCATTACACATCCATGTGTTACTAATTTTGTTACTACTATGTTAGAGTACTTGCAAAGTATTAATCTAGAACAAAAAAATTAATGTAAAGTGGTCAAGGCTCGCAGGAAAGTTATATTGTACATTTGATGTTTGTGAACTCATGTCAAGTAGAACATTTCATTTAATCAATAAATGAACAGTATGTTATTTAGAATTGTATACAGTATATTCCAAGAATTTTAACTATAATTCACAAAAGTCAGTTCCAATGTGGTAATCTGACTGGACGAGAGGCCGCATCACATAATAGGCATGCTGTTATCCAGCACATCATCACTCCCTCTTGTGTATTGTTGCTCAATTATAATGCAGATCTGGAAACACCTTTTCAAATTAAACATACAGAGCTTTTGTTCATACTCCAATAACGGCTTTGATGATTGTGTTTTTATGTAAAATCATGTTTACTTAACATGCCCCTTGGCCTAAACACAAGCTGCTCCGTTCCATTTATTAAAAAAAAAAAAAAACCTGCACGAGCAAAACAGCTCCATGTGTCAGCAGCCTCATGTGAGTTATACGCCCGCTTTTTTCTTTACAGAACGCTTGTATACTTTGTCCAGTTGTTTATCTTTCTATCTGTATTTCCATCTCTCTCACTGTCTTTTCTCAGCAGTTCCATGCTTTTCCCCTAATAATAGCAGGCCCTTCCTCCCCTTCCATTCCCCTGACACCCCTCCCCCAACCACCACTCATGTTATGTAATCCAGCTTGTTCAGGCCAGATACAAATTTGTGCAAACACACACACACTCTCTCTCTCTCTCACACACACAAACACAGGAGTGGGCTGGATATCCTCAGTGTTTATGACAGCAGAACAGTATCCATTGTGCAGTATTTAGACTGATTAATGACTGGCCTTTAATAGTACTACACACACACACACACACACACACACACACACACACACACACACACCCCTTATGCAAGTCATTCTGAGCCTGTTAAAATCACACAGGCCAAAACAACAACACAGTTTCCCTCCTCTTTACATACACAGCATAAAGCAGAACTTTTTGTGATGAACTCTATGCTGTTACAGCAAATTGAACATGTTTGCTTAAAGAAAGAATCAATAAAAAAAAAAAAAAATAAAACAACTTCCATGTATTCAGACATGTTATCAATTGCATTTTAGGGAGTTCTGGAAGAAACATTTAGCTGGAAGAAAAGCAACAAAAAACACACAATAAACCAACATTATTTAGAGCTTGTGCTAAATTTTGCATTTGGAACTATTTATCATTTTTGCTTTGGGAAGGTCATGAAGTACTATGCACAATTATATCTCAGCTTCTGCTGACTATTGCAATTTTCTAAACAAGTCGTGTTTGGTACGCTGCTTAAAAGAAAAACAAAGCTTAGCGGATGGCAAAAATTTACATAGGAGTTTAAAAAAGTTGCAGCACACCAAATCACATATAAGAGTTAATTCTCACAAGCACATGTGCATCTGCATGTCTGCAAGCTTTCATTGCTCACTCGTGTAAACACAAAAGCATACTCCTCTAAGTTGTGAAACATGCATACACAAATATACTACTTCCTTTGTGCATCTGAATTTAGTGTAAGGGTTTGTCTGCTTAAAACAGAAAAAAGGGAAAGGGGGACAATATGGGTCATTTTAGTAAACACTACAGTAGAGTTCATCGACTATTGTCACAAAAAATATTCTGCATGGATTTTATATGTTAGGACTCAAAAACATACAGAGTTTAAAAAGTGAAGTCTACTTTTATAAGCACAAAGCATACCAACACTACATGGTGCTTATTATGATACACAAAAAGTGTATTATGAAATTTACGAAGGTACAGTTAAGTCCGTCTCTGCTGCATGGATGGACTTGGTGCTCTAAAGGCATTAACTGCATATGTGGACAACATGGTGCCATTTACTCCTATGAGTCGCAGGTGGGTCAAAATGGGTATTGATATCTTGAGAAAATTGATTTATGCAATCACTTTGTTCACTCACACTGGTTTGCCCTTTATATCAGTACAGTAAGCTAGCATAGATAACATAAGCAACATATGTCAAAAACACTGCAAAAAAAAAAATAAAAAAATCCCCACTGATGGGGTGTTGAAATAGATAACCAAAGACATGGCTTTGCTACAGAGCTGTCAAAGCTGTCAACACTGTAACCAGAGATGCATTGACTGCAATTTTATTTGCTGATTTTGTATTTTTATTTTATATATTTTTTTAAAGTCGGTCTTGCTAATTCTGATTTTTGGCCAATTCCAAAAATTTTTACTATAATTCACAATTTGTATTTATAATAAAACATGGACAATTAAATAGCATATGCATAAGGATACTGGAATTTTCCTCACTCATCCAAATCTCAAAATAAAAAAAAGTTTTTTTAAAAATGAAAAGATCTCAGAATTTAATATTATGTACAAAAACTGTAAACTATTTGTGGACAAGCTACTTACAAAAGTGCTTTGAAGTTTTCGTCATTGGATAGTTCTCTTCACTGAGTTACTAGGTAACTAACTTAGTACCATAAGTCAAACACAGTCAGAAAGGTTTTTTTTTTTCTTCTTCCAAATACTGAAGTAACAGATAGATCTTTAGTTGTTGTTTAAAGATTGTCAGAGACTGAGCTGTACGGACATCTAGAGGAAGTTTATTCCACCACTAATGTGCCAGACCAGAGAGATGGTGAGAGGTGGTGGGACAAGTAGAGCTGTGCTGGAGGATCAGAGAATCGGGATGTGATTAGAGCTGAGAGATAAGTGGGTGCTTTGTAGGCAAGTATTAGTGTTTTGAATTTGATGCAGGCAGCTACAGTAAAAGCCAGTGCAGGGAGAGGAGATGTGGGGTGGTGTGGGAAAACTTGGAAAGATTGAAAACGAGAATATTACTACACTATATAATTTAACCATTATAAAGTAAATGTAAAAAGTTTATTAACCGATAAATAGACCGCTAAAAATGGCAGATTTTGGTGGTAAAAAAAAAAAATAACTAAAAAGCATATTGTAACAATATAATCATGATAACAGGTTGTTGTTGTTGGGTTCATGATGCAACTGCAAATTTAAAATTATTCAAAGAAAAGAGAATTATTACTATTATTAACCAATATAATAAAATCTATATTACATTAGCAACTGGTCTGAATGTCAAAACATGTTCAGTGTACATTTAATCACTGAAAATTCACGTAAACAGGCTATGCTTGCATGTCAGCATTTTCACTAAAATTTATTTTCAACTAAGGAGCATGGGTCAATACCAATGCTACCATAACAGAGAGATGAGCGGAAATCTGGGATATCATGTTCAGCTTCTTAAAACTAGGTGCATTTACCGGGACCCTGGTAGTCCAATAACAATCAGAATAATAGCCCACTTAGAATAATAGTGCTTCAAGTATCCACCTTCAGTCTGGCCCGATCTGACCTAATCTGAATGAATTTTCAATGGTAAAGTGAAGAGGGATGTAAACCTTCAGTAAGGTTCACTAAGTCAGGAAGTGTTGATTGGTTGACATTTCACACATAGTATAATGTTGCACAGTACAACAGTACTGAAAAGGCATTGTGCTTTGAAAACTATACTACTGCTTTGAAAGTAATCAATGCTTTTACCAAGTGGATGACTGCATAGCCTATCTAATAGGGATCTGTCTCTTTAACGTGTGCATGATGTAGCGAAAAAAAAAAAAGAACTGACCGGGTTTGTATTACAAGCTGCATTAAGCAGGTCATGAGCAACAGTAGAGAGAGCAGAGTACATTTTCATCTCAGGAACTAGAGTGGAAGAGATGGCTGCAGTAATGCGGTGATCTAATTGAAATAAGAGATATTTTTGTTACAATGTGGGTAAAAAAGATAAGTCTAAACAAAGCAGTACCCCTGTGCACATGATGTTTAAAGTGTGGTAGAGTTAGTTTTACATTGGGTTTTTTGCTACACATTTTAGATTATTTCTTCAACTTCCTCAGAAATAAACACAAAAATTACTAAATGTATATTGTCTTATTCTGATTTTGACAGAGAACCAGGTACAGCTGAATATATTTTTACATTTTACCCCTTTAAAATTCAATGACTCTAACATCTCAAACACTGAAAACCAGAGCTTTATACAGTAGTAATAGAGCAGTTATCAAAAGACCTGTGGGCATTTGCTCAATGCACACACATTCACTAGTCTTAAAACACAGCAAGCACCCACTCTCATTAAAAGTGGCACACATCAAAGCGGCTGAGACACTAGCCACCCTTCCTGCCTCCAAACTCTTAAAATACAGCTTTAGAGTTTGGAGGCAGGGACGGTGGCTAGTGTCTCAGCCGCTTTGATTGGCCAGTCTCCGCCATTGACATCGATACCTATTCTGTACTTTCTAGTGCACCCAGTGCTTCCTGAGCATGCAATGTTGTTCACGGGAGCTTCCCTTGAAGGGAACACCCTGCAACGTCACCACCACAGACATTGCTTTCTCTGTCCATTATCCTGGTAACATGAGCACTACAGCTACCTGTTGCTGCTACTATGAAAATTTCAAACCATTATTATTGATATACTATAAAATATACTTTATATACTTAATTTAATTCATTTACAAGATGGATGCTGTCATTCCTAAAGCGATTCATATTGAGCAACTTAATAGCCTACAGTATGTAATATTAAAGTATTGATTTAAAATGCAGCACAAGGCACCAAAAGACTGGCCAGTGAGCAAACATGAGAAAATGATGGAGCTGTGGTTATTCCAATTAAAGGCACTACAACAATTAGATTTCGTAACCAAATTTAAGGAGTTATTTTTTGATTTATTGAATTGTGGGATTGGGATTTCGCCCAATTAATACCCCACATTTGCTTTAGAATTTGCCACAGAAAAAGGTTGTGCCCTTTCAATATCACACATTTTATACAATATACAAGTATTTTTTACCAGGAGTGTATCCTATTGCAGAACATCCAGAAAGACACACTCGGATTCTAATATCAAACATTAATAGACAAAAGCATTAACCAAATTTTATAGAAAATCCTTTTTTGTCCTTTTTATTATTTTTTTAATGAAATTCTAAAAAGTCTAAGGAACAATAAAATTTGCACAGCATTTTGGTTAAACTTTAGCCCATTCCTCCTAACAAACTATTCTTAATTCTCCACGGTTACACAAGTCTCTCAGATGGACTCTTAATTTCAAAATCCGTGATTCACGAGAGAAGAATTTGGCATTAAATATGTGCTACACCATTTTGGCAGCATTTCTGGGGGTATTTTCAGGGCAGTTTCATGTTGAAACATTGATCGTTTTTAAGATTCAGTCTTTTAGCTGGTTAAACTGTCCTCTAATGTATCCTGGTACAATGCTCCATTCATGTTTTGTTTGTCCTGTAATGCCCCATTACTAATTGCCCAAAAGCAGTCCAAAATCATGATCCTCACAGTTCCCTACTTCACTGTCGGTATGGTACCTTTCTTTATCCAACATGGCAAACTGTAATAATTCAAGAATTTAATTTCACTTTGTCGGAGTACAGTATACTGGTCCCAAATCAGTTTTGATTAGTTTATATGCTCTTAGACAAACATATTATATATTGGTACCTTTTTAAAAAATTTTTAGGGAGAGATGATTGCAGTGCATTTTATTGCTTGTACTCCATCCAGCTTTCTTAAAATCCCCTTGCTGAAAATTTTAGAAAATTAAGCTAATAATAAAGCTCTAAAATTATGCGTTGTCTTACCCAAAATTTTCATACAGCCAAGGAGCTCCCATCAGCCCATCTGTTTGCCATGCCTTCTGGTCAAAATAATAAAATGGCTATAATATCAAATAATAAAAAATATTTATTCCTAGCTAAATTTCACCTTGGCTTTGTACTTAAAGCTTGTTGCATTCTCTGTGTCTTTGAGTTTAATGTGCAGCGGAGGGACAGCTGTGGAGAGCTCCCTCTACTCACAGACACACTCACAAAAAAGAAGCAGACGCAACAGTTAAAGTCCTCAGAAGAGCTGTGGCTTTGCTCTGTGGCTTTGCTCTATAGCGTTCATGTACATATATACTGCCCAGCCAAGAAAAGTCATAAGTCATTAAGTCACACTCTCAGGCATCTCTTCATCCACCTCTCTTTTTAACATGATGCACCAATCACTCTGGAACAGGGTTAATCTGGACTCATCAAACCACATGACCCTTTTCCAATGCTGCAGAGTCAATACTTTAAGCTCCCTAGCAAATTAAAGCCTCACTGAGTCACTTGATCACTTGAGTTCGCTTCATGTTGTGTGTGTGTGTGTGAATGCTTTTATTAAACTATTAAATATATATGCTCTCCTATTTAATAATGTGTTTTACAGTTCTTAACCCAGTTTTGGTAGTTTCAGCAATCATCTCAGTTGTTTTCTTTTTTTTTGATGCAAGCCAATAATTTAACCCTTCTAAAACAGAGTTTTATAGTTGCATCTTTGTAGCAACCACAGGATATTAGAGACGGGGTGGGGGTGGTAGGGGGGATCTATTCAACAATTATTTTATGTGATGATTCACGTTAGACAGGCTAGTGACCAACCAAACTTGGCTGGTTTTCAGTTTGATTGGCCATGATTGGTGACTGGCTGAACAGCATCAATTATAAACAATTCTGCACCAAGCTTAAAAGCTTTTGAGTGGTGCAACAGAAACGCATTTAAGGCATTACATTATCAAAAATACCACGTGTTACAAGCCTCTGATTTGCCCTTTTTTCCAAACTCTAAAAGCGAATTAGAAAACTCACTCATTACACACTATTACACCAGTCTCAAAATACCAGAAGCGCAAATTAGTCAAGAAACACATGCGTTAAGAGACCTACGTGAATGCATTAGAAGCTGAACACGCCTCGCAGCCACTCAACCCCTGACATTTAATTCCAAAACATTTAAAATTGTAACAAAACCAGGGAAAATGTAATATCGAATCAGGATATTTATTTTAAAAAAATCTGATACTTGCAGAATGGCAATTTTAATCGAATCGGTGGCTAGGTATCGAGATATAAGAAACCTTGACAGGAACCAGACTCAACAGGGTGATAATGGATAACAGGGATTGATCTGCAATCATACTGTGTGATAGGAGCCTGTAAGTGTTTAAGTTATTATAAAGTCCAGTTCGTTATTGGAGGCTCAGGTAGACTGCAGTCACTTGACAGTTCAGGATTAGTTTTCTACAGTCACAAGTCCTCAGAGAACAGCTGTCGGCATCAGCCGAGGCCAGGCCAGTCTTCATGGAAAAGTCGAACCGTCACCACACGCATCCCAAGCAGACCACACAGGGCATCGATGCGACCAGATCTCCAACCAGAAGCGGGACACCAGGACGAGTCAGACAGGTCCAAGTATTGTTTTAAGATAATTTCCTCTTTGTATGAAGACTTTCAGCACACCTTGTACTGCCAAATATTTATTTTCCCCTTATACGGGTTGTTTTTTTATCCATATTTTTATTTATGCTTACATACACATATGTTTATCTTATTTATAACTTATCTTATAAATAAATCATGGAATTATATTAAATAGGAAAAAATATCACTGTAATCACTTTTTCACACACTACAGTACTAGTCTTTGTTTCAGCATTTACCAAAAAGTAATGTCATGCTATATACAATACATCATTCTCTGTACAGATGCTATAAGAAGTCAGTAGGTGCAGATTTAGTATTAACAGCTTTATTTTACAAAGCTTTCAAAAGCAATTAAAAGCTAACAAAAACTGAATTTAGCAATTGCTTTAACATCATACTGTTGCTGTGCTGTTAGAAGTACTACAGAGACCCCAGTGTTTGGTGGATTGCTGTTCAATCTTGTTCGGTACAGGTGATAAATACAGGAGCACATATTAAAATGGTAGGTTTAAAAACATCCTAACCTCTGTTTAGTGCCATGTTTATGCTAGAATTACACAAAGATATTTCATTTATTGTACAGATACATGTTTAGATTTATCTATATATTTCATAACCTCAGACGGAGGTGTTGCATCTCTGGTGTTTCATTTAGCAAATATTGCTGTTTAGCCTCTAGGTGTAACTAAAGTACAAAAGTACACAGGCGAGTAAAGGAACGATGCTGCTCATGCAAGAACATGCTTGCACAAATGCACCCACGCATGCATGCAGGAACGCACACGCGCACTACACAAAAATATAACACACACACTACAAAAATATAAACCAGAGCTGGAAAAATGATCATTAACCCATACCTACTCTCAAATTGTAATACTCTTGTTGTGCTGATTCACATAAAACACAAACTTAAAATGGTAAGAGTTACATCCACTAACAAGTATTTCTACACAATATCAATGTTCGATCTTAGTAGGAACATCCAAATTCTGTAGTAGTGAAGTAACTGTAGTAGTATTTTATGCAGGGAAAAAAGTTATCCAGTCATAAAAGGTTGCTGTGTTGCTGAAGTTGTTGTTGACTAATATACTATAGAAAGTGGCAAAAACACGCTTTATCCAAGTAAACAATATATTAGTGGCCTTCTACTTCAAGACATTGTGTCTCCGAAACAGCATTTATGCAGAACTCCTTCGCCAGGATTTTATTTCCAGCTAAATGTGGTCAGTTATTTCTTAAAGTTCCCCTCCCTCTCTCTCTTGGGCAATGCAATAACTTTGCACATGACACTGTGCATACAGGCCTTAAGAGACACCTCAACTCCCACCAAGCAACAACAGAGGAAATACTTCAACATAAACAGTCTACTGTTTACTACAGTAAGCAGAAAATGTTACTCTTAGCAGAAAAGTAAACAGGGAGAAAGCTAACAATCAATTGAAAGATCTACTGATGTGGAAGTGCATTACAATTTTGAACAAAAACTAACTAAAATCCCAGTTCAGTTAAGAGTTAGCCAGTGCGATTTTAAGAGAATCATGGGGCAGAATGTTATGCTCTGAGGACTTTCTTTTCTCTTCAAAACACACCCGCTGAATTGGGATTTTGTACTGGGATTTTGGTAAGTGGGTGTGATTTGAAAAGAAAAAGAAATCCTCAGAGTATAACGTTCTGCCCACAGCACACTACAGTAGTACGTCTGAATGGCACATCCAGAGAGAAAAATGGGATGAGCACTAGTGATGCGCGGGTTGGAAAAATACCTACGCTAAATAACCACTGACTTTTTTTTTCATTTATCACACAAAAATGTTCATTTAGCGTTTTTACGTTCGCTGTGCAAAAAAAAAAATGCTAAAACATTAGATTTAGAAGCCTGACCTTTTTTTCTTTTAATGATGTAAATTCTTCACTTTTATTTCTTTGTTTTTGTTGTGACTTGCAGCGGTAGCTGCTTGGCGCTTTCGTGACTTGTCACGTGACGTAACCTTATCAAAGAACTTAATAAAATATGAAAATAGATATTCACAAATATTTAATATAGGCTATAGGGAATTACACGCAACATACATGGATTTATTTATTTATTTTGTTTTTAATGACCCGCCCCAACCCGCCCCGCAAATAAAGTGACAATTTCTTAACCCGCCCCAACCTGACCCACGGGTTACCCGCGGGGTCTGCGGGTTATCAGACGACCTGCGCATCACTAGTGAGCACATCTCATTATGAGGCAAAATCTTTATGCTATACCTTTACAAAAAATCCTAATAATTAGTATATTCTAGTAATTTCAGCAGTTAGCAAAGGTATAGAAACAGTCTTAAAGGTGAATTAATATATGACATTTAATATTTAGTTGCATATACATTACTTGCAAAAACCGCATCACGTTGCTGACGCACTGGCATGACCAAAGTGTGGCATTCCATGGCTTTTCTCAGATGTTTGTTTCAATGAAGATTTGTGAGCCAGTGCCAAAGACAGCCAAGCAAGTCCAAGCCGTGACATGACCGCAATATGAATTCACCTGGTCTTCCGATTCTTACTCTAAAGTGGATCTTTGGTTTGCATCTTGTGGTATTTTTCTCTATATTTTTCTCTATAAGGGGCCTTGCCTATATGCCTGAATTTACAATGCATCGTCGACTACACTATTATTTGTGCCAAACTCATGCCAAGGTGTCAATTCAATTCAATCCAATTAAATTCTATTTATATAGCGCTTTTAACAATGGTCATCGTTGCAATCTAAATATTTTCTGTCACAAACTATCTACCAACTTTTATAGTGTTTTTGAGTAAGAAACAATTTACTATTAAATGGTAAGACTTGCAAAAAACTTCTCCCTCTCAGATCCCCTTTAATTGTTCAAGCCTTTTTGGCTTGGCCATCATGTTTGTAATAGTAGTGCTTAGCAGAACTGTGGTGATTGATGACTAATAAGGAGATGCAGTCGTGACAGTTTAAGAAGGTTTGCAGTTAAATAGTAGCAAATAAGCTGTACGCATCTGTACTTTTGTGGCAAGCCATATTGACCTCCGAGGAACTTGTGTACAAACTTCCTACATTTTTCTACAATCCCCAGTCTATACTAGTTTGGGATAAAATTCGGGAGCATGGAAAATCACACTTATTTATTATTTTTATTTTTAGAATGGTGGATTGTTATACCATGAACCTGTAAAATTCTTTATGGTTTTTTAAAAGCTTTTACAATGCTGTTGTCTTTTTTTTTTTCCAACTTGTTCCACATCTGGTGGAGAGTTAGCCGGTAGTTTCTTTTGCAGTACTTTGTTGCATTGGCTACACACAATGTTGCAATTGGCCCGATTTCCCCAAATTTATCAGCTTCAAAAATTACCAGCACCCTGGTCTTCATCTAGGTTCATTTTTTTTGAACAACAAATGCAGGGTATGAATTTCATGTCCCATGGGGCACTGCAGTAATTGCCTTGAATGTCCTATAAATAGCAAAGTCATCATGCCATTTTAAAGTTCTAGGGGCATCAAGTCAACTTAGCAATTGTGCTAACCTATATTAGCATCATGATTTTTCAGAAACCTTTAGTGACATGAAGGCAACATTGTGTACCTGAAAACTTTAGGAGACACTAAAAGAATAAACAACAACAAAAAAGCAATTTACCTTCACTGAGATGCAATCACATGGTTAAGGGATATAAAAAATGTCCATGTTAATTTGGCTTTAGAGTCACTAATGCTCATTTACGAGTGTTATATCTGTAAACTTATTTGTATGAAAAGTGATTTAGGAGTGATGTTTGGCCAGGTCTGTGCTCTGAACAAAAGGACTGGATGGACACCTATGAAGCCATCCAAACCATTTCTACTGGACTCGGAAAGACATGCTTTCCTCAGCTCGAATGTTGAAACAAAATCTTGTTGCCATAAACCCCTTTTTATGTGTGACACGGTTTTCAAAATAAAATCTTTGCTAGTTTTTAAAAATGGTTATAATACTGTAATATAAAAGAATCAGGAAGGTACTGATGAGCATCTGGTGTTATCAAGGTAGTTAATTGACCTTGTGCAATGTGCAGCAACTTGCTCTAAAAGTTGATTAAACTTAAAAGCTGTGCCACTTGTTACTAAACTTTTACATTGAGGTGGCTTATTATTATTATTTACAGTGTAGGTTTTTCATTAGCTTTGTGCTTTTTAAAAACCCAATGATTTATATACAGTACATGCTCAACCTCGGCTCCCTAATCAGGGACAATCTGATCATTTTGATTTTACATATTTTCTTACACATTTCATACACATTTTCATAATTTTATTTTCAATTTTGTAAAGCCCCTTTGGGACAAGGACCACTGTTTAAAAGACTATACAAATAAAATAAAATTAAATAGTGTTCTTTTTTGCAACAGATTTTGTTTAGTGTAGCTCCCTGCAACTGCAGTAAAAATTTGAGAATAAACATTGAATTCATTTTTTTTATAACATTGCAAAAGCATAACATTTTGATTATGCATTTGTTAATATAACTTTACCTGCTTAGATGTAACATTTTGTTCTTGTTCCTTAGAAAAAAATATGCAGTAGGTTCTTCAAAAAGTATTATAGACTTTCACACGTGCGCATGCACAAAAAAAAAAAAAAAACGGAATCAATGCCATCTGTCTGGTTACTGGATTCATCTTTTTGTGTGACCCTAATAAGACTTGCTTTCTTTCAAGTCCTTTAGGGGTTTCGCAAATATGTGACATTGCATTGTTAAATAGAGTCATCTCCCACATTGCTACAGCCTTAATCCTTGACATGGTCACTAAGACTGAGCATGGGAGACGATTAGCCACAATCCTACAGTGTGAGGGAGAGGAGAACCACTGGGGCGCGGGAGACAAAGCGCATGCGTACTACTCGTATTTCAAGAGCTCGCTCGTTTAACAAGTTAAAATGTGTTAAAAACTTTGCTCATCTTGCAAAACACTGGCAGACCAAGTTAGCATTTCAGTGTTGTGGAAGACAAATTTACTTTTAACTTTTGTTGAACACTTAAAATGTGGGTTTCTTTGTGTGTGCGTGCGTGTGTGGGGGTAAAATATACCACAGAAGGCAATTTAAACAAATTATTCATATAAAAGTGCAGTGTCTGCAGAAATGGTAAACACTGGAAGGTAAAAGTAGAAAAACCACTCAAACCCGTTCCAAATGGTCTTTTGCCAAAGAGGAAAGGTGCTCACGGCTAAATTAGCACAGTACAAAGCAAATACATGCCAGCAGAAAAAGATTCTGCAGGAGGGATCTAAGCAATGACATCTTAAAGCTCCTATATTTTACTGATTTTTTTAAACAAGTAAGTGGAGGTCACAGAGGTCCCCAATGCGTGTTTGTTAATACTACAGCTGAAATACCCCTCTAATTCCTTTTGCCTCAGTGCTGGTCAGAAAGGCGCCAGTTCAATGTCTATATAAATTATCTACTCCTGAACCATGCCCCGTTACCGCCGAGCCAGGACCCATTACTGCCAAACCACGCCCCATCAAGCTTTATTGCCAAAGCGCATGTGACGTCTGAAACGATTCCCCTGGCACTGCTTTTGTTACCGTGGAAATGATTTTTAGATCTTGAAAAAAAATAAATAAATTTACGTTTATGTCAGTATCATTATCTCTAAACATGATAAAATTGGGGGTGTCACTGAGAATTAACACTCGTATCTAAAAGGAGCATAGCTCAAAACAGTCCAGCCATTAAATATAGCTCCTCACAAGTACCATTTATTACTTATTAAATGGGTTAAAATTAACGACAGCAAAGAAAAAAAAAAGTCCAAAAGAAGCTATGTTTGTTGTTCACGGGTAGCCATTAACCGCTTACCCACCCTTCTTAATCTGTTTTAAAAAATTAAAAAAAACGGCAGGCTATTAGTATAACATAGGATATAAGGTATCCTATGGTCTTCATAATCTTGCTTGTGATCATCTAGATTATGGAATATGCAATTCAATCGAAATACAGAATGATTGAAAATTACTGAAACAAGCAAGTTGTATGTGTTATTACATTAAGAACAAATTTTATTTGGTAAGCAAAACTAATATTTTAAGGCACATTGCCATGAGATAATATTGCATATATTGCTTGTCATTTTAGAATGAATTTGAAAATTATGTCAAATTATTTTTATGAGGTTATGATCATTTCTAACTAAAGTTTCCACTGTAAAGAAGTTAAGAATAATTATATTTAATTAAGATTAAAATCTGAATGGGGCAGTAACAATAAACAAAGAAATAATATAGCATTTATTTTAAACATACAAGTGTCAGTTGTACACTAGGCCTTAGCACCCTTTCTGCACCTTGACCTTGAAGAAATTTCATTTTGGCAGAAATATGCATATTAGTTTTGGATTTATGGCCTAAATAACTAGAGTTCTCATGTGTCATGCATTAGGCAAGCTGTAACTTGAAGATGTTGTAATTCACAATATGCATAACAGTCTGGCATGGTGTATGAACTATATACACAAATATTTTTTATCTGGTTGTTCCTGTATTTCTTAGCTGAAAAGGGTAGAAAGGCATAAAGCTGAATCTGGGAAGTCTGGATGGGGGGCTTTGGATTAATTGTCTGCGGGGCCCTGTGTGTGGTGGGCTGTGGTGCTCTGGGTGCTCAGGCCCTGCACTGAGTGGCCGTGTAAAAAAAACACTAGTAATGCTTTGTGGCAGGCTGACCATTCATTGATGCCATGGAAATATTTGTTTCTGTGGGTATAAAAATAAAATTAGCCCACCTGAACAATTCAGAGTAAAAACATTAAAAATGAAGAATCAGACCGTAATCCGGGTCCTTCTCTCTATATCTTCTATTTAAGTTTCATGATGATGGCTCAGTTGTAACCCTGTCAAATGTCAGCTGAAATAGAGCGCGTTGGGGAGGCTGTTTTCCAAGCTATTATATTTCATCACAAACCAGCAGATGAATGAGTTATACAGAATATTAACTCAATTAGACTTTAATTTCCTAGGAAACAGCTCTTCTGTCTTTGTATGACCAAGCCCCTTAAGCTTAAAATCTTGTCCTGTACAAGCCTTTCATAACCACTCCTGAGTTATAGCTGTTTGAGAAAATAAGGCATGTTTGTAAAATCCTACTACTAGTTTGGAAAATTAGGTTTTGCATATTATGCAAATTAGCCAAAACAAGAAAAATCCAAAATAGTAAAGCTATAAAGCTTTTGTTTTGTGTATGTGAGAACCAGGGGAATCAGTAAGGACAAATTATTTAGTGGATTCACAGCTGACAAGATATGGACCAAAATGTGGAACCCTGCCACCATGTAAAGTGCCACCATTAGGTTGATCAGGCCCATCTTACCAGCCTGTATAGCAGAGGGTGGGAGTGCTACGGTAATCTGTGTGGGGCTAGGACTATGTGCTGACTTCACCAAAGATAAAGTTCTTACTAACTTGCAAAGAACACAAAAAGATGAGTTTACCAAAAAAGACAGTGTTTCTGCTTGGATTTCTGAAATCACAAGGCTGAAAATCCACAGACCGATTAGAGTGCCTATGCTGACCCCTGTCTACTGTGTAGGGCTGGGTACCCATGTGTGGGGCTTGGTACCCAACGTCGATACCTTTATGGTACCAACTGAACTGCTTTAACATCACAAATGTAGCAAATTCCAATACCTAAGGAGTAAAATTAACCAAGGTTAGTGAGCAAGTAAGCATGCAGTGTAGACTTACCCTGAGACAGGGTTCATGAGTGTGTGGTATTTTGAGAGGCTTAAATATGACGAAACACACAGTAGGTGTAAAAATGTATATACGAGATCAAAAGTGTGGCTTCTTTTAAATCATCCTTGAGTGTCTCTACATCCTATAATTGGTCAACAACCCCTATGGACAGATGAAATCATGAACATTTGTCAAAGACAGCATTCATATGGGGTTGTGTGTCAACAGGTCCAGTTTAAGCCAAAGTCGTCACAGATGGCATGGTCACCATACACACAGATTTGTCTCTTAATTTATAATAATAAAATCAGTGTACTTTTTGTCAGTTGCTGCATGTGTACTGGATCAGTTTCTACAATTAATTCTGGCATCAGTACAGCTCTGAAGCGGGAAATATTGACCCACATATGGAAATATTTCAGCTGGCAACAAGATGAGGCAAGCATAGTTTTGTAAGAATGCCACAGGCTACGCAGCATTTTATCAATACTGAAAGATCTAAGAATTTTTTCCCCTCTGTAATTATCTTATCCACAATTGAAAAAAGAAGAAACTTTGATTAAAAAAAAAATGTAACGAATGTCATTCATAAAAAAAATACTAATCAGACACATTATGATTTTCCCACCAGTGACTGAGAAGCAGCCTATTGATTAAACATCAACATACCAACCTTTGAAAAACAATTAAACTAAAGAAAAATTACAGAATCCTTGTGTTGAAGTTTTTTTTACCTGATATTTGTCACAATTTTCCAGGCTTATGCAAATAAGTGAGGTTCAGGGAAATTCAATATAATTCAATTTTATTTGTATAGCGCTTAATTGAAATTGTCGCAAAGCAGCTTTACATAATCAAAAACATTATTTAAGTTTGTATAAAATTTGTAAATGTGAATGGATCAAAATGATAAGATTGTCCCTGATGAGCAAGCCAAGGATGACGGCGACAGTGGCAAGGAAAACTTCTTGAGATGGCAGTAAGAAGAAACCTTGAGAGAAACCAGACGCAACAGATAGCCGGAATTGATCTGCAGACATACAGTCGTGGCCAAAAGTTTTGAGAATAACACAAATATTAGTTTTCACAAAGTTTGCTGCTAAACTGTATTTAGATCCTTGTTTCAGTTGTTTTGTACTGAAATATAATTACAAGCACTTCATACGTTTCAAAGACTTTTTTTTTTTTTTAATCAAAGTTTCTTCTTTTTTCACTTTTATCAACAATTGCATAACATTTATGCAAAGAGTCAGTATTTGCAGTGTTGGCCCTTCTTTTTCAGGACCTCTGCAATTCGACTGGGCATGCTCTCAATCAACTTCTGGGCCAAATCCTGACTGATAGCAACCCATTCTTTCATAATCACTTCTTGGAGTTTGTCATAATTAGTGGGTCCACCCGCCTCTTGAGGATTGACCACAAGTTCTCAATGGGATTAAGATCTGGGGAGTTTCCAGGCCATGTACTCAAAATTTCAATGTTTTGGTCCCTGACCTACTTAGTTATCACTTTTGCCTCATGGCTCGTCAACATTCTCACCGGAGTTAACAAGACGATTACTGAAATGATCTCAGCAAGTCCTTTAATGACAGCAATGAAATGCATTGGAAAGGTTTTTTTGGGATTAAGTTGATTTTCTTGGCAAAGAAGGACTATGCAATTCATCTAATCACTCTTCATAACATTCTGGATTATATGCAAATTGCTATTATAAAAACGTAAGCAGCAACTTTTCCAATTTCCAATATTTATGTTATTCTCAAAACTTTTGGCCACGACTGTACTGTGTGTTAGGAGGCTGGAAGTTCAGTATAACAGGAGATGACACATTTAAGGGGCATTTCCAGCATTCCCAACCTGCTGATATGACAGTGCTGTGGGTTCTATGTTGCTAGACTCCAGGATGTCAAGCTCCTTAATATCCCAAGAGTATTGGACGGTATTAGTGCCTGGGGCTAGTGGTTGTGTTCTTATCTGTTGTGTTTCAGACAAGAACTTATTGGAAGGCTCCCCAAAGCAAATGCTATTTGCTAATATGGTAACACTACCTACGAGGAAATACAAGTTGTAAACAGTTCATTCATGCACATATAGACTAAACGATGAGTTCCATTAACATTACACTGTAAGTTGTATAAGTCACCCTGTGTAGTTTTATACAAATATGTACAAGTGTACAAATACAAATGCATTTCCGGTTGACTAAGTCATACTCAACACACTCCAACAGCAAAAAACGATAAACGACACCTTTTCTAATCAGGCCTACACTGCATAATACTAAACTTCTGTGATAAGCATAATTATTAAGCAAAAGTTAAAATTGGTACCTTCATTCAAAGATTTCATTTTAAAATATGATAAATGCATTTTAGTCTTTTAAAAAAGAAATGGAGTTAATATAATTTATGTCTCAGGAAGAGGCAAATGTGTGTGCATATTTTCTGTATATATATATATTTTTAATTCCTCAACTGTTACCGTGTCACACATGGTCACTGGATTGCGCCGTTTGTTAATTTTTGCCACTTTTTATGGAAAGCTAAAGTAGAAAAAAAATTCATAAAGTACATTCAAGGAAATAACATTTAATGTTTAGTTGTTCACTTGATTTGCATTGAATCTCGAATGGATGCATTCTTTTTTTTCACTTTCTGAATTAAATAAAAAAAAAAACTAAACATTTCAGATGCACTTTATATACATAGTATATAGTGTGTTTTATAACAGGTGACAGTGGGTGGCAGGTGGGGTATAAAATTATAAAATGACAATGTAATAATACAATCAGAATGGTCTAGGCAGACAGATAATGCCAGACATGTGATCTAACTTCCGCGAATAAACATGTGCAAATACATGTTTGTATCTTTGAAAGTTTGTAACTCAAATGCTTGTATCTAGGGAACTTACAGTAGATGAAGTAGATATACACACACACACACACACCTAAAGAATTATTAGGAACTTCTGTTCAATTTTTTATTAATGCAATTATATAATCAACCAATCACATTGCAGTTGCTTCACTTCTAGCAGGATAATCCACCATGTCACAAAGCTCGATTCCTTTCAAATTGGTTTCTTGAACATGACAATGAGTTCACTGTACTGAAATGGCCCCCACAGTCACCAGATCTCAACCCAATAGAGCATCTTTGGGATGTGGTGAAACGGGAGCTTCGTGACCTGGGTGTGCATCCCACAAATCTCCATCAACTGCAAGATGCTATCCTATCAATATGGGCCAACATTTCTAAAGAATGCTTTCAGCACCTTGTTGAATTAATGCCACGTAGAATTACGGCAGTTCAGAAGCAAAAGGGGGTCAAATACCGTATTAGTATGGTGTTTCTTATAATCCTTTAGGTGAGTGTGTGTGTATATATATATTTAATTTAATTTAAATAATTAAGAGCCCAAATTACATTAAATTAATTTTGTAACTTTTCCCAAAGTTTTCTCCATAAGAATTAGAGCTCACGAAAATGTGCTGTTTACACATGACTTTAAATGGGGACATGACAACCCCCAAGGTCTGAGGGGAGACATTAAATGTTTACTTAAATTTTAGTATTGTTTCAGATAAGAACAGTTGTTGGGAATGCATACATGTTTATTTGTAAATAAATAAATTAATTAATAAATAAATTAATTAATTAATTAAAGCCTTACCTGTTGCGAGGAACTGGGATTTGAGAGGATGAATGATTTTCCTCTGCTGAAACATCTGAAACATGCAGTGGCAACATGTTCCTTAACGAAATTATGGACTCCACTTGCATGTGGTCCTCTAGTCTGTGTCCATTTAGGACCAAGCGATGAGCAAGATCCCCTGGGACTAGCTCCCTCTCATCCTCTTCACTTGCATAGGCAGTCTGAAAAAATAAGATAAAGCATCAGCTACAAAGGTATACTACTCATATTAAACATTAAAAGTCATAAAGCAATTTTACAGCATTGCAAGATAGTTAGTTTAAGTTTTTTTAATATTATGTGAAGTGTAATATTCACACAGTGTGTAATATTCACACACAGTGCCTCTATGACCATGAAACAATTCCCTGACTATGCTTTCTGATTCCTTACATGGCAATACTTCCTATAGCACATGTCTACAAGAGTATACATACAAATAAGCTCGAGTCTGCTGGATCCCTTTTGTCTAAGCGGAAAAGGCAAAGTGTTTCCTATCGTCTGCCTGTCCCCGGGTCTCTCTATGACTTACATGTTAATGAATGGTTCTTTTGGTGTACGAAATATACGAGACACGACACCTGGTCAAAAGCTTAAATATTCTTCCTATGGTTATAATTACTAAAAATTGGAGCAGTTAAGGAAAAAATAATAATGTGACCCCAGATCAGCCAATTTCTAGCCTTCGCTGTGACATTGTACAGTCTCTTGTGAACATCCTAAGAGATCAGCAATGTCTGTAATATTGAAACAAGCCCTATGATAGCAATATGCAATCATGCCATGAAGTCAAAGAGGTCACAGTTCCCCCATTCTGATGTTTAATGTGAATATGCATGATTTTATGAATTGCACTGCTGCTGTTTTGTTAACTGCACAAATATGCATAGTGTTCATAATAAAGTGGATGGTGAGAATAATGTGGAGATAAACATATACACACCAAATCAGCCATAGCATTAAAACCATCTGTCTTGTGCCCCCAAAGTAAAGGAAATGCTTACGTCAAAGTAACAGCTTTTCCACAGGCACAATGTGAAGAGAACTAAACAGCTGTGTGTCCATTAAAAAAACAAACAAACAAAAAAAACCTCTTACTATTGGGTTTAAAATTAAAGATGGTTTAAAAACAGTCATATGATCCAGTGAGTCCAGATTTACCATCTTCCAGAGTGACCGCACAGTTAGAGAAGATTGGAAGCACATGAAGTGATGCACTCATTATGCATAGTGCCCAATGTTTGCAATAATAAAAAATATATAAAAAAAAAAGATAAAAAAATAATAATAAAAACTTCGACAGTGTTTGACTGATAGTTAGTAAGCTGATCCAATGATGGAAACTACAAAGCCTTTTGGTAAGTCACTCGGGATAAGAGCGTCTGACAAATGTCTAAATGTAAATGCAATTATCATCAACAAATTACAGTCGTTTATTACACAGTCCCTCACCTTTTTTAGGTTCAAAAGCAATTAGACACACAAATGCAATCTGTAATAAAATGATGTTTTTCATACTCAGATGCGAATCCATTGCAGACAATGACTGACTAAAGTCTGGAACTCATGGACATCATCCACTGCTGTTTTTCCTCACATGAGATGTTTTTCCAGGATTTTAATGCAGGTTCCTTCAGTTGCTGTTTGTTTGTAGGCGTTTTTGCCTTCAGTAAGTAAAAATAATGCTCAGTTGGGTTGAGATCAAATGATTGATTTGGTCAATTAAAAGCATTCCATTTCATGTGCTTAATAATCTCTTTGGATGCTTTCCTAGTTCGTTTTGGGTCATTATCCATCTGAACTGTAAAGCACAACAGATTTCCTGCATTTTACTAAAACTGAACAGAAAGTATGGCTCTGTGCACTTCATCCTGCTACTTTTATCAGCAGCAACATAATTCATTAACACTCATGACCCAGTTTCACTGGCAGCCATTCATGCCCATATCATAACAGTGCTTTCACCATGTTCGACAAACAATAGCATGCTTTGGATCAGACCTTCCTTTTTTTCTCCATACTACAGCAATGTGTCATAGGTAAACTGTTGATTCAGTTAGATTTTTCGACATTGAAACAAATCACACTAAATTTTCATGCTATTTCATCACAAAAAGCTTTTACAGGGTTTGTAATTAGAAAGTAAAAAACAACCACTAAAATACCAATTGTTAATTGTTTGGATGTTATGTCCCAAACCAAGAAATACCCTTTTTTCCCCCTGCCTTTCTTCTTTTTGCTGCACGGTACACACACACACACACACAGGCCTTTTCATAAGATACACCTGTTCTGTTTAATCAGTCAATCTTATGACAGCAACTCAATGCATTTAGGCATGTAGTTATACAAAAGATAATCTGTTGAAGTTTAAACTGAGCATCAGAATGGAGAAGAAAGGTGATTTCAGTAACTTTGAACGTGACATGTTTGTGGTGTCAGACGTGCTAGTCTGCATGTTACTTAAACTGCTGATCTAGTGTGATTTTCATGCAGAACCTCTCTAGGGTTTGGAGGAGAATGCTCTGAAAAAGAGAAATTAATTGGTGAGCTGCAGTTCTTTGGAAAAAAATGGCAGAGGTCAGAGGAGGATGGCCAAACTGATTTGAGCTGATAAAAACACAACAGTAACTTAAATGATATCTTGTTACAACTAAGATATGCAGAGGAGTAATGTGTAATGCACAACACATTGAACCTTGAAGCAAATGAGCCATGGCAGCAGAAGACCACACCAGGTGCCAATTATCAGCTATGAACTGAAATCTGAAACTATAATTCTCGTGGGCTCATCAAAGTTAGATATAGGAAGATTAGAAAAACATTGCCTGGTTTGATGAGTCATGATTTCTGCTGCGACACTTGGATGGTAGGGTGAGAATTTGGTGAAAGCAACATAAAAGCATGGATCCATCATGCCTGTATAAACAAATCACGCTGGTGGTATTTTTAATGTGAAGGAGGTATTTTTTGGTACACTTTGGACCTCTTAGTTTTCAAAGAGCATAATTTAAATGAAACAGCCTACCACAGTACTGTTGCTGACCATGTTCACCCATTTATGACCAAAGCGTAATGTGCCATGTCACATAGCTAGTGAGTTCACTGTACTCAAATGGCTTTCAGTCACTGATGCAGTAGAGCGGTGAGTAAATAATAAAGATTTTTTTGTTTGTTTGTTTTTGAAAAGTTAATTTTAATAATCTTCATCTGCCAGCCTTTTTACAGTACAGATGATATGAGGAAACCCAGCACTGTGTAATTTTTGCAGCGTTGGTCCCAACCACCCTGGGGTTGCCCATGTAAACTATTTGCCACAAAGCCACACCTGACACCCCAGCACTTCCACTACACTGTAAACTTACCTGTTAGTTAACACTGCCTGGTCAAAAAGGTTGCCACTTCAGAAGGGTAAAATTTTTGGTGTTGCATCCAGCAAAGAAAAAATAAATACATTATCAAAACATGGAAGGACCTGGAATTTAAAGTTGCGTGAAAAAAAATAAAAAATCAACAGTAAAAACCTAAAGCTATGTTTAGTAGTGAATGGACCATTTCCATTCGCACACACGGTGATGAGAACTCACAGGATTGGGACTATGTTGCTGGGTGGCCACAAGAGAACCACTTGTTAGTGAGACTAATCAGAGAAAAGGGGCATAAAGACTGGACTTCATGTGGGCTGATGAGCTCAGATTGACTCTATTCTAAAGTAACGGGGGCTCACGGTAAAAAGGTCTAAAGCCAGTGTTGTATACTAAAGTATAGTTACAAGCATTTCAAAAGTTTTCAAATTTGACAGTTAGATCAAATTTACAGTGTCTTGTGCAGAGTCAATATTTGCAGCATTGACCCTTCTTTTTTTTTTTCTCTCTTTTCTGCAATTCGTCCTGACACGTTGTCAATCTACTTCTGGGCCACATTCTGTATGATGGCTCCCTATTCTTGCATAATAAATGCTTGGAGCTTCCCAAAATTCATAGATTTTAGTTTTTCTGCCCCGCAGATTCCTCCCCCCCCACCACCCTCTTCCACCTCTTAAAGACTGACCAAGTTCTCAATAGGATTAAGGTCTAGGGAATAACAGCCGCACAGTTATTGCAGCACAGTTACTAAAGAACAGTCCGTAATTGGGGGCCGTAATTACAGCACAGTTACTAAAGAACAGTCACTAATCTTGGACACAAAATGTTTTAAAAAATGCTTGTGCACACACACACATGATCACAATGTTATGGATGTTGACCATACAATGTTGACTATATAAGTGACGCGCACTGAGACCCACGAAAGAGAGAGAAAGAGAAAGAGAGAAAGAGAGCATGCGAGAAGAATCGTTGGCTAAGCGATGGCTCGGCAGACAAAACGCATGCGTACATAACTGTAAATAACACATGACATACTGCTGTACTATTCTGCAAATTGTTTTATTATTTACCACTCACTTTACACTCATTCACACACATTCAAACTTATGTCTCACTTTTGTCTCTTTTTTCATGTATATTAAGTTAAATGATAGTTAATTCATCCAATATGAGAACAAATAAATAATGAAATAATAATAAAAAAAATACTGTAAATAATAAGATATAAAAAGATTAATAAGAATGGTAAAATAAAATGTCTTTAATCTTCCACTTTACTACATGCACATTTTATACAAGAGGTTTAGGACAATGTTTTTGCTGGACTGCACACGGTTCTTTCATCATTTGAAAAGGGAGCTTTAAGAACAGATAAAAGCACTGGTCCTTTTTTTGTGTAACACTACTTCAAAATTTTGTTACTTTTTCATCAGGCTTTAGCTACTTCCAATTAAAAAATAATTAGTAACACTAATGAAACTAAGGAGTGGACCTGAACAAGCAGTATCTGTGCACTCCGTTCTCTCAGATAGCTTATCCTTATATTCCTCTCTACAGGACTCAGACATCTTCTCAGAGTTCTGCTGAACCTTTTTCTATGCTTTAACAAAAGCTTCTGACCATGTTTCAAGCCAAACTTTTCTGCAGGATCTACACTAGCTTCTTAAAGAGTGCCCAAAATGTGTTTGACCGCATCTTGTGCGATTTTACACAAATATTATGACCATATTCTCAGTTTAAAATTAGTATTTTCATTAATACACTGCAGTTTTTACATTAATTAATTCTCTCAACATGTATTTATTTATTTATTTATTTATTTATACGTACTGTGAATGTGCCAGGGTCACAGCACACACTACTAAAGATTTGTATTTTGAAAGTTTAATACTTTCTCTTGACAAAACGAAAGGTATTTATTTAGAGTATCAGGCTGCTATGGTCTATGCTCCAAATATTTTTGTTCATTTTTAATAAAATAACCAACCCTTGTGTATGCACCGATTGCATTTTTCCTGGCCAAAACCGATTTAACGGGAGCAGCCGAGAGATAAAGAAGAAAAACTATGTACTTTTTTTTTTTTTTTTTTTTTAGTTTATTGATTCCAACTAACTTTCATTCACACTACCTTTTCACTCACTCACTCACCTTTTCTTCAATAAAAAAAAAATTTATTGCATGTTTGATTGTAAACATTAGGTTTTTGCAAAAGGACAAAGATAGGCTATAGCACAGAGATTGGAAAGGAAACAATTTTGTTATATACTGTGTTTCTTTTGTGTGGCAATTCATGTATCTCCACACTGACACCAGGGTTAATTTTTTAATTTACTGTATTTAATGTGTTTGCATTTACAGTGTTGCCATTTCTCTATAATTCTGCTGGTTGTGTGCTCTAAAATATTCACACAACACATTGTCTTGTGTGGTAAGAGTAATTATTTCTAGGTATTGTGATATTGTATCGGGAGGGCCAACCCTATCACATGCTTCTAATGAAACACTTTTTTTAAGTGCTGTTCACCCCTCACTTCGAGTGCATGTCCAATCTCTTCCCTAAGGATGGCTACAAGATATTTTTTTATATTCAATTATTTGTCACATGTACTTTACAGTACAGTGAAATGTCTTCTTCGCATATCCCAATTAGGAAACTGGGGTCAGAGCAGGGTCAGCCAGCTTACAGCGCCCCTGGCACATATAGGGTTAAGGGCCTTTGCTCAAGGGCTCAACAGTGGCAACTTGGCGATGCTGGGGCTCGAACCCCCGACCTTCCGATCAGTAACCCAGTAACCCACAGCCTTAACCGACTGAGCCACCACTCAGTCGAAACAGCCAAAGATATCTTGCTTGCTCCTCAAAATTAAACCAGATGTTGGAGATTTGTTAGGCAAGTTAACAATGTTACTACAGCTTAATTTAAATTATTTATATAGCTTAATTAACTTAAAGTTATACAATAAAAAAGCTATTGATTGAAGAAATGAATGAATTGAATGAGTTTAGCTGCTTCAACATGTACAATATGAGCAGATTTGCAAACAATGAACATACTGTACAGTTTTGCTCAAAAAACATACTCAAAGTATTTGATAAACATTAGCATTATTTAAAAAATGACCGATAATTCAAAATATTATTTTCTTATTTAAGAATAGTGGTCATGTAAAGACATTAATTATCACATAGCTGCATGACAAACAACCCTGATCAAAAATGTACATATCCGTAAATATTGGCCACATTATAAAAACACAAGTTGACACACACAGGTTTAAATGGCTATTATAGGGACATTTGCACAACTGGGATTCACTGTAATTATAATTAGTGTCCGTGCATAAATAAGTCAGTGAATATCTCAGCTCATGAGGTGATGCGCTGACTTGGCTAGACACTGCACCGTGTAGAAGACAAAAGAACTGCATAATGAGGTAGTTGAACTTTCTAAAGCAGGAAAAGGATATAAAAATACATCTCAACACTTAAATGCGAGTCAGTATTGTTTAAACTCTGATATTAAAGAGTACCATTAGAGGTCCTGTTGATACTAAAGCAGAGTCAGGTAGACCAAGAAAGATTTCATCCACTACTGCCAGAAAAACTGTTCAGGGTGCAAAGAAAAATCCACCAGAAACTTCAAGAGAAATACAAGCTGCTCTGTAAAAAAAAGTGTTGCTGTTGTTTCAAGGCCTACAAAAAAATTAACTTTATTTAAGGAGAGTCACAAGGCCTACGGTAAAAAGTACGTCAGCCCCGCTGTAAGGCGGGTGGTGAATCTCTTATGTTTTGGGGCTGTGTGAACTCCAGTGACACAGGGAAGTTAATCAAAATTAATGGCAAGATAAATGTGGCATATTATCAGGAAATACTGCCCGACAATTTGCATTCTATAGCACAAAAGCTGAACCGTCCAATGGCTACAGCAAAAAAAAAGGTGAAGGTTCTGGATCTCCTGATCTTAGTATCATAAAGCCAATTTGGGGAGATCTCTAACATGCATGACAATTACAGGAACTCGAGGCAGTTAAATTTCAAAGGCATTAGGTTTAAGGAATAGTTAAAGTTAAATTGTTTTGAATTTAACAAAAATAAATCAGTTCAAGAATATAAACATGATGTCTTTTCACTATTACCTGCCTAAACCCTTTAAAAAATAACTACATTGCCAACTTGAGAAGTCTACAGAATAAAATATGCCTTCTAACATAGTTTTGCAAAAGATTATTCTTTTTTTGATTATAAAGTATCACACCTCTCAAATTTAAGTAAAATGCATGCAGTGTGTGCAGAGGTATAGTTTATAGAGGTATAGCCTTGTTAAAGGTTATGACACCCCATCTTTAAAAACTATAATCATAAATGAAAGATGGAATTAAAGCAACAGCTTTTGCTTCTAATTACCCTCTTAAAAAAAATTGAATTAATTAATTAATTAAAAATAAAAAATAATAAAAAGAAATAAGATGGTGACCCAGGACTATTCTCATTTCCTTTTGTTGCCAGATGCAATCCTAGTATCCTCAGTAGGAGCTGGTGATGACAATAATAACTGTTTTAAGTTAGGCTGACATGCTGGCTAGTAGACGCAATAAACCTTGCATTACACTTGCACTTTTCTGAGCACACCTTGAAACTAAGTGCCTTAATGCAATCTGCGTTTTGAAAAGGCTTTTAGTGGTGACACATATTAGCCAGCATGCAAAATATGGCATGATACATGATACATTAGAACATTGCTGTACAAGGAGACAGGATACACCTACAGTATATGTATTCCAAAACCACCTCAGGCACTACAAAGTTAAAATTCAAAAATTTTGTCATGAAAATATAGACATACGAGTCTCCTCCTGCCTGTTGCACATCATGATCTGACCCATTCAGCACAAAAGTAGGGGAAGGCTTAGCCATCTGAAATCTTAAAAAAGTATGAAAAGTGTGGTTCTTCTGTAAAAATGTAGCATGGCTAGGCTGTATATCCAGTGGAGTGGTTAATACAGACGAAAAATTTTATCACAGTATTTCCAACCAAGTGGACTAAGTTTTCAGATGTAAGTCAAAACCATATGTAAAATATCACAAGCACTTTTGATAAAATAAACTATGATCAAAACAGTAAAAAGTAAAAAATAGTAGATATTAAATAAAAATTGCCTCATCTCCAAGACTGCTCCTTCTGTCCTCAACAACAAATGACAGATGAATAAAACAAATTGTCTGTGTTCATTTGTGCAATATATATAATATAGCCAGTCTGTATTAACGACTAATGTCCTATTCACTCAGGATTAGTATTACCTGGGGACCTTATGTGGTTTGTAATAATTGCGGAGGTCTGTGATCTTAATCCAGTGGCGAATCGGCTAATTTGTAAAAAAAATGATTAGAAAGTGATGGATGACATGTACAGCAGGATGCGGTTAACACTCTGCTGTTTATATCGTACAGCTAGACCTATAACGACATTTCCAAACAATAGCCGATCCAGAATAGTGCACAATTAAGTAAGGAGGTATGGAGGAGAAATGTAAATGACACAAGGCATGATAACTATATTTGTTTCTTTTTTTTAATCCATCTAACCGGACAATCATAAATTCTCTCTCTGCCTCACAAACAGTCTGCCTATGCACAAGCACAGTAAATTCAAGTAAAATCTCAGGCCTCTCTTACCCCGTGTGAAAGCGCCACACAAAACTCAGATGTGAGGGTGTAATTTCTAAATCACACAAGCTCCCCAGATAATACTTATCCTGTGCAAATAGTACATAAGTGACTATCACTTACGAGAGGTGGCCAAAAGTATAAAGAGAACATATGCCGTTATGTATTATAGTTCTCTCTGTGCATAAATCAGGTGATGTGACTACTTAGTTCTAGTCTATCTGGCTGAAGAATTGTGCTAATTAGAATCAACTGGTTTAGTTAATGGATGGGACAAGTATGTGGTAAAACTTTACTTTGTGAAGCCGGGGGTCTACCTCTGCCCAAAGATGACTAAAACGTCACAATTTTCCAATTCCCTTATGAATTCTCAACTGACTTATGAACTTCTGTGGAAAATATCTATACATAATTTTCAGGAAGCAATCATCAGGCATGGATCCAGCAAGAATAAATGATGCAAAAATGACATATTAAATAATGACTCTTGCATAACAATTTCATTGCAAAAAATCTTTATCTTGATAGTCATTCTTTTTTTATTATATGCCATTAAATATTGCCATTAAAAATTTTATTGTATCTAACTCGCATTACATTGTCCTAAGGTATTATACCTTAGGACAATGCTTTTCTTGTATGGGCAATGCTTGCCCGTTAAGGCATTGTTAATAGTCAGCGTATTACACCTCCTGCTCTAACGGACCTCCTTAAGGATCCACTTCACAGATGAAACGAGTGATGTACAGTTCCTGTAATGCAAAATCTATATCACCCATATGAACTATTGTCTATAAGTATTGTCTTATACTTATGTAATTTAAAAATTGCACTCTCTTTTTGCAGACAACCTTGGCACCATGTAAAACCAAGCTGGCAGAGAGCCACTGGGCTAGGTGCCCTACTTCTTTAAACAATGTGTCAATCACCTCCCATATGCTGAAAAGCATGTGTCTGCATTTACTGCTTAGAAAGCAAAAAAAATCTTGGGGTAGAGCTTTATTTTCTAAGACCAACAGCAACACAGATATGAACAGTAAAGTTGTGTGATTTTATTTCCTGCTCAGTTTAACTAACTGAACTAATGTGGTTTTGATTCTGAATCGATTCAAATTTTTAAAAAATATTTAGCTAAATGTATTCATGTTAAATGGTGTAAATTTGAAGATTTTCAAATTTACACCATTTAAATTTGAAAAATCTTCAAATTTAAATTTTTCTCAAAAATAAACCACAGCTTTTACAGAACAAAAAGCAAACTGCCCCAATCTTCTGCAAATATTTGTGTTTTGCAAAAGTATCACTACTTCTCCTTTTGAATATATGGTACATTATGCAATATCTTCACTCTCTGGAGTGTGGAACAAGACTGGAAAAAATAAAAATTAAATAAGGCTTATCCCTTTATATGAAACATGACATTTAACCAAAAAGTTAAGAAGTTATATAGCATCTCAATCCTTATTAAATACCTCTGATAGTTTTCAAAAGTTTAAAACCTGAACAAAAGGTAGCTGCTTGATATAAACGTGTCAGTGAACTCTTGATTCTATAAAACAGAATCAAACTGATCATTGCAATGGCAAAAAGTAAAATGTATGGTCTACCTGTACTGTAATACAAAGCTCTAATTAACAGTAGGGATGCAGCTAACCCTGACTGTCTGGCTTGTAATTTGTCAGCCTAATGTAAGCATGTGACAAGCTGGAGTCAAGCTAGAGCCTGTATAGCAAAGTCATCTTTCCCAAACCTGCCTTGCACTATGGCATAGTGGATTCACAACCAATACTGAGCAAAAGAGCATATTTACTGCTGCAGGCTGCATGTCACATTTCAATCCTGCTTGTGTCACAGCTATTTTAAAACCTGACAGCAGTGCACACAGCCTGACAAAGCCCAATGCAGACTCCTATAATTAAGCTCATTTTTTTAGCCAAGATCACCCTTGAAAAAAATTTATAAAAATCTGGGGCTGGTGTAAATACTCAAAGATGAAAGCAAGAAAGAATGAGAGGCAAGTGTTGATTATAAGTAAACATTATAATACTAACACTACTGACCAGGAAAGCAAAGCTAACAAGTGCCAAGTATTCACATAAGATTCATATAGTGTTCTCCAAAAAGCACACTAGAACATGAACTAAAAATGCACTCACAAACAGCAGAAGATATAACATACCCATGAATAGCTTTGGGGGAAACGGTAGAGGCTCTGCTACTTACCACACAGCTCCATTTGGAGTTCAAGTGGTTAAATAGGCCGTGTTTATGAATCAAACATATGAAAAGGACACGTGTGATAGAATAAATTGACCAATTCATTTTCAGTAACTTCTTTATCCTGAGCAGGAGTGCAGTGGATCTGGAGCCCATTTCAGCAAAACAAGACACAAGGCAAAACATACCCTCCTACACGGCTTTATGACAATAGTTTACTAGAAATACTGCACCCTAAAACATTGTGTATTTTATGTAATTTGTTATTAATTTTAATGTATTTAATGCATGTTTTTTAGTACTAGGGCATGGTGAGCATAGTTACCAGGCGGCATCTCAGCGATTCGTATCGCCCCTGGTGGTCAGGGCGGGTATAACAGGAGCTACATGCCAAGTCTGAGGGGGCGTGTCGCCTACAGAAGCTACTGTACGAATGTACAAGTGAACAAACTTGTATTAACGCCCGTTAATTTAGTATAAATACGTTTATACGGACAGAAAATGCTCTGCCCGCTACTTTACGCCATCCAAATTTGTTATGAAGCACTTTTGCCCCTGATTGCTACGTGTGCAAACAGCAGCTACCGGCTCGAAGCTCAGCATGGGGGAGGGGAGAGGCTGTCCGGCCCTCTTTTCCTCTCCTTAAACTTTGAACAAGTATAAGTCGCCATCTTAAAACAAACGCACATCACTTGCATTTGCGACGTATGAAGGCAAATACCTGTCGACATGGTGTTCTTCATAGACAAACACTAACTTTTTTGCACTTTTTAATACGAGTGTGTAGTTTTGCCAGCAAAAGTACATATTTATGTGCGATTTTATGTAAAGTTAACTTGCACCACATAATGCAGGGTATACACTACACTAACAGTGGGGCATGTGTCATGATACGGTATTTCACTCACCTTCTTTTTGGTGTAGTGCTTCTCCCGACCTGAAGCCAACTGCTTTCCGTTAGGACAGAGTTCTTTACTAGGCTCGCGCAAGCAGCGCGTGTCCACTGTTTGGGTATCAAACCCGTTGACGGTTGATTTCTTTTTCGTTATGACGCCTGTCTTCAGTGAAAATTGCTCGTTGTGTTTAGTGCAGTAGTTTCCCCCGTACAGGACGGTACCGGCGCCGGTGCCCCTCACACTGGCTGGGTTCTTATCGAGGAGGCGCTTCGAAGTCATTTTCAAACAGGCCAAGTGTGTCTAAAGAAGGAAAATATGTCGACAGACTGTACAAGCTAACAAGAAAAGATACATTTAAAATGATTGTCCTGACTGCAAGGCCCAGTAATTTCGACGAAGACACTAAATTTGCACTAACAGTCTAAAACAATGCAGAAATGCAGCCGATAAAGGGAATAGCTGAAACGATTGTTTTGCTTTTCTCCCTGCCCGAACCCACGCCACGCCCACCTTTTCCCCTGCGCGTGCAGCCGGGCGAGATTACGCATAGCCCCGCCTCCCATTGATTCCAATTGGCTTTCGGCGCAGATAAATATTCTATTTTGGCACGCGGCCACTGAACAACAGTCGCTGATTGGATGATTTGGAAATGTCAGCCTGCTGCTTTTCAGCTAGAGACGGGGGTGTGTCTCTGATTTTGCCGGCCGGTGCAGACTGCTGAGAAAACATGCACTGATAGAAACTGTCTGCTGCATGCACAGACTTAGATTTTATTCACATTATTAGTATTAACTTCAGAATAGTTTAATTCTGGTGAACTTTTGCGCATCAGATACGCAATGCCATAGTTAAGCAAATTAACTGGCAATATTTGGAATTATTCATTCACTCATTATCCATACTGCTTTATCCTGTATACAGGGTCACGAGGGGCCTGGAGCCTATCCCAGGAGATTAGGGCACCAGCTAGGGTACACAATGGGCTGGGTACCAACCCATCACAGGGCACACACACACACACACACTACATGCAATTTGGAAACACCAATTAACCTAATCTGCATGTCTTTAGACTATGGGAGGAAACCAGAGTACCCGGAGGAGCTCATGTAATTGTATAAAAGCAAAGCAGGAATCGAACCCTGGAACCTGAAGAAACAAGGCCTCAGTGCTAACCATAACGTCATCATGTTGCCTTGTTTGAAATTACTCACTCATCATCTATACCGCTTTATCCACTATAGTAGAGTCGCGGGGGTCCTGGAGCCTATCCCAGAAGACTTTGGGCATGAGGTGGGGTACACCCTGGAGGAGCAAGGCGACACTACACCACCATGTCGCCTGTTTGAAGTAAGTCTAGATCTATTATATTATACGGGCTTCTTGTAAATAAAGTACATGCATGTGTATAGAATGCTACAGGTCAACCTACAATTTATAGCAATTTGAGTTTCTATTTTTAATTTAACTTTACACACACACACAAAACTGGCTGGTGGGATGTTTTCTCCACATGCTGTTCACTTTAAAAATGTCTTAGATTATTCGGGGGGTTAAACTGTAATAATGTTAACACATTGCTTTAATATGCAACTTTATTAAAAAAAATTAAATTACAATTTATTGTTTTTTTGGTAAAAAACATTTGACAAAGGTATATTACTAAGATAAAAAATTACATACTAAACACAGACAAACACTGCACTAAGCCGATCCTGAACAAATGCATAAGGATGTACTGCACGATATAAGATCTGTACTTAATCAGGCTTTTGGAGTAGGAGGAACAAGAGGGAAACCTCTGGAAACAATGCAATATTATATGCCTCTTCCTGACCTGTTCATTATTGCATGAATTAAACACAAATTTTGGGACAACATTATTTTTATAGAACATTTTTATTCTCCATTAGAAGAAGTACAGTACCAAGTAGAAAATGTATTACGTTTTATAAAATGCACACACATGCAAGATCAACCATTCAAAGAACACAGAAACACATGCATGGCAGTGGTGCTAGTACTCTTAACCAATATTAATCTTAAATGCTGAAAATCACTAATCACATACATTTCATTTTTAAAAAAATAAATAAAAATCAGATTTGATCTTGATATAGTATATCTGTAGAATTTGTTGAAGATACTGTATTTGACATAACCTGTCATATTTAAATTTATACTTATATTCCCCAGGTTGGAGGAAAAAAAAAAAGGACAATATGCTCTACAACTAATCTGACCTCAATCCCTGAGCTAATTATTTAATTAAAACCACACAGAATTTTCTCAAAGTCTCTACTGTAAATAGATTAATAGTTATGTTTTTGCATAAGACACATAGTGTTCAAATCCCAGACTATAATGCGTCACACAGCATAGGTGTTTTTTTTTGTTTGATGGTTTGTTTGTTTTTTAATTGATGGGGTTGCCTGGAAGTTGAGGTGTGATTGCCCTCTAGAAGTGTGGTGACTTTGCTTTCATCAATCCCTAGGAAGATAAAGACTTCTTTAAAGGTCCACCAGTAAACCCTCATTTAAAGACGCTCTACTCTGGTCATTGCATCTTAACCACTCACCCTAATCTGTCTCTTATTTATGATTCTTCTTAACAACTCTTTCCCTCCTCTACTTTTTTTTTCCACTTAACAAGGAGAAGAGGCGAGTTGCATAATTCTACCAACTTCCTTCAGGCTGAAGAAGCTACTTGGATGAGTAGTGGAATAGTTCATCCTAGCAAGATATACCAGTGACTGGGGCTGGTGATATTTTTACCTAATCATGTGTTAAGCGCTTTTTTTTGGCCAGCCAGCGGCCAAAGAAACCAAAGGGCATTGTCCAGATCTGGCATCTCTGAGGGACTTCTTAGATGCACAGCCATTATAGACTTAAAACCATAAAGTAAACTGTGCCTGCCAAACAATGGATAGGGGATGTATTCCATGTCATTTGAAAAAAGAAACAGAAACTGCTACAGTATACTAGAATTATTTCTTTTATGGCTTCAAAGTCTGCCGAGAGGTAAAAACACCAACAGAAACATGCACAGCTATCTATAACATCTAAAATATCCATACATAACTTTAATTAACAAAATAACCTTCTTCACTTGTGCAAAATAGTGAGATTAAAAGAATATAATGGTGAAGACAGATCTAGTGAGATCTTGTCAAGGAAGTGTGTTAGCCTGGTGCTGTAACACAGCCGAGAAGATAGATTTGGTTCTTTGCCTTTCAGAGCTATAAAGGTTGACTTTATCAGTTTCTATCTGACTATGAATATCGCTTTAGTCTTTGTTCATTTGTCTTTGTTCACAACATAAATATATTCTCTTAAGTATATATTGTATTGCAGCGAATCGCAAAACTCTCAATTTGGATCACATCAGGGATTTGAGCCATGGGTATGTTTAGAACTGCGAGAAAGGAAAACATATTTTTGCTTCCCTTATCTTACTTATAGAACTTACTGTAAAGAACACTTAAATGCGAAACATTTTTCCATGATCTCAAAAAATTAGTTCCTCTAATATTTAAATAAAATCTAAAAATTAAATATTCAATACTCAATTGTTAAAGTTCAATATGAGGAAAAATATTTGAATCAGATTTAATCAGAATAAAAAAATTAATCAGAGTGGGCAGAGCTTCAGCCCTATCTAGGTGGGATTTTGTCAGTGCGGCCCTGAAAAGCACAGAGCAAGTGCGAGATGGAGAGATTTAGAAAGCACACAAAATATTTTGCACTGTAATGGTTAAACTTTGCAATAAATCTGCAGTTCATGAGTTTTAAACCATTGGGAGTAATCCTTGTGGATCACGTGTGCATTTCCGTGCATGTGTGCGTGTGCGTGCATGTGTGTGTGCCTGTCACAGGTAAATTATAGACAGATGCACCTGAATCATCACTGCTTTATACACCATGTGTGTATGCGCTTTTGTTGCAGTCTCATGTTCTATTTTTGGATTTCTGAATTTACATGTACCCAAGATCTCTATAACCCTGTGACGTACATCTCCATGCCATCTTTAAAAGTGAAGATGGTGGTGGTGTTGGTACTCTGCTTCACATCACCAATGGTCTCATAAAAGTTCTCACAGGTCATGGCCCTCTCTGGTCCCTTCGAAGGCCCGCAAGGCGACTTCTTTGGCTTCAACGTGCTGCTGCACAGCATCTCTCGTTTTTGCATGGGGTTGATGGTTGCATAGGCCGGGTCTGAATCAAGCGACTTAGACCAAGTTTTCTCTCCCACTGCTGCATAATAGTGCTCCCTTGATGGCACTGATACAGGTTCCTCAGGGTCCTTTTCTCCAGAACCTATTTGCCCACTCATCTGTTGTGTTGACTTCAGGTTTTGTTTCTTCAGGGGTTTGCAGACAGTGGAGTATGTCTCAAAGATCTGCCGAGAGAGAAACCATAGATTAAGAAAAAAAAATAAAAAATCAAAGTAGATTGCATGACACAAAACATGCTGAGAAGCAAAGCACTTGTGTCCAGAAAACACATTTATAAAATGATTTCTGTAGAGACACCTGGAGAGGAAATCTCATTGTTACAAAATAATTATCCCAAAGTGAGTGTAGGTCCTTTGACTAATCTAGTCTAGTTATCCAGATTACCAACATTCACATTGCCTGCTACTTATGCTATAAAGTTTTAATTTGTTCACTTTCATTCAGCAAATGCATATAATCCTTTTGGTTGAAATATTCCCTCAATTACATCTAGACCTGTCTAAACATGTCCTAACAAGTACTCTGTGTGTAACTCGAGCTTGCAGGGGAATGTATGCTAAATAAATATCCTTGCTTACAGCACAATTATGACCCACTTTGACACTGAGAGCCTGTGCCAATGTAAACGCTCTTATCATCTCGGACTGGCTTCAGTGTTACCTAACTGCCAGATAATCCTGTTAAACTTTTACTTCAAGAGCTGACCAGAGAGAACATGTGCAATGTGGAATGAGAAAGTATAATGAGGAATTCAGCTCAGTTCACATTCACACTGTTCACAGTTGACCTTTATGGCATTTAGAGGGTGGTGAGAGAAAAGGATACTTGGAAACACAATTATGTCAGACAAACTGCTATAGCTGTGGCATTCTGTAAAAAGTGGAAAAAGACGATGAAGCCAACACATAACCCATAGACTCAGAGTTTAGCGAGTGCTTCTGCATCTGTCTAATAGTGTTAATAAACTAAGCCACTTTGCTTTGTGTTGAAAGATGTTTACTCTGCTGTGTGGGAGTAAAAAGGAGTCAACACACACAAGTTCCAAACATTACAAACTTGCAGCTGTTGAGATAGCCTTAAGAGGGTTGTTCATTATGTCAGACTGCCATTTAGCCCTACTATAAGGAAGCATACTTGACAGTGATTTGACGCAGCACTGGCGAAAATGTTTATGTCTGGCTTGAATTTCTACACCACCTCAGGGGAAGCATCACTCTCCTGGGTGCGTGAGATGTTTCCACAGCAAAGCTGCTGCAGCATTGCGCTGACCCTGTAAGTATACAGTATGTGTACTGTGCTGTGCAGGGATGAAGGGAGTCATAAAACAGAAGTTTCAAAACTTACAAAAATGCAGCTTTTGGAAACGCCCAAAGAGCTCTGTTAATTTTTCATTTTTTATCTTTCTCTTTCTCGCTCTCTCACTCCCTTCTTCCCTTCCTCTCCACTATCCCTCTCTGAAATGAACTGAAATGACAGAAATGTTAATCCTGGTGGTACTCCATCCTTTTAACGATAGCAATATCATACTTCAGTACATCTATCCTGAATGGCAACTAAGCTTATTCTTTCCATCTGTTCTTTATTTTTTCACATCTGGAGATTGTGCCAGCTTCAGTAGACAAAGGCCAACCCTGCGAGAATCCTGAGGCATCCAGAGAAGGACCAGCTCCAGCTGGATTCTGCTTTATGATGGTTGGAGCTACGCATGCTGCTCCTGTGCTTCCAGTGACCCAGACCCCATCTGCCCTCTGCACCTACTGACTCCCTGTGCTGAACTGGACTTCATGTTAATTTAAATAACTTCTGTTATATTAACCTTTCACCTGCATAACACACATGATGTTATTTCTATCTGTTATCACCCAGATGAGGATGGGTTCCCTGATTGAGTCTGGTTCCTCTCAAGGTTTCTTCCTATTGCCATCTCAGGGAGTTTTTCCTTGCCACCATCACCCTTGGCTTGCTCTTCAGAGACATTTCATTCATTCATCTCATTATTATCTGCACACTTCCAAATATTTTCTTTTCTAAAAAATTCTTTTATTTTTGTGAAGCTGCTTTGAGACAATGACCATTGTTAAAAGCGCTATATAAATAAAACTGAATTGAATTGAATTGAATATGCTTACCGTATGTAATATATGATTGACATTTACATGTGCTTTTACAGTACATATGTAATCTTCTACAAACTCCAGGTAACTGCAAAGTTATCTCTGACAAAAGAAATTCCAACAATTTTACCATCTGGTTACCATCTTGTGCATGTTCATGTCAATAACTCTACTACAAAGGCAAAGTAACCTCATGAGTTTAAGAAATTCCAACATCAATGGTCATGTTTCCCTTTGGAACCTTTTGTCTGGCTTTAGTAGTATTTGACTGACAGACTGTGGATGATTTCTTATAACTCTCATCAATAGCAGAGGTGTTGTTTTGACACATAGATACCCTAAAACAGTAGAAGACAAGGAACCATTTCACCCTGACTACACGACTGCATGTCCATGCTCAGTAGTACGGAACTCCATTGGCAGCATGGCTTACAGTGGAGTCCATGACAATGAAACATTCCTTGTTGTGTTGTCTGTCACAGTGGGACCGTGATTTTTATCCTATTCATAGTCTATGACCCCTTACAAGTGGCCCAAAAATCTGCTCACAACAGCAACTGTTCCAAATAAATAGCTGTTTCTATGACATAATATCTGCTCACTCACTTACTCACTTACTCATCTTAATCCTGTATTTAGGGTCGCGGGGGCCTGGGGCCTATCCCAGGAGACTTAGGGCACAAGGCAGGTTACACCCTGGACAGGGTGCCAATCCATCACAGGGCACACACACATACACACACTCATTCACACAGTTTTGGACTGTGGGAGAAAATCAAAGTACCCAGAGGAAACCCACCAAGCACGGGGAGCACATGCAAACCATGCACATAGAGACAGGAATCGAGCCTGGCCGGGAATTGAACCGTGCACTTAGAGACAGGAATCGAGCCTGGCCGGGAATCGAACCCGGACCCTGGGGGTCCAAGGTGACAGTGCTAACCACTACACCACTGTGCCGCCTATAATATCTGCTCTACAACTCAAATAACACCAAGGACCAAGGTAAGGACCAAGTGTGTCCTTAACAAGGAAGATTCTGCAGATTGACCCTTGCTGCCAAATGGAGTTCTTGGATCTGAGATACATAACTTTAAGCAGGAACACAGGGTTTAGCCACATAGTCACTCAGGATAGCATATGCAGGATAACATTATAAGTCACATTCAGTTTTCCCAGCAGTTACCATTGATGAGTCTACTACACTACTAGTCTTCCCCACTCACTGAGGCACTGAATGCCACAATGTGGGTGGGGAAGGGTAGTCAGTCTGGGAACAAGCGGATCACTAGAGGTTACAGTACTGTTTGCCTGAACCCTCTGCTTTAGAGTGAAGGCAGAGGCTAGGACATTGACTTGGTATGCCTATCACCAGAAAAAGGACACCCCAAAGGGAACTGCTTTAAATAATCCGTTAAAGACCACTGACATTCCTCTGAACTAAAAAAGGGTATGTGGAGTGGAACCATGTTCTACCACGGGACCTAACTTTGTCCAGAGAAAAAAAATATTTTCTTGGAAAAGCTAGTTTCTCAGTTTTGTTCAATATAGGGAAGGCTCTGAGACAGACTGAGCAGAATTTTAGTCTACATTCGTCGTCCACTATATGAGGAACACCTGCACATTAGTGCAATTGCCAAACCAGCCAATCCAGTGGCAGCAGGACAATGTTGATTAAGCAGATATAAGTAAAAAAAAAAAAAAAACAGGATGGAAAACCAACTCCCAGCCTCAGTGGGACAACTGACAACTTTTGCCAGTGTTCCTTCTGTCTAAGCATTAAACATTCAAGCTGAGAAATGTAACAATAGGTTATCCCTTCACCTGGGAAGAAACTAAGTTTTTATGTTTTATTTTCCCATCTATGCCCATGACATCAGAATCTCAGCCCATTCTGTTCAGATATTGTCCACACAAGCATAAATTACATTTTCATATGCTGATGCATAGTGGAATTAGCAATTCTGTAATTAGCCACAAAGAGCAATATTCCTCTTCAGTGGTACTGTAGCCTAGGTGTAACAGTTAAAACTCAGTTAAGGGGATGATCACATGATGAGTTGGGTCAGCCAGGAGTGACATAAGCCACAGCAGGCAATTAGAAAGTCAGAGGATAGTAAAGTTTCTACTAAGTAAGAGATACTAAGTGTGAGACATGACACAGCTTCCATCAGGAAACCTTCCATCATCCAACTGAAAAAATCTGTATGAGATTACAAGCAGCTGGTAAGGACAGGTGCACATTTAACTCCAACTGTCATCACAAGCTGTTATGCAGATAACCTAAAATTTATTAGCAGTTTTACAATGAATTATTAAACATTAATTATAATTATCAAAAATAGAAATTAATAATTATGAAAAACATCTCATAACTTGTCAACAATATGGCTACCATTTGCTAATCAATACAAATTGTGATGTAATTTGACCTATATGAATAATCAATCCTAGGATTTTTGGCCTATCTTTACAAATGTGATTCCAACTTTAGGAGAGTGTTAATGCCAATAATTATGAAAAATATGTAGACATTTGTAAAAAGTATAGCAATAATTCATACTGGCGTGCTGGAATTTGCATGAAACCTAAAATACACTATTTACAGGTCAAAATTATGAAGTCAAAGTTACAAAATTAGAGTAGACAGTAGAGCTAAGGTCAATTACTGTTTCTATAAAAACATAAGCCCAATCAAGGTTTAATTTTGCATGACATTTTTATGTTCTAATCTGTAAATGGATTTTTTTATGGTAACCCAATTAATGAAAACATCAAATCAATCAGATTTAAGCAGGTGTTTAAAAAAAATTAGCATTAAACTATTATTATAGAACAAATGATCAGATTATGGAAGGGCTTACTGCTACCTGGTGCCATGTTATTCAAATTCGGCTCTTTATGTTATGCATCCACATTGAGGGTAAGCAGCAAAAGTCTAGTTTTGCGATTGCCTCAGCCACAATCTTCTGATGGTCAATGAGTTTATTAAGATGCATGTGAATTTCCAACAAAGTTGTTTTAAAATGTTTTTTTGGGGTAGATTAATGAGAAGGAATCAATGCTTTGTTAAAGCTGCAAGGAGCTCTGGAAAAAACAGACACGTAAAAGGAAATGAAACTGAATTACCATGAAATTAATTTGGCTTTATTATTTGAATTATGATTACTGTTGTAATGTTTTGGCAGCATGATGGCCTTAGTATAAAGTTACAAAAGTGTTGACAGCTGGTCAGCTGGAAAAAATATTTAATCTCAGTGTTCTTATTTTCTTGCACATATTTTAGCTTTGATTTTTATAAGGCTTTGTGCTTTTGTTATAAATATAAAAACATATTTATGTATGAAATTACTATCAAACAAGAGGTTTATCATTAAAGGAAGCCCTAAAGTACAAATTTCATTTTGTGAGAAAAATTTATAAAAAGATTGGCTCAACAAATATGGTCTTAGTCTAATCTGTAAGTGCGATGGCTTGCTTTGCAGTGTGATAATATTTATTCCATAGCTCTACCCCTAAATTTAATTTAATATTAGAATTAGAACTACAGTATTTCTCTTTTTTGTGATAAATGTTATTCGACTTAGTGACATTTAAAGAGAGTTGGCCATAATCGCCAACTGCAATTTCTAAAGTAAATACCAACTTTCTAACATGAACGATAGCTAATGATAAAATCAACTTACTGTACCATTAAATTGATGCAAAAAAAAGAAAATTCTCTCCATTTATCTGGCGTCTGTAACAGTGCTCTTTACAATGCCCAGATTAAAATAAATAATTGTGGGGTTTACAAATGTCAAATTCCATACAGATTTTACTGCTCTTTTTAGTCCACTTAATCTCAGCCTTATAGCATTAAGTCGACACAGTAAAATTGTAGAAGCTAACTGGCTTTCAAAACAGTCTTTCCATATGTGCAGTACATTAATTGGTGCTTTGTGGATCCACCCATAAAGTGAGTTTAGATATTACAATATAAAAATACATTTCCTTATTTCTATTACAGGGTTTATAATAGATGGAAACTAAAAGAAACATACACACAATTTTAAATACTTGTAATAAAACATCTTCATAGAGACATCATAGACAGAGCAAGCCATAGACAGAGTAATACTGTTTTATCTACTGTATCACTGTTTCAAGTTTTTTGCTGTCACTGCACATAAGGTTTTTCCCTCATGATTGCTGATTCATGAAAACTAATTGTGCTAATGTTATTATTATTCTGAACTTTTTTTTCCCTGCGAAAAGATGAAACCATATATGAAACTGTGCATATGAGAGAGAGTTTGAGCATGTGAAAATATCAGGGATTAGCAGCAAAATTCTGGCACTATAATTACTACAATAAATTAATCTATGGCTCACATGCACTGACCATTGGGAGAGATCTGTACTTTTTGACGTACGTATGTACTACCGTCCATCATATCTAGCGTTTAGAGATGCACAGAGATTTGTAACACAACAAGTAAATCACCAAGAAACAGAATGGCGCACAATAATCGTTTAATCTCAGTTAGGCTGTTTTTATAATTTGTCAAAAGCTAATTTTTTAATTGAATGTAAAATGTGAACACTAGCACATCCATAGATTTTTTTTATTAAACTGTAGTAAACTGCAACAGTAAAGTGTTGTCTGGTGTTTTTTTTTTTTTTTTTTTGTAGAGGTAATTGTTATTTACACTCATTTAACAGCTTCAATAGCTTCAGGCCATCTATTGGTTCCGAGGAAACAGCCTCAAACTTGCTGTCAAATTACAAAGGTAAGTTTAATCCTCAATAATTATTAAAATCATGTTGAAATTTGCAAACACTTAGGCAGCTTAAACTGAGGACTGGTTATATGGGCCAACATGAAACTTACAAGGGATTTTCAGGCTAAGGCGATGAAGGTAGGCAAAGTTTGAAGTACAGTATGTCCATACAGGTGAAGTTCAACAGCAACTCAAGTAGCAGTTTCCCCAGGAACCAAATGTCATACTAAACTAAAATCTGGTTTATTTAATTGTTCTGGTAATCTGTAACTGGATACAAATCAGCATCAGATTTTACTTTCAAAACATGTTGCAATGTTATTTTGTTCAGTGATTTCTTTTTTACATTCTAGAACACTGGATTTTTTCAAAACTATGAAATAACATGAAAAATTAGGCAAATTAACAACAACAACAACAGCCAGTTGTTATTTTCGGCCCAAACTTTTGAGTGGTACTGTGTTTCAGACTCATTAAGTTTTATGAGGAATCCTCACAAGACTGGGGTTTTTATTGGTTTTTATTATTTTTATTTAAAAAAATCCAGCATAGACCAGCATGATTAATATGCTAGTCTATGCTGGTTAATCCTGGTTAGTGCTGATCTGGGGCTGGTTTAGCTGGTGGCCACCAGCAAGGTTTTGGTAGTTAAAATTAGTTATCATTTTAGCTTATTATCTTGTATTTTAATAGCTAGTACTGAAAATAGTGTGTGATGTAAATACATGGACTGTTTAGTGTTATCTTATGTTAATGCATTTACATAAAAGAGTCAAAAATAATCCATTCACCAAAAACATGTAAATACTTTATTTTACATTTAATAAATATCTGCTGGGTTGTTCGAAAAACACAACACAAACCTTTTATATAAATGCACTGGCAATAAATGCATATTTTTAAAAAGTAATCAGTGGAAAAAAAAACTAAAAAAAAAAAAAACAGCATAGACCAGAATAGCTGGTGACCAGCTTGACCAGCAATTATACCAGCATATGTTGTGTTTGGTTGCTGGTCACCAGCATACCAGCACCAACATATGCTGGAATAATTGCTGGTCAAGCTGGTCACCAGCTATGCTGGTCTATGCTGTGTTTTTTTTCAGCAGGATGGGCTGTGTAACAAGGCAAGAACTGGCCACTTTTTAGAATGCTGACTGTGGCTTGTGGCTATTGTTATTTTTTATTGTTGTTGTTGTTTTTGTATGATAAAAGAGGAAGGGAGCTAAAAATGAGTGAGTTTGTATCTTATTTTATTTATTTCCTGTAAACAACCCTTGACAGAAGACAGTGCAAGAAAGTGATAATAGACAATGTGTGTGTGTGTGTGTGTGTGTGTGTGTGTATGAGTGACAGAGAGAGAGAGAGCATGAGTGGTCATAAATGCCAGCAGTACAAATAGTCCGAATCTGGAGACCGTAGCTTCCCACCACCCTACTGCAGATGTCAGAAAAGCACTGTGTGTAATTTACCTCTGTGGAGCAGGCATTGCTGTGGCCATTGCTTTGATCGCTCTCTTCCGGAGGCTTCCATATGTACTCCTCTCCATTTCCCTTGGACACTGCCCCCTAGTGGCCAGATAAACAGTTTTAATCTATCTAATGTCTATACTTTCAATTAAATAAAAAAATTTGTTTATACCTAAACTATATAAGTCTATACCATTATCTACTATACATCTTTAAATTTGCTTTAGTGCTGGATAGTTATAATTCAGCAAATTAATTAAAGTTTATGAATTTCAAACTGTTTTAATCAAAATATGCATGTTTATTTACACATATTTAATTTTTTAAAAGTAAAACATCTATTAACTATACATCCATTAACTATAAAGCTCATATCAATAAAGAGGAAACACAATGCTCTCATGACTTAAATAAATTTCCTACTGCATTACTCCCAAAAACATAAATATACAGTGGTACCTAGGCATACAAAACTAATCTGTTCCGGAGGCGAGTTCTTAAGGTGAAATTTCTTATTGCAAAACTCATTTTTTCATAAGAATTAATGTAAATGCAGATAATCTGTTCCAGCCACCCAACAATATTATCAATATTACCAATTTACAAACATAATCATATTTCTTGCATATAAAACCAATTAAACCAAAAAACGACATGTAAATTGAGGAAAATATAAAAATAAATCCACATTAAACCTTACTTAACCTTAATGTATGTTTCGTCCTGGCACCTCCTGCTTGAAAAACACAACTGAAAGTGGTTTCCTTATCTTCTTGCTACCGTACTTGCAAACATTCTATAGACCCATGGTGTTATGTCTTGACTAAATCTTGCACAAATAAAAAAAAAAAAAAAAAAAAAAAAAACCACAAAAATATTTGTAAATTAAGTTGGCTTTCCAATTGACTGTGTGTGAACTTAGCCAGGGTTTGGTTCGGCTCGGTTCATTTGCTCGTACGCCAAGGCAAATTTCTTGCTAAATTTTTAATCTTTGTATGCCTAGGTATCACTGTAAATAAAAAAAAATAGTAAACAGGCAGATAAACAGACAAAAATTAAACAATGAACAGGCAGCACTTTGCCATGGACTGAGCTTGTAAAAAAGAATATCTGACAGTCATATGAAAAAGAAGTCTATAAAAGAAAAGCTATATAACACATCGTAAGTCACAAAACAAAAAAAGCACTTTTTTTTATATATCTGTTATGAAGAAATGTAATCCGTTAGCAGTTAATATTTAATCACCGTCCAGTGTTTAGTGCAGGGTTTAGAACTTGGATGCAGAGCCAGTGATGAAAGGTTACAAGCATGAATGGTTGCTGTGTGTCCAGCAATGTATTTCTCTGACTGAAGCAGTTACTATCTCAGCATTTCCTCTCTACTAATACTAACACACACTGAAGCCTATGCAGCCTGCCAAAAGCCCTCTTACTTACAGTAAGTACTTCATTGTGTGCTGCATTTGCACATGCACACAGATCTGCACATTGCCATTCACAGGCTCAAATATAAAATGCACTTTGTAGCAGCGGGAAAACATGCAAAAGTGCAACCAATCTCTCTCTCTCTTTCTCTCTCTCTCTCTCTCAAACACACACACACACCACTCACACACAAGAATATACATACCTATACACTGCTGGGGTCATCTGCTGTCTACAATGTCGATGTTTAACATAATTAATTTATAACAAAAAGCATATCCTATGCAGATTCCCTTTCGACAGTTCAACAGTAACCCACCCCTAAGCATTTCACTGTGTAGGGCTGTGTGTGAGACAAAAAAAAATTTGAATTTGATTTTAAGATTCAAATAAGCATTTATGTCTTTTTGTATACCAAGCAATGGTATATGGATCCTAAGTACTAGCTGCATGCAAAACTGGTCAAAGTAGAGTTTATGTAGCCAAGTCCAAATGTTAACACCAACATCAGCTGCAAGCTAACCGTAGATTTCCCATTAAAAAAATTTAAGCAGTAAACAGTCTAATAAACATACTTTTTTCCCCCATTGGCCAGCTCTAATGAAGTTGAGGGAATGTGTTACTGGCCACATGTTGTGACTGAAATCAATTTTGCAATCAGAAAACATGGCTATTATAGTACACATATACAGGCTATAGCTTAAAATTTAATTGACCTTTAATTGATTGGTCAAACAGTTAGACAGCCACATGTTGTAAAAACCACACAAGGTTGTTTGCAACGGAACTTTTCATTTGAAAACCTCTACATATCCTTCTTTCAGAGGAATTGAACATTCACATTTGAGGCAAAGCACAATAAGGAAGGGCCACATTCCAAAGCGAAGGTTAGTATGTCCTGAAAAGCCAATAGCACTGTTTTAATCCAATTTTGCAGAGTGATAAAGCTGCCACAGTCAAGAAATACAAAAACTCCCAGAATTAGTTAACTAAAGTATGTTTTGTATATAAATAAATATTACTGTAAATTGGAGTGGGCAGGGCTAATTGATTAAATTTGCTAAAATATGGGTTGTGCCAAGGAATTGGCACTAACAAGAAATTTCCCTGTGGTTATTAATAATTTTTTTTATGTTAACAAAAACATGAGCATTGCCCCCTAGTGGCTAATTTCGGTGAAACTGCATCAGATAATAGTGGGCCCATACTTGAACCTACCATTCCATTTTTATAACTATACTGTAGTTTAACATTAACCTTATCAAATACCTGGCTAAATCCACAAAGTGGTGCTAATTTACAGAGTGGTGGCCATGTTTTTAGGAATTTATATAATTAATTATAAATTCGGACACAGATGCAAAAGACCAAATGTGAGCTCCGTTGGTTTCACGGTCCCTCAAAAATAGCTATCTAACCTTAGCTCTATGTCTACATGGCCATGTCTTGACAAGTTAATAAATGACAAATTGATAAAGCTACAAATTTATAAATCCTTACATTTCATAGATGTTTAAATGTATACCGATCAGCCATGTCATTAACACCACCACCAGTTGAATTGAATAACATTTAAAACTGGTGACAGTATCATGGCCCAATCTCTTCATCATTCATGCGGGACCAAAGCCAATCCGTCTGGTCTGATCACACAGGTAAGCAGCCCAAATAGGCGAAAAAAAGTCAATGCTAGCCATAAATGAATGGTACTCAGTGCACCACTGCTGTCCACATTTGGAGCCCAACAGGCAAGGACCCCAAGACCACTGATCTGGCCCCCAAGTTCCCTAGTCCCCATCTGATTGAGCACTTACTGTATGAGATGCGCTAGACAAAAACATTTCACCCATAGACGCCCCATCCTGCAACAGACAGCATTAAAAAAATCTAGTTCCGACATCCTCGTGGCAGATAACAAAGAAACACACCCCCAGAGACGCTGAGGAGCCCTATACCGAGGGGCCAGAGCTTTCCAGGTGGCACAAGGGTAAACCAAAACCTAGGTGATTTTTATCTATGCTATTTAAGGATTAAACACATCATCTACAATAAACTGTCTCTTTGTCTTGGAGCAACCCAGTCACTGGGAATCTCCATGCTGCTAGATCATGCAAACTGTCATCCTTCTCATCTGACACAATCCACCATATTTGCAGCATTCATTCATTCATTCATTCATCTGTTCGTCATTCTCTCCTTCTCAGTGGGCATTGCACGGGCAAAAGGATGGTCAGCCCAGCTTTCTCTATCTTAGTTACATTACGTGACCTCCTATGAGAACCTCAAACATTCCCACATCGACTGGGAGATCAGCCCAGACTTTTCTATCTCAGACAGATTCTAGGTCCTCCTGGGGACCCTACTGCTCCCAAAGCAAATGTAAGAAATAATACTGTGTCCTGGGTTTTCCCTGGGCTGTTATAAACATAATCCTATTATTTTACAGCTAATTGACTCATGGTCCTTTGTTTCCGTGTTTACCTTGGGGAAGCTGGGTATGTGGAAAGGCTCCATGGCTTTTCTGGGAACAGTGCTGCTGGATGACTCTGATGTATTTTCCTCCTCTGATTCTTCCTGCCTCTTTCCTCTCTCCAGCTTTCTCACCTTCCTCACAGAGGCATATTCAGCCATTACTCCTCCTTGCCCTGCCTCATTCAGCCTCTTACTCTCCACTCCTCCTCCTGCTGCTTGTTTGTTCTCAGTAATTACTTGGTTTGGATCTAAATTCAATGGCGGTGATAGAGGAGGAGCTCTGCACACACCAACCCTTTCATACAGTCCTTCATCCTCTGGGTCAAAATGGTCATGCTGCTCACTCTCAGGGCCAGTGAGGTTACAGGTTAGTTGATCGCTAGATGCTGAAGTGTAGAGGGCAGTGGTTGAGCGGTGACTTTGCAACAACAGTAGGTCCATACTGACTGGTCGTTCCCTAGGGGCACCTATCAACAACACAGATTTGTTACTCACTGATAAAGCAGTAAATGTAATAGAGATATGTTTTAACACATGCAAATCAGTCTGCAGTATTTGCATTTTATATATTTCTGTGTATAGTGTGTCTATGTTGCATCAATGATATGTTCACCAACTATGTACATATACACTGATTAGCCATAACATAACACCACGAAACTTTAACAAACCCTCCCAACCCCCCAAAAGGGGCTACAGCTGCCCAGGTGGCACATGGCAACCCTAAACCATACTGCATGTGTGGTTTTTAAATACCACAAATGCCACTGAGAATTCATCATTCTACAGCTTATTTATATCATTCTGTAGCCTGTTTAAAGATTGGTCAATGTGTGAAATTACATGATGAAGTGTTCGGTGTACGAGTGATTAGCACATTTATCACTTCTATACATATCATCTGTTCAATTTCAGGGTTCATTTTTTTGCATGGGAGGGTGCATATTTGCATTTCAGACCCATTTTTGTGTGTACACACTCTGTAAAGAAGAACCCAGAACCTCCACAAAGGCAGCTTAGTGAAAGCTCAGCATGGGGACATAAGTGTGTGTATGAGTGTGTCTGTGGATGCCCAAAAGATGAGCACATTATTTGACATCAACAATGCAGATGAGGTACCTGCTGGTATCACTGTGCATCCCGAGGCTGATATTCAAGCATGATTTCTTACCATCATTGACAAGGTATTTAACAAAATTTTCTAAATGATCTCAATTAAACTGAACATGTATTCCAAATTAAGAATTTAGAATAGCATGTAAATTTTTTTTAAAGGAGAAGTAATCTCCTTTAAAAAAGCTCATAGAGCATTTGATTGACATTAGAGGTGAAATCATTTACAACAAGAATGACTACTGACTATGACTAATTACTAGCTGACCTCCAACCAACTGAGCATGCTTTTCGCCATTTGAAGGCAAAAAGACCCAAACACAAGCAGGAAACTCAAATGATTAGAATCGATTTATTAGATATGTATGATTATGATACTTTCTACGCAGAAAAATGGCTATCATCACTAAATTAAAGGTAAGTCTTTTGTTTTTAAGCTGTTACTTACAAACTCATACACATATGAACACACACACACTTTGCACTCACCGTTTGCACTGCAGGGCAATCGGTGCAACTCATGCAGGCGTGTGTCTGATTTACTTATGGACCTCAGCTTGGACTGGCATGCTGAAGCAACACGCTAAAACACACACACACACACACACACACACACACACACACACACACACACACACACACACACACACACACACACACACAATAAGACACACACACACATTTAACACATGACTGTACTGTTTGTGTGTTATGCTTCAACGTGTGCATGTTATCAGCATAAATCAACAACTTACCATGTCCTTCTTTTGACTCCCAATACTGGCATGACTGTGTTTACTTTTACTTTTTCTGCAAGAGCAAAAAGAAAATCATAGTTAATGCTAGATAAAATAGTTTATGAAGAAACCTGGCCCTTAAAACTTGAAAAAATTAAGAGAATGGAGAAACGTGCCCTACTTAAATGTAACTTTTCCATGTACCCATGTCTCTCCTTAAAGCTTCTCTTTTCAACCCCCTTATTGCTTTTAACTTCTTTCACTTTTTCACTTCAAAATCTGTTGTATCTGATTCTTGCACACCTCTGACAGTTTGCATGTGAACATTAAAAGGCCTAAACACATAGCAGTTGTTAATCTGTGCTCCAAAGGTATAAAAGTAATAAAATCTCTTGTGAACAGTTGAGATTGAGATGTGTCTGCTACTTATGCGCGCTGTAAGCAACAGAGGCAGGTTTTGGTCTTGCTTTTGTAGAAATGTAGAAAATAAATCCAAACTTATACTGAACAGTTGTTAGTAGTCATAAATATTTAGACTCCTGTTTAATCTGCTCAATAACCCACTTTACTGAATAGTGTGTCACTATTATTTAGGCTTGTGACCTGATGTGCTTTGGTCAGTTTGGGACACAGTATTGAATTCTAGCAGAAGGTGCACATGCACAGCAGTGAGTTTAAGGGTGCTTTCACACTAGGAATGATTTCTTTGTACCATGCCTGAGTACTACTGCTTCCCCCCACCCCCTTCCCCTGCTGGCCCACTTACACATAAGGAATAATTTTCCATACCCAAGTACACTTGCGTAACAGTAGGTGGTAGTATGCACTTAGCTGGTTCGAGAGCTGCCAATAAACACAAAGAAGACAAGAAGTACATGCTAGTCAACCTTTAAGGTATGCCTAATATAATGGATATCTTGGTAAAGTTTTCCTTATCAGCTATGGACATGCTGCACAGAGGAAGAGCTCACCGCATGCATACAGGGCATGCATACAGGGCAAGGAGGGTTGAGCAAATCAATGTGCTTTAAAGTGAAATGAATTTTCACCCATTATAAATAGAAAAAAGGAAATTAGTATGTCAGGCAAAGCTGGCTGCCACAAAAAAATCAATGTATGACAAATGCTGAGTTGAAAGGTAGGTTTGGTCAAAGGGTATCAAGATGCTGCCAAAGTCAAACAGGTATGAGTGTTAGAGGTATTCTTTTTTTTTTTTTTTTTGCCAATAATATTGTTTTCTTGGCATCATTTTTGGGGCATGATGTTGAAAGCTGTTCTAGGGGCCATCCCATGAAGTACTGTAGATCAGAGACACTCAGATGCAGCCAAGAAACTGAGGGCGTGGCCGTGTTGCCTAGAAGCAGTGTATGGCACACAAACCCTCTGTGCTGGAACACATCACTGTGTTATGTCAATTAGCCTTTAGAGTCTGACTATGTCTCCAAAGTCCTTCCATGTCCCTCCAAAGACATATCCACAAAGTCTTAAAAGGAGGTTCAACAGGTAAAAGTACTATAACTATCATGTTATTGCACAAAAATGTATTTGTTAAAAACAAATCTGAATCTGCAATCACGATTCCTTTTACATAATTCTCATTTTTTTAAAATAAGTAATTTACTGGATAGTTACTTAAGTAAATAAACAAAATAAAAAAACAAACAAATTAAAAAACGCATTCCATTTAAACCGGGCTTTCAATTATAATAAAGTGCTGAATTTAAAGGCTCTTGTAACAAAACTAAACATCAACAAACCAAAAAAATGTTTAATAGTGATCGCTAAACTAAAAAGCTGTTAGAAATGAAATGCATAGTTTACAGAAAAAAAAAATCATTATTTTCAATTATTTTATTGCTTCTAGTATAATCAGGAAGAAAAGATTAAACATGGGCCAATAGTTTTTTGTTTTTTTATGTGGTAGGACTGTGGGGGAGGACTGTGATGCGGGCAGCTTATAACACATATGAATCCCAAAATTTTCATTCAAGTCCCCTCACAAACAAGCAAACATGCAGATTGGCTCCTCACAATACACTATTAAACACAGGCAACTGGAACTGTAGTACAGATATTTGTCCAGCCCCCGTAAGGTAGCACTGCTAACCAACAAGTCAAATCTTATGGCGTCATATTAATGCCTCTCTGTTGTTTTCACTTACTATAATCTTCTCTGCTTCCTTTAAGACCTCAAACAAGCTTGCACAGAGAGACAATGAGCTACAAAACCAGACTAATCACAGACTAGAAGTAGGCCAGTTCATCTTGGCTGGTTCTGATCGACAAAGGAACAGCACATTATTAATTAACCATCCTCCAGCCTTCTTCTTCAACTGAGAGATATTAAGAAAGCGAGAGTATTTTACTACTGGGCTGCACATGTTCGAAAATAAAATTTTTGAATAAACTCATCTGAATCCTCATGGTGCAAATTACTGTCTTGTAAACCATCCTGTATATTAGCTCTACTTTGCACTACCTTTACAATCAAACCTGCTTAATATACAGTACTGATAACCCAGTGGTGCTTGATACACTTAAGATTTGGTATCAGTCAATGGGTCCACTGCATAAAAATTATTTGTTTCCCCCTGTCACTTCTAGATTCAGCATTTTCATCATGGCATGACAAAGGCATCACAGATTTTTATAATTTGTACAAAGATGGAGTATTTAAAAGTTTTGCTAGTCTGTCCAACTAGCAAAATGACAATCTAGTGATTGTAAAATCACTAAAACCAGATGTGCTTGGGAAAACGAACTGGGATTGCAGTTGAGTGAAGTATGTTGGGAGAAAGCCATGGACAGGATACGCTCCAGCTGTTCCTGCGCCCGTCTTACTGTTATTCAGTTTAAGGTTTTGAGTCCATTATTCAAATCAAGACTAGCTGAAATATTTCCTGATGTTGAGGATGGATGTCACAGGTGCCACACCTCTCCCTGTAATTTAAGTCATATGTTCTTTTTGTGCCCAAACCTGCACAACTTTTAAACAGGGGTTTTCAATCTCATGTCCACTATACTTTCGGTACAGTTAAAGGCATGTCCATTAACTGCTATATTTGGGATTACAGATGATTCACTTCTATTGAGTTCTGCACATAAAGATGTTATCGCCTTCTCATCTTTGTTGGCCAGACGTTCAATATTTTTACATTGGAAGTCCGTTAATTGTCTCTCTCTCTCTTATTTTTTCTTAAGCTAGAGAAGATAAGATATACACTGAGAGGTTCTACAAATTTTTTTTTTTTTTTACAAATGGCAACCATTTTTTGCTTGTTTTACAAAATTACAGGTACTGCCTGAATGATTATCTAAACTAGGTCATGCAATCTAATTCAGGACCAATTCAGCACCAATCTAATTCACACAGATTCGTTTGAGCTGAAGGATGCAGGTGTGTGTGTGTGTCCAGGTTTTAGTTTATGTTCGGGGTGGGTGGGGAGTTTTTAATTTTTCTTTTCATTTGATCTATATAAGTAATAAAAATACATGAATTCATTGTTTTTGATATGTTTATGTACAACAACTGTTCAATAAAATTTTTTAGAAAAAAAAAAACGAATATAGAAAAATAGGAAAACAGACTGGAAAAAAAAAGATTCAGAGAATCTGGAACAATCTTTGTGCTAAGGATGACCGGAAGACCATATTGGACGCCCATGATCTTCGGGCCATTAGACGGCACTGCATCACTCAGGAATACTTCCAGAAAACATTGTCGGTGAACACAATCCACCGTGCCATTCACCGTTGAAAGCGCAGGTGTTTTCTCTGGGCCAAGGCTCATTTAAAATGGACTGTGGCAAAGTGAAAAACTCTTCTGTGGTCAGACAAATAAAAATTTGGGAAATTGGGATGCCATGTCATCCGGACTAAAGAGGACGAGGACAACCCAAGTTGTTATCAGCGCTCAGTTCAGAAGCCTGCATCTCTGACAATATGGGGTTGCATGAGTTCATCTGGCATGGGAAGCTCACGCATCTGGAAAGGCACCATCAATGCTGAAAGGTATATTCAAGTTCTAGAACAACATCTGCTTCCATCCAGACGTCGTCTCTTTCAGGGAAGACCTTGCATTTTCCAACATGACAATGCCAGACCACATACTGCATCAATTACAACATCATGGCTGCGTAGGAGAGGGATCCAGGTACTGAAATGGCCAGCCTGCAGTCCAGATCTTTTACCCATAAAAAACATTTGGCGAATCATAAAGAGGAAGACGCGACAAAGAAGACCTAAGACAGTTGAACAACTAGAAGCCTGTATTAGACAAGAATGGGACAACATTTCTATTCCTAAACTTGAGCAACGTGTCTTCTCAGTACCCAGACATTTGCAGCGGTTATAAAAAGAAGAGGGGATTCCACACAGTGGTAAACATGGCCTTGTACCAACTATTTTGAGATGTGTTGATGCCATGAATTTTAAAATCAACTTATTTGTCCCTTAAAATTACACATTTTCTCAGTTTAAACATTTGATATGTCATCTATGTTATATTCTGAATAAAATATTTGAAATTTGAAACTTCCACATCATTGCATCCTATTTTTATTCACAATTTGTACAGCGTCCCAACTTTTTTGGAATCTGGTTTCTATCTCGTGATTGCATTTATTTACAGACTGATGAATCTGCATTTACAAACCTACTTATTAATTAATTAGTAAATAATTATATTGGACACACAGGGTCTATCAATCAGGAGAGGGGTATGAAAGATTCTCCAAAACTTTAGATGCATCATGGAACACCATGAAATAATCACAAACAACTGAAGTGACACCACTTTTGTGTATTATGTCTGTATGCAGTAAGCGTTTTTGCTTTACACACCTGCTTCTTTCATGTGTGGTACTTTACTATAACCAGAATAATTCAGTGTTACATTAAACATAGATTAATTAGTCACATTCTTTTGTCACTGGTATTCACTTACTTGTGACACCCCACACACACCAGCACAATGAAGATGGTAACTATGAAGGCTGAGGCAGCAGAGATGGCCCCTAGTACCAGCATTTTACCATAAGGAAGGGCCAAAATATCCATGGAGGGCTAAGTCTTAAAGAGACAACATCTACACACTCCAAACCGTCTTGTGAACCTGTGAAAACAAAAATGACAACAGTCCTTAAAGCACATACATAAAAATGGTATAAAGTTAATGTCACTGAAGAAATTATTGTCATACAAACAATATTTTTTAAAACTGCACTTTTTTTGCCTGGTATGTTTTTTTTTTTTGATGGTTTGAGTGAATGGGTGCAATGAGAGGTTCTTAGATAAATTCAAAACAGGTGATTGCAGTTGATCCTTCATTTTCGATTCCCGCCTCAGGTCTGTGTCTGTGGAGTTTGCTGGAGCCCACCCCAGCAGACTTTGGCAAAAGGCAGGGTAGTTCCTGGACAAAGTGATAATCCAACACAAGGCATGCACACACACCCTATGTGAAATTTAGGAACACCAGTTAACCTATCCTGGACTGTGTGAGGAAGCCCACCAAGCAGGGAAAAAACATGCAAACTCCATGCACACAGACCTGAGGCGGGAATCGAATTCGTGACTCTGGATGTACGAAGCCAAAGTGCTAACCACTACATCACCGTGCCACCAGGTTATAACATAGAAGACAAAATTAAGTGCCTGGTGAAGCCAAAATCTGTAGTTCATTTGCATTTTTATCAAAACAAGACATTACTCACCATAAATATAATGAAGGTAAGAACTGGATATACAGAGAATGAATGGCCTCAAGTGCTCACAAGGTCGATTCCCACAACAGGTAAGTAATCTTCTCTCAATTGGTCATTCTGGATCACAGCAATAGAGAACAAAAAGAAAGAACAATAATGATTTCATAGAATAGAATAATATACTTTAAAACTTTGTCAACTTTATGTCAAAAGAATTTTAAATCCATTAACAGATTAGGTTAATAATTCAGGACACTAAATTTCAGCACAATTAGACTTTTGGACTGTGTATTTTGGTAATTCGGGCCCGTTTACATCTATCCCAGAGACTATGCATAACCTTCTCATAGCCGTGGCCTGAAGGTACCTCAATTTTTACATGGACCCATACAACCAATTCTTATGTATATAAAAAAAACTAAGTAGGAACTTCTACTTAAATTGTTTAAAGAAAATTCAAGATGCACCCCACTTGTATTGATTGGAATATGGAAGCCAATTTGCTTGCAAATCTCAATATGCTTTTCAATAATGTGTACCTTTCTGTAATCGTATCAGTTAAAGCCTGCAATAAACCTCCCCTCTCACACCGGCCATTTGCAGCTTGGATTGTAGCTAGTATTTTACTGTGAACAGCCTAGTTATCTTTATTGTATGCTATTTATTTATGAATTGTCAACTGATTTACAGGTCTGTAAAATTTTAACTAAAAGCCTCTTCAACACATTATGGTACTGTATTTCACCTTTACTTTTAAAGGTAAACAATGTTTGCTACAGCAACATTGGGTTTTGGTTAATACTGGTTAACTGGTACAGTAAAACACTGGATTAATTTGCTTTGTTACTATTTCTGGTGTTTTGATGTCTATAAACATTTAATCAGCAATATAATCAGTACTGTAGATATTTACCAGTGCTATAGTAAATGTAATTCTTTAAATTGCATGGACATTTTTACAGTATGGGCTTCAGCTAAAAACATCAAAATCTACAGCTAAAAGACAGTTACAGTAGGAACAGTTGCTGTAATAAAGGAGTAGAGCGACAGAACCGAGAAAGATAATCCAGCTAGGCCCTTCATGGTGGTTGCTATATTAGGGTGACTGAAACTGGTGCTTAGTGGAAGCTGCTCGCAGGGGAACATGCTTCGAGCATAATCCTAAGAGAGAAACCTCATCAAATCAACACAGCACATACATCACTCTCACCATAGCAGCAGTGACGAACACAGGAAAAAGCATGCATACACAAGTCGAGTTCTAACCACACACATTCACACTTTAAAACATTATAAAAACATAAAACAAAGACACAGATGAAGTCCGTAAAAATGTTACATTTTAACTTTACTTGTTTGGTGTTTGTGATGTGCCTATGTAAAATATGAATATCAACAGAATATGAACAATTATATTTATTCTCTGGTGTTGGTACCAATGCCGATACTTTATCTTAAAATGCTTCATCATATTGCCAAAATGTTTTCTACTATTATTAAAAATGCTGTTAGTTGCAAGTTGACATTATTCAAGGTTCTTCAAAGGTTCACACTGATGAATAATGTAAATAACAACATTTTATTGCCGTGATGTCATCACTCATCATCTATACCGCTTTATCCTGTATTCAGAGTTTCCCGGGCCTGGAGCCTATCCCAGATAACTAAGGACATGAGACGGGGTACACCCTTGATGGGGTGCCAATCCATCACGAAGCACGCACCTACACATACACTCACACACTCATTTACACACTATAGCTAATTGGAAGGCTAATTAGCCTAATCTTCATGTCTTTGGACTGTGGGAGAAAACCGGAGCACCCGGAGGAAACCCACCAAGCACGGGGGTAAACATCCATGCATACAGACCAAAGGTGGGAATTAAACCCGGACCCTGGAGGTGCAAAGTGACAGTGCTAACACATACGCCATGAAAAATAAAATGAAATGATTAAATGAATTAATGAAATTAAATGAAATTAATTAAATAAATAAAAAAATCTAGGATAATAAGCATAAATAAAAATTAGTAAATTTTGAATTATGCTTATTGATTTTGATTATTATTCTTTTTATATTATAATTATAAAATTAATTACAATTTACATTTACCTAACTAAATCGTTTGGGTATTATAGAGTGCATGGAAAGAGTGCTAAAAACAAAAGAAAGGGAACAGCAGGGAGGGTCGTTCTGCCCCATTAACGGCTCAGTCTGCTTTTCAAGCTGGGATACAGGGAAATATTCACTCTGCGATATGTGAGATACTGTATATAAACTTCTCTTGAAAATGTAGTCCTTGTTACTCATAATTATGATTTTATAACAAGTTTGTGTACATCTAACGTTATTTTACAACTTTATTTTATTACCAGTGCAATAAACATTTCAACTCAACAGAGCCAATCGATGCAGTAGTTTACCGTTTATAGGCAGAATATACAGAAGACACAGAAACGACTGTGATGCCCCTATAAGTCACCATGTTCCTGTGAATTTTACCGTGCTGGAGTCGTTTTAAAAGAGAACATAATCTTTATCTCCTTTTTTATTTTTTCTCATGTGTGATTCAGTCACCGCTAAACCGAACAGGGAGTGTATTTGGCTGACAGCGATATGAGCATAACTTAGCTTAAACAATGTATAAGATACTCAACCTTACAAGATTTGATTTCTTTATATTAAAGAAAATTTTTTATTTATTTCTTATTTCTACCTTTAATCTTTTACTTCTTTCTACAAACGCCTTCCCATCAACTACACTTAGGGAAATGAGAGCTAAAATAATAATAATAATAATAATAATAATTAATAATAATAATTAGAACTTTATTAATCCCAGAGGGAAATTGCTCAATTTTCGCATATCCCAATTAGGAAACTGGGGTCAGAGCGCAGGGTCAGCCAGTTTTACAGCGCCCCTGGAGCACATAGGGTTAAGGGCCTTGCTCAAGGGCTCAACAGTGGCAACTTGGCGATGCTGGGGTTCGAACCCCCGACCTTCCGATCAGTAACCCAGTAACCCACAGCCTTAACCGACTGAGCCACCACTGCCCCAATAATGCTCTAAATTAACACTGCAATTTGTATGCCTGGGTTCTTCAATAGTTCTTTAAAAGTCTGCTTTGCAGTGCTATACAAATAAAACAATGAAAAATTTATATCATGCGTAATACAATTTAACAATATATTGTGCAATATATCTTTGCAACATTATATGTAACACCATTCAGCAATATTATGCGCTTTATTACTCGTTGTTGTTGCCATGTAAATTCTACATCAGAATCCTGTTCCTGCTACGCTATTGCTAGCAGTTGCTGCATTCTACTTTGTTGGTTGTTGCATTTTTGTCTTATGTCTAGTTTGTTAGTTTGACTTTATTTATTATTTCACTTTATATATATACTGTATATATATATTCTCTTTGCTCTTGAAGCAGCCTCTGGCACAAGAATTTCTTTTGAGATTAATAAAGTTATTTTTTATATCTTATCTTAAATTACTTATGTACAATAAACATATTCGGACGTACAGTGCAATACAGCAGCGAAAAGCAAAAACGCATGACAGACACATGCATATAAAACACAAATGCAAAACAAAGGGAGATAAATTACAGGTATAAAAATATGGCTTGCACAAACACACTCATTCTTGTCGGAGCTAACTCATACACATTTCAAATAACATTGACGAGCGCTGGAGCTCTGCCTTTGCATAGAGGAAATAGTATAGCTGCAGAGTGCAGACGTTGTGCATTTTCCCCGAACTACCACAAATACCAGAGCATCAGTCTTATGATTGTGTAAGCATATCTGCCTTAAGGTCATGTTAGATGTGAAATATTCGTGTGTTAAATGCAACATGTTGCTGATATGGTGTGACAGGATGTTCTCCTTACACCACATCAACAGGATTCTTGTGATAACTGTAGCATCTTTCTTCACAGTGAAATCGCAAGCCATCTAAATTCCACTCGGAAAAAGAAATTAAATTTAGAAACTTTGGATTTTCATCTATCAAAACGCTACAGTGAGCCACAGGTGCTGTTTACCAACCTGAAGACTGAACCTGAAGAATTTGTGTGCCAGATTTTTTAGTGGCTTAAAGGGGTCACCCAGTCCCTTTTTTCATAAGTTAATATGATTCTTTAGGGACCTACTGAAAAGTTTGTAATATACTTCAATTAAAAATTCTCAATGGTTGTGTAAAAAAACACTATGTTTACCTGGTAAAAAGTAACCTATTTCAGTACATGCTCCTTTAAATGCTAATGACCTCTGCTGAGCCCGCCCCCCAGTTCTGTGGGGCGTGTCTTCACAACACACGTGGGGTATAGCCACGGGAGTGTAGTCCAGTGCGGGCAATGCTTTGTGGGTAATGCAGTCCAAAGTGCGAAAACGCAAAAATGTGAGATAAGCTGAAATATAGAGCCTGAGCCTGTTTTCTTAAGTAGTTTTTGGTTTGATTTAAGTACGGAACCCACCCGGAAGTTTGTAATATTGCCTTACAACGCAGAAATTAAAAGAATGTACATGCATCGACTTGTTTGTCTTTTTCATCACTGCATAAGCATGAATTAACGGGCTGTTACGCTGCCGCGAGTAATGACAAAAAAAAAGCGGAGAAGCTAACACAGGGTAAGTAGCGTACTAAGAGAGATACAAACGCGATGTGTTTACTGATGTGTTTACATTACTTCTTAATCTTTGACAGACATCGTTATAAACCATCTAACGTTACAAAGGTAAGCATAATATAGTTTTCTGACTACGTTCACCGTTTGCAACTAGACAATCACCTCAATGCATTGTTTATTATAAAAGTGCGATTAGGGATTATATAGAGACGGATGTACACAGAGAAGACGCCATAACCATGTTCTATGAGAGTGTAAGTTAACTTACACTCTGCATTCATCGTGATTATTAGAAAAGGCGATCTGCAAAGATTCATAGAAAAAGAAATCACACTCACCGAGCCTGGTGAAGATGAAGCAGGAACATGAAACGTTAGTACAGATCCGATTTTTAAGTAGCAGCTTCCTAGTAAAACCTGCTTTATATTGACCCGCGTTTATAAAACAGTCTGGTGAAAAATGATTATCGCAAACATGAACGCATTTACTGTAGGTAGATCGGCGGGGACGTTAGCTTCAAAAACAAAGTTCAGCCACTGAGTTCTCAGCGACTCAGATGTCGGTAGTTAATAACGACTGCTGTGTTCGCTATTACACTCAACAACTGTACACCACACTCGCTTAGGCGACATTTTGCTCCAGCGTCGAAACAATGGCTGACAGCTTTCTTCTCACTCGGGGCGGGTCTTTGCTAAAACACCAGTGTCAATCAACTATAGTAGGAGCGGCCTCTGTCGGTGTGGCGTCAAATTATGGGGTTCGTCACTTACGAACCCCATAGTTTGAATAAACTGAAGGATTCCATTCAACAAGATGTACGCACAATTGATCTACAGATGTTGGCCCGATTGATGGATAATTTCAAGCAAAGGATTGAAAGCTGCATTTAAGATGATGGTCGTCATCTAAATGAAATTATTTTTCATAACTGAATAAGTAACTCAAATGGCATGTTTTGACCTATTTTATGTAAAAATGAATTAATTTTGAGTTAAAAATCTATAGTACTATAGTAAACTATATATCTATAGTAAACTTTTTTTTTTAAACAGTCTGACTTCAGTCACCCTGTATATTCATGAACAACTTTTTTATGGCTAAATTACTTGTTATGACTTTGGAAAGAACTTGCAAAAATAAAATTAAAAATGTTTGCTGCAAAGTCAACCATGCTCTTATGACTACACAGATTTTGAACTTGACAGAAGGGCATGAGAGCACAGTTTTATGCCTGGATATGCTGTCTAGATTAAACTCAGAAGATGTTCTGCACAAAGAAATAAAAATATATATATTTTTTGTCCCTCTGCTAGGAACATCAGTGCATGCAGCACTTTTCATGCTTCTGCATTCATGATTTTTTAAACACAAGGCTAGCTTTAAGTTTGAATTGAAGGAAATCCTCACAGACCACAAAACAGATCATGGCCAACCTGTGACATCAACTGCAAACACCCTATACACCTCATAAACCTTTTCGGATGTTTAGACAAGGGCAGAAAGTAAAGCTCAAAAAGGCCAAGAAACCCCAAGCAACACAGACACACCAGCGCAGACGTATAAATGTCACACCACCGTAGGCCAATTGAAAAGTCTATCAGCATAGGCTCAGCACAGACTGGATGCAGAAGCATACCTGTATATCAGGCTCAAAAACCTATGACTGAGACAGAGGGCTAATGTTACATTTACTGCATCAGAAATCAACCAACCCCCACATCTATTTTCAGTCAAACTGGATGGCTCCTCTGGGCAGTCATGGCCTGATAGATTGAAGACTCAGACTCATCTGTTTGGGTGCTTTTAAGATAATTAAATACTTACATGCATCAGGGAGAAAGCAACAGATCTCCTTGCTAATGTTTATATATATATATATATATATATATATATATATACAGTGGAACCTCGGATTACGAGTAACGCGGTTTACGAGTGTTCCGCAAGACGAGCAAAGATTTTTAATAAATTTAACTTGAAAAACGAGCATTGTCTTGGTTTACGAGCACCGAGTATTATGTTTCACGCATGCGCTTCTTGTTTTGACGCCGAGCGTCATGTGATCACAACTGAGCCAACATTTTCCCTTTCTTGCGCTGCGGTGCGGAATTGTCTCCCCTGCTGAATCTTAGTGTTAGTGTCTTACTGGTATAATCAACATCTGTGCACACGTGTACTGTTTACTATAACACTGTGACTACGTGTGTGTGTGAAACATATTTTATTTTGTGTTCGGAGGCGCGTGTGTACAGCGCGTGTACTGTTTCTTATAACACACGTGTGTGCGCGCGAGTAAGGCAAAAGAAAATCTCAATACAGAGGTTAAAAATCTATTTTCTTCCTCATCACGGTGTGTGTGTGTGTGTGTGTGTGTGTGTGTGAAACCACCCATTCACAAAAACACGCGCGCACAGAAATGAAGGCAAGAGACACACACTCTGCTCTCCGAAGAAACTCTTCACAAATCTTTTCAGAGGTAAGGTGCTGGGTCGTTTGTTTGTTTTACTTTACAGCACTGATTGTTAGTTTGCGCTCACACGAGTGTCATTAGCGCTGTTTATTGCTTTCTTTTAGATAAAACAGTGTGGCGGGAGAGAGACATTGATTTAAATGTCACGAGCAACATTAAAAAAGCGGAGAAGCTTTAATAATTTAGAAGAGAACAACAGTCTTTCCGTTAATGTGTGTGTTAGTGTGTTTAAACGAGAGAAGAAAGTTTTACTGTGTAAGATGAGGAGGGGGAGACAGGAGGGGCTGAAAGTGAGATGAGGCTGAGAGTCTCCACTTACTCTAGCCTCACACACACACGCACACACATACACACGCACACACATACACAGCGCCTGCGTGCACAAAGGGAAACGCTTATCTGCCGGGATTTATTTTTTACTTTTTTGAAAGGTAAAGTGCAGGTTAATTTGTTTTATTTTCACTTAATATTTTGTATTAATTATTTTTATGTATTTATTTTTTTGGTCTGTAGAACGAATAATTTAAGTTTCTATTATTTCTTATGGGACAATTACATTTGGTTAACAAGTGTTCTGGAATACGAGCCCACTTCCGGAATGAATTATGCTCGTAATCCAAGGTTCCACTGTATATATAGGATACCTAACCGTAGTTGATGGAAAAGCATTTATAGGAAAAAGGTGGATAAAGATCTAGCACGTTAAAATTCACAGAAACGTTGTGACTTGTAGGGGCATCATAGTCGTTTCTGTGTCTTCTGTATATTCTGTCTATACACGGTAAACTACTGCATCGATTGGCTCTGTTGAGTGGCGTGTATAGCCACGCCCACCTCGAGGGAAAAAGCACTATACTCACCCTAAAAAGTACTAGATGGTGTGATGTAATCTGGTACATAACTGCACATAACGTCACTTCTAATTAACATTTTGGTTTCATCTCACTTCTTTTTTTAATTTATTTTCATGTTCATTGACGCAGGTTTAACTTCATTTTCAACTTTTCCTTAAATATCATTCTGATTTGAACTGTTTGGCTTTAAGTCTTATATGGTCTGAATTTATACAATAGTAGCATCGTGTCTTTCTGTTTTATAAGGATTAATAAACAAGGACATTACTGAACAGCTGCTGCTGTTAAATGTAAAATAGGATATTTACTGGATTGTCCGATTATATACAGTATGTAGTAGTTTAATACATAGCACTGTTTGGAAAATGAAAAACTTTTTTAAATGACAATAACTAATATATTATCATATTAATGAGTGATCAACATAATGACAAATATGAGGAATTCTTACTTGATCTAAGCATGTATAAATTAATGCATAAGTCTTTGAGGAACATCAGCAGCTAAACAGGCAAAAGTGTCCATGACATGCAAAGGTTCAGGTAGAGGATGATAGCATTAGCACAGAAAAATTAGGTAGAAAAAGCACAGCATGTTCATGTCTGACCTAGTTTTGAAAAACATCTCAAGAGAATCTGGTCAACAGTTTATGTGCGCTGTGTTATAATGTGACTGGAGTTTAACAATAAGAATATAACAATGACGTAAAATAACTAACATTATTATAAGACTTGAAATTCTAAGCATCTACTTATGGGTAATAGCGAAAATAGCATATGCCTACTGCACATCTAGATGAGATACAAATATAAGGAGCACCACAGCATGTGTGTGTGTGTGTGTGTGTGTGTGTGTGTGTGTGTGTGTGTAGGAACACAACTGATTTCCTACCACAAACCTTTTTTCCTTGACAGAACTGCATCATGTACTTTTTCCACAGTCATCTCTTACACATCGTCTCTCTCTCTCGCTCTCTCTGTCTCTCTCTCTCACACACACACACACACACGTGTGCGCGCGCGCGCGCACACAGACACCCCTATATATATGACGAAGAGGATGTGGGTTGAAACAGCAACACATGATACTTCTCACATTTGTAATCACATTTGTGTAATCTCTGCAAGGTAACTTGCTTTTGTGTGTCTGAAAGAGAGAAAATGTTGTAAAAAGCCTGAAGAGAAATATTAAAAGTTTAAAAACCATAAAGTCGCCTGTTTCCCAAATTATAGTGTTCATTTACTGTACATATACAGTCTCGTTACAGCGACACATTTCAAGCGCTGGGATATATTTGCCAAGTGAACAGTCAGGTCTTAAAGTCGATGTCTCGGAAGTAAGGTTGCACGATTAATCTAAAAAAAAAAAAAAAAACTCAGTTCATGCACACACACAATCTAATTTCCAAATGATGGCGCTCAGATCACGCTGCTTTCGCATGTTCACTTATTTCCTTGACAACGATCCCAGATTGCTGTGTCAGTCACGCTTATTTTTAACTAGTAACTTACGTGACGTCTATCGAGGAGGCAGCATTAAAAGGACTAGCATGGAGCTAGATGGAGGAGCTGAAATAGGATGCCGTTATTTTAATGTCCAAAACCGGAACATAATAGGATCATATTTTTTCTTGCTTAAACTCTCACTCATACGCTTACAAATTGAATTTTCATACTTTGCGCCCACAATATTACAAGGCTTTCATATTCCAGCAAATCAGAGGCAAGAGGAGAGACAAAAAGAGACAGGAATAAGCCAAGAGACTCCAGAAGCTGGAGCTGGGTACATTCTGAGGACCGGTTTCTGGCTCTTATCCATGTGTCCCTTAATGCACATGTGTCAAAGCATTACATTTTTTTCTGATATTGCGGTTATGATCGAATGAGTTTGTTTATATCGGTATTATTTTTGTCACCAGAATGTAAATGTCTCTCTCTCACACACACACACACACACACACACACACACACACACACACACACACACATACAGTATATATATTGAGTGCTTTTAACACCCTAAGACTGGGCTCTATTTGGAAATAAGCTACTGAACACTGGACCTACCCTGGTGACCTGCATAACCAACTATCTCACAGGTTGACAGAAACCATGGTGAGCAACACAAGAGTCCATCAAGGGACTGTCCAGTCTCGCTTTCTGTTCACACTTGACGCGTCTGACTTCAGAAGATTTCCAATGACTCTGCCATTGTGAGCTGTATCGGGAATTTCAGAAGGAAGAGTACGAGAGCATGGTGGACAACTTCGCTGAGTGGTGCGGACAAAACCACCTGCAACACAATGTATCAAAAACAAAAGAACTGGTGGTGGATCCAATCAACATCATAGGGACTGGAGATTGTGGAAAGCTATATGTATCTAGGTGTACAGATAGACAATAAGCTAGACTGGTCTAAAAACACTGGTTTGTTATATAATTTATTTAATTTAATAATATATATAATTATCCTGGTTTGATATATATATATATGTGTGTGTGTGTGTGTGTATTTTCTGTACATATATTATGTCTGCAGAACCATGCTGCAGATGTTTTATTGTGGTTAGCACAAACACCCTCATACATCACACACACACACACACACACACACACACACACACACAAGCCAAAAAACAGACTAACACATACATCACAAGTGTTAACACACGGACTCACACAACACACAAACGTGCATAAACACATTTACTCGTCACACACACGCATCATGGTGTGACGCTTTTTTGGAGCTTTTTGGAGATCTAAACATAAAGTTTCCACTTTTCTAAGATTATGTCATAAAGTTAGTATGTCCCCTTGTTAGGGGGGGGGGATGCGATGGCGCATGGTGCTTGGGCCCGCTCATCGTTTTGCAACTATATTTTATTTTTATTTTACTTCATTTATTACTTACCTTCAATGGGCATATCTTTTTTTTTTTTTTTACTCTTTTTGCTCTTGGAGCAATCTCTGGCACAAGAATTTTCACTGGAATTAATAAAGTTTTCTCTTATCTTGAACTCTGTGACATTTACCCTATGCTGATAAAAATCATAAATTATAAAATCATAAATTGAGCACTTAAGGTGCTGTTTATTAGTTTTTTTTAATTATTATTATTATTATTTAATGTTAATATTCTGCTTATGTTCAACAGCTTTTAAGTTATTTACTTTAAAGGCTCTAAAATAAAAAAGATCCTGTGACCGAATCTTGATCTCAATTCCCATGGAGAAGCATTGTGAATGTAAGAATGCGAGTGCCTTTGAGGCTAATTTTAATGGCTAGACAATTGCAATAAAACGTTAATCCTATGGCAGGGTCATAAGTGTTACTGAAGCACAAATTGTAGCTCAGTTAATCCTGACTATAATAATGTTGTCAAAACACACACCTTGTCGCAGTTGCTGCATATGAAGTGGGGTAGCCACAAACCAATCAGAGTTTCCATGTTTATTTCTTTCAACCACAAAAAGTGTCTATATTGAGGACATGTGCTTCAGAACTGGACCAGGGAGCACTGAAAGAAGGTCATAGGTGGAGTTTGCATTACCTGCCACAAAAGTGGTCTACTACATACTCACTTTCACTCACTCCTCTTCTTTACCGCTTTATTGTATTCAGGGTCGCGGGGACCTGGAGCCTATCCCAGGAGACTTAGGGCAGGAGGTGGGGTACACCCTGGACAGGATGCCGATCCATCGCAGGGCACACATACACATACACACACTCACACACCCATTCACACACAACGGGCAATGTGGCAACGTCTTTACTACATACTGTACAATAAATACATATGGCCTAGAACACAACATATTTATTTGATATTTCTATTAATTTCACCTTTCAGAAATCTAACTTACTAACCCTCCCCCCATTTAAACACATGTGAAGAGTAAGATTTCTTTTAGAGGTAATCTTTCTGGAGGCGTAGGCAGTGGTGTACTGGTTAGCACTGTCGCTTTGCACCGCCAGGGTCCAGGTTCAGTTCCCGGCCAGGGTCCATTCTGTGTGCATGGAGTTTACATGTTCTCCCTCTGCTTGATGGGTTTCCTCTCACAGTTCAAAGAACTGCAGATTAGACTAATTAGAGTCCCAAATTGCCTGTAGTGAGTATGTGGTGTGCCCTGCGATGGATTCGCACCCTGTACATAAGTTCATTACCATAGGTCTTGGTCGTTATAAAAAAAAAACATGAAACATAGCATTTAAACTATTAAAATTGCCATCATTAAATTTTTATCATTAATAGTATAGATAGTGTTTTATAATAAATTTCATAATCAAAACGCACAAATCAAACGATTATCTATTTAATGTGATGTGATGTTTTTGTTTGTATAATGGAATATTTATTGGGGAAAAGGAGCTATTGGGTATATTTGTTTGGGGGAAGGATCCTTACCTAGCACAATGTTTTGGGGGAAATGGGCTGTCTGCTTTGGTTTTTATTTTGGGGCATTTCATTTCTTATGATTAAAAGGTGTAGTTGCTTCGAACGACGTTAGCAATCTCTTTCTGCAAGTGCCATGGGGAGATCTGCGAAGTACTTGAATTTGAAGAAGGCCAGGATACATCCCCAAGTAGTCTTTTGGACCCATTGTAACCATTAGGTAACTTGTTAATGAAATTTCATACCTCCTGAGTGATTTGCATATTAAAGAACACAATGATAATGATAATTCTGATGATAAAGACACCACAGTTATGACAGCTGAGGGGAGATAACTTAGAAACACGAGTGTCTGTTGCAAGCCTTCACAACCAGGTTGGCACATTAAAAGGGGATTTTAGAAATTCCTTGGAAAGAGAAGTGAACAGAGAAAAAACTGATGCATTACGTCAAAAGTTGGAAACCTTAGAACATCAGTGTGAAGCTTCTTTAAAGCAGTTAGAACAAGCCGTGGTTGAATGTTTGCTCCTGCAATTTCTATCATCAATGAGAGATTGAAAAAGGAGCTTTGTAAATTAAATCGCTCCAGCACTCCTCCTAGTACGACTTCCTTTTTGCATTCAGCCCTTAATGTCAGTAGTATTATGACACCACTGGTGACTAAAGCATCTGGCACTCCAGCCTTTGCAGACAAGCCTCTTGTTCGCCTCGATTTCCCTACTGTTAGTGAGTCCCATGAGATACATGATGTGTTAAACTTCATTGAGTAGTGTGAAAACGTCCTATCCCTGAGGCCTTTGTCCAGTGCTGAGCTGATATCCACATTGTCAGCCATCCTGAGGGAGTCTGCTAAGAGCTGGCGGATGGTGAAGATGACAAAGATACATAACTGGGTGTATTTTGACCATTTTGCCCATCTAATTTCTAACGGAGGTGGAAGAGCAATTGCGAGTCAAAGTGCACTCTCTGGTCTATGACCAGTGCAAAAGAGACTTTGCATATAAATATCGAGCTTTTTGTCTGAAATGGAAGCCAGAGATGACTGAAATTGAACTTGTAAGACATAAAATGAACAACTGTAATCCAGTCTGAGTTAGCTGCCTTATTGCAACAGTCAGACGGTGAAGCAGCTGGGCAATGTTGCCCAGTAAAAGTAACATTGTGGAGCCAAAACTGCTGGTCGTCCCTATTAAAACACAGGACTGCAAGAAGCTCAACATGGGCCGCATGAATATCCTCATGCAGAATAACCTGTGGCAGAAGGTCCTTTCTGTTAGCAGATGTAAAGTCTTTCATGGCTGAAGAAAAGGCATTGCTAGCCTATACCTGGCATGGAAAAGTCTGGACTGTAGAAACCTATGTTATGGACAACAGTAATCTGGATTTTTTTTAACCTAAACTCCAGATTAATACATGGCACCTTATGTGACTTAGAAGGCAAAGAGAAAGCATAAGGTTGTTGATTCAGCCTCCAAATTCTATCGATCTTAATCTGTCCAAGCATCCATTAAAATAAACCGGACAACCAAGACTGATCCATGGAAGCCCCACCCCGAATCCACAGCTCCTAAAACACCTTAGCATATCACTGGGGAGCCAAAGGGAACCTACAAAGTATTGGGCGTGATGTTTTGCATTATAACATTATGGCTGATTGGCATATAGTGCACTAAAATATAACCAAACAAGAAAAAGATAGAAACAAGCTAAACAGGAAGTAAATGACGAATCCAAAAGAAAAGAACAGATAGCGTCCTTTGAGAGCCATTAAAGGCTATGACAGGAAAACTCTCTTCTTCTGCTCAATATGCTCTCACATGGACCTAATATGGCTAGCCAACTGTGTGGCATTCATGCGTAAACCACCACTGTTACAGTCCTTTGCCAATTGCAAGCTCTGTAAGTAAAGTAATAAAAGCGTCTGAAACAACCATGGGAGATACATTCTTCTCAAGTGTCAATGTCAGACATTGCTGGTTGCTCTGATGGTCAAGATGCCCCTAACATGAGTAGAGCACTGACTGAACTCCGTGTCTCTGCCCTCTCAGCTCCAGACACGTAGCGGTCCTAAAGAATGATATCCATTCCTGTTAAAATCCACAACCATCTCATGACTTTTTCTTGTTGTGCTTTGCGTCTGTTGCAAAGTTCTGCTTGAATTTTACCATGCAAGCTGAGTCATGCTCACTGATTTCCAACCTGCTGCAATAGGTGGTAAAAAGTTGCTAGCACCACTGGGTATGAAACAAAGTTTTCTATTCTGAGAAGTTGTGTATATACAGTAATAGACTTTAGTTAGGGACTTAATTCACTTATTACAAAGGACTCTGGGATGAATGGTATCGAAGCACAGGAAGATAAAAACTATTTAAAACAATATTTTTTTTCTATTTTGTTTATTTTAGTTTTTAATTTTACTCCCCACCTCAAGAGATTTCAGTGGTACGCATTAACGGTGGAAAAAGTTCTAAAATTATTCATCTTGGTCTAATTTTTTTACATCACAAAAACCTGCTATTTTTACAGGGTTGTGTAGACTTTTTATATCCACTATAGTACCAGTAAGAATTAAAAACTATTTATACTCAAATAACAGTATAACAACTTTTGTCATTCGCCAGCTCTGCCAGTCACAGTTAGTTCTGTCAGTCGAGCAAGGATTTGTGTTGGCAAAGAAAAATTACTTGATAAGTAAAACAAAAAACAAATTATAATCTGATGATAATAATAAATGCAAATATGCATATTTTTATTTTTATATATATATAATTTTGATAAGTCAAAGAAACTCAACCAGCACTAGTTAAAGCTAGACTTTATTCTCGAGGACAGAGGTCCTGAATAAATTTTTTTTTATTTTATTTTAACACAATTTTCTTCAAGGCGAGGTTCAAATTTCATGTTTGTGTTACGATTCAGTATATATGCAGTCTGTAAGAAATAAGCTATTTAAAATGTCCATAGCATTTCAATAATATTTATTGTCAATTTTCAGTAACTATATATACGTTATACCTACGTTCTACAAACAACAATCTTTAATCAAACTTTAGTGTGAAAGGACTCTCTTTGGATTTTACACACCCTTACCTCGGGCCTCGTGTGTTAAGAGCGGGTGAAATTGTGTGATTGCGTGTTTCTTACACTCACTGCATGAGAGATGGCAGATTTTTTTAATGGATATATTTGCTCAACTGACCCATGTTTTATCTTATAGCTTCACATTACTGCCATGTTTTTGGAACATACGAGACAAACTGGTTTTAAACTTCCTGCAGGAAGAATAAACATACATTGATCTGACCATTTATCTTTTTTAGGGTTTAGTTCTTACAGTCTACTTTAAAAAAAAGCCATGCTGTGACACGCTTTTTAGTCTTCCGCATACTCTGTCTATACACAGTAAACTATTGTGTTGATTGCGTCTGTTGAGTGCAACATATAGTCACGCCCACCTTGAAAAAATTTACTGGTATAATAATTATTCTTATTTACCAGAAAAGCATTATCCAGACCGCGGCCCACCATTTAGTGATACCTGCTCTACGATCACAACCCACACCAAATTATCCTATAATGAGAGAGTAGTCACAAAAAAGCGGATAATCATTGCAAAAGCCAGTTAATGCAGTTAAACTGATCATTAAAAAAATGTATCAAGGAAATTCCATTGTCCTTTTGGTCTAAGAGACAGTGTGTTATGAATGAAGCTGTTAGTCTAATGTGTATACAATATACCCTGACATACTCCTCCATGCTATTGATTTTAATGCACTCAACTCTTACTTCCTGACCGTGACCATGTAATCCATAGAGAGAGAAAGACAGAAAGTAGATGGAAAGGGCCAGGGGAAGGCAGCGCAAGACAAGCCTCCTGTCTGCCCAAACCAAACGTGACAGCAGAACAAATATCACTTTCCATCTTCTGCTATGCTAAAAGAGGGATGAAAGAGAAGGAAGGCATAAAAGGCTGGGAGGGAGGGCTAAAAGAGAAGGATGAGAGAGCTCTTCTTTCCCTTTCCTGTTTTCATCATACAATTACAGCTGACATTCAATCACACTGACATTCATTCAGATGACGAGCATTGTTGCAGGTCATTCACTTACATTTACCAGCACGCTCTAGAAAAACAGCGGGCACTGTTTTTACAACTGCTTTTCAATGTGAAACTCAATAATTACTTTCAGTTTTCATATTATTCATTTTCTTTCTCCTTTTTTTCACCAGGGGACTTGTAGTACTTGATGTTTTTTGTTCCATATTAACATCATATTACTTGATTACATTAGCATCAATACTCTCAGGCCTGCATGTGGTTCCATTGCAGTGTTAATTATTTAGGGAGTTTGATTTATGCATTGAATCTGGATGGATGAACGCCTTTTGGACTCAGTCTCATATACACTGACCGGCCCAAAAAAGTTGCACACTTGAATATTTCACTGGAGTGCTTTTTGCTTTGATTATGGCTATGGTACTGTTTCGATATGCATATGCAATGTCATTACATTTATTTCCATCCAGTGTTGCTTTAATTTCTCTCGAAGATTTAGTACTGATGATAGGAGAGTCAGACACAAAGATTCTCAATGGGGTTAATCTGAGTTCTGTGGTGGGCAACCCATGTGTTATAATTATTAATCAGGCTCTCTGTGAACTCGTTCACAATTTCGCCAATTTAAAATCATAATCTTGGAATACGCCAGCACAATTAGGGCAGATGAAATCCACTGACCAACCGAAGCAACCCCAGATTTTAACACTGCCCCGCAGGCTTGTACAATAGGCACTTCATCTGCCTCTCTTCTTACCCTAATGCACCCTTCACTATGGAACAGGGTCAATCTGAACTCATCAGACCGCATGGCTTTTTCCAATGCTCCACAGTCCCTTCTTTATGCTCCTTAGAAAAAAAACTAAAGTTTTTTTTTTCGATTAAGCTCACTGATAAGCTGAGTGTTGAGCTGTGCTATGACCACGGGATATGTCTTCTGACATGGTTGTTTAAGAAATGAGGAGCTACTTACTACATCAGTTAGGGTTAAATAACTTGTCAGCTGACCCATAATAACTGCAGTAATTATCCAAAGGAAGACCCTTAACTATTTTTTTAGTTTCAGGTAGTAGCCTTTTTTTGGATGGGCAGTGTATTTTCACATTGTAGTTACAGAAAAAAAGGATGTGATATGTAAATTGCACCCAGTCTGTCGTGGTTAGCAGTTTTAAAATATAATACAATGTTTAAAGCAGTTAGATTTGGCTGACTGGTGAATGTAGCTATAACTTTACAGTTTACCTACACTAGAACTAAGGGACCTGACTTAAAATATGTTCCAGCATGACAATGCCCCTGTGCACAAAGTGAAAAACACAAAGATGTGGTTTGGCATGGTTTGGTGTCGAAAAAACTCAAGTGGCCTGAACTAACCTCAACACATTTTAACATAAATGAAAAATGTCTAAGATCACATTTTAACATAGGTTGAAGTGCCTGATATCACTTTTGAGACTGAATGGACAAGTCCCCACATACATGCTCCAAAACCTAGTGGTAAGCATTCTAGAAGAGTGAAGGTTATATACAGTAACAGCAAACTGGGAATAAATCTGGAATAGGATGTTTAAAAAGAAAATATACATTTAGTTTGGGACATACTAAAATATTTTCACAAAATAAAAAAATAAAAAATAAAAATAAAATAAAAAATATATATACGGTGTTTGTTTCACTTCAGACATTTTTGGAATAGGGAGGCAATTGTATTGGGGTGATAGACACACCTCATTTTGTGTTTTCCATGTAATGGTCTCATTGGGGCCAATCCCAAAAGACAACCTTTTTCAATGTGGCATCAATTTCAACATTCTGTAGGTATAAAAAGCTGGTATTGTCAGTAAGTCATTCCAAGTTCATCATTCAAACAGCCATGAACACACAACGTCACTTAACGGACGAGCAGCGCCACCTGGCCATGGCATACCTTCGGGTCGTGGCAGGCAGTCAGATGTGCTCATGATCTTGGTGTGTCTCAAAGTGTCATTAGCAGACTTGCATCAAGACACAGAACTACTGAAATAGTTCATGACAGACCCAGCACATGACAGACCCCAACGGGTGACAGACCGCAACGATAACCAGTACCTAAGGACCTATGCACTTAGACATCGTTATACGACTGCCACACAGCCGCAGGCCCGTTTACGAGATACAAGGGGTACTAGGGTTTCCAGACAAACCATTCGCAACCGACTCCACCGCTTTGGCTTGAATGCCAGACGACCACTGCAGATGACTCCACTGACACCAAGACACCGCCGCGAACATTTGCAGTGGGCACAAGACCATGTGACCTGGACAATGGAGCAGTGGTCTACCGTCCTGTTCACAGAAATGATTGTCGTCAGCGTTGCTGGAGAAGGCGAAGTGAGCGATACGCTGAGGTCAACATAGTCCCCAGGGTTTGTTTGGTGGAGGAGGTGCAACAGTCTGGGCAGGCATCACCAGTCAGCGCAAAACAGATTTGGTTATTGTACATGGCTTAGTTACAGCACGTTCTTACCTCAGAGACATCATAGAACCCATCATCATCCCCCAATTCCGCCAGCACACCCCCAACTTTCTGTTCATGGATGATATTTTTCCACCACATTGTGACAAAATTGTCACAGCTCGACTTCAGAAAGTTGGACTGCCTCATATGGTATGGCCATCAATGTCCCCTGACCTGAACCCCATAGAGCACGTCTGGGACCAGTTAAAGCAGAGACTGGATGATCGTACCCCACCACCATGTGACCTAGCAGAACTGCGTGTAGCACTTGTGGAAGAGTGGAACGCATTGCCTCAGAACAACATCATAAGGCTACTGAGGAGGATATATATATATATATATATATATATATATATATATATATGATTTGTTGGTAATCATGTGTTATAATTTAGTAAATATGTGGCTTATATAAAAGTTCATTAACTGCAACAAATCTGCCCTTAGGCTTTTATAATTAATGGGTTTCATGCAAATGTGGTTTCCACATCTTTGTTAGTACCAGGATTAAATTATTTTTTTCATTAATAAACAAGAAATACAGGGAGGCCAAATACACACTTCAACAGTTGTTGAATCAATGCAATCCTTCACAAATTTAAATTGAATTATGGCACTAACATGTAGTAATATGTTTATTCTAAAGATGTCAGTAGTGTTGATGCTATCATGTGACCATCAGAGGATAGGCATATACAGTATATTGCATGTTGAAGTGTGTATAAATTTTTTATATAATTTCATTTATAACTATCCAGTAATTGCTTATCCTGGGATTTTTATTCCTTCTCCTTCTCTTGCGTGGTTATATTAAGTGCATCAAGAGCCACCACCCATATGCATCTTCAGGAAATGGGCTACAACTGTTGCATTTCTAGTAGCAAGCCACTCCTGAACCACAGACAATGTCAGTAGCATTTTACAGAGAAAAAGAACCGGACTATTTGTCCTCTTTTCAGACAGAAGTAAAATTTGCATTCCATTTGGTAATAACTAGCCCTAACCATAACCCATGGTCTCAGAGTGGAAGAGTGTGATTCAAAGCTGACTGACCAATCAAGCACAGTAATATCAAGATCAGTAAACTAGTTAGTGGTAGTTTTGGCACTGCTAAGGCCTGCTGGAAAAGGCAGAAGCATGCAGTGTTCTAAAATCTCCTTTTACATGACTTTGGATTTGATAAAGACCGGTGGACAACCCCAGGAGATGATATGGCACCCTAAATCACCACCAAATGTGAAAACTACACATTGAACTAGGAAACTCCACAGAAGAAGATGAGAAAGATGCGACCCAACAATTCAGACGAGTTGAAGGCTGATATAAAAGCAACCTGGTGCAACCTTCGTCAACCTAACGCTTCACAAGGCCCAGGGACGGCACATCGCCATGCCATGCTGCAATGATGTAATAATTTGTGCTCCAGGAACCCCAACCAAGCACTGAGTGAACAAATGAACATCTTTTTTTTTCAGAATTTCTCTATTCTGTTTTTTTTTTTCTCTTTAAATTCTGGAGGAAAAATAACTTTTTCATGATTTTTTTTTTGAGAAATCAACAAATTTAAAAACAAAATGAAGCAGTTAAAGAAATGCTCATGATCATCATTCATTCATTATCATTAACTATTTTTTCCTTGTCAGGGCCACTGGATCGGGAGCAATAGCCTGTCCACCCACCTACATATGTTTTTGGGACGTAGGAAGACCACAGAGACAACATATTAAAATGAAAAAGACAGAAAGACAGAACCTAGAGAACTGTGAGGCGGCCACGCATGGCACTGCGTGATTAGGAAATGTTGACATGAACACGATGAAACAAATATGATAGTTCATAAGCTGCCATACCGTTATTGGCGTGCCGGTGTTACATAATAAAGTGTAATCTCACCGTGTGCTTGAGAGACGCCGCCAGCAGCACTTCTTCTCCCGGGACTGCCACTACTACAGCAACCTTCCTGCCTCTGCACAGCCGTGCTAAAAGCACAGTCTGTTTCAGGAGTCTTCCTGTCATCACACACTGCACGCGCCTCCTGTACAGAGGGCGCCTACTGCATGCTGTGACGGAGTGTGTTCACTCGCGGTCCTCCTCATTCTAGAGAATCTCCAAAGTGAGCAGAGAGCATCGGTGCATTCGCTCAAAGTGGAACCGAATGAGAAGAAATTCGAGCAGCGCCGCCCAGTGGCTGAAACTTGCCGCAGTATCTGCAACCCACACCCATGAACAGATTCGTTCTACTTCCCGCTCGAAGGAGCTGTACACACTCCTCACTGTCGAAACATCCATCCATCAAATGTCAAGGTCAGACGTGTTGGGAATCCTACCCGAAAAAAGAGGTCCTATAACAAATAAACGAACAAATAGATAGACAGGAGGAAAGAAGGAAAGACACTCGGCACAGTTTATTATCTACTGTAGTTTAGCTTGTTTAACGCTGAGCTCTTAGAAACACACAAAGAACTCCTTTTTCTTAAACGTGTTTGACCATCACAGAACCTAATTTGAGATCACATCTGAAATACTCCCATTTCTTGCTGCTACTTACATAAAATCATTAAATTAAAGCACATCATAGGTGAGAGGTGAGGTGTAAAATTTGTACTTTTTTTATTATTATTTTTACAAAGACAATCTACACATAGCGGTTGTGTGACTCTCCCAATAAGGTTGTCCTTGGAATAAGTTTTGATCGTTGTTAAAGACATTATTTTGTCTAAAAACATTATTATGTTCTTTTGTGTTCAGTAGTCTGAATACTGAATGCTTGTGTTTTGCGGTCCTCATTTGGCTGCAGACTTTCACTTAATACCTGTTCATAATTCTGTTCCAAACTACACAGTATAGCATACAGCAGTCTGTCAAACTGAATCTGCCTGATGAGTGCTGTTAGTCTTAAATAATTTAGGTGCAGCACAAATTAGTGAGCCTAGCCCCATCCGTGCTCCTAGAAGCACTAGGATGTACTGTACCTGCTAGACGACTGGGTCAGAGCATCTCCAAAACTGCAGCACTTGTGCGATGTTCCTGGTCTGCAGTGGTCAGGACCTACCAACAGTGGACCAGCGACATGATCATGGGCGGACAAGGCTCACCGATATACTGTAGACTGACCTGTGTAATCGGATTCAATATAAGAGCTACTGTAGCTCTAATTGCTGAAGAGGCTAATGAGGGTTCCAATAGAAAGGTGTCACAACACACAGTGGATTGCTGGTTTGATGGCATGGCAAAAGAGGGGAAATACTCAATATTATTCGGTTGGTAACAATGTTATGGCTGATCTGTGTATATGATGTTTTAATTTTTGTTAATATAAGAACAATGCATGAACACATACATGAGTTTTAATATACACTGATCAGCCATATTATTATAACAAAACATTAACACATTAACATCGATTATCAATTATATACCAGTAAACTAGTGACAGTATCATGGCACCCAAGGCTCACCCATGCCCACAGGGATCAAAGACCAGCCCTTCTGGTCTGATCCCACATAAAAGTCAATAATGCGCAAATTGCTGAAATCCCAATCCGATCAAACACACATGGGACATCTAGTCCGATTGACAGAGACTTGTCCCCACAACACACAGCACCCAAAGGATCCACTTCTGATGCCAGACACCACAGCACAATCCCAGAGGTCTTGTGGAGTCATGAGGAGCCAGAGCTGCCCAAGTGGAACTGTCACAATCATAATATTTGCATTGAAATGTTATGGTTGAACACTGCGTGTTAATATTTGACTTTTCTGTATAGGCCTATGTAAATATAGTTCTAACATATTTAAAAACGTATTCATGATTACATCATTATTGTACATAGTTCTTACGTATCTACAGTACTGTATACTTAATTTTAACACTTTTCTTAGTGGATACTTTTTATTTTCCTCCACTACATCTTACAGCAAATACTGTATTTTCACTACATTCCTGCATGACATTGCATACACAACCACAGAGATGTGTAGCAGTAGAGGCATTCGTTTCAACCGGGAATCACAATGAAATTTCTCTTAAATGAAGAAGTAAAACCGACTGACATTTACAGAAGCCTTAAAGCACAGTAAAGTGATATTCTGATAGAAGTGGAACACCCGATCATTGTCACCAACTTGCACCAGAGTGGCATCTGTCTACAGGGACTGTAAATGCATTCGTTCACAAACACATTATCAACACTTGGCTGGGAGTTACTGCCACATCCCTGTACAGTTCTGACCTCTCTCTATCATTAAAGGAGTTCTAGACTCCTTCTAGACATAAAGCAGACACTCTGATCTTACCTTGATGGTTTCCAAGCACTAGTGGAATTCTGGAATAAGTGCATTTGTGTAGCTGGGGATTTTATAGGGAAACAAAGGTAGTTTTTGCTCTTTTAACTGCGTTCTGTTATTCTGCACAATCAAAAGTTGGCCCTTGTATTTAAAGTGGTAATATCACCATCTGCTTTCCCTTCATTCAGAAAACAGCACATTCGCAGTCACTATTACTTAATAGCTATGCAGAACTAATACAAGCTCACTACTTTAATACTTAAGTAAATTTGAAGGTAAATACTTTTGTACTTTACATCAAGTAGAAATGTAAATGGAGGATTTGTACTTTTCCTTAAGTAATATTTTACATAGGGTATCTTCTATAGTCCAGTCCGTGATGGCACCACAGATGGGTACCTTAAACAAGTTATTAAAATGTCACCCTTTGTCTTCACTTCATTTGTGTTCCTCTGACTTTCCAGCCAGATGTAAAAAACATGATCATTTGAGGAGGGAAAAAATCAGATATGATTGTACAATATCATTATTAATCGGAAATATACCTATAGTGTTACTTTTAAGAAACGTCAAAGATATTCTAGAGAAGAAGTGTACCTGCATAAGATTCAATGAAGTTTCAGAAATTACTCAAATGACTAACCCAGTTCCACATCTCTGCCTGAAGTAAATTTGAAGGAGAAAGCCCACTTGATTATATAAAAGGCAAATTTAAATTTTATATAGCACACTAATGTGACTGGAATAAGACCTAAAATTGATGGTAATACCAACCAACCTGGTATATAATATCAGACAAACCAACAGAAATAGAATGCGCTGGATAACAGTCATGGAGTTAGGGTTACCCTTTGAAGCTTAAAATGTCTAGGAATAAGAATGCTTGAAATTATAAAAAACAGAAGTGTTTAAATGAAAGATATATATTTGCAAATATATTTCAGCCAAGAAACTTAAATCAGTCTTTGATACTTCTTGGCTTGGCTTTGTTATCATTTCTTCATGCTGAATTTAAATGCACATCTTTTCACTTACCAAAAGGCAACAACAATAGACACTAAAAAGGGAAATTTGTCTTAAAAAAAACATAACATTCCGTGTACCTATTAGCTTAAATCTAATAAAAATCTCATGCAGATTGAATTACAAACGCTGTGAAGTTTTACATGAAAACAATATCATAAAGTAATATGTACAGTAAATAATAAATGCTTCCTGAGAGACAGATCTCACCACACTCCCAAAATGCATCCAAAATTTTTATGACTCACCAAAAACATGACTATTTCCTTCAAGAAAACATACAGTAATTTGTTGGAGTCTTGCTTACCAACAGACACGACAAGCTTGCACTCTATACGGATGGCAGCTGTTAAGTTGCTACATTTCATAAAATCATTAGTAGCTGCCAAGAGCCTGGATATCACCATTCAAATTTGTTATTTTTCTCTCAGTAAATATATGGAATATTTATTTTAAGATGGGTGATGTGGTTAAAGTGGATAAGTTAAAGCACAGCAACTATGAACATTACTAATCCCTCCCTATAAAACTGTTAGAAGAATTATGTGAGTACAGATCAAAAGTACCTTGCTAACATTACCTGCCATTTCATTAGTAGTTCCCAGTTTTGGTGATTCAGCACTTCTTAGGGGAATGCTGTTCTGGCATTTAGGATTTAGTTTAAATGATTTTCTTACAGAGAAGGATTCCCAGATTCTGAATGTCAGTATTAAATTAGAGGAACACCCACATGAGAGAAAAGCCTATACTGTACATAAGACCTATAAACATAAAAGGTACTGCAGACTAAATCATTCTGTTGTTAATGCCATTTGTGTTCATTTAAGTAGAAATATATTAAGAATCACATTTTGAGACAATTCCTGGAAAAATTGTGAAGTGGGGTACATGGATGTATAATTTTTTTCCCAGCCAAGATGATGAAAAACGTTCCTGAGATGGCGCCATTCATCTCCTGTATCTGTGAGTGTATGTGTAGTAGTGGAGGGGGCGTGGTTCGGCCGGGTTGTCTTAGCAACGGCCTCATGTCTGACTTACATGCTGTTGAGTATGTAACCCGATCTCTGTTTAATAGGAAAGTGACTGGCTCTTTTTTGGAAGATATTTTGTGAGCTATTAGTACTAAAGGTTTGGTTTTTGGACTGTTGAGATGAGGCTTTCATCTTGCTGTTTTATGTGTGTAAACTACCAGTCAAAAAAATTTTAGACTTTTCTGATTTTTCATTTCTTTTTGCATTGTGAAACATCAATGAAGGCATCCAAAATGTGCAATAATCTTCTTTGATCCTTAATGGATCATCTATTTATGCTTTGTAAAGCCATCATAACGGCTCTAATCTGAGGTGCTGTCTGTTAATTGGTGATTTCTGAGGCTGGTAAATCTGCAGCAGATCTTGGTCTTGCTTCCCTGGGATGATCTTCATGAAACGCAGTTTCTTCATCTTGCTTGATGGGTTTTGCAAATGCACTTAACAATACTGTTCTTGCAATAACTATTCCAGAACAGCTGGCCTTAATTTCTTAAAATCACATCACATTGTTGTTACTTAATTACCTAATGCTATATGTGTTATTTCATAGCTTTTTAAAAAAATCCAATCCAAACAATCCAGTATTGTTTTAAAATGTAGAAAATAAAATGAAACTTGTGTGCAAACCTTTGACTGGTCCTGTATTTGATTAAATTGTGGACAGGATAAAAAATGGTCCAACGGTGTTTTTTTTTTTTTTGTGCAAAATCAATGGATCCTTATGTGAAAATGTGTGTGAACTTTAATGAGCACTGGGGAGAGGTACTGAGGTCATTTTTGCTGATAAACTGCCTTACTATTGTAAAGATTTTCAAGCCATTCAACATGAATGCTCTTAACACACAGGTCACCTCACAAAAATACCACTTTTTGGGTTGCACCTGTTTTCCTGTACATTACTATTTCTGGGCTACTGTTCCCCTGGGCACCCCATTTAGCTGCGCACCTATGCGTTTGAATATCCTTTTCCCACCACTTTGCATTCAGTAAACTGCCTCATAAAAAATGCAAATATCTCAGTTGCTTTGTGTTTTAAAATTTCTTTATTTAGTTTGGGATATTTACAAGCTACATCATTTGTAATGCCAGTCAGGAGTGTGATTTCCAGTTAATTACAATTTCTATGCCTTGTTGAATAAACCTGTCTCTCACTTGTGTATCTACTGTATCTAAGACAGGTCACTCCAGGCATGTAAGCAGTGGCCTGTCCAGAAATGATTTAAGTGGTTCAGTGTCTCTATTTCACCCAAGCTGTCTTGGATAAGGTAGATTATAGAGGGAGGGATACATTAAGTATACCTATATATAAGTTTGGATAAGTATTATCCAAACTTTGTGCCTACAGAATCAAGCCTCCAGTTTTTTGAAGCCATCTCCTCCAGGGTATTTGGCACCATTTCATGTTGGGTTTATAATTTCAGGCAAGTGCAAAACATATTCTACTTCTACTAAGTCACGTCAATTCTGCCTGCTACCCATCTCCATTTCCCAAAGTATTGGAAGTGTCCACGCTTGCTTTCTTTCACCTAAACCACTATTAAGAACTCCTTAAGAACTGTGCCTAGAGCAGCAGGAACAGTTCTGGCTCTTGCTAAAGGTGCAGGAGGAGGACCAGCAGATCCTTTAGTGCTGTGTTTAGTCTGAGGTTACTGGAGGAACTGGCCCGAGATGCAGTAGTCAACAAACCTGTTTCCACTGATGTTAGCTGAGGCCCAGCTTGCCACCCAACAGCTTGCCTCTCCATGAACAGTATGCTGGAATACCCCAACCTATAGAAGGCGATGCAATAGGTTGGCCTGACACCTGAACAACAATCCCATCACACTTGTCTTTGCATGATAGTTATGGGATGCCTAGCAAAGGTGGCAGCTGACCAAAGATTGCGATGCTGAGGAAATCATCAATCAGTTGGTGCTAGAGCAGTCAATTTCCTCCCCTTTCCATGTTTTTATGGCATGGAAAAGGGGCCCAGTTTTTGAAGCAAGCTCCATGATCCTGTATTTACCTTCATCTCCTCCTCCAATTTATCTCTGCTATCTTACAGTCTTCCACTATACTGTATCTATACAGTCTTGCACTGTGATGTCTATGGGGGAGAGGTGTGGAATGCAAAACATTGTCCACAGAGGTGATACCACAGCTGTCAACACCAGCTCCACATCCAGGGCACAAATATGGCATCTATCCACCTCTGTCATTTGCTTTACGGCATTGGAGGACCACATGCTAACAACTGCCTTGCTCTCCTCAGCAAGTAGGTACAGTACCTTAAAATGTTGTCCAGCACCATTCTTTGCATTACATGGTGGGGTATTAGCTACTCTGGCTATAACCAGCTGCAGGTTATGTAGGGCAATGTTCTACTGTGTCTCCCTGGTAGGCAGTGGTGTGATGGCTATACCCCAATACTTCTACAGCCTTCTACATTCTTCTTTACTTGTTGAGCTTTACACTCAAACATGAGGAGAAAAGTCTCAATGTCATCATCCAGGGTAAAATGTGATAAAAGGAAACCCAGGATAACTAATGAACCCCCAGTTCCAGGAGATGCTGAAGATGACAAGGGATTAGGGTCTGCATTTGCTACCTGCATTCCTCTACAGTGAATAGGCAGAAACAGGCAGGTGAGTACAGAAACAAGTGCTGAAGTACGGATAGAGAAAAAAGTGCTGTTATAAATGCTGTTATATACTGTATGTTATATGCTGAGAAAGTGATAGAAATGCAAGTGTAAAAGCTATGAGTGAAACACCTCTGACAGACTGTACAATTTTTTTTTGAAACATTTACTGTAGGTCCACCCATTTAAAGTAATGAGGTAATCATCAAAGGTCTGAGGCCTAACTAGTTTGGTAAATACTATACCATAATTCAAATTCATACTTATATGCTTATATAAAGATCGTGTGGGTTTAAACAAAAGGGTACATGTAAATCAGTGGTTCTCAACTATGGTCCTGGTCATTTAAGTGTTTTCTCAGCTCCCAGCTAATTAACAGCCTTTTCTGATTTGAAGTGGATGTACTGTAAGAGCAGGGAAAAATGCAGGACAGGTGTTCCCCCAGGACCAGAATTGAGAACCATTGTTCTAGATTATTTTACATATCTGAATGTACATTTTGGGAGCGGAAAGCAAAAATTTTGATCTAACATCTCAGATTCATTTTTATCTCCAACTCTCTAAAAAATGTTTAGAAAAACTAGAATTTGCATTGCCATTCCAATACAGTGAAACCTTGGATTACGAGCATAATTCGGAAGTTGCCTTGTATTCCAAAAACATTCGTAAACCAAATTTTATTTTCCCATGAGAAATAATGGAAACTCAAATTATTTGTTCAACAGCCCAAAATAAATACATAAAAATAATTCATACAAAATATAAAGTAAAAATAAAGCAAACTTAACACACATACCAATAACGACAGGCTGAGGGTGAAAATGCAGGCACGGATGTTGATTATACCACAATTCCGCAGCACAAGAGAAGGAAAAACCGTTGGTTCAGTTGTAATCACGTGAGGCTCAGTGTCAAAACAAGAAGCGCATGTGTGATACATGATACTCTGTACTCGTAAACCAAGACCTGCACGTTTTTCAAGTCAAAATGTCCTAAAAATCTTTGCTCGCCTTGCGGAACACTTGCAAAGTGCATTACTTGCAATCTAAGGTTTCACTGTACTATTAAATGAGTGAGAAGTGAAAAACCACACATTTTGTGTTAGCCACACCTATTATGCATTAAGATATTACTAACATTCATAAAGCAGCACGAGTTAATAAATGTGCTGTTCCATTGAGATCAGTAAGGTAGACATTACATTAATTAAAAAAAGAAAAAAAAAACAGCTTCAGTTTGATTTCAGTTTTGATTCATTTAATTTCATAATGTCAGCATTTTGTTGTTTACATCATAGGTCTCCAGCCCTAAACCTAAGATGCCTCTTTTGTGCACACACTATAATACTATAATAGTTTACCTTGTTACAGCACCCACTTTCAAAGGAGTTGTTATCTCACCATCTCACTATTTTAATTAAGTGTTTTGGGAGCAGGGCGGCACGGTGGTGTAGTGGTTAGCACTGTCACCTTGCACCTCCAGGGTCTGGATTCGATTCTCCCAGTGCCTGGTGGGTTTCCTCCGGGTACTCCGGTTTTCTCCCACAATCCAAAGACAAGCAGATTAGGCTAAATAGCGTTCCCAAATTGCCCATAGTGTGTGAATGAGTGTGTGAGTGTGCATCATGCAGTGTGTGTCTTCTGGGATAGGGTTCAGGCTCCCAGCGACCATAAATACAGGATAAAGCGGTGTAGACGATGAGTGAGTGAGTGAATTTTGGGAGCAGTAAAACGCTAAAATGTCCAGGGCAGGGTGTATTCCAGGACCAAAGTTGGGCGTCTGTGGACTAAATGGTTACTTTCAATAATTCAAGGATAACTAGAATTAAAGGAGCTTTTTTAAACACCGTCTCTCAGTTGTGCAGGTGTGTATGGTAGTCTTTACGACATGTAAGCACGCACGCTGCCACGTATCACTGCTCTACAGATAGGGCAGTGTCTCAGGCTGGCCGCACACTCAGAACACACAACCAGGTGACCACAGGGAATAAACAGCATGGACACCGGTTTATCCATACAAACTTTGCAGGTTCGTTCCTCCTGAAGCTGCTTCAACTGTTCTTCAGCACTCAGGGTCACCAAAACTGGAAAATACACACAAACACAATATTTGTGTGGAAGATACACTGTTCCATGAAAATAATCATGGACACAAGCACAGAAAAAGTAAAAAAGCATTAATATAGACCTTTCTCCCTATGTGAGGTCTGCAGTTTCATTTCACTGGCACTGCTGCTCTGCCTTACAACAGGTTCTAGAAGAAACAGATCTTACATTATACAAAGATCCAGCACATGATGTAATGTGTCTATCGTTTCACCTTGTTAAAATCATTTGTCATGCACAGGTACAATAGCTTTACCTAGTTCTTGATCCATTATTAGATAATATGCTCTCTATTTATTATATGACTGTCTTTTGAAAAGCAGAAAATGCTGCCTGTACCTGTGTTATTATCATTGCTCTGCCCCCGCTCTTCTTCAGCTTGCAGGACATCCGCCACCAGATCGGAGACAGAAATGTATTGGTTGCCGGTGAGGAGAAAATGAGACCGGACCAGACCCTCAACTGATGCTTGATCAAAACCCATCTCTAGCACCGCCTGCACGACCGGTGAGAACATGCATGCTGCTGATGCACTCTGCCCGCTTAGCACAACTTACCATTGCATGAAGAGAACACAGTGTTACATTGCATTATGCTTTGTAAGTCCTATGTTCAGAAAAGTACAGTACAGATATTTATAGGAGGTTATATACTGTAAAAACAATGTGACAATGCTACATCAGCCATAACATTACAACATAAAATATTATGCGTAATATTGTTTAGGTTTCCCTTGTGCTGTCTGGGCAGGTCTGGCCCCTAGGAGCGTGACTCCACAAAACCTTCGATCATGTGCTGTGGTGTATGGCACCAGGATATTGGCAGTAGATCCTTGGGATGCTGAGTTTTGTGTGGTGGGGCCTCTACAGATTGTTTGTCCTATTTATCCCACCGGGGCCCAATCAGATTGGGATTTGGGTAGTTGGGCTCTTTGTCTGTTGGGCCAGTGCATGGTGGGCTATGTTGGATATTCTGGTGTCTTTCTGAGTTAAAATTCTATTTTAAATTTAAGACAATTTATGATGATATGGGATTATTCTACCACTACACACACTGTAAACACGAATGAGTTGGCAAAACTAAAACAATTTAAGGTAATCAGTTATTGATTAATTATGAGTTATTGTAACTATAAGTTTTTGAGTTTGTTTTACTCATTCATATTAATCATTCTTTACTTGCAATATTGAGTAGCCTAACTCATACTATTTAACAGCAAAAATTGTTGTTGGTCTTTCGGCCCTTTAGCATGGCAGGCGAAACACCTACCACTGAGCCACCAGTGCCCTATCGCCCTGATGACATCAGAAACAAAATCGCTAGTCTGAAAGATTTGAAGTTAGTGGAACTTTAAGGTGACTATTACTGTTACTTAAGTACTTACAGATACTTAAAAATGTCAAATTTGTTCAGCAAACTTAAAAAGTACAGTATAATTTCTACAAACTCATAAATACCAAAACATTCTAAATGATCATCAAGGTCTATTAATTTGAACTATCTGTAATTATTTAAATTAACAGTACTCAATATGCTTAAAGCATTAGGGTTTACAGTGCAGCTTTAAGGATGCCTTAGGGAAGCTTTAGTTTATTTTTACTGACCTTATTGTGTTTATATTTGCATTAAAAGACTTACCATGTCTAGTGGTAACATTTCTTGCAGTTGAATTCTGGGATTCACTCTATAAACAAAGTCATTAATCATTAGTCTCCAAGATCATCTTAAACTTACAAGTTTTAAGCCAGTGTTACAGAATGAAAGATACACACAGCCAGCTCGGGAGTGTTGAAGAATGACTGCTGTACATTGTTGATATACTCTCGTCCTCTTGACTGGATCAGGTACTCACATCTTATGTACAAGAAAGAAAGAATGAAATACAGAAAGAAAGTACAGCACCTTGCATAAATATTCACACCTGTAACCAAAAGGATTTCATTGGGATTATGAATTTAAATAAATCATGAATCTAAATAAAACAGCTGATTTTAGTATGAAAAAGTTATTTTCATACTAATAAATATACAACTTTTTAAGAAAATACCACCTTAAAGAGAAAGAATCACTGTATTCAATTAGAACAAAGTACATTTTACTTTACATTTTGGTTCTAAAGTACCCAATATGTGAAAAGGTTAAGATTGGGTTGAATATGTATTTCAGTAATTAGTTTAGTATTCAGGTGGTGTATTAGTTAGCACTGTCCCCTTGCACCTACAGGGTCCGAGGTTTGACTCCTGGCCATGTTCGATTCCTGTCTCTGTGTGCATGGAGTTTGTATGTTCTCCCCGTGCTTGCTGGGTTTCCTCCAGGTACCCTGGTTTCCTCCATCAATACCTGCAGGTTAGGCTAATTGCCTTCCCAAAATGGCCATAGTGTGTGAATAAGTGTTCAAGTGTGTGTAAGTGCGCGTGCCCTGAGATGGGTTGTCACCCTGTCCGCCTTGTGCCCTAACTCTCCTGGGATAGACTACAGCCCCCCCCCGTGACCCTGTATACAGGTATAGATGAGTGAGTGATAAGTGAGTTTAGTATTCAGTCCAGTTCCTAGAGCCATAACCAGTCAACAATCAATGTAATACAGTGCTTTATGCTATGTGTACGTATCCTTTATTTGTGTATGTATCATGTAAAAAAATTTGTTACCTTGGAAACCACTTGGCATGTTCCTGCCATGGATCATCCCCAGGATCCCAGTTCCTCAAATTACCATCGCAGAAGAAACACTTCACATTATCACTTTGACCTAAATAAAATGCCAATGATAAGCCATTAGTATTTGCATTTGTACTGTTGTGATGCTGATGTATATATTTGCTCTGGGGTGCTGGAATTTTAACCAGCACACATAATGTGTGACTATAAAATCACACCCAAATCACAAGCAAAAATGTTACCTTTAAAAAGTTTAAAAAGAATTATTAAATTAGAATGTGTTGATTAATTTTCAGTAGGAGCATGGAGCTGAATATTTATGGTTATAATAATGAGTTAATCCCAATACGTGATCACTCCAATTAACAGTTTACAGGGACTACAGAACATTGTTATATCACAATCATATAATTTATATACAGTAGGTATAAAAGATGAATGAAGTTATAGCTACTTGTTATGTTACAAAACTCATACAAAATTCTGTTTTATTTGAATAGTGCTTTAACAACAGGTATTGTCACAAAGCATCCTTACTGGAACAAAAATAGGCCTTTTTTTCCTGTGTAGGCAAGAATCAGTGTTTTGAATTTAACGCTGGCAGCTACAAGAAGCCAGTGGGTAAGATGTAGAAGTAAGATGGTGTGAGGTGAAGGGCTGCATGTCCTTGATTTTCAGTTTAAATTTTAAATGTTATTAAATAAATTATAAATATATTTTGAAATGTTACATGTAAATATTTAACACAACATAAAATATAATATAACTATATAAAAATATAAATGAAAACTAAATGTTAAAAATAGATATATTCATAAGATGCTGCGTGTCACAATAAAAAGACCTTGTGATTTACTTGGACAAGTTTCCGATCTCAACTTCCTTCACTGCACGCAACACTGCTAATCTTGCACACTCGTGCCAATTTCTTCATTAACTTCACATTATCAGAAAGATTTCTTTAGAAAGACTAAAAGGACAATTGACAAATTGGACACTATTTGACCTTTGCAACTTATCCATAATGCAGATAGACACCTTGACTACAAACCTCCCAAGTTTTTCGACACCACCCACCAACATTCCCTTCACAGACGTCCTGCTGATCGTCAGATAACAATCCAACTAGGGACCATGGAGGCCAATAGTGACCACTGATGGCCATAAGTATTCATTCCCATTTGTATGACATTGAAAATACCTCTGGTCAACATTAACAAGCGCATTTATACAAGCAATTAAGGAACGCCTAACCTGCATGTCTTTGGACTGCGAGAGAAACCCGGAGTACCTGGAGGTAACCCGCCAAGCACGGGGGAAGCATACAAACTTCATGCACACAGACCAGTGGGAAAAAATAAAAGGGGCCCTGGAGGTACAGTACAAGGTTATATCTTAGGTGGCTATTTAACTGCCACCTAACTTTCCAGTTTTTACTAACTTTGCAAGATGGTGAGCTGTTCTAAAGTGACTGGAGCTTTCTGGCATCAGGTTGCTCAGATGAAGACCAAAGGGATGACCCTTTCAGTCACAGCAAGAGAAGTTGGTTGTTCCAAATCTGTGATTTCTAGAATATTACATCTTTACAATGTCATTCAAGTCCCACAAGATGGCTAGTCGTTCACGAATGACGAATGAAAGACAGGAGAGGATAATCAGGACAATTTTATTGGACAATCATTGCAACGCTGCAGCTGGGATTGCCAGCCAGTAAGGATCTGTCGCATCATACAATGCCTCGAAGTTTAAGAGAATTTGGACTAAAAACCAACTATATATATTAACAATTGCTGTTACCAAACCTCTCATTAGCAGAAAGAATCATAAAGCTAAACTAACCTTTGCCGAGTAGCATGTTGTGTTCACAGATGAGAACTGGTCTAAAGTTAATTTTAGCGATGAAAGCAAGTTAAATTTATTTGGGTCCGATGGGAAACATTATATTTGTCGTCAAACTGGGGAAAGTCACTCAAAGCAAGGGCCCTTTGAGTCCCTACTCCCTACTAATTGTTGACCGTTCCAACCTTCATAAATGTTAGTTGTAATCTTTCTCTGTGCTACAGTTTTTGCTATTTTCTAATTTTGATCATTGTGTTTTTCTACAAAATCAAGTTTTTTTTTTGTAGTGCCTTTTTGCAGTTTTGTATTTTTCAAAACACTGTTCTGTTAGCATGGTATAGCCACAGCAAAAATTCCAAGTTGACCAATGAAAAAAAATTAAGTGTTTATAAATTCTTCTCTAATTTTGATCTCCATTGTATATATTATATGAGCTTAATTTTTTTTATTGAATTACTGAAATAAATTAGCTTTTCAATGATATTCTATTTATTCTAAATAAATTCATTAAAATACTTACATGGTGTTTGTGTCTGCAATGAAAGTGTAAAGCCTGAATGCACAGCAAAAATCCCATGTTGAATCAACAAGCAGTGGGTTAAATTAATACCATAGTATTTATATAGTGTTGGTCCTGCTGGACGCTGAACTGTTAAATCAACACTGGGGATTTTACTGGATTTGAGGGATTTTAGCTGTACACCTGGCAGCACGTGTAACACACACACACACACACACACACACACAAAGGTGCAGCAGCAGCACAAATAAACTCTTGTTCATTCCAGTCTCTTCTGCCTCGAGAGGTGCACAAAAGGGAATTTATGTACTGAAAAGAAAACTATACAAACATTAACTTATAAAAATGAGGGAAACCTGTAGAGAGGTGAGAATATTGATAAGTGACCCTGGGCTAAAGAAATAGTCCAGATGTGATGAACCTGGATAGTGCTTGTGAGGCATTAAGTTATTTCCACAATTGTTTGGCAAATCTATGTCATATACAAATGTCTGACAAAAGACTATGGGCTCTTCAAGGCTGAAATGCAATGATTAAGTCAGGAAGTCAAAAAGTGTGTCTGAAAGCCAAAGAAGTGGATCTGAGCCCCATAACAGGGTGACACGTTTAATAATAATTTATGATTTAGATTCCTCTCTCTCTCTGGTGGTCTTCCTATTCAGAGCCCTTAGAATCAGCTCCACCTGCACGTCTTACTTTTTAGGTAAAAATACAGAATGTTCATATCCCAAAACAAAATGTATCTGCTGGGAGTTTCATGTTTAGTATTGCTGACACAAGTGTGAAAAATGAGCAAAAACCCGCACCTGTGTAAAAGAAGCCGGCGCGCGCCAGTGTATCCGGTTGGACGAAAGAGCTCGCGGGCCAGCTGCTGAAGGACGCGAGGCGCGTGCGCTCGGGCTCCATCTCCGGATAAGCGGCTTGCCCGAGTGTGACTTGCTCACCTGGCAGCTGCAGCTGGCTCAACATCTGGCCGTCCACCGAATCCGTCGAAGCGCGGACGCTCGGAACATCGCTCATGTCCGTCCTGGAAACAAACTCGCATGCCGTAGAGTGGAGCCAGCGCTCAGCAGTCGGACTGTCCTCGTTTCCCCAGCGCACCATCAGAAGCAAAACCAGCAGATCCGTCTGTTTAACGGCCAGTTGTGGAAAGTGCAGTCGTTCCAAATCACTGTGTGTCCTGTTTCCGTCGCTAGTCCACTCTCCTAGCGTATGGACGTACAGCTTGATTCCCGTAAGGGAGAAATCCAGATATTCCCGAAACCCCACCCCATGTTTTAGCTTTATGTTTAAGCTTTCCAGAAACGCTGTGTGAAAATCACACCCAATTCTGGTAAAACACTATTACAGGGGTTCCAAAACTTAATATTTAAATATAAGCAAATGACTTTATTAAATTTGCTTATAGTCACAGACAAAATACATTTAAACCTAGTGGGAAAATGCCAGTGGTGCAACTTTTAATGTCAAAAAGATTCAAGTCCGCCAACTGTTAACATCACAAAGTTTACAGATGTTTTAGGGGAAAAACTATTCAATTCAATTTGGGATCCAAAGAAAATTAGGCAAATTAATATGAAATATGTGAGAAAATATGCATAAAGGATAAACTCCCTGAGAGGAAAAATTTCAGGAAGAAACCTTGAAGCGAACCAGACTGTTCAATAAGTTCAATATGTCAGGAAACGTGTTTGGGTTAATAGGTCCACTTTCATTATTGTAGGCTTGGGTACAAAAGTGTTCATAGGAATTTTAGTCCTGAACTGTTAAGTGACTCATACGTCAACAGAGAACAGCTGTCTGCATCATTCTAGTCCAAGATCATTATTAAAATTGTTATTTAAATATGTTTATTAATACATACTGGACACGTTTCTTAGGCCTCATTTGTAATATTTCTTCTTCTTCTTCTTCTTCTTCTTCTTGTCTCATATAACAACCCCTGATGATTGCTGCATGAAAACTTGTGCTGCCATTAAATCACTGCATATAAGTGTTATGTAAAGTATTCTCCTCAGCTCATTTCAAAGCAGAAAGTCTTTTGACCCTTTCCTAAAAATATGTCCAAATTTTCTGTATTTCTGCTTTAAATGGATGTAATACTCAAACACTAAATCTTTATTAGTGGGGGCACCCTCAGAGCCCTACTATTATTATTGCACTTTTTTAACACAGAAATGTTGGCAACTAACACGGGTAATTCCTCCACACCACTGAAAATGGTGTGCTATTAATTCTCTAAGATTTTTTGTTTGTTTGTTTGTTTTAAAATAAAATTTCTATTTTTCCAATTCAGGACCAACTCTCCCTCAATTTTGCACAACCCACCTCAAAGCTTATATCAAATATTAAGCTTTTTCTCCCAAGAACCATGGAATGGCACAAATGGCACAGTTTTTAAATGATGAGGATTGGTTTGGGACCCATGTTGAACCACTTTGCTCCTGTGACTCCTGGATCATTTGTTTTTGGTCAAATTAAAAAACAAGACATATCACATTGAATGGCTTAAACATACTAAAGAAGCTAGAGAAGAGAGAAGCTGTTTTCATGGTTTTGCCCAGGAAAAGATGTGCACCTACTTATTATTGAGCTTAATATCATTACAGTTTACTCTGTTGTTTTTTCTTAAGCAACTTTAGGTCTACTTTTGTATGTGTCATTAACAATTGACAACTAAGGCAATACAGTCAGGCTCAATTGTACACCACCCACCACCATATACAGTACATCACCAACCTGCAGTCTGTTCCTGGCCCATGCAAAGCTCTCTTTCTGGGTCCCCTCTCTTTCCCAACACTAATTTACTAATAATTGTTTGCAGCATAGATCTAATGGGAGTTTTCTAACCTTCACTTGAAGGCACATACTGGAGAGAGAGATAGAGCACATTTTTTTCCATCTCCATCTTCCATCTGCCAGAATAGATTTTGCTGCTAAATCATATACAATTCTTCTGTAGTCTCGTCTTGGTCTTATTAAAGCTATATACATTTCAATTATTTAAAATCAGATTCTCAAAATTAAGACATCTAACACTTTTCACCTTTTTGCCCTTAGTTAGTTCACAATGTCCAAGTTATATAACTACCTCTCATTTAATCATTCTTTCGATAACTTTCTTTCGGAAAAAAATGTACACAATTTGCTTATAGCTTAATGGTTTACTTCCCTTACAGGTTACTGTATATATATAATTTTTTTTATTAATTTTTTTTACATATAGAAATGATTTTTTTATTAAATGGCTAGAACACATGATTTTACTACTAATTTAATGATTATTCATGTAGTCATTTTAATGCTGTCTACATGCATTTTCTTTCGTCTAAGAATCAACACTTTGTCATGGCAGTCGTCTTCTTCATACTCCGGTCCAGTAGGTGGCGCATTTTAAAGTTGGATAACTAAAGAAGGAAAAGGTAGAAGAAGACGCGGAGGAAGAGGCAACTTGCGTATCTTGGGGCTTTGTTTTCGAATTTAGGTATTAATTGTGTGTTTTTTTTTTGATGAAATCAAGCCAGATTGTAGAGTAGCTATGCATTACTTTTACATAGGATATATTTTATATGTTAGTGATAAGGCTGAAAATCCCCGTCCATTCAGTGTAGCTTGCTATTAGTGTTAGCATAAACATGCTCAGCACGGAAAGATACTGAACTGCGTTTAACTCTGACTTCATGTAGAGGCTCCTCAGATTGTCTGCGTTATTTCTATCCGCTTGTTTACTGCAACTAGCACGAAATGTTTATACTTGGATATAATCCCCAATGTTTACTCGTTAACACTTTATCCACACATTAATAACATTATGTCCAGTTTACAAACTCTTGAAGATTTACTCTGGAATTGGATCATTTGATCATAGCGGGTCTTAGTGTTAGGCAAAAACAACCTAGTTTAAACCTTTTCTTCATTGGGTAATCATTTATCGAACAGAAATAAAGCCAAAAAAACAAAAACGTGGACAATACTAACAAAGTCTTGTTATTTAATCGCTTGTTGATCCACCAGTAACCTTTAACTTTTTAAAAAATAAATAATGGCATGGTGAAAAAAATATGTTGTTAATCTGAGGTTGTAATGAACCAATACTGAGACCTGTTACGTTCAGATGATTTATTATAGTTTTTACACAAAAACATTAAAATGAACAAGAGGGGGTACTAACCTTTTGGCATGATCATGTGACTTATCTACATTCTGTAGGTTCTGTGTAAAACACCATGTGCAATCAAGAAGTTGTGTATTGCTTGTATTGTTTTTTGTGCATGCTGGTAATTGCTACACCTAACATTGTGCAATTGTCAAGTTAGGTTAACAATACATTTTTCTTGCTGTATGCATTTATTATTATTTTTTTTTCAGAAATGGCGGGCGACTCTGAAAAAAGAGATCTGGACATATCTGGGGGTAAAGAGAGAAAACGTAGTCGTTCACGTTCCCGAGACCGTGATCGAAAGAGTTCTCCGGGCAAAGAACGCAAGCGGCATCGCTCACGTGAACGGAAACGATCACGAAGCCGATCTAAATCTGCAGAGAGGTATTCAGTCTAATGATATTGCAAAAAAAATTTCACCCATTTATTATTTAGTTGTTTGTAGTGTAACAATGATCCTGGGGTCCGGAGTTCAATTTGGTTTTAAGAAGTAGCTACATTCAAGAGCAATCCCAGTAAATTTTATAAAAAATGCATCAAAAAGTTTAGTGTGCATCATCTCCCATTTTACTTTTGTCAGAAATTCAGTGTTGTGTTTTGATTATATTTTACAGGAAAGGTAAGGGCTTGTTCTTTGATGGAACACCATTAGTTTCGTCAGTTCAGGAACAGTTGAGTTGACCTCATTTTATAGATGCTGTCACTACTGGGAATAGTAGTAGTGACAGCATCTGAACTATGGGTGCAACCTATAATTGATATAGTTGACCAATACTGATGACCAAATTAGTTGCAAAAGAATTTTATTGTCATTAGTTTGTGTTATTATTTTGTGTGTTTTTCAAGCTAATGACATGTAAACAATACCTCTTACTTATCATATTGACATATGGCAAACATAAGAAGTTTTGTCAGTTTGTATTTGGACTGAGAAAATACCTGAATAGACTCCTTTCTATTGCTTCTACTTGCAGTTAAATTAGAGTATTGTGTCTCTATGGTTGCTCACCTCCATGATGCAAAGGGTGTGTGACAGGTGGAAAAAGCTGAAGCTGCTCTTTACTTTTATAAACATGTATGACCTAGCCATATTGGTTGTGGGAACATTAATCCAGCTTTCTGTTTTTTTCACCAGAGATCGCAGACAAAAAGACAAAGAAAGAGACAGAGAGAAGGACAGGGAGAGAAGTCGTAAGGATCGTGACAGAGACAGAGGGGCCAAAGACAAGAATAAGAAATCCAGGTACAGTATGAGCTGATTCTAATTTTATGTTTATGCCAGTTTTTACATTTGACTAACACATTTTGTTAACCTAAAAGCTGGAGAAAATAATCTATTTTTAATTATTAGCCTAAATTTGTCTTCTCTGTTTAGGAGCACTTCGCCTAAATCAAAAGATACAAAAATCAAGAGAGAAAAAGATGTGAAGATGGAAGAGGAGGATCAGGAAGAAAAGAAAAAAGAGAAGGTACCCCATTACAGAACGGTTCATTTGTTGTTGACTTGTGCATCTATTTTTTTTTATTGCATCTCCTTTCTTTGTCATATTGTTTCAGGTTCAGCCATTGTCTCTGGAAGAGCTACTGGCTAAAAAAAAAGCAGAGGAGGAGGCAGAGTCCAAGGTGAGAAAAAGAAGTCACTGTTATAAAATTTGGAGAAGTTACATAAAATATTATTGATCAGGGTGTGTATTTTTTTTTATCATGCAAAATATACCAAACTAAGCAATGGTTAAGATATATCTTGTATAAAAATTTTGATTGATTCATGACCACATGGCACACAGGGCAAGGGTAACGCATACATGTGTTCAGTGTATTTGTTTGATTTATTTTTCCTAAATATGCAGATAATTACTGTCCTGTTTTGTGTAGCCAAAGTTCCTGTCTAAGGCTGAACGAGAAGCAGAGGCTCTGAAACGCAGGGAGCAGCAGACAGAAGAAAGGCGCCGACAGATTGATGATGAGAGGAGAAAGAGGAGGGTTTTTCAGGATATTGGAAGGAAAATGTTAGGTGAGGCCTGGAGACGAATGCCAAATCATTTGATTCAGTTGGTTGATTAGATGATTGGTTGGGGAAACAAAAACAAAAGGGGGGAGAGAGGGCAAGTGATTCATTTGGTTAAATACTTGGAATTTGATCTAAAAAGTTCACATATTGCTCCTTTGCACATTTACATCACTGGAATTCATTTTTAACACTACCAGTTAAAAAGTTTCGATGCAACCTCTAATTCTGTGGTCTTTCCTGATTTTTATTTATTTCTTCATAAAAGGAAATAATGTTTTTATTCCTAAAGGTCCTAAAGGTATCCTAAATATGCAATTATCTCTTTTGAACAGATGATGTTGAGATGTGTCTGCTATTTATGCTCTGAAAAACTTTCATAATGGATTTTTTTTATTTGATTTTGTCTGTTGCCGTTCAAATTCCCAGTGGTGTATCTGTGTTTTCTCTTGTGATATGATATTTTTGGCATCATACAGAGGATCCTCAGGAGCGGGAGCGGCGTGAACGCAGGGAGCGGATGGAGAGAGAGAGCAATGGAAACGAAGATGATGAGAGTCGACAAAAGATAAGGGAGGAGAAGGACAAAGGCAAAGAACTTCAGGCCATCAAAGTAATGTTCTTTTTATGTAATAAATAAATAAAGGTTGCAAGCTATAGCTGTTACTCAAAAAGTATAATAGTGTAATAAGTTATGTTAGCAAAATAGCAGCTGTTGCATAAACTGTAGTTGTGTTGCAATACAAATTAGAGATGGCCGATTGTTCCACAGACACACATGCACGATAATATTTTTATTATTGTATGTCATTACTTCCATATTTCTTTTTCCCTAGGAAGCACAATGTTGGGTAATTGCATTATTACAGGGTAATAGTCCTTAGATACTGACAATGTAAATGATGGGAGATCCACACCATAAAATTTATTTCTAATATGTGTAATTTCAGCTAGAATCATTTGATTTTATTAGTTAAATGTAAAATTGATTGGAGAAGAGATCTTCCCCTTTTATCCACAAAGGGGTCAGTTGGGTTGTAGGATTGATTCCCATAATGTTTCCCACATCATTTCTACATTCTGGTAGCAGTAAAATCAGTGATGACTGTGGTTCTGCAAGCTTCCTGTCGAATAAGCACTGTAAAAGCTTTTTGTTTTTCAGTCAGTCATTAACTGATGCTGTTTCTGGATTTCTTCCTGTATGAAACTGTCTTTCTCTGCCGAGCATGTGTGACCGTCAGTTTTTTACAGCAAAACTGCTATCAACTCCTCCAATAATTGTCTCTAGTTGTGAAACATAATAAAAAAAATGATTATTATTATACAAATGTTTAATATGATTATTTTATATAGACGTTTCTTTTTTTATATCTATTATTATTATTATTGTAATATTTTTGGTCTTGTTGTATTTCACAGGAACGATATCTAGGTGGAATGAAGAAACGTCGTCGCACAAGGCACCTTAATGATAGGAAGTTTGTGTTTGAGTGGGATGCTTCTGAGGACACGTCAATCGATTATAATCCAATGTGAGTATGGAAAGTATTGTAATCATTTAACCTGTTTGTTTACCCACAATGCCCTGTAGAATTATTTAAAAAGTATTTTATAAATGTAGTGCATACAAACTGAGAAAAAACTAATTACACTGAGTAAGGTTTAGGTACTCAATTAATTGCACTAAAGGTATTTATCTAAGTAGTTATGTCCCAGACAGTGGGCTTCATAATAATAAGCTGGATGTTATCGTTCATTTGCATTTACGACATTCATGAAAATCCTGTTGATTCTGAAAAAAATAAGTTTGTCTTCTAATTTGATTTATTAAAAAATAGATTTCCAATTTCATTTGTCAAATCAAGTCATGGAATACTGCACACTTATTCCTTTATTAAGCACTTTATTTAAAAAAAAAAATGTAATTCTTTTATGGTCTGGATTCCACAAAATGTTGGCAATATCCCTCTATATTCTAGTCACAATGGCTATGATTGTATCATGGAATTCCTGCAGATTTTTCAGATGCACGTTTATGCTGCGCATCACGTTCTACAATATCCCAAAATCTGGATTTGGATTCAGTAACTTGAAAGGCCATGAAAAAACACTGAAGTCATTGTTGTTGATAAAACAAACTTAAGGTGATTTTTGTGTTGGCATGGTACGTTGTCATGCTGGAATAGCCATTAGAGGATGGGTAAATTGTGGCTGCACATAGTCAACACGAATGTTTAAACAGGTTATGGCATTTAAGTGTTGATTGGTATTAACAAACCCAGAGTGTACCAAAAATAGATTCCATACATTACTATACCACCTCCACCAACCTAGAATATTGTTGGCACCAAACTCTATTTCTGCTGCGGCACAAAGATAGCAGGGTTAGAGATTTGTCATACAAATCTAGGTTTTTCCAGCTGTCCAGTATTGGTGAGCCTTTTGCTGTTGTAGCCATAAACTATGTAAGCGCTTATTTGTTTTAATATCATGATTATTACTCTGTCTGTGTGTGTTCAGATATAAAGAGAAGCATCAGGTGCAACTATACGGCAGAGGATTTATTGCAGGTATTGACCTCAAACAGCAGAAAAGAGATCAGTCTCGTTTCTATGGAGATCTGATGGAAAAAAGACGCACAATGGAGGAAAAAGAGCAAGAAGAGTGAGTTTCTCTCTGTGTCTTACTCATTTTTAAGCAAATATTATATATGTTTAATGTCACCTCCACATGAAACCAAAACTGTACTGAAAGCTTTTTCAAGTTTTGCCTATTTTGTGTTTTTCTAGACTGCGTCTTAAGAAGATGCGCAAGAAGGAGGCCAAGCAGCGTTGGGATGACAGACACTGGTCTCAGAAGAAGCTGGATGAGATGACAGACAGGGACTGGAGAATCTTCCGGGAGGACTATAGCATCACTACTAAAGGAGGAAAGATCCCTAACCCCATCCGCAATTGGAAGGAATATGAGTTGCCGTCCCATATTTTGGAGGTCATCGACAAGTGCGGCTACAAGGTGAACTTTTATATATTTAGGCATATTGTAGATTGTGTATAGGAGTGGTACGCTGTGCTTTGTCTGCCGATTGTCACATGATCACAACTGAGCCAACGGTTCTTCTTTCTATTCGTTCATACTCAGTGTGCGTGCGTCACTCGTATTATCAAAATCCGTGCACGCGTGTACTGTTAAGTATATAACAGTGTGTGTGTGTGTGTGTGTGTGTGTGTGAAAGTCGTCCTACACTGTAGCGCTCTCCCTCTTCCTCTCGTCTAACTTAGCCTCACACTGCTCTGTCGTGATTCTTTTTAAAGGTAACGTGCGGGTTAATTTGTTTTATTTTTACTTTACATTTTGTATTAATTATTTTATATTAATATTTTTGGGTTGTGGTACGAATCGTCTGAATTTTCATCATTTCTTATTAAGAAATTTGCTTTGATATGCAAGCCTACATCCGGAACAGATTATGCTTGCAGTCCAAGGTTTAACTGTATGTATCATTTAAAATTCATAATTACGCTTTAAATTTTATTGAGATTTGTGACCATAATACCAAAATATTTGTTTCAATACCGATTCCATCATGAATTTGGGGCTTTTTGTACATTCTCTGAGCCAGAGGCACTACTTCTTTCTATTAAAAAAAATGGGTGATTAGTGAAATAGAAAAATTAGGATAATGAGTGCGGCATAGCAAAGGCCTAATTATTTTGTAAGATACCATACCTAAAAAGCATTTTTTAATGAGACTGATTAGATATCACAATCTAGGACTAGCTTTTATATCATACTGTCAAAAAAAAAAAAAAAACTCCTAAGACTAACCCTGGGTTTTATGGGTCACATTAAGTTTGTTTGTAATTACTAATATAAATTGTACTGTACATAAGAGGGCTGTACTGAAAGTAATGTAAAAGTGCACACAACATTTTAAACCAACATAGAATGTTGAAAATGCACCCTTTGAATCTTTGAACTCTACTCTTGAATGCTCTTTAAACATCATCTTTGTTGCAGTTGATGGTTTCCCACGGCATGGTTTGTTTTTAATGCTTGTTTCCCCTTCTCTAAAATTATTTACCCATCTGTGCACATTAGACTAGTTGATGGTGATGTCTCTTAAAGTTTATAATAATGAAGATAATGTTATAGATAATGAAGCCCTTAATTTGTATCTATTGTTTTAATTTATCAAGGTTTTTTTCCCCATCATTTTGTTTTTACATTAGGACCCAACACCTATCCAGAGGCAAGCCATTCCTATTGGCCTACAAAACCGTGACATCATTGGTGTGGCCGAGACCGGTAGCGGTAAAACTGCAGCCTTCCTTATTCCCTTACTGGTCTGGATCACCACGCTCCCGAAGATTGACAGGTAAGAGGTCGGGCTCTGAATATCTGTTGCATATGTGTGGCTGGCTAAAAAAAGGCACTGTTTCAGATGCAGTGTGCATAATCAGGCTTGGCAAAGTAGTTGTAGTAGCACTAATAGGGCTGTTGACTCTATGCATCGTTACTCTGGACAGGAAAACATACGAGTAGTATGCATGCACTTTGTCTGCCAACCATTGCATGATCACAACTGAGCCAATGATTCTTTTGTCCGCTGTGGGATTGTGGGTAATCGTCTCCCATGTTCAGTGTTGGTGTCTATTTGTGTGCGCATAAACTGTTTATTATAACATTGTGACCATGTGTGTACGTGCGTAAAGGAAAAGCAAGTGTCATTAATGAGGTTCCTTAAAAAAGATTGAGTTTCCAGAGTCTCTCTCTGTCAGAGAGCAGTGATTGTTAGCGTCAGTAGAGAGTTAAAGACGTTAAGTTGTTCAAGACGTTACACGACAGAGCAGTGTTTGTGTGCACTTGTGTGTGTTTGTGTGTTTGTGTGCGCGTGTGTGTGGAAACACTGCTCTGTCGGGAAACTTCACACTAACAGAAACACTTCTTAAACTATCAGGATTCTTTTCAAAGGTAAAGTGCAGGTTAATTACATTTTGTATTAATTATTTTTCATATGAATATTTTTGGGTTGTAGAATGAATCTTCTGAGTTTCCATTATTTCTATTTTTATATATATATATATATATATATATATATATATATATACACACATACACACACACACAGGACCACATTATAGCCATAATTACAATGTTAAAACTACCTAATACTTGAAGTGAAATTACGTCTTTTAATGATAAATATAAAACCAGAACGATCTCGTACTGTGGTGCTACCTGTAAATGAATGTGCATGTGTTTGTGCTTGTGTCCAGACTTGAGGATTCTGATCAGGGACCATATGCAGTGATTTTAGCCCCCACACGTGAGTTGGCCCAGCAGATTGAAGAAGAGACCATTAAGTTTGGCAAACCACTGGGCATTCGGACAGTGGCTGTGATTGGTGGAATCTCCAGGGAGGACCAGGGTTTCAGACTTAGGATGGGATGTGAGGTCAGCAAGTATCACATTTTTCATTCCTTATATTTCACTGCTGCCAAAAGGCAAGGTATTTGTATACACATTGTATATATAGATACATATATAGTTTTACTATCACCACAGCACAGTAGCCTGTTTTGTGTTTCTATTTTTTGATATGAAAACATTTTAATATTTAAAAAAATCTATGAATTCATTTTTAAATTATTTCCATGAAAATAAATGATTTTAACATTTTATAAATTAAGTATGTTTTTATACATCAAATCAAATATCAAATCTGCTTTTATTAATTTAGTGATTATTAAAAAGGAAAGAAAAAAGATATCACAGATCAGTGAAACAAAAGTGCATTAATGACCAGCTATTTTATTTGAGTCAGTAAATGTGCATTATGCATATAAAACAGCCATAAAGGTTAGTTAACTTTCCATAAAATATTAATATTATAGGTCTTTACAATTTGTCAGACATTATATAGTACAATTAATAATAATAATAATAATAATAATGTAATTTGTAGGTTGTACTTTTTAAAGAATTTGCAAGAATTTGCTTAAAAACTATTTCTGCTTCACTTTTCTGTCATACTTTGCATTATTTCCCTTTCACTTTTGTATTTTAGTTTGCCCATGTTCATGTTGGTATCCAATTTGACAGTAGCTAGCCAACATGTTTTTGGGGATCCTTTACTTCAAATTCCACAAACTGTTCCCAGCATGAGTACCTTCTCAAGTCAGTTGTTGCGTTCAAACAAGGAATACGTGAAGTAGAATTATGTTTGCTTAGTGATCTTGGATTTCATCAAGGTCTTTGGCTTGATGTTTTGGGTAAAAAAAAATCAACAATAAAACTCAATGTTCAAAAGTGAAAGTAAGATCATCTCCATAAACCGCGAGTGGCTGCCTGATGTTCCCAGAGAGTCTGTGAGGGCCGCGGAAAAAAATTAAGCATGTTTAATTTTTTGCACAGAAAGTTTGTAAACGTAATCATTCAATTTGTTAATTACAATTGTCTGTAAACTCTAAAGTCTTTGTGAGGAAAATCGTAGGAGATCACTAGTTTCTGAAATATTAAGACTGGCACAACAACTAAACCATATAAAGTATAATGTAACAATCAACTGATTTTCTTAAACTGTATTTGCATGCTATTGTGCAGGATGCATATAGCAAGAAAATAGCAGTAAGGCTAAAATTCAACCTTGTGAAGCATCAAACATCACTTTACTTACACCATAATTAGTTACTATTTACATCTCCAAACTGATAACGATCAGTCAAATAGAACCTGAGTCATGAGGGGGAGAGGACCGTTCCCTTAACTTCTACAACAGTTATAATCTATTAAGAAGACTAGTATGATCAGTTTTGTCAAACGTTACACTATGGTCAAGCCATACAAGCAAGGAGACACGACCCTGATAAAAGGCCAGTAGTAGGTCATTTACGACTTTATCAAACATTGTCTGTGTTAGGCGATGCCTAAATTCTGACTAGTATGTTCATTAATGTCCTTCCTATGTAGGTATGAATATAAATGCTGAGCTCCACATAATTTTACACGCAGACACATAGAAATGTAAAGTAAGCATAAAAAAAAATGAGTTTAGACCGAAATGGAGACTCCTTCAACATATCAACAGTTTAAAGAATAACTTTCCATTTAAAATATGTTTGTTTATTATTTATACATTGGCAGGGCTTATTGACATAATATGAATTAAAGCAGTTTTAAGGGTATTAGTTTTTGTTTGAGGTTTTATTTGTTGGAGTATCACTATGACTAATTTATAGATACTCTATTTGAACCACATCAAGTGCATAAAACTGGGATAGTAAAGAAAAAAAATAGCAAAAAGATTACTTATCAACCAATGAATGGGGTCAGGGGAAGCTTAAATGTACAAGGAGATAAAATTTTTTGGATAAGGACAACTGCCAAATGCCATAATGTAAATATAAATATTTTATAGTTATTAATATTTATTGTTTTCATCATCAGATAGTGATAGCCACACCTGGTCGTTTGATTGACGTTTTGGAGAATCGTTACCTGGTACTCAGCAGATGTACATACGTGGTACTGGATGAAGCTGACAGGATGATTGACATGGGTTTTGAACCTGATGTCCAGAAGATTCTGGAATATATACCTGTGACCAATCAAAAACCAGACACTGATGAAGCTGAGGATCCAGAGAAGATGACGTTAAACTTTGAATCTGGGAAACACAAATACAGACAGGTCAGAAGTACAGAAACAAAGTAGAATCCCTTACATTTGTGTGCTCTAAATACTTTGTTTTACAAATAAGCATTGTTGTTAATTCTATGTTTTTCCCATAGAATTTTGCTTATTTACCGTGTCTCTTTTATTTTACTTTTTTAGACAGTCATGTTTACAGCCACTATGCCTCCTGCTGTAGAGCGATTGGCCAGGAGTTACCTGAGGCGCCCTGCTGTGGTATATATTGGTTCGGCAGGTAAACCACATGAAAGAGTGGAACAGAAGGTTATTCTGATGTCAGAAGCAGAGAAGAGGTAAGAACATTCAGTAGTGAGTACCTGCAAGTATTCATACTCTCAATAATTTCCAAAACTTCAAAAACTTATTACTTGTGTTCTTTTTTATTTTTATTTTTACTTTGTTCTTGAAACAGGAAAAAGCTTTTGGAAGTCCTCTCATGCGGCTTTGAGCCTCCCATCATTATTTTTGTTAACCAGAAGAAAGGGTGCGACGTATTGGCCAAGTCTCTGGAGAAAATGGGGGTAATGCGAATGCACATCTCCACTATCGCCATTAGCAATAATAGTGCCCATTCAGCATTGTCCTTTTGTAATTTTGTCTGTGTACTGTATTTATATACATGTTGCATGTATCTCATATATAACACACGGTATAATTTCACTTATCCTGATGCTTCTGTTCTGTGGTATTAAGCCATCAGATTTTTGTTTGGAGATTGGAGACATTTCTTTCCTTAGACAATATGATACCTGTCCCTTCTTCGTCTTTGTGGGTGATGATTTTCTTTTCAATGTTTTGTCCACAGTGCCAAAACAACCACTAACTGGTTTGTCTACCATGAAATTAATGTGCTTGGTTGAACTCCATAGGGTTGCCTGACTTGAGCTGCATAGAGTATGGGTACTGTCAAGACGAGGATAAATAACTATAGATACACTAATTAATGCTAAAGGTGCCCTGACCAAGTATTGTATAGTATAGTGCATAAATTAACATAATTTTCAGAAGATCGACCTTAATAAATATTTGGATATTTTGAGATAAAGGATTTTTGACCTGGTCATGAGCTGTAAGCCATAATCATAAATAGAAAGAGAGAGTTTTATTTATTAAATTACCAAGGAATTTTTTTTCACAATATTTTAATCTTTAAAGTGCCCCTATTATGCCATTTTAAACGCTACTAATATTGCTTTGAGTCTCTTAAAACAGGTTTACATGCATGCAAGGTCAAAAAACTTTAGTTTTCTCCAAAAATAGAATTAATTTCATCCCATTTCTAAATGATTCGTATATGACTTGTGTAAAGCAGTTTAAAGAATCAGTCTGTCTAAACCTATCCTTTCCGTGAGCCCTCACTGCTGTGATTGGTCAGATGGCGTGGTGATTTATGATTGGTCTACCGCTACAGCGTGTGTCGGAAAACGAAACGCCCATTACCATAACTGAATGACAGCTCTAGAGACCTGTCAATTCATAGGGTAAAATCGAGGCCATCTTTTCTATCAATTCGAGCTGGAGTCTGAAGATGAGGCGGTTAAAGTGGCACATCGACTTTCACAGCGCAGGATACAGTCTCTTCTTGACATGATGTAACGTTAATCCACATGGAAATTGTACTGTTTGTGGGCGGGCAAGTTGTTTGCGATGTAGAACATGGGCGGACATTATGCAAATGTTACTTAGTGACGTCGATCCGTAACAGAAAAAGATTCGAATTGCTAACGACTCGTTTAGGCGAATGTAAGCCGACTTTTTAATTGACATAAACTTTATTTATCGTGCACTGTCGGTGTCACAACTTTGCAGATAGTTTATGTTCACATACAGCTACATGACACACTGCATGAAAGATCATATTTGAAAACGCATAATAGGGGCACTTTAAATACACGTATCTCCAAAATACAAGTTCCTGTGTATTTGTATTTATGATTGTAACATGACAAAATGTTGAAAAGTTCAAGGGGTATGAATACTTTTGCAAGGACCTGTTTAAACATGATGATGCACCACAATGTTCTATGGGACTCTTAATGTCTAGCATGCAATAGTTCAAATATTAACAGGCAAGTAGAAGGAGCTAGAAGCTGCTTTTCAAAAAGTTGTTACAGTGGAACCTTGGATTGCAAGACGAGCAAAAATTTGTAATAAATTTTAACTTAATAAACTGAGCCAACAATTCTTCTCTCTCACAAGTGTCATTAGAGAGGTTCCTTGTTAAAGATCTAGTTTTCAAAGTCTCTGGCTCTGTCAGAGAGCTATGAATCCGTTATTGTGTGTATGCGCGAGAGAGTGTCATTAGAGAGGTTCCTTGTTAAAGTGAAGGTTAAATGTGTGTTATTTTTACTTTATATTTAGTATTACTTATTTTTACATGCATATTTTTGTGTTGTGGAATGAATCATAGGAGTTTCTTTTCTTTCTTTTGGGAAAATTTGCTTTGATATATACGAGTGCTTTAATGTATTTTAAGTTATGCTCACATTATGCTTACAATCCAAGGTTCTGACTGAGAATAATCCACAAATAAAGTTTATTACAGCTTTTTCCAGCAGCTAATAATTGTCAATTTGTAGTTAGAGCCCACACATGCACACTAACTCTTCTTCTCCCATTAGCAATTACCTTCCTTGTCTTCATTATACAGTATAACCAACTCATATTCATTGCAGCACCAGTTTCAATGCACATTTCAATTCCACCGTGTTTTCACACACTACAGTATAACTTATTTGCAGTGGCAGCTGTGACTACATTGAAGAAAGACAATACAATTAAACTCCTACCTTACCTTTACCTCTTTGTTTTTGTTTTTTTTAGTACAATGCTTGTACACTTCATGGTGGTAAAGGACAAGAGCAGAGAGAGTTTGCTCTGTCAAATTTGAAGGCTGGAGCCAAGGACATCTTAGTGGCCACAGATGTGGCAGGAAGAGGTATAGACATCCAGGATGTTTCCATGGTTATCAACTATGACATGGCCAAGAACATTGAAGGTGGGTTTTCTGCTTCTCCTCTACTCTGTATCATCCTTATCTTTTCTCAATTGACATCCATGCCCATGTCTGTGATTTTGGTGTTGGCACATGAGAGTGTAATGGTCGGGTGGGGACCTGCTTTTGGCCTTATAGTGTAAAATGTCCTTGTAAGTAACTTTTGATTGGTTTGTGTTGTTAGATTATATCCATCGTATTGGTCGAACGGGTCGTGCTGGAAAGAGTGGAGTAGCCATGACCTTCTTGACCAAAGAGGATTCATCGGTGTTCTACGACCTGAAGCAGGCCATACTGGAGAGTCCTGTATCTACATGTCCACCTGAGCTCGCCAACCACCCTGACGCCCAGCATAAGCCTGGCACCATTCTAACTAAGAAAAGGAGGGAAGAAACCATCTTTGCCTGAAATGTAAACATCATTCAAACATGACAGTCCCACTCTACACTGTTGAATTCCCCCCCTTCCCTTTTCCATTAGTATATTTTCTCTCATCATATGCAATAGCGTTGGTCTCCGTCTTATTATTCTGATGGCTTTTTCATTTTTTTCCATTTAATACTCTGTAAATCTTTTCCATGGAAGGTCATCCAGAATACTGTACTCATGGTGTTATTTGGCAAAATACATTCATATGCACCACTGAAATGAACAATAGTAAAGAAAGTTTTTACTTTATATTGTTTGAAATGATTATTTAAAATAGTGTAAAAGTTTCAGGCCAGAGTGCTTTTGAAAATATGAAAAAAATTGAAAATATTTTCCCATTAGTCAGTGGATGTGATTATAGTTCTTAATGAATGTTTAATTTTTATGAACTGGAAATAAAGCCTATTTGGCTGATGTTATTTGTTTTCTTTGCCATAACATATATCGTATATTTAGTAAATTAATAATAAAATTGTTGACCAACATAAACAAGCTACAACATATAATCTATATATAATTTTATTTTCAAATAAGCAAATTCCAGATAAGAGACAACAAATTGTTAAATAAAGTTGCCAGCAACAATGAGCGGGCACAAGCACGTGCCCACACTAGAAAGACAGTGGGCATATACATTTAAAGAAGACCTACAAATACTATTATGACACAATTTTGGAGAAGGGGGTATTTTATGTAAAGACCTCTGAAAAAATGCGCCGGATGCTGGGAAAAAAAGCAAGCATGTCACTCAATGTGATGTCACTCGAAATAATGTCACACATAGTGGCAGTATATATGTGCTGTTGTTGTTGGTCTTTAGGCTGGCAGTATATAATAACAGTATATATGTGTAATATAAAGTTAAGCGATTGTCATGGCTGACCCGTTTGAGGTAACAATAAATCTGCAATTTTGCCTCCTCAATGTCTTGAGATCACATTGGGCCAGTTTGTTGGCGATCATATAAATTCCTTAGGAGGAGTATGACCCAATATAACTGACTTACTGTTAGGTAGAGCCCATGAGATGCATTGTGAAAGTTGTTCAGCTCATTTAGATCTAAATGTGTATTGGGCACAGTGTGTATGAGCTATGGAGCAAAATCTTGTGATTTTTTTTATTTCAGTAATTCAATTTAAAAGGTGAAACTCGTATAGATTCAATACATACAGACTGGCATATTTTAAGTGTTTATTTATTTTAATTTTAATGATTACGGCTTACAGCTAATGGAAACCCCAAATTCAGCATTTCTGGAGACTCATTGTGTCACATTCTAATCAGCTTATTATTAACTCAAAACCCATGCAAAGGTTTATTTATTGTCATTTAATTTTTTTAAAGACATAGCTGTGGACAGCACTCTGTCCCTTTACCCCACAGAGGATGCCTTTACCAATAACAGCCTGAAAGTCCTGGTGTCATTGTTAAAGAAGTTTCCCGATGGAGCAGTGTTTCACACACGCGTACATACACACACTAATGGAAACACTGTTTTGTCTGGATTCTTTTTAAAGGTAAAGTGCAGGTTAATTTGTTTTTATTATTATTTATTATTATTATTTATTTTTATATGAATATTTTTGGGTCGTGGAACAAGTTTCCATTATTTCTTACGGAAAAATTGGCTAAACATATATAAATTTTACACACACACACAAACACACACACATATATATATATATATATAGAGAGAGAGAGAGAGAGAGAGAGAGAGATCTTCTGACATGGATGTTGAAGGACTCGCTGCTTCAGTTAGGGTTAAATGACTTCTTGTCAGCTGGATCCCGTTGCCACTTGTCACCTAATCATTTTGTACTCTGTATAATGACAATATATTTTTTTTCTCTAACCGTATTAATCACTGCAGTAATTATCCAATGCAAAGTTCTTGCCTATTTGCTGAGTTAAATCAGTCGGTAATATTTTTTGGCTTGGCAGTCTGTACTTATTCTACTGCTTGCGATGTTCAGGGTTTTTACTTACAAAATGTGTCCACTAGATGTCAGTACTATTAGCTCGTAAATGAAGCTACACGAAATGTACAGGTTGGTGAAACGTATTAGCTGACAAGCCATGACATTTAAATGAGACTCATTACTACCAATTATCATTCAGGCATGTAGATGTATAAGTGTGTATAAAATCACGTTTAATCAGTCTTTATGTGCTCTGACACACACTTTCGTGGAGGTAACCATGTTTTCCCACTTTCTCAGTCGAACGTCCCAAAGTGGGAAATGACGTTATTTACAACTTACAAATTACCACTTAAATTACACCACAAACTCGAACATAAGCACCAAGCAAACAACTGTTTAATTCCAATTTCTCCAAACAGCGACGAAAGATTGTTTATCATGATGCATTTTATCTACGACTTTAGAAAGATACGTTTACAGGAACGCTGTGGGAACTAGTTTTCCCAGTTATTACGAATGCGCTACTGATACTGGCAGAACGCATGCGCAAAACACCTTCGCAGGCAACTTATGCACCGACTTCCTACCGCGGCACCTAGCGGTAAACGAAATCGTAATTTGGCCTAGTTTGCAATAACAACTGTTACCTGCTATGAAGACCTTTTGACATATTAAAGTGACTGACTTGTACATATTTGTCTGTAGCCAATATATTTGAAATTGTATAGATATAGTAAACGTCACCACATTTTCAAAATGAATATTCGCAATGCACGGGTAAGTTAAAGCTTTGTGTTTTAGCGTAGCGCTAGGCGGTCACGTTATAGCGAGTTAAACCGGTTGTTGTTACCAGTGTTCATTAAATCAGCTTACAAACGAGCAGCTCAGATCGATTCATATTGTTTTCATTCGATTGAACGTTATGTGCTGATATATCTTTAAATACCGTGTGTTTACAAAAAAAAAAAAAAACCCTTGTGATTGTATAATTTGCTAAAGCTAACTTAGCATTAGCTGTGGGGGAAAGCATGCACACAGGGGATTATGAAGTCTATCAGTGAGTATCCACGCGTGTCTCCATATAGGTCTCATTTTTGTGCTATGTTTTGTTTACAGCCGGAGGATTTGATGAATATGCAGCACTGCAACCTGCTATGTCTTCCGGAAAACTACCAGATGAAATACTACTTCTACCATGGACTGTCTTGGCCTCAGGTCTGCAGTAAACCCAACAGTATAAATGCATCATGTTCATATATGGTTGTGCTTGTGGTTCACCCAAATTTTGTATTTTAGCTTTCCTATATAGCTGAAGATGAAAATGGAAAAATAGTGGGATATGTACTGGCCAAAATGTAAGTTCAAATGTATTTTTAAAACTATTATTATTGACATTTGACATGAAGTTACTATATACACACATTATTGCTGTCAGTCAATTAAAATTATCTAGTTAATTACAGTCATAGACTGTTATTAATCACACATTTAAAGTACTCAGATTTTCCTGTATAATAAACATGTAACATTAAAATAAAGAAATGCATTTGGCAAACTGGTTAGAGGAAACGGTTTACGTGGTTTTATAATATCTAAAATGTCAAATGAATGTTAAATTATAATCTCTTGAATGGTAAACTCCTTACAGCAGCAATCATATTATGAGCCCTGTCTGCTTCTGTAGTGGTGACCATGTATGTCATCTCCTTTTCTACATGTCTGACTTCTGTTTTTAACATGCCTAGAGTGAATGAGCACATTGGCATTTTTCATAAATTAAATGTGCTGTTACACCGAGGTAGTTGTGATTACTTACTGATATCCAGTGGTCTCCAGTAAGTGCAATAAGAGTAGCTTCTGCCAACTGCCTCACTTTATTAAATTTTTTAGTGTTTTACATTAAATGTATTCTTGTAAAAGTAATTCCCCTTAAAGTTAGCTTAAGCACACGACTTTGGTTTTATCCAAACTTCCATCTAGAAGCTTTTTATAATGAAATTTGCCATTCAGTACACCTGGTAATGTTTCCTCAGTCATCTTATCTGTGTTAAACGTGCCATTGCATAAAATATCACAAACAGCCGAATAACCATGCTGCGATTATGTGATGCCATTAGGGTCAAACTTGGTCAAATGCATAAATTAGCGTAAAAACACAGTAAAATTTCTCGATCAACCACATGGGTTAACATGTTAATATTGAAAGCCACTAATAGTGATAGTCTTATTTTGCAGGGAGGAGGATCCAGATGATGTGCCCCATGGACATATTACATCATTAGTAAGTAAAAGTAGTTGTCCCAACATCACTTGTCTTAGCACTCTGTTGTTTGAACTTAAATCTCTTTTATTAATGTATATTAATGTCTTCATGTGTTCTCATTCTCGTATAGGCAGTTAAGCGCTCCCATAGAAGACTTGGTCTGGCTCAGAAGTTAATGGACCAGGCCAGTCGAGCCATGATTGAGAACTTTAATGCCAAATATGTATCTCTTCATGTTAGAAAGAGGTATGGCTTCCACAGCTCATTGTTTATATATGTATATATATATATATAAGTACAAAAGTACATAATGCGTGTACATCAATAAAACCATCAGCATTAACACCACCTAGGGGAACCCAAAACCTAGGTGGTATTAATGCTAGCACCCACAAACCTATGGTGGCTCTTTGCCCCTGGGCTGTGCTGTGGTGTCTGGCAGCCGATCCTTATGTGTTGGGTGGGATACTCAGTGGATTGGACTTGTTTTTCTGCCACATCCAGTAGGTCCTTGATCAAATTGGGATCTGTCGAGTTTGGAGGTTGGGTGGTTGACCTTGGGCTCTTTGCCTGCTGGGCCCCGTGTGCGGTGGGTTGTGGTACAATAGATCTTCTGGTGCCTTTCTGTAATGGTCAGCATTATTCTCTTTGGTGATTTGTGCTGCATAAGCTTTTCTGTGGGATCAGACCGGACAGGCTGGCCTTTGATCCCCATGGGCATGGGTGAGCCTTGGGTGGCGATGATCTTGTCATGTTTGCTGGTGTATAGTTGATCATTGGTCAGGTCATCAGGAGATGGTGTTAACGTTATGGCTGATTGGTACATGTGCACATGTCCATACAAACACATAACACACAAACCGATTAGACACCCTACTAATATTGAGTTAGCTTTTTAGAAAAAGTAAAGAAATATGTTTAAATTACTCGTATGTCAGGCCAGTCTGAAGGGCAGAAGGGGTCGGGATTGCTGGCAACTCAGGTGTGCCATATGTAGCTTGACAGTATATGAAAGTGAGAGAGAGAAAAAGTTAAGCATACTAACAGTAACATAATGTATAAGGTGAACGTATATTTTGTGCAGAGTGCAAGCAGGGACTTTGGCAACTATGATGGCATAACTAAAAGATAAGGAAACGGACTGAAAAACAGACATTAGGGCTCACCGGGGGTAGTAAAGCAAAGACACTCCACCAACAACAAACCTGAGTAATATCAGTGAGAGTGGGGGAACACAGCATCCAAACATAGCATTTCACCATAATACTCTACGTCCATGAGTCCCCCAGATCTGCATCTTTACCCAGTGCCAATTTATTTACAAAACACTTAGCTAAATAAATAGGTTTTCAGTTTAGACTTAAGCACTGAGTCCCGAACAAGTTGCTCCATATTTTGACTTCTCTCTGCTGTAGTTTTTATAATAGCAAATATCTGGTCCCAAGCCATTACTAGCAGATACTTCTGTGAGGTAGCGCTTGTTTCTTTTAGCACATCTGGAGAATCTGGAGGCCAAGTTAACACCGCAGACCTTTCCTGTATTCCTCAAACCATTCTTGAACAATTTTACAGTGTGTAAGAACATGGTATATTGCTGATCAGAGTGTTTGGGTGTAATATATATGCATGTGTGTGTATGTATGTCTATGTATCTATGTATGTATATAAAAATTAATAAGTATATATATTCTGCTTTATTAGCAATCGGGCAGCTCTTCATTTGTATTCCAACACACTCAAATTTCAGTAAGTACCTTGCCTTTTTTATTATTTTTTTGGGTTATGTGAAGAAGATATTAATTATATACTTTACTGTAGAATAAGCGAAGTAGAGCCAAAATACTATGCAGATGGTGAAGATGCATATGCAATGAAGAGAAACCTGACACAGATGGCAGATGAGGTATGTTTGAGTTGAATTCTATAAAATGCATTGGTGCTTGCACAATATGAGTTTTATTCGGTGCAGTTTCCCAGCCAGCGTGTCCATATATGGCCCACATGGGTCCAAAATGGACTTGAAACTAGGGCATGTGGGCAGCCCGCTAACCCTCGGACACTTTTTTCCCTCCCTTAGTTTGCCCTTGCAGACTTGAAAAAAGGGTGGTTCTCACATGAGCATAATGTGGGTTAGTTTGGAATGGCAGCATGGGTATATAGAGCATCCTCTATGGCTGTACGTAGGCTGTATGTGGGTGTGTGTATATGTGGGCATAATTTAACCTGTACAACACTGGGTGTTGTATTGATATACATTATTTTAAGGTACCTACTTTTAACTAGGATAATATTACACTGAATAAAGGATTCATAATATGTTCCTGTTTATTGAAAAAAAAAGTTCAGTCTTTATGGTTAATGCTTTTTTTCCACGTGTTTTAAAGCTCCCTCAAAAATGTTACAAAAGTATATAATAAGTAATTTGCTTGTCTCATTATGTATGCCAGCAGTTTAGATGTAATTTTTTAATACACTGATCACTTATTTGATATTCTACACAAAAATACATATTTATGATAATGCAGTCAGAGAAGGTAGCAGATGAAAGAACCAAACATGATTCATGCCATCCTTCATTGAACTCCAGTATGTTTGATGAAAATATCTTTAATTGATTCGAACCTGTTGATTGCTTCAAATACAGATAACACTGCAAAAATGTGCAAGGTTATTTTTGGCATTGTCTTGTTGTGACACAGAGCTAGACTCAGAATGGAATTAGATATTTTATAACAATTATGACAGTTAAGAAATATTAAGAAAACTTAGATTAAATCCCTTTATCCTGGTGCTAACCTTATATCTAGCTATCACGCTCTACAACATTTGTCAACTATCCTCATTAAAATTTTAAACTCTAAAACAAATCAAATTAAATTCAAATTTTATTTGTCACATACACAGTCATACACAGTACGGAATGTAGTAAAATGCTTATACGACTGCCAGTGACCTTAAAAACAGAATTAAAGCTTATAATAAGAAATAAATATGAATAAAAGAAATACCATAGAAAAATGAAATAGAAAAATGTAATTGAACTAGGAAAAATAGAACTAAAAATAGAAATATGCTGTACATAAAAATAGAAATATACTGTACAAATAGAAATATACTGTACAAGAACATTTAAGAAATTGAAAAATCTTGAGTTTTGGAAGAAAGATGGTATGCAAATATGCATAGAACAAAGTGTCTTTGTGCAATGGTCCAGAATGTAAACATGTAGTGTAGATGTGAAGGTAGATGTGCGTGGAACATATTTCATGGTAATTGAATTGTATTTTATATTACGTGTCTGCTTTCTTTGGGTGCCTCCCGACATGAGAAACACTATTTATATCGGACCTAAGAAAACTTTTCAGATCTATTTTGTAGAAATGTTCTTTATCATTTTGCTTTGTAGCCTAGCAACATTGTGAGCTCAGGGCTTCCGCACAGTTAGAAACACAGCCATGTATTAATCAACAGTGGAAAAATAGTTTATTGTCATTAGTTTTTTACACTTGCCCCTAATCAGGCACAGAGTTAATTTGCGCCAGCCAAGGCAGTAAGCGTTATTTTCGAACACTGGGTGAGCACGGGTTGCTGGGAGTATTCGAATGTAAATACATAACATTGGGAAGGGAAATGTATCACAACAGCTACATACAAAAAGTTCAGCCAGTTATAACTTCTGATGAGAGGATGTAATTTAAACCCAAGAAGCTTATTTAAAAAACATTAAAATAGATTCAATGTCTATTTTACACTCATGTTGGCTAAAGTTTTTGGCCATGCTAAACTGAACTGATCTCTTTGCCGCCATGTTAGCTAGACACGTTTTAGCGGATAATAGAAGTAAAAATATAATCGTTTACTAAGTATGTTTAGAGTATAACGAAAACAAACCCACCAAGGCTCCAATATGTGTGGATGTTTGAGGTTACCCATTTGTAGCCCATTTATATATTTCATAGACAACTAAGCCTGGCCCGATTAACTGCCTGTGTAAGAGCCCATACCCATGTGGTGCGCTTTGGGCCCCACTGAATTATGCTTGCTGAAAGGCTTCTATTGCACTTTAATCCCAGAGTTGTTATGAATGTAATAGAAAGACTTTTTATTTATTTTTTACATTGCACATTATTCTTGTTCACTGTGGCGATACTGTCACTTTGCCACTTTGCTCAGAGCTTAGCTTCCTTTAGAATCAGGGCCTACCTCAAGTATTTTTTGGTTCTGTTTGAAAAATCTTTAAAATTTAAAATAGGCTCTTGTCATTCCATAATAGAAAAAAACTTTGAGTTTAGAATTTTTGATTGTAGTATTTAGCAAGCATCTAGTAATATAAATTTTGTTACATTTGTGTACAAAAGTCAACAGTTCTACACATCTTGTGTATTTAACAAGCTGTCAATCTACTTTGTTGTTTTCAAATAATTGTTTATAAATCTTCTGTAACCTCACATGGTGGGGGTCTAAACATAATCCGTATAGTGCAGTTATTGTTAACATGTAGTGCATCTTGTTGTGCAGCTGCAGAAACCTGGTGTGCGTCTGTGGGGATCTGAGATACCTCAGTCGCAGACAGTTGCAGTCACGGAACTGGTGCAGAAACTTTCAATGCAGGATGGAGAGAAGGAGGGTGATGGAGATAGCGGTGGAGAGAGCAAAGAGATGAGTGAAGTCAGCGAGGCTACCGAGAGCACAGACGTCAAAGATTCCTCCTCTGATTCCTAAACAACCTAAACAAAAATCTGTCCCTCCTAAACATGATAAACTCAGTCTAAATTGGTTAACTCCAGCTCAACATTTGGTTAATTAGGCTGTTTTATCAATGTACAAAGAGACATCTTGATAAATGTATTCTTGACTATGGGAATATTTCTACACAGTAAATTGTTAATAAAATTTGACATTGTACATAATTTGATACTTTGTATGTTTTAAGTTGTATGAAGTGTCATTAATTAATATAACTTATATTTCGGGTTTCCTCAGAGATCTAATGCAAAAAAAATCTTGTGTTTTAATTTATATCTGACGGCTTAGATTTTTATCTAGTATAATGCAAAAAACACCTGCTCATATGACCACCAGATGTCAATTAGTTCTAGTATGGGAGAACCTTTACATAACTCATGTCTTACATGGATTGAAAGCAATGCACAGGCCAAGATTTTACAGCAACAGACACAGTATGTTTGTGTACACAAAACACATTTTGAATTCGGACACATTTATCCACGCTAACAACAAATTATGGCACAAATGATGTATGTTTATTCAAAATTGCATCCAGCTTAATAAAAAAAAAATATTGACAAACTCTACATAAGTTCCAGCCTGTGTATATACAGTATTCTCTTCAATAAATTGTAGCCTTTTGTGTTTAAGTAATTGCACAGGTCCATAATGTTTTATGCTAGGATGTACACAATCTACTGTTGCTAACTAGTCATAGTTTTTTATTTGTTTTTTCTTTATTGGCCAATCTTTATAATTTTGGTGTCAAACTATTCAGCAGTGTGAATGTTGATAAAATGTTTCAAACAATAGAGCTACTACAGTACAGTATATGTACATCAATTAGTTAATCAATTGTAAATCAGATTGATTAATTGTTATTGGTTATACGAATTTGAAACATAACCAGAAAAGACTGTAGTACAGATTTCCGAGTGTTGTGTGATACCCAACAATGTATTAACAGCTCAGAAATGTAATAAACCACAGATGTAATACAAATCTTTTTCCACGTTTGTGGGATAAAGCTGCAGATTTGTATTACGCATGCAGTTTATTACATTATTACATTGGTGCGTATTACAAGCTGCAATGAGATTCAAATAACTTTATCCAATAAGGTTTGTCACCTTTTAAACAAATGTACAGATGAACCTCGAAAAATCAGAATATCGTGCAAAAGTAATTTATTTTAGTAATGCAACTTAAAAGGTGAAACTAATATATGCCGTAGACTCAACTCATGCAAAGCAAGATAGTTCAAGCCGTGATTTGTCATAATGGAGATGTTTATGGCATACAGCTCATGAATACCCCAAATCCACAATCTCAGAAAATTTGAATATTACATGCAATCAATAGAACAAGGATTGTACATTGAACATATCTGACCTCTGAAAAGTATAAGTATTCATATGTACTCATTACTTGGTTTGGGCCCCTTTTGCAGCAATTACTGCCACCAATTGCGCAAGTTGTCGATTTGTGGCATGGAAACGATCAGCCTGTGGCACGGATGCTTCAATAGCAGCCTTCAGCTCTTCTGCATTGTTCGGTCTCATGCCTCTCATATTTCTCTTGGCTATGCCCTATAGATTCTCTATGGGGTTCAGGTCAGACGAATTTGCTGGCCAATCAAGCACAGCGATCCTACGGTCATTGAACCAGGTTTTGGTGCTTTTGGCAGTGTGGGCAGGTGCCAAATCCTGCTGGAAAATGAAGTCAGCATCCCCATAAAGCTCATTTGACGAAGGAAGCATGAAGTGCTCCAAAATCTTCTGGTAGACAGCTGCGTTAACCCTGGACTTAATGAAGCACAGTGGACCAACACCAGCAGATGACATGGCTCCTCAAATCAGCACAAACTGTGGAAACTTTACACTGGACGTCAAGCATCTTGCAGTGTGTGTCTCTCCATTCTTCCTCCAGACTCTGGGTACTTTGTTTTCAAATGAGATGTAAATGTTGCTCTCATCAGATAAGAGGACTTTAGACCACTGAGCAACAGACCAGTTCTTTTTTATTTTAGCCCAGATAAGATGCTTCTGACCTTGTTTGTTGTTCATAAAAATCATAAAATACAGTTGGGAATATTTTGGTCACAAAATACATTTTTCAGGTGCGTTACATTTTTTGGGGTAATAAAATGCATTTGTTAATCACATTATATGTAGATTACTAAATACATTTGAGAATCGTTTGACATTTCTTTGTGAATTATGGACCCTATCTGACTTCACATTTATGTCAGTGAGCACGCCTAACTCTCTCGCTCAAGCTACAGATGGCATTCCTGAGATACCAGTGATCCTGAGCCCTTCTGCTCTCAAGAAGTGCTTCTGATGGCCCCATTTTCTTCTGCCTAAAGACATGAGACTATGTTCTACTTGGAAACCATGAAGATGGCTTTGGACAGCATTTTTGATAAACACTATACTATGGCATTTGCAATTGCTGTCATTATTTTAGGACTGAAAATGCCATAAGCTATTTTGTAATTTTGTATATAAAAAAGTGATTGATAAATTGATAAAGCTATGAATGTATACATTTTATTTATTTTTTATGTCTATAATGCTGTTTTGTGTCATTGTCCAGTGTTAATGTAAATATACCATAATGTACAATACATGATACAATGTGTATTAAACATAACGTGTGTTAAATGATGGGGCACAGGCACATGCACATAGCAATCATATTTTTATTAGCATGTCAAAATATCCATCATACTAAATATTTTAAATCTTAAACTTTTTTGCAAAAGACTGTCAATTAATATGTGCTGTCATGTAATAAGGGTGTGTGGTACTGTATAAATCCGAACTACAGAATTAGATGTATAAATATAAGTTAAAGATAAGGGACAGGGAATAGGCACAAAGTCACTGTGCCCCCAACTGACAACCAGATATACCGTTAATAACCAAACCTTTTTAGTGAGTCTCTTAAAGTGTAAGAGTCTAAGCACATATATGTGAATGATGTCAATATAGCAATGATATTGAATTGAAAAAGGAATGCTGAAATCTGGATCAGCATTGTAATAGTAGGAGAGCATCCATAAACATATCAGGCAGGCCAAACATAATTCTAATTTACATCTTGCAAAATGGCTCAAATAAACATGTATATGTTCCATGTTGTGGCATAATAACATCCACATGCTGTATGCTTGCAGATACTTTGATTCAATTTGTTTAACAAATGCAAAATGAATCACAATTTCCCTTTGCCCAAAGGAGACATCGGTTCTGGCAAGATAAAATAGCAAAGTGGATACATTTTTGTATAATAAAATATTATCTTTCTTCATATTACTATACATATAAATATGCCATAGTGCAAAGTTTTAAAATATTGGAAGCAATATTCCAGTTTCTAAAATATATTGAAGCTTATTTAAAAAAAGAATTCTTTGGTGTCTGGATATAAATCAGATGGATAAACATTTCAGTAAGCAGAAGAAGATGTTACACCTTATAAATAATGTATATTTAAAATCATATCCAAGTTCCTATCCAAATTATCCTAAAGAATTAAAGAAATTAAATTAATTGTAATTAAATTCAGTCATTGCCGAAAAGTATGAATATGAAAACAGTGAGCAAAGAAATTACTAAATAAATGTATATAAGGGAAATGTATAAAAATATAAACAGGCTGTTATGTGTGCATATATCTGTGGATTTCATGCAGGTAACATGATGCTAATAATGGGTTGACAGATAAGCCACATTGTGCTCAAAACAGCATTAAATGTAAAATGATGGCAGTGTCTGGCTTGTACAGCAGGATCTGATTAAGGCCATATCAGCTACAGGTACATGTGAGCAGTCATTCTTAAAGCATGCTGTCATCATAAAAGACTGGTTTCTGTTGATTCCAAAGCTTTGGGAAGGGGGACCTGTGGATTATAAATTAGATATGTGTTTAGTGTTGTGCATAAATCAAATACATTTTAAACAAAACACTTTAGCATACTCAGTATTCCAAAATGGGAACATTTACAACATTAATGTTAATCTCTACCTACTTATTGGTATTTATTTACTGGCCTCTCCTATGTTCATTTGAATATTTTGACAGCAAAAAGTGATAAATGTTATATTTGGCTAAATATTTTACAATGGCCTAAACATTTTTTCCCTAATTTTCCTCATTTCAATTAGTAATCTAATTTTCAGTCACTCACTCAGTAATAAATTGATTCAATGACCATATTACTGATGCTAAATTGCATACTTCAGTTACCACAAACACAGGGTGATTTGTTTTTTACAAAAGGGTGGGAGATGGACTTTTTGCGAAATCACACAAAATTGTAACTTACAGAACCAAAATAGATGTTTGCTTTTATGCTTTTAATCACACTATGGTTAAAAGAAAACCGGCAAAAAATGTTCAGTCCGCAATATTTCTCAATTTATCCCCAAAAAAAAACAAACAAAATAAATAACTTGAGATTTTTTCATTAACATATTGTTGTGTTTATGCGTAAAATTTCACTGTACACAAATATAACAACAAATATTTCTTTAACTCTTTATCTTGCAATGTGCAGAATTACTGGATTTCACAAAAACCCATAAGTAGTAATAAGCCTTAGTAGTAATAAGAATACTTTCAAAAATAGAAATCTGTCTACAGTGGGACACAAAAAGTATTTAGCCACCAATTGTGCAAGTTCTCCCGCTTAAAAAGATGAGATAGGCCTGTAATTTCTATCAAATTATGATGGAAAATAAGTATTTGGTCAATAACAAAATTTCATCTCAATACTGTATTTTGTAATATACCCTTTGTTGGCAATGACAGAGGACAAACGTTTTCTGTAAGACTTCACAAGATTTTCACACACTGTCGCTGGTATTTGGCCCATTCCTCCATGCAGATCTCCTCTAAAGCAGTGATGTTTAAGGGCTGTCGCTGGGCAACGCGGACTTTTAACTCCCTCCAAAGATTTTCTATGGGGTTAAGATCTGGAGCCTAGCTAGGCCACTCCAGGACCTTGAAATACTTCTTATGAAGCCACTCCTTAGTTGCTTGGGTGGTGTGTTTGGTATCATTGTCATCCTGAAAGACCCAGCCACGTTTCATCAGGTTTTCACTTAAAATGTCAGGATACATGGCCCCATTCATTCTTTCCTTTACACGGATCAGTCGCCCTGGTCCCTTTGCAGAAAAACAGCCCCAAAGCATGATGTTACACCCCCATGCTTTACAGTATGTATGGTGTTCTTTGGATGCAACTCAGCATTCTTTTTCCTCCAAACACAGGAGGACAAGTTGAGTTTTTAGCAAAAAGTTTTATTTTGGTTTCATCTGATCATATGACCTTCTCCCAATTCACTTCTGGATCATCCACATGTTCTCTAGAAAACTTCAGACGGGTGAGATATTGCGTGAAGCCCCAGATCGAGGGAAATTATCAGTGGTCTTGTATGACTTCCATTTTCTAATAATTGCGCCCACAGTTGATTTCTTCACACCAAGCTGCTTACCTATTGCAGATTCAGTCTTCCCAGTCTGGTGCAGGTCTACAATTCTGGTTTCTGGTGTCCTTTGACAGCTCTTTGGTCTTGGCCATAGTGGGGTTTGGAGTGTGACTGTTTGAGGTTGTGGATAGGTGATTTTATAGTGATAACAAGTTCAAACAGATGCCATTAATACAGGTAAGGAGTGGAGGACAGAGGAGGCTCTTAAAGAAGTTGTTACAGGTCTGTGAGAGCCAGAAATCTTGCTTGTTTGAAGGTGTCTAATTAATTTACCAATTAATTTATTAAAAGTCCTACAATGTAGTTTTCTGGATTTTTTTTTCTTATTTTGTCTCTCATAGTTGGGGGATACCTACAGTATAATGACAATTACAGGCCTCTCTCATATTTATAAGTGGGAGAACCTGCATAATTGGTGGCTGACTAAATACTTTTTTATCCCACTGTATGTAGGCTGCCTTTAACAGAAACCTGGATTAAACACATAAATGAATTAAACACATGCACTTTAAAACAGACAGCTTGAAAATTTTAACGTAAATTGTGTAAAACTAAATTGTTAGTACTGTATTTTAAATAGCATAGAAGGAAAGCATCTTAAACTATAAAAAACTCTCTTAGTGTTGCAAGATCAACGTATCTCTCCAATCTTATAGAAAATAAGAAAAATAATCCTAGAGTTTTATTTAATACTATAGCTGAATTAACCAGGAATATGTCCACTACAGAAATCTCCACATCGATAAAATGCATTAGTGAACCTTTTCAGTAACAAAATTGTAAAAAAATAAATAAAATAAAAATCATGCTTTGAAAGATAAAGATTTAATAAGCATTGATGCAGATGATCAGTTAACAATATCAGATCAGCACCCAGAATATTTTACTCCCCTTCAAGAGAGTGAACCCATTTTACTGATCTCTTCTGCAAAATCAACTTGCGTACTTGATCCTATACTGACATATTTTCCGAAACTATTAGTACCAGCAATATCAGAACCCCTGTTCTGAAATGAACACTTGAAATATATCAGTCTATGTATAATGAATCTGTGTAATATGAGTTTTACTTTTTGAATTAAATTACTAAAATAAATTTGTTTTATAAAAACAAAAAAAAACAAAAAATATATATATATATATATATATATATATATATATATATATATATATTTTTTTTTTTTTATAAAACAAATTTATTTTATAATAAAGTTTTCTAATTATTTTTAGGAAAAAAAGGTTGAGAAGTACGTACCTATATATATATATATATATAGGTAAAACTTCTGGTCTGCGAGTATATTGCAAGATGAGCAAAATTTATAAATAAATTACAACTTGATAAACAAGCAATTGGTCTTAGGGCTTCTATGGCTACAACAACATAACCCACAAATCAATTGGTCAAATTTTTTATTTCAGTCTGGGGCTTCATTGAGGCAGTAACGGACTGGTCTTTGGCAGCTCCCTGTCTCGGTTCTTGCAAAAAAACAAAATAAGCTCAACGTGCCTTTAAGACCATAAAGAATAGCTAACAATGGCACTGGAGCTAAAAATATTGGATGCAGATGCTCAATTTATAGTTAAGTTAGACATCTCAGATGTAAGCAATGATAATGTATTTTCTATTTATAATGTGCATAATTTTCACATCATTTAATGATGGCAGGAAGGAATTATGACATCAAGGATCATGAGTGTTTATGACACAAGGATCACTGCAGTAGTACTAGATCTCTGATATAACCAGAAGTAGAATAGAAGTAAAACAGCTATATTGCCTATTGGCTTTACAGACCACCTAACGTCGACCTATCACGTCTGTCACAAAAAAGACCACATCCCAGTAACATTTTAATACAAAAATGCTTTAGGCTGTGTGGTTTTATGAAAGTTGAAGGCTTTTAAAGTAAAGAGCACTATCAATGTGCTTGAGACAGAAAGAATCCGAATAGAAAGCCACATGATTAGGGCCTGGGTCCGGACAGGACGGCGTCTGGGTCCAGACCCGGATCACCCTCCGCCTTAGTAACCCCTACTTTATAGAGTCAGATGACTTAAGGTCATAATAATCATCATTATAATCATTACGATATATTGAATGTTGGTTCTGGTAGGGGAGGCTGTTTTATCTGAAGAAGGCTTTATAAGAATTGGTCATAGCTATTTAGAACAATATATTACATTACTTAAAACACACCACCTCAGACTATCATACTTGACTCTGACATTTTACACAAAACTTTACATGCATTGTCATGGTTATGTCCGCCCAAGAGTAATTAACAAGGAACATATGCGTTAGTTCCAAGAACAGTTGATGGGATCTGGTGAGCTATCCATAGATGTTTTTCTGAACCCAAGCAGAGCCCCAACGTCATTGGCAACACAGTAACATTCCCACTGTGTTGGTGTCGTAGCTATTTATAACCAGTGACAGTTGTCCGATAACCAGCCTGTCTGATCAGTGGAAACACACAGAATGACACTGCTAGTGTTCTAACTAGAGAAAATACACCAGAAGCCACAGGGTTATATTAGTGTAGTATAAGCAAATTTCCCTTATATGTAGGTTATTTATATATAGACTTATTTATAAATTATTAAATTATTTAAGTTTTATATTATCAATAGTTTTTGTAAGACTCGGTTTGTTGATTGTTTACGTTTTAGAGCTCAAGCACCATGACATTAGCCCTATTACATCATAAAGGGGCCTCTTGTTCTTCTAAGGATTATTATTATTATTATTATTATTATTTATTAATTTATAAATTTATATATTTTTTCAAACATCAAGGCCTTTTGGATGTCTTTATTTGGTGCTCAAAATGTCATAAAACTCAGCACACAGGTTGGAAGCTGCTTTCATTAGAATGTCAGAGAGTCTGGGCCCTTCATAGGAGATTATTCTGTATAGCACATACACACTTGCATGGATGCATGTGAAACTCCGTTCTCTTCTAGATTTCATTAAGCTGAACAAATTTCACTTGCATGTCATGGGCTTTACTCAACAGAAAGTCAGTTATTTTGGGTTGTTTGACGTATTTCTCCTAGGGAATTTATATGATCGCCATCAAACCAGTCCCATAGGATCTCAAGACGTTGAGGATGAGGCTTTAACTAGCACTTATAACTTCCTTAGTTATATAGGTAATTATATAGTTGTATAAGATACCCTGTCATAATAGTAATTTTAACAAGCTCAATATGCGACATCATATTGAGTGACATCCCATTGAGTTACATCATAGTGTGATGCTTTTATTATTATTATCTGGTTTCAAATTGCTATTTTTTTATATACAATGGTTAAATTAAAGGACTGTCAACATCAACTCTCTCTCTTGCTCACTCCCTTTCTCTCTTGCTGCCTCGTCTGGCTCATGGTCCTGATCCTTTCTGATCTCTGAATCCATCCTGATGCTCTACTTCTGTTGTGTTCTTGCTTCATGGAGACTCACTCACTGTTGCTGAGAATGGCACCATGTAGTCTGCTTGGGGATGCATGTGATAACTGAGGATGCTTCTAAACAATATTCACAAAAAGGAAGCTTTTAACTGCATTTACACCACCAGTTTTTCTGTGATGGCCTGTGACTGCAATCACTTGAACAGTTTTGGGAATTAATCTGCAACAAACAGTTACTGTCTGTAGCCAGATCAATTGCACAAATGACATGACAGTTACCCCAAGCAGGCCCGTTGTACATCTCTTGCCTCCTACACGTGAATAACTGAAAGTGAGGGAGCTATGGAGCTATGGAGCATTACTAGGAGCTATGTGGGCTGGATTGCTGCTGAAGATAATGCCATATGGTCTTAAAGATACATGAAACTAAGGATTTTTCTACCCAAAAACCATGACTGTTCTTGATCATTTACATAGTAAGCAAAACCTACATTTGCAACTGGAAACTAGAAATCCTGTCCATCACATTCCTGTCGTCAGCTAAATGGCTTTTTAATCAACATTTTACAGAATTTCAGACATTTCTTTTAAAACTTCTGAGAAATCTCCAGACTTAATATATGTTCATCTAAAAGCTCTTAATTATTTTGTGTAATTTGGCAAGATGGTGGGGTGCTTAGACTCCAATAATTGCTGCTACTGTAAGTATTTGTTTCCCTATAAACAATTAGTTGTTTTGTATATCATTTCACTATTTAAGCTATTTACTATTTAAGACACTTAGAAGTTTACCCCTAACGCAAATGCACCTCCTATCACCATTATTTTGGTGTGGTCATTTTTATTTAGGCTTTTTGAAATGAATATGGAGTTCTTCTAATTTAAGTCCTGATTTGAGACTTCTTAACTGAACTTATAACTTAGGTTCAGAGATAAGGCAAAAAGCTCTGTCTAATTTTATTGAGAAGTAAGTTAAGTGGCATTAGTTCTACTTTTTACGCCGTCTTATTTGAGAAACTGGTTCCAGTGCCATTAGCAAATATTTCAGGTTGGCTTCTTTCATTCAGGGAGCCTTCACATGCTGTGTTTGTCTGCTTGTGAGTGCTTCATAACTGAATGTTAGGGGGCTGTCACATTGAGCCACATTCCCACTATGTTCCCCCAAAATTGGGTGAACGCAATAAGAACGTGTACTGTACAAATTAGAACCAATAAGGATGTAGTATTGCCTCCATTGACATGTAACTTCAATGTGTTTTTTTGTTAGAAAAAAAAAGTCTGGTGAGTACATCAGCCGAGCAAGATACAGGAAGAACTTAATAAGGACATGTTAAGGACATTGACCAGATAATGACATGACTGATACCTCTTTGAGACTTCATTAACATACTAAAAGCATGACATAAAGCAAGATTGAATGGTGTTCTGGCTGAGTTGTCATTGGGATGTCACTGCATTGTTGCTATGTTAATCAAGTTCTCACAAAGACCTCTTCAAGCTTGTGCTATGACCATGGTAGGTCCATGCAACTTTTGCAAACTAGTTCTAAAAATCTAATCTTCATAATCACATGACTGCCTTCAGCTAAATGGCTTTTAGGAAAATTTCGTACACCTTCAGACATTTCATATTCAAATTTAGCAATCCTGACAGACTTAAAAAGGTTTACCTATAAACTGTCTATTGTTTTATGTAATTTGGACCTCAATAATTGCTGTTAAGTATTTTTTTCAGTATAACCAACTAGTTTTTTGTTTATCTTCTCAACTATTCAAGATAGCCCTCACTTTAGGCACTTAAAAATTTTGTATTTGTGTTCCCTGAAATGTATAGGTGATACCTAATTTGAAAACTGCACTTACCGCTTTTAGGTAGGCCACATTGCTCTGTCTAATTTCATTGAGGAGTAGGTCACGTGGTGTTAGGTCTACTTTTGGTGGCTGCCGTCTTCGAGGAACTGGTTTCAGTGCCTTTATCACATCTTTCAGGTTGGCCCTGTCATCCAGAGAACCTTCGCTTGCTCTGTTTGTCTGCTTGGGAGTGCTTCGTAACTGAATATTAGCCCTCCCAACTCTTTTCTCTTCTTTTTTATTTAAATCCAGAAGCGGGTCACAGCGTTTAGAAATTTTCTTAAGCTTCACATCTTTTAACATATTGCTGGATTCTGAGTCTGAACTGGGTGGATATTGTCGAGTAGGGTGCTGCTTCTTATGTTGCTGATGACATGGTGTTGATACAACAGCGGGTTCTGGAGAGCTTTGTGAAAGATGCTGAGGACTATGAGGAGTGCACAGAAGTTCCATTCCAGGAATATATCCTCCTAACATTTCCAGCAAACCAGGTGGCAAGTTTAGGTTGCTCTCATATACGTGCATGATCTGACTTTGCTCTTTTATTTGCTGAAGCCTTTGCTCTTCCTTTCTTTTTCGTCGCTGCTGGTCAAGGTTCCTAGTGAGCAAGTTGGTAACAACCATTCGGGGCCCAGGAAGTTCAAAATGGTAGCCAATCTTAAGCAGTGTGTTGTTGGCTTTTAGGAGACGTGCCACTTCCATCTCTGCATGATGGCCCAACATATGCCTTTGATTATGGAACCGAAGTTCTGTCAAAGTCTCATTAAACTGTAGACAGCGCATAATGGCAATTATACCTTTTCCTGTAATGAAGTTGGATTCAATGTTTAATGTTGTGATACTCCTGTTCTCTCGCAGCATGTTGGCCAATGAAAATGCCACATTTTCATCTGCACCTGTGTTTGCAATGCTGAAGGTTCTTACATGTTTGTTCTTCTTCAGTGCCTCAATGTAGTCTAAGAGCATTTCTTTAGGAATATTTTCAATATTGTTTAGGTTAATCTCAGTGACAGAGGAATTATGATTGCGGATTTTGTCCAGAGTGCTTTCCAGATTTGTATCATTCCCAGATGGCCTTGCAGTTTTTTTAATCAAACCATCACCAAGTGCAAGTTTTGGGATTTTCAACTTCGCTATGACTCTCTCTTCTTTGTTAGGAACCCAGTTCTCAAATGCTGAGGAAAGAGGTTTAAGCTGAATCTGATTAGGTTGCTTCCTTTCAGTTATTAATGATTCATCCTCATTTAATTCATCTCTGTGGGATTCCCTCTCTTGCTGTGAATCAGAGAAATTTGGAGCTGGCTGAAAGTTGGAATACTCAATAATGCAACTTTCTTGAGGTTCTGTTTTTATTGGCCACCTCTTTTGATCATTTTCAACCTCTTTTACATCCTCCACTTTGTCATGTACCTCTTCAATCCCTTCGCCAATTACTCCTTCAGGTTCCTCTATCTCAGCATCTTCTACCATCTCCTCATTCACATATTCTACTTCAATATTTGTATCTTCTTTTACTGAATTCTTCAGCTCTTCCTCACTTTTTTTCTGATGGTAAAAAAAATATTTAAAAGTATTATGTGTTTGGTCATGCATGGTATAATGTATTAATTATATTGATCAAAGTAACCATATTAAATATATTAAAATAAAAAATATATAATTCCTTACTATAAAGTCACCATTTAAAAAAGATTAAATTATTGGGTTGCTTCAAGCTAAGAAAAAAACTAAAGGAGATTTGAAATTACTAGAACAGGTTGAAGAACCATTCAACACATAGGTGTTCAAGGATAGTGATTCCAGAGTGATGGGTGCATTAGGGTAAGAAGGGAAACGCATGATGCATAGTGGCCACTGCATAATTATTCATGCTCATATTTAGTGCAATATTTCTCTCTCGCGTGTGCTCAAACTTGTTTTTGCGAACCGAATCTGTCTCACATGCAGACTCTCAAACTGGTTTTTGTGCGTTGAAACTCACTTTTGTGCGTTCAAGCTCATTTATGTTCTTCACCTGTCTCTTTCGTGCGCTCAATATTATAAAACTACTCTTGCTTGACCTGCAGCAGCGTAAGTTTTTTATCACTATTTCAGCCACCCAAAGACTAGAGTAGGGGCAATACCAGCCAATCAGAAACTGGAGGCGGGCTCAGCTGTTTTTCGCTTTTAGTTTGAATTCATGGCTGGAAGCTGTCGTTATTATTTTATTTTCATCGGCATAAGGTAAATTTCATGTTTTTTGTTAGGTAATTTAAAATTAACTGCATAGTTTAACCTATAGAATGTATTTTCTAATATGTTATTGCTAAATCTTATGTACTTTATTTCTAGAATAATGTTCAGTAGTGTCTCTGTGTAACAGCTGGAACCAACACACCTGGTTTAAACTAATACAGTATATTCCAATACTAATGCCTGGCTTTGTTCAGACAACTGCATATATTTTGTGTTTGTGAGACAACCTGTAGTTTTGCTGAAGACTATAAAAACTATAGAAACTAGCTGTTTTTTTTTGTTTGTTTGTTTTTTGTAACCTTGTGCAAATTAAATCTGTTAAACTCCTGAATAAAATCTGCCTCGTCATGGTTATTAACAGCAATGAAAGGGAGAGTTGGGTCAGTTGGCTGAGGCGCTAGGTTGTTGTTTTGGTGGAATCTGAGGATACATTAGTACATAAAAAGCCATATACTTTAAGTTTACGAAGTAGATTTAATGTTGTTCCACTTTAGCACACAAAAGTATACTTAATACACTTAAATTGTGCTTTTGTAAACTTTTAATACAACTCAAATGCACTTAGTAGAAAATTAGTTGTTTTCAAAATAGCAAACTTCAAGTACACTAATCATTAGTCTGGAGCAAGTACACTTAATTATGCTTTTGCATGCTAGGATTTAATAAACTTAGCATTTTTTTTTTATTTGGAAAGATAAGATAAGATATAATATACCTTTATTTGTGTCACAGTGGGGAAATTTCTTAAGGCAGTAAGTCAAGACACACAGTAGCATAGTGGTTTAATTCTCGCAATGGGTCTGTTTAGTTTGAACAGTATGTTCTCCCCAAGTTTGGTGGGTTTCCTCTGAGTACTAACTGCCATTTCCAAATTGCCCATAATGTTTGTGTGTGTGTGTTTGTGTGTGTGTGTGTGTGTGTGTGTGTGTTTGTGTGTGTTTGAGTCCCCTCTTGAGTTACTGTGCTGCTAAGATGCTGTTTACTTGCATGGTTACTCAATGCATGAGTTGTGAATCAATCAACACACCTTAAATTATACTATGACAGTTTAGACAATCTATTTGTTTGTATTGGTTGTCTTGCCAACAAAAACATATATGAATTTTACCTGGAGTGTGCAAATATTCCTTCTCCTAACATTTGAAACAAACAAAATTTTTTTTGCTATTGCAGAACCATATTATTATTTCTATAATAGAAATAAAAATAAATAAAATATACAAAAAATAGTATAACAAAATTAAAATAATAAAAAGTATTTACAGCATTACATAATGTCCAAACCTATAATTTTTGAGAAAGGTGCTGTCTTACCTGGCTGGGGAGCAGGGTTGTGGGGATTCTTTCTTCTTCCAGCAAACGTTTAGATTGTTTTTCCCAGTACAAGTAGTCCACTAGTGATCTATGGTCAAATGAGCCTGTTGGGGGTTTATCAGTCTGATCTTTCTGTCGCATTCCTACAGGCACTCTCTCATCAGGAACAATTACTTCCATCTCGTTCTGGAGCTGTTTCAGCTCTTCAGCAGAGAGACCTGCCAGAATCACATCATCATCAATGTCTTCCTGATCCTCAGATTTTCCTTCTTCGTCCCCTGTAATTAGTAAAAAAAGAAATAATAATAATTAAAAAAAAAGAACAATAGAAATAATAGGAAGAAATACAGTTACTGTAACTTGATCTATGCCAAGGTAAATAAAAATGTGGTGTACATTTAAAAAAAATAAACAAACATTTAAAACATTTAACAAGCAATTTAAATATTATTAACCATAAAATACAAGATGTTAATCATCAAATAGCATTAATTTATTTGTTGTATAGCGAGCAAATACTACAGCCTGTTGTACAACTGGTGGAAAAATAGGCAGAAAATTATGTGGAACAGTCTAAGGCACAGCAAAAAGAGAAAACCTTGAGTCTCTTGTTCAGCAGATGCATTGTTCTGTCTCATTCCCACTGGTACTGTCTTATCAGGGGCAATATCATCCATTTCATTCTCGAGCTGCTGGAGTTCTTCAGCTGAAAGACCTGCTAGAATTTTGTCTTCATCAATCTCTTCCATGTAAAAGTCCTGGTCACAGAATTTGGACATGTTCACACTGGAGTAGCTTCAGTTAGGAAAGCACAAGCTCAACCAAAAGCAGAATTATAAGCTCCTATGAAGTAAATGTCAGCCTGAACTTCAGCTGGGTGCGAGGATCTCTCAGTGCCTTATCCAGGTCTAAAAATATCACTGTTTCAAATGGGTGGGTATTTTTGGTACATGAACATATTCTTTTTTCAGCAGCTTGAGTCAGCTGAGTGGTTCAGTAGTACTTCAGTGTGGCAGGTGACTAAGGGGGGGAGAAAGACAGAAACAGGTGGAACCGCCAGTCAAATAGTTTCCATTGGTTGTGTCCTGAACCATAAACATTTTCTGTGCTGCCATCTATCATATCAGTCAGGATTTGTTTTGTGTTATGTTGTTTCTATGAGTCTGCCTTCTGTAATCTGTGGGCATTTATTTATGTTTTTAATAGTGTTTAGTGCCATCTGAGTGAAGATATCTCAGCGGTGTTTTTTTTTGCGGAATGGTATAATTTCCAGAAGGCCAAGCAGATTTGGGATCTTCAACTTGAATGTGACTCTTAATGCAATGTCAAAGTACTCGGTAGTTGGTCTTCTGTAGTGTCTCTTTGAACAGGGAAAAGAACTGATTGCAAATGCATTTTTTTTTTATTTGAGAAAAGCTCTCCTTAGACTGCTTGGCTCTCTTTAAAAAATGTTTTATATAATATAAACAGATTTAAAAGCATACAAACTTCATACAACTACATACTACTACATTACATACTACTTAGTACTAAATATTGATTGATATATAGCTATTTAATTGCATAAAATAAAATAAAAAATCTTATCTTGATTGTTATTGCTTTAAAACATTTGAAAATGTAATTTGACTTTTGTCTCAATACTTTTGGTCATACACTTTTGGTATATATTAGCCATAACAATAAAACAATTGATACTAAAACCACTTTGGTTTAGGGAGGTGCTAGCCCATTGGGTGTACTGTAGCTCCACAAGGCCTCTGACCGAGCTCCCATGGGATAAATGAGCACAGGGGATGAATGGGCAATCATTTTAAAGTCTCTCCAGAGATGCTCTATTGATGCTCTATCTATAGTCCAGAGTCTGGCTGGGCTGTACTCATGAAAATTCAAGAGTTTAGCCTAGTGGTGAAATTCAAGAAAATTCTTAGAATTGTGGCCATTAACCCAAAAATTCTTATTCAAATTAAAGAGCAGATCCTGGTAAAAATAAAAGTTATTCAGCAACCATTTTAATGCTTAAAAAACTTAAAGTGAAGAAATGTTAGGGGTAGTGAGGAGGACTGGGGAGTTTCATAAGCAGCGGAGAGAATGGCAAAAATATGAAGACTAAATACTCGCTTCCATGTTTGCACCATACAAACCAACTATGTCACTTACATGGACACGCCAGCAATCACAGTAAAGAGCCAAGCCTTTTTTTTTCTAATTGTTTAATAATTGATATAACCAGCATGGTGAATAAACTGAAAATAAATTAAAACTAATGTGTGATTTGGGTAAAATAGGCCTGTTAATTCAGTGTAAAGACTTATATCATAATAATTACATCAACGTAGTTATAATAATAATTATAATAATAGATTTTATTTGTAGGTGCCTTTCATGACACTCAATGTCACCTTACACACCATAAAAAAAGTAAATAACCAGCCCCCGACTCCGGCATTAGAGCCCTCACAGCGGGGCGAGTGGGTGACGACTCGGCGGCATACTCGTTCAGCCAAAGCTAACGCTAAGGCTAGCCCACCGGAGCACACCTCTTCTGCGCTTCACGTGTCCAACAGGTTTGCTCTCCTCAGTGATGCACCCGCTGAGAAACCTGAAAGAGCTCTGGTTATAGGAGACTCTATAATGAGGCAGGTGAAATTAGCTAGACCTTTAGGGGCGCCAGCGGCAGTGGTTAGGTGTATCCCGGGAGCCAGAGCACCGGACATAGCAGGTAATCTTAGGGCTCTAGGACAGCACAGGTTCTCCAAGATAGTGGTACATGCTGGAGCTAACGATATACGCCTTCGTCAGTCAGAGGTTAGTAAGAATAACTTTATAGAGGTGTTTAAATTAGCGAAGGCGATGTCGATGGAGTAGTATGCTCTGGTCCTATCCCAATGAGACGTGGTGACATAACTTACAGCAGGTTATGATCACTGAACCGCTGGATGTCTAGGTGGTGCTCCGAAAACAACGTGGGCTTCAAAGATAATTGGAAGACCTTTGAGGGCAAAGCTGGCCTGCTGAGGGCGGGACGGTGTCCATCCCACTCAGGAAGGTGCTGCTCTCATTTCCTGTAGTATAGCTCATAGTCTCAGAAGAGGCCTAGTTAATCGGTGACAATCCAGAGCCCAGGCCAGGGAGCAGACAGACAGGCTAAACCAACCGTCTGCTAGCTGCATAGAGTCGTCACCCAGGGTTCACTGTATTAAGACTGTGTCTGTTCCCTGAGCTAAAAACAAATTTAGAAAGACTCAGAAAGTCTGTTTTAATAATTTAATTAACATAGATATTACAAACTCAGATCATACTGAATGCGCAGCCGGCACCCCTGATCTAAAGCTAGGACTTTTAAATATTAGATCTCTCGCATCTAAAGCAGTTATTATTAACGAAACTATCACAGACCAGGAGTTTGATATAATATGTTTAACTGAAACCTGGATTAAACAGGACGAGTATGTAGCTCTAAATGAAGCTAGTCCTCCTGGATACAGCTACATACACCAGCCTCGGTTAACTGGTAGAGGAGGTGGCGTCGCAGTTATTTACAACGCTAATCTGGCTATCGTACAAAAACACAGATTTAAATTTAATGCATTTGAAATTCTCTTTAGTAACATAAAGTCAGCTCAGACGATTCCGCTAATCATCATTTACAGACCTCCAGGGCTGTACTCTGAATTTCTCTGTGAATTTGCAGATTTCCTTTCAAACCTTGTCGTTTCCGTAGACAAAGCATTAATTGCTGGAGATTTTAATATTCATTTTGAGAATCCAGAAGACCCTCTGAGAACAGCATTTATGTCCATACTGGACTCAGTAGGAGTAAATCAGTGTGTAGTAGGACCCACTCATAAAGCAGGTCACACTTTGGACTTAATATTATCCTTCGGATTGAGTATAAGAAACATAATTACAATTCCACAGTCTGAAGTTATATCAGATCACTGTCTTGTCTCGATTAAAGTGTCTCATAGTAATAATGTATGCACAGCACCGCGCTACCGCCTTAAACGTACATTCACATCAAATACCACACAGAGCTTTATCGATAATCTTCCAGAGTTATCAACTTTGATTGGATCGCCATCTGATTCCACAGAACTCGATCAAGCGACCGAATATCTAGAGTCAACACTTCGTCATAGCTTAGATAATGTAGCTCCAGTTAAAAGAAAAATGATTAGAGATAAGAAACTTGCTCCTTGGTATAACGATCACACACGCACTCTAAAACAAACCGCTCGGAAATTAAAACGCAAATGGCGTCAAACTAAATTGTTAGTTTTCCAAATAGCATGGAAGGAGAGCATCCTGAACTATAGAAGAGCTCTCAGTGCTGCTAGGTCAATGTATCTCTCCACTCTTATAGAAAATAACAAAAATAATCCTAGATTTTTATTTAATACCATAGCTAAATTAACTAAAAACAAGACCACTGCAGAAATCTCCACAACAACAACATACAGTAGTGAGGATTTCATGAACTTTTTCAATAACAAAATCATAAATATTAGGCAAAAAATTCAGGCTTTAAAACCAGACAATTTAAGTGATACAGATGATAAATTAATCACATCACATCAGAACCTAGAATACTTTACTCCCCTTGAAGCGAGTGAACTAATTTTACTCATCTCCTCTTCAAAATCGTCAACCTGTGAATTAGATCCTATACCGACACATTTTCTCAAGCAGATAGTTCCAGCAATAACAGAACCCCTGTTAAAAGTAATTAACTGTTCACTCAGCAGTGGGTATGTTCCTAAATCCCTTAAATTAGCAGTTATTAAACCACTAATCAAAAAATCTGACCTTGACCCCTGTCAGCTTTCCAATTACAGGCCGATATCAAACCTCCCGTTTATCTCTAAAATTTTGGAAAAGGTAGTATCACAACAGCTATGTTCATATCTACATAGGAATAGCATACATGAATTGTATCAGTCAGGATTTAGGCCTCATCACAGCACAGAGACAGCACTCGTTAAAGTAGTAAATGACCTCCTAGTGGCCTCTGATCAGGGTTGTGTCACTATACTTGTGTTACTCGACCTCAGTGCAGCTTTTGACACTATTGATCATAATATTCTCCTTTACAGATTAGAAAATGTAGTAGGAATTAAGGGAACGGCCCTCTTATGGCTCAGATCCTATTTTACTGATCGTTATCAGTTTGTAGATTTAGATGGTGACCATTCCTCATGTTCTCAAGTTGAGTTTGGTGTTCCACAGGGTTCTGTTTTAGGCCCACTGCTTTTTTCCCTTTACATGCTTCCTCTAGGCAACATAATTCGTAAACATGGTATTAGTTTTCATTGTTATGCTGATGACACACAAGTATACGTTTCAGCAAAACCAGATGAGAAAAACCAGCTTACTAAAGTTGAGCAATGTGTGCAGGACATAAGAGATTGGATGTTAATTACTTTCCTTCTGCTTAATCCTGATAAGACAGAAGTTCTAGTCATAGGACCACAAGCAGCTAGAAGTAAGCTTTCTGATCACACTGTTTTAAATGGCCTTTCTGTTCCATCAAGTGCAACAGTAAAAGACCTAGGTGTGATTATAGATTCAAGCCTTTCATTTGAAGCACATGTAGATAATATTACCAGGATAGCATTCTTTCACCTCAGAAATATTGCCAAGATAAGACATATATTGTCACTAAACAATGCAGAAAAACTAGTTCATGCTTTTATCACGTCTAGGTTGGATTATTGTAACGCCTTACTGTCTGGTTGTTCAACTCGGTGCTTAAACAAGCTTCGATTACTCCAGAATGCAGCAGCGAGAGTCCTCACTCGAACCAGAAGATATGAGCACATCACCCCTATCTTATCTACATTGCATTGGCTTCCTGTGAAATTTCGCATCGATTTTAAAATACTACTCTTGACGTATAAAGCATTAAATGGTCTCGCGCCGCAGTATCTGAGTGAACTGCTAGTGTCTTACAATCCGCCACGCCTACTTCGATCAAAGGATGCAGGCTGCTTGTCAGTACCGCGTATTATTAAACCTACAGCAGGGGGCAGAGCTTTTTCTTACAAAGCCCCAAAGTTATGGAATAGTCTTCCAAATAGTGTTCGGGACTCAGACACAGTCTCAGTGTTTAAGTCCAGGCTAAAAACCTATTTATTTAGCCAAGCATTTTTATAAATAGATTAGCCTTAGGTAAAGGAGCAGATCTGGGGGACTCATGGACGTAGAGTATTAGGTGAACTGGTATGTTTGGATGCTGTCTTCCTCACTCTCATTGATCACTCAGGTTTGTTGACGGTGAGGTGATTGGTTGCCTTACATCTCTGGAAGCCCTCATGTTTGTGTTTCCTTCTGGCTCTCCCTTTTTAGTTATGCTGTCATAGTTAGTCCTGCCGGAGTCTCTGCTTGCACTCTGCACTAAATATACATTCACTTTTTACATTGTTCGACTGTGACCATACCTAACTGTTATTTCTCCATCTCTTTGCTCTCTCCTTTTCTGCTCTCTCCTCTCTCTCTCTCTCTCCCTCTCTCCTTTTTCCTCTACCTATCTCTCTGTCGAGCTATACATGTCGCTCCAGAGCTGCCAGTGATCCAGACCCCCTCTGCCCGCTGGACCTCTCTAACTCATCCTGGAGTCCTGCTTCTGGTTGGAGATCTCATCACATGGATGCCCCCGTGTGGTCTGCCTGGAATGCGTGTGGTGACTGGGGTTGGTTCCACTTTTCCATGAAGGTGGTCCTGTCCTCGACTGATGCAGACAGCTGTTCTCTGAGGACCTGTGACTTCAGTCGCTCAATAGTTCAGGACTAAAATTTTTCACTGTCTACCTGAGCCTCCAGGAACAAACTGGACTTTAATCTTACACATCTCCTCTTATATTGAACTTCCAGTCTCGCATATTATTATGCACATCAATCCCTGCTATCTGTTTTCACCCAGATGAGGATGGGTTCCCTGTTGAGTCTGGTTCCTCTCAAGGTTTCTTCCTATTACCATCTCAGGGAGTTTTTCCTTGCCACTGTCGCCGTCGTCCTGGGCTTGCTCATCAGGGACAATCAGGGACAATCATATCATTTTGATTCATACACATTCACATTTCATACAAACTTAGTTCTTTTGATTGTGTAAAGCTGCTTTGTGATGATGCAAATCGTTAAAAGCGCTATACAAATAAAATTGAATTGAACTAAATTAAATAAATAAATAAAAATAAATAATAATTAAAAAAATGCACAGGTCATGCATTTTTCATTTCTGCATCCGATCCGACCAGATAAGTTACCTGACCCACTCTAATATTCACAAATCAAGCACTGCTCCTGCACCTATCTATCTATCTATCTATCTATCTATCTATATATATATATATATATATATATATATATATATATATATATATATATAGCAACAATGAGCAGGACCAAGCACCTGTGCCATCGCCATTCGGGCATTTTGTAAGCTTGTTAAGACTCCCAAAAATCCTTAAAAAAAAAAAAAAAAATCAAACTATGATGTCACTCAATATGTTGTCAATCATATTGAGCTTGTTAAGATTACCATTATGACAATATCTTATACAACGATATAATTATATTATATCCTTAGAAAAACAAGAGGGCCCACTGGAGGTGCACGGGGACAGTGCTAAACACTACACCACTGTGCCACCCAGAACTAATTACTAAACATTGATATTTTTTTATTTTTTATGTTTGGAATTTTTATTAAAATCCTTTCTAAATCTTCTTTTTTTTTATAAATGATTATTTGCTTTTTTTGTTGCCTCTATTGTAATTAAAAAGTGTTTTTCTAAAAAGTGTTTTTGCCTGCATTTATTGGATCTCAATTCTAAGAAACAAAGATTAGCTAGGACGACATGCTGATATCGAAGCGCTAGCTACTAAAGACTGGGCCAGCCAGTCATGTAATTCAAATATGGATGCTCTGGAGTCGTAAGAGCCGGAACTACATCCATGTATTTTGTGTATGTGTTTTTTTTTTTTTAGAGAGCTAGATCAAATACAAGGACCCGATACTGGTAAGCTCGCCCCCAAAAGTGAACCTCAGGAACCTCCTGTGTTGTGGCAATATTTCTATTGATTTATTTTTAGATAGCGATAAAGCCCGCAAAAAAAACACAAAGAACTAACATTTTATTGGAGACTGGTGTTGCCCGAAACACCAGTGGTGGCGGAGCTAGAACACCGATCTCCTGGGGGTGCCAGGGAGAACACTTCATTCTTTGAAAGGAATTCTGCGTGACCCCCCACGTTTCTGGGCACATGAACCTCAGGGCTTCTTTGTGAAGAAGACAATATGCCAGTCTGACTTCTTTTGATGCGGATTGCGTGACGCACCCCAATCTTAAACTCTCCTCGTGTGTTTCACGCCTCGCAACAGTCAGACCCGGTCGAGACCGGGTGGCCGACAGTCCCGACTCTTGAGCACGGCGGAGAAGGAATTTCCCGAAGGCTTGAGTTAATGACATCGCCAAGTAGGCCGGAAGGCTAGATGGGGGCATCTATGAGGAATGCACGATCCTTCTCCTTGATGCCCCTGAGATTCAACCACAAGTGCCTCCCGCGGAAACCATCGCAGCCATAAAACGGCTGATAACACGAGCCGTCTGCTTTGTTGCACGAAGAGACAAGTCTGTGGCCCGGCATAATTCCAATACGCCCTACCTTGAAGAGCCCCGGCAGTACTCAAGTCTCTCAGCAGGTCAGCCTGTAGGGGTGCAAAACCGCCATGGTGTGCAATGGAGCACCAACCTGACCTGCTGCCTGAAAAGCTTTTCCCTCCAGGGAAGATAAAAAGACTACACAGCTTGAAAGGAAGTAATAGCTTTTCAGGAAGGATGATGTCCCAGGAGAGAGATAGCGTCTCTTCTATCTGGGTGTCTTCATATAACCCCACGCTTCCACCTCAACTATATTTAAATAAATAAATAAGTTGATGGCAGGAAAACACGGGATGAATACAGCTTACTCCATAATGCAACCACGGGGGGGCACAATCCAGTGTCTTCTTGTGCCAGTCCCAAGTCTGGATAAATGCAGAGGGTTGTGTCAGGAAGGGCATCCGACATAAAACATTTGCCAAATCAATGATGCGAATCAAGAATATAATTCCCATACCGGATCGGTCGTGGCCCGGGTTAACAATGACCGCCACTGGTGCTGTTGACCTACAGGGTGCTGCTGGAAATTGGGCTACTGTTGGTCGAAGAAGGAGAGGAGGAAGGCGTGTTCGTAAGCAGAGAGAGAAGAGGAAAGGCAAGAGTTTAGGAGTGATAGTAGCGACTTTGAATGTTGGGACTATGACAGGGAAGGGAAGAGAGTTAGTTGATATGATGCAGAGAAGAAAGGTGGATATACTGTGTGTACAGGAGACCAGGTGGAAAGGTAGCAAGGCTAGAAGCTTAGGATCAGGGTTCAAATTGTTTTACCATGGTGTGGATAGGAAAAGAAATGGAGTAGGAGTTATTCTAAAAGAGGAGTTTGTAAGGAATGTTCTAGAGGTGAAGAGAGTATCAGATAGGGTGATGAGTCTGAAGCTGGAAATTGAAGGGGTGATGTTAAATGTTGTTGGTGGTTATGCCCCACAGGTAGGATGTGAGTTAAAAGAGAAGGAGAAATTCTGGAGTAAGTTAGATGAAGTGATGCAGAGCATCCCCAGAGGTGAAAGAGTGGTGATTGGTGCAGACTTCAATGGACATGTTGGGGAAGGGAACAGAGGTGTGGAAAATGTGATGGGCAGGTTTGGTCTTCAGGACAGGAATGTAGAAGGACAGATGGTGGTGGACTTTGCAAAGAGGATAGAAATGGCAGTAGTAAATACTTTCTTCCAGAAGAGGCAGGAACATAGGGTGACATATAAGAGTGAAAGCAGAAGCACTCAGGTCGACTACATCTTGTGTCGAGGTTGTAACCTGAAAGAGATCAGTGACTGCAAAGTGTTGGTAGGGAAGAGTGTAGCCAGACAACACAGAATGGCGGTGTGTAAAATAACCCTGGTGGTGAGGAAGGCGAAGAGGACAAAGGCAGAGCAGAGGACAAAGTGGTGGAAGCTGAGAAAGGAAGAATGTTGTAAAGTCTTTAGGGAGGAGTTGAGACAGGCTATGGGTGGTCAGGAGGTGCTTTCAGTTGACTGGACAACTACAGCCAATGTGATCAGGGAGACAGGTAGGAGGGTACTTGGTGTATCATCAGGTAAGGGGAAAGTGGACAAGGAGACTTGGTGGTGGAATGAGGAAGTCCAGGAGTGTATACAGGGAAAGAGGCTAGCTAAGAAGAAGTGGGACACTGAGAGGACTGAAGAGAGTAGACAGGAGTACAGGGAGATGCAGAGTAAGGTGAAGGTAGAGGTGGCAAAGGCCAAACAAAGAGCATATGAGGACTTGTATGCTAGGCTAGACAGTAAGGAGGGAGAGGGGGATTTGTACAGGCTGGCAAGGCACAGAGATTAAGATGGGAAGGATGTGCAGCAGGTTAGAGTGATTAAAGATAGAGATGGAAATGTACTGACAGATGCCAGAAGGGTGATGGGAAGATGGAAGGAGTATTTTAAGGAGTTGATGAATGAGGAAAATGAAAGAGAACAAAGTGTAGAAGAGGTGACTGTTGTGGAACAGGAAGTAGCAAATATTGGTAGAAGTGAGGTGAGAAGGGCGTTGAAGAGGATGAAGAGTGGAAAGGCTGTTGGTCCTGATGACATACCTGTGGAGGTATGGAAGTGCTTAGGAGAGGTGGCAGTAGAGTTTTTGACAAGTTTGTTTAACAAGATCTTGGAGAGTGAGAGGATTCCAGAGGAATGGAGGAGAAGTGTATTGGTGCCAATTTTTAAGAACAAGGGAGATGTGCAAAGCTGTGGCAATTATAGAGGTATAAAGCTAATGAGCCAGACAATGAAGCTGTGGGAAAGAGTAGTGGAAGCTAGGTTAAGGGCAGAGGTGAGCATTTGTGAGCAGCAATATGGTTTTATGCCTAGAAAGAGTACATCAGATGCAGTATTTGCTTTGAGGATGCTGGCGGAGAAGTACAGAGAAGGTAACAGGGAGTTGCATTGTTTTTTTTTTTTAGATTTAGAGAAAGCGTATGACAGGGTGCCAAGAGAGGAGCTGTGGTATTGTATGAGAAAGTCTGGAGTGGCAGAGAAGTATGTTAGAGTGGTGCAGGACATGTATGAGAGCTGTAAGACAGTGGTAAGATGTGCTGTAGGTGTGACAGAAGAGTTTAAGGTGGAGGTGGGTCTGCATCAAGGATCGGCTCTAAGCCCCTTTTTGTTTGCTCTGGTGATGGACAGGATGACAGATGAGGTAAGACAGGAGTCCCCATGGACTGTGATGTTTGCAGATGACATTGTGCTCTGTAGCAAGAGCAGGGAACAGGTGGAGGAAAATTTGGAGAGGTGGAGGTATGCTCTGGAAAGCAGAGGAATGAAGGTTAGCCGCAGCAAGACGGAATACATGTGTGTGAATGAGAGGGACCCAGGAGGATCGGTGAGGCTACAGGGAGCAGAGGTAAAGATGGTAAAGGTTTTAAGTACTTGGGGTCAACGGTCCAGAGCAACGGAGAGTGTGAAAAGGAGGTGAAGAGGCGGGTACAGGCAGGTTGGAATGGGTGGAGAAAAGTGTCAGGTGCGATAAAAGAGTATCAGCGAGAATGAAAGGAAAGGTGTACAGGACAGTGGTGAGACCAGCGATGCTCTACGGCTTAGAGACAGTGGCACTGAAGAAAAGACAGGAGGCAGAGTTGGAGGTAGCAGAGCTGAAGATGTTGAGGTTCTCTTTGGGAGTGACAAGGATGGATAGGATTAAGAATGAGTTTATCAGAGGGACAACCCACGTTAGATGTTTTGGAGATAAAGTCAGAGAGGCCAGATTGAGGTGGTTTGGGCATGTTCAGAGGAGAGATTGTGAATATATCGGTAGAAGGATGCTGAGGTTGGAACTGCCAGGCAGGAGGTCTAGAGGAAGACCTAAGAGGAGATTTATGGATGCAGTGAGAGAGGACATAAAGTTAGTTGGTGTGAGAGAAGAGGATGCAGAGGATAGGGTTAGATGGAGGCAGATGATTCGCTGTGGCGACCCCTGAAAGGGAACAGCCGAAAGACAAAGAAGAATACAGCTTACTCCATGATAGGGTTAACTCATAGGAGATTGCTAAGAAAAGGGGAGAGAGCGCTGTTGAGGCTCCGCCCCCCCGGCCACCCGACAGAACCTGCCGTCTATGTTTTAAAAAAATAATTTTAATGAATTTATTGTTTAAGTGCTTAAAGGCTATTACCATTTCCGCGGAAGCAAGAGGGGATGTTTATCCTTGCCCATTCACAAGAAGAAGCAGAGCGCGCTAGAGAGCGGACAGAGGAATTTACCGATCCAATGAGAACGCGAAAGAATGGAGTTTTTAAATCCGTCTCTCACAGCTCTGCCGGATGCACAAGTTTAAGCCCCAGGGATGCGCGGCGGCTCGAAGCTTCTTAAGGAATGCGAGGAGCGCGCGTAGCACTTAATCGAAGCAGTAAAGTGTAGAGATCGCCCTCTGATATGGATTATACACACGGAGGGACATCTCGTTTAAAACTCTGCCATTATCGGTGAGTTAAACACTTATTGTGCTAGTTAGACAGAGACACGCACACAACTAGGTGAAGACAAGAATCTGAGGAATGTTTCCGGTTCACTCCTATTTATAACCTGCAGGTGCATCTTATCAGATGACGTCACGCGACCGAAGATATAAAAGCCAAAAATTTGGCGTGTTTGATACACACATGCTTCACAACCGGCAACATGACAAGATGTTTTCCATAGCGTTTTCACGCAGCATCGAGTGTAGCTCTTGAAAGGAAACACTACATTACTTTGTAGATGTAAATGCAGGTTCATGTTCCTTTTCCCATTTTCTTTCTTATAGGCCTACACTCAAAAAATGAAAGTTGGCTACCTGTTACATAAAATGTAATATGTGTTTTGTACATAATAATTTAATGTTTCCAAGATAAACATGAATAAATCATGTTGTATTTGCATGAAATTCAACAACTTAACATGTATTAGATTCAATCATGTTGAGATAAACCATAGAGATCTTGTCACTATGAAAATCGGAAATATCAGAGCAAACATCGCGAGAACACAGTTTGTTGAGAAGACAAACATTTGGCGGGCGTGTGGAAAAGGTAAGCAGGAATTAATTCCCATCTTTCTAAATAGAAACAAGGTACTGAACATAAATGTCACCTGCTGTTAAGCGATGTTCAGTCACGTTTTTTTGGTTTAAGCTATTTCTTGAATTTTTAATCACACTTAAAATACAGACGATTATATGGGCGTGCTTAATCTGCGGTTCAATTCTGGTTTCGGTCTGTTCTCATGAGATAGGAACAAAGTATAAATATTGTTCATTTGCTAATTTAAGTATCATGAATTTTAATTAAATATCTATCTCTATATTTTTTCACATCAGTTTGTGACTGAAAAGTGTCCTGTCTGCATCTGACTTCAAGAGTTTCCTTACCAACCGTATCTAACGGTTATATTTAAAAGTCATAACGTACAGTTAAAGTACAAAACGTTTCTGTTGGTGTTAAATTTTTTTTACTATGATTAATACTTATTTGTGGTGTTTTATGTTTCGTACATCTTTTCAAATTGAGACATCATTTGTAAGTTGCTGCTGGTGTAAAACAGGGTTTTTATTAAATATAAAATATTTGTGAAACTCCGTAGGCAGTTGTCTACATAAAAGGATTTCAGCACATAATTACGGACATCATCACCAGGCTGGCTATGATCTAGGATGTGTTTCTGAAGTGCAAAGATAGCACCGGCAGGGGCTGCAGGTGGTGCCGAAAGGGAGGACCTGCCATTCGTACACGGTGGGTTGTTCCTTTATATTTAGCTCTCTCCAGAGAAAGCGTAAAAGTGTTTTGTCTTCTGGGAGCAGCCTAACTTGGTGGAACATACCCTAAATGTCGCTGCTGACTGCCACGAAATGTTCCCTAAATCTGAGTAACACAGCAAGTAGGGATGGCCCCGACACTGGTCCTGGAAGTAGAAGCTCATTCAGGTTTTGTCCACGATACTGGAACGAGCAGTTGAAAACAATGTGATTTTTTCCATCGTGCTGAACCATATGGTGCGGGATCTACCAAGAGCAGGACGTCTTGGTCATAGCAATCTGTGGCAATCTCTTAACATAGCCTGATTGTTCCAATTTTGAAATCTCTGCGACGTAAGCTGCTGCCTGCTGTGGATTTTTGTCTAGTCTCCGTTCAATTCAATTCAATTCAATTCAATTTTATTTGTATAGCGCTTTTAGCAATTTTCATTGCCGCAAAGCAGCTTTACATAGTCAAAAGAATTATTTAGGTTTGTATGAAATGTGAATTTGTATGAATCAAAATGGTCAGTTTGTCCCTGGTGAGCAAGCCGAGGGCGACAGTGGCAAGGAAAAACTCCCTGAGATGGAGGATCAGTTCAGTGGATCTCAGTTGCGACAACACGAACTCTTAAGGTGCTTTGAGTTCAGGCATGTTCCTGACACGCAAGAGGGGGTTGCATATCGCTTGACACCATCCAACTCCACCCTTATTGTCCTACTTTCCAAAAGTTCCACTGCCTCCTGATCCTGTCTGGACCTGATGCAAGTCTTGTCATTACGCCAGGGAAGTACATCCATCTGCCATAATCTCTCGACTTGTTTGTGGAGATCAGATTCTGGTGAAGAGACTGAAGTGAAAAGGCAATGCTGTTTAGTCGTGTCCCCTTGCAGGTGCTGCACTGGACCCTGTAACATCCAACCAAGACGGGTCTTTATAGCGACTGGTCCTGGTGGACCTAGCTTAACTGGTTCCACTGGGGTGATCAGGTGGGGGTAGTCAGATCCGATGAGTAGCACGGGACTGACTTGGTCAAAGTCATGCAGGGGTTATCCTTTAAGGTGCCGATATCTCGCTTTTAGAGTTTTTACTGAGTGTGAGTGCTCTGCCAAGCTTAGTTTTTGAGCAGTGAAGGCACCTTTAATGTGAAACCGTTTAGCAGGCTGGGAAGTCGGCAAGACCATAAAGGAAACAGTTGCCCCTTTCAACACTTGTAACTCTTGTCTAATTGTTGAGGCGAGGACGATGGAATGACACAACATCGTAAAGTAGCCCTTAATTTCAATGACAGAGTCCGAGCCCTCATCAAAAGCGTGTCTCATTTGAAAGACCGTCATTAGAGACCTCAGGAGCCCAGCATGGATCTTCAGAGTGGTCCAAGGGGCATTTACAGAGATCACCACAGACATCATCAGGGAAAATTCCACTAGCTGATGAGGCGGGGCACACATCAGCTGTTTCACCACCAGCCCCAGTCGACACCATAGGGATGACAACCATAGACACCAGTCTTTCAGATAACGAATGCTGTTCTACTACAGACCTGACGGACACTTGTACAGCACTCATCAGTGGCATTGTTGACGGTACTGACATGCACATCATGATAGACACTGGGTCTAGCATTTCATTTATTAATGAAACTACTCGTATGGCCATTCCTTCTTTGTGTAAAAGACCGCTTAAGAGAGATTTCATTCTGTCAAAATCTGTTACTGGTCAGAATTTAGACACTTTGGGAACTGTGACTGTTATTCTGAGATTAGGTACACTGATGTTACAACTTGACATGCATGTAATAAAAAATGTGAATCAGGGTATTGTAGCGTTTTAACGTAATAATGACCATGAATAGCTTCCGGCATTCTTCATCATTAATACGTAGGGTTTACATAATAAAGACAACGAATGACGGTTGCATTGTCCACCAATAAATATAGACATTTTAATGTGGACACAATGCCAACGCATCCTTCATCATTAATAAGTAATGCTTAGCTCTGGGTCAGAGTTGTATTGAATCTTTAACGATTAGGGTTAATTTGATCAAAATTTACAGTATAATGTACACTTTATCGACTACCCGTCCAGTGTTTAGCACAATTTAGTGTATCTTACCAGTTCTGGTTATTACATGGCCAACGGCTATAACACAAAATCTAGTATTTAGCAATTATGAGCAAGGTAACACAATCTGGGCAAATGTTTAGACTTTAAAATACCTGACCAAGACAACAGTTCTTTATAAAGAAACGAGAATTTATTTGACTAATCTACGATACATGAAACTACACTACTTGAACGCACGCACTCACACACACACATACATACAAACAGTTTCGCAAGTGAAAATGAATGAAGTTATTCTAGTACTGGTTACTAGATCAACGAAAGTCACAAGAGCAGAGTCTTGGGTTCAATCTTACGGTTTAGTTATGAAACGAGCACCAACTTCAGCAAGGTATGCAGCATTGTTTGTTTCGTTCTCATCCGTGGGTTCGCCTCCAGCAAAGGGAATCGAGGCGTTGCTGATTGGTTGGTGCGCTGTTGTAGAGAAGACGTCAGTCAGGAAAGCCCTTCGGTGAGGCGTTGGTTGCCTGGTTACCGATGGCTGCGCTCTGGAACTTCTCCTGAGGTTTCCTTCGTTGGAGTTGTTTGGAGTTCTGGCACGAAGTCTCGTTGAGAGTTCTTAAAGAGCGGATGACGGCAGCAGTGGCGGCGCAGCACCCGCAAGGGCGGGAGCCCGAACTGCTTGGAAGATGTTGTAGTCTTGAGCAGACTAGACTCACCAAAATGTGACCCAGGAGTGACTTATAAAGTGAAAGATCTGCTTGATTCTAGGTCAAAGCCAAAAGTCATTCACTATAATCGATTAAAACCGTATCGCTCTGCGTGGTCTCCTGAATCTAGTGTAAGCATATTTTAATTAAATATATTTGTGTATGCAGCAATGTAACAATATGATAATATTAATCAACATAATATTAATCTTAGTGAAATAATATAAAGGTTAAGTGAGAAAAGCAGACAGGACGTAAAACATAGCAGTAAGAGAAGGGTTAGAGTGACCCAGATAAGACAAGATAAGGTGCCAGGTGTCGGACTTGGCCTAATGAAGGATTGAAACAAGTGTTGGATATACGTATACATGTCTAAGTAAAATATAGACAAATATCCAAAAGACACACGATTACTTTTAGGAATACTGAGTTTAATAAAAGTAGACACAAAAATAAACTAGTATGTGCATCTACCAAATAAAGAGATGCTCATACATGGTCTGTCTCTTGAGAACTGTAGAATAAACCAGGAACAACCAACTGATAGAAAAAACCAAGGGCAAAGCAGGGAGGATAAAATCCTGGAAAAACCAACTAAAACCCAAGGACAGAAGAAATAATCAGGTGACAGACACCAGATAAGCACAAGAAACTAGAAACCAGATAAAAAGAGGGGCTAACGAGGTGTACTGGAAACTATGTAATAAACTATACACTGAAACTAAACTTGAAAGAATCAGGGGATCTCCCTGCGAGACAGTGTGTGTGTGTGAAGATGGCCATGTGGGCAGACTGGACGGGCAGATAAGAAATAGGAAAAATCAGAGACACAGAGCTAGTCTTGTGAATAAAATATTTTAATAAGAGTAGACAAAGAATAAAAAGGCATATCTACATGGTAATAATATAAAATACAAAGAATAAAAGCCCAACGTAAAATACAAAACATAAGGGGCCAGGGTAAAAGCATCAATAGAAATAAAATTCCTCAGAAGGAACACGGTCTGAACTGCTCTGGCTGTCCGAATCATCCAAAGGGATGAAGTCATCAATGGAGAAGTCGCAGTTGGCTATAAAATAGAATGTATAAAAACATTGAATGGGGTAAAATAAGGCAAATAAGTAAAATAGTGTAAAGGAGATGCTTACCCATGGCTGGTCTCTTGAAAAATGAGGAACATACCAAAGAAAAAACAAGGAAAAAGCCTTGAAAACAAGCGGCACCCCTATATTTTTATAAAAAAGATATGAAAAGTGTAAAGATAATAGAAAATAATTATTAAAGAAGATGTATTATAATGGATAGAAGTTTCGAGCATAGTAAGAGTCAGATAAGCGCAGGAAGAAGTCACATAACGAGGTGTAAATATAAAGGGAAAGAGTTATGAGCATGGAGAGGAGTCAGATAGCGAGGTGTATGACATAATGGTACAAGATGAGAGAAATGTAATTTTAATGGAAAAATTTATTGATAAAAACTGAATTATAATGGATTATAATTTTGCTGTGGTCAAACGAGGTGAAGGTACAGGGGAGGAGACTGGAGATCCCCCCCTCTTAGAAACTGTATAAAAGGAGCATGATTTTGACTGTGAATTCAGTCTGGACTTGGCACTGCTTTGGTTCTGATCCAAGGCATGGCTAGGCTTGCTCATCTGGGTTCTTATTGCTGCAATAAAAGCCTGACTTACTTCATCCAGCTCTGCGTGGCATAATCTTATTTAATTCTTCTTTAATTCTCTTTGTTAATTATTTGTTAACTGATTGGTATTTTAAACTGACAGCAACATCAACAGGTGGAAGAATTTTCTCCCACATTTATTGGTGACCCCCGACTGCGATTGCCGTTGAGGGGTGGCCCCTCTGGGGACCTGGGACCACCGCGGGCTGACAGACCATTAACTTGTGCCGGCATAGAAAAGGTAAGCAGAAAACCTGTTTGATCAAATTTCTGCATTAGAAGTTCATGGTCTGTTAGTGTGCGTGTTTCCAGCTGGAGGGAGTAACTCCTAAGGTATATTGAACACATTTTGTTACATGTTGCTAATATTGATAAAATAAGCGCTACATTTATTTTAATATAAAAAGACTGGATGAAGTAACAAAGAACTAGGAGATCTCCAAAAGTTTTTGTTTTCTGATTTTTGTTGTTTATATTCTCTTTATTATTTTTTGTGTTGTGTGACATCTGAGGTAACGCCACTGTGTTGGGGCTAGAGCCCGTATATGAGGAATCGCCAACAAGTGGGGCTGGACCCAGATGGTCCGTTTTGATATATGGTATAAGATATCTGAGGTAACGCCACCGTGTTGGGGCTAGAGCCCGTACACGAGGATTCGCCAACAGGTGGGGCTGGACCCAGATGGTTTAAAGTCCTGCAGATCACTAAGTAGAGGACGGAAGCAAATCCGCAGACGTGGCAGGTGGAAAAAGTCCTGTAATAAGCCGCTAGGTATAGAACTCATTAAAAAGCGAGGTGTTTCTAAGACGCGGAGCTGAACAGGTGGTTATTGTGAAAAAGTCCTGTAGGTGGTTGTGCTGTAATCTCGAGTCCTAGGGCTAGAACCCACTTGTGTGAGGTATCGCTAGGAACAGTGCTGCAATCACGTTCCCTAGGGCTAGAACCCATATATATGAGGTATCGCTAGGGAACGAAAGGAGATTGCTATTTGAAAATTCCTACAGGTGGTATTGAAGTTTTCTGGGCCCAGGTTGTGTTGTGTGATAAAAGGTTTTACTGTTGATGTTGTTTTGAGTACTCAAATTGTTAAAAACTGTTGTAAAAAGTAGAAAAACGCTTGTGCTTGTGCTGTGTGTGTATCTGTGAGTGTCCTTTAAAAGTGTGCGTGCATTAAATTTATGTGCACAGAGGATTAAGACAAGGTGTGTGTTTTTCCATAAATTGTTATATCTGCATCAGTTTAGTCCTTTTTCATAAATACAGTTTACTAAATATCATGAGGGATTAATCAATTAAATCTTCGCTGTGTTCACCCTCATCACACCAGCTGTTTCCTCTAGTGAAAATGAAGCCCTTAATACACACTCTATGAACCTATAGTCTACTTTATACAACAATCATGCCGTCGCTGTTTTAATTGGAAAACCTGACTGTCTATATAAAACATTGCACAGTGCATATGGCATTAACTACCATAGAGTCATGAACATAAATGATTAAAAATACTGACAGACAGCATTCAGTGCACTCGGTTTACCTGCATAGCAGTGTGATTTACAGAGAGAGAAACATCATTTTTTGTAATAAATGTATTGTATTAAATAATGTCCTAAATCGTAAAATACATTTATTAGTCTTAGAGTAGGGTTTTTGTCACTTTAATTTAGAAAAAGTTACTTTTTAATGAATAGAAACAACAACAAAAAAAGAATGATAACATTGAAAATGATTAACAGATAAATGTTTGACATTATTGGCCACCACACAGTTTATTCCATTGTCCAGCCTCATAGGTGTGTTGTTTATTTTGCTAATCAATGTAAGTTTAAAGTTATATGCTGTTTTCTGGTTACATTTTTCTGATTGTACCTGTACATAGAAAAAGGTTTATACAGTAAACAGCGTGTGTGCGTGCATGTGTGATCAGGAAGACTCATTTGAGTACTGATTATGAACAAGCCAAATATGTGTTAAACATCTATGGGGGCTGAGCCCCCCTTAACGGAAGATCCTAGAAACGTCCCTGATTTTAATAAATATGATAAATACATAATAATAAGTTTAAATAATAGCATATAAGATAAAAGCATATAAGTGATACATATAATATTTATAGTATTAAAGAAAACGTGTGGTTATGGTACATATATGGTTAGACATAGAACTCACTGTGACATAAGCTTCCTCTGTAACACGAAAGTGGTACAGGTGTTGAATGTACCAGCATAGTAGTATTATAAAATAATAATATTTTTGGATTAGTGTACATATGTGCAGCAATATTAGTTATTGAAGATAAGCTTAAGTAAGATATAAAAGGTACCCTTACGTGTTGTGTAGTCAACGACACAATACTAAGAACAATAAACATAGTGCATTAAGTAATAAATGCACCTAGGTTACACATAAAACAAATATTAAATATAACAAATGGAGGAGATCAGATGATGAGTGGAGTTAGAGAAATTAACTGGGATGAGCAGATAAGAGAAGAAGAAGTTTTAACTAGGCGCGAACGGGAGTTTAGAATTTTGGAGTCAGATCAGAGTGAAAGATATAGATGTTTATTGAATAATCCTGAGAAGAAGTTACTTTTAGAAAAAGAGTGTGACAAGGGAGAGTGGATACATAGGCTCTCATTAAGACCTGTTGTGTTAGATCTTGACGGCAACACACACTTTATTACTTACATCATATTTTAGGATGGAGAAAAGATTTTTTTTCATTGGGTTAGTTCTTAGAGAGATTCGTTTAAAAGTAATAAATAGTATGATAGAATTTGGAGGAATAAGTGGACCCCCCTCCACTTCCTTGTTTAACGCTCATTTCACTGCTGCAAGCATACCCAGATTTTGATATATTGCGTTTAGAGGAAAGCGCGGGAGGTTGGAAAGTAAAAAGATATAGACTAATAAGAGCAGAGGCAGGTCCGGTAGTGCTAAGTCGTATGTGGGTGATTAATAACAATAGTGAATTTGCGTTAATACATGTGGGACCAGACGGGAGAATAATTTTTCAGACCCTTGACAAGATAGTTATGCCTCTGATATTGACACCAGTGGAATATTAATGCTTAAATATGTATGTGTATGTATGTGTATGTATGTGTGTATATGTATGTATGAGTGTATGTATGTGTATATATATATATATATATATATATATATATATATGAAAAAAAACAAACAGCTATTATAAATCGGTAGCAGCTAAAAAGTACACAGTAAGAGAGCTATAGGGAAGAGGCACAGGAATTTACACCATAAATCAAGACAGAGGTGTGTGATGGGGAAGCCATTATGCAGTAAACAAAAAAGTTAGAGAAAGAGGAACAGGAGTCAGGAGGGAGCGAAGACAGGAAAGAAAAAGCTCATGAGGGAAGAAAAGAGAAGACAAACTCAGAGACCACCACCATACACTGAGGAACACATACAACAGAGGAATGGGGGAATGTGACCACTACAGGAGCTGCATGAACAAGATAAAGGAACATGGGGATGTGAAGGACATGTGTTGGAAGAAGGAAAAAAAAAAAAAAACTGATGTCATGTGACTCTGAGTGGATGCCCAGACAAACAGAAGAAACAAGACAAGAGTCAACAACTCCCAGGCATGATAGTGACAACGAAAAAGAATGGAGTGAAGAAGAAGAAACAGAGTTACACATGCTAACAGAGAATGAGGAGCTGGAGAGAATGAGCAAGCAAAGTACACCATACCTGAGGGAAAGAAAAGGGCTCGGAGATAAACGGCAAGCCATATCTGACAAAGGAATAATGGAACAAGTGGAATGTGCCATGAAGGAAAGAAAAAGAGAAGAAGACTTGGAAGAAAGGGAAGACACAGACGTATGTCCCAGAGAATCCTGCTCATCGCCATGTCACAAGTCTGACACAGAAGAGGTAGAAACCGAGGAGGATAAGATAATCGAAAGAGCTCAGAAGGAACAAGTGAAAAGGAAAGTAAAAGGGTTCATGATCATTGAACCTAAAAAGATGCAATAAAAAGAACAGAAAGGAAAGACCGGGTGAGCACTTCAAGAACATCAGCGTTTAAATATACCCAAGAGGTGGAGAACGCACGCAACGATGACCAGACTGCAGAAGAGTGACCCTGCCATTGCACTGCATCATGTATTACGACACAGGAAGTCAAGATGAAGAATATGCACAGCTGTGGACCGATGTTATGGAAGACTCTATCACCTATATGGCACTAGGAGACATAATCTTAGGTGCCGCAGGAGCAGCCATTACTGTACATTTGACTGAACAACTGGAACACTGGCATCAAGCATCTAACACAGCGCCTCACATTTCTCTGCTAGTGGGAGAAGAAAACACAATCTAAAGAACTATGACTGATGATCAAGCAAGCAGCTGAAGTGACTAGGTGGGAACAAACCTCTAATCCTTCTGTACATATTTTACAAGATCAAAGATTTTTTTGAAAAAACATTTTCAGGATTAGAATGAGGGTAACACACACAGAGATAGATGGGAACATGCTGTTGTCAACACACCCTCAGAGGGGGATGTGTAACATTCTGTTGTCATTGCACACACAAATGTCATTTAAGATGGCAGGACAGATAGATAAAAAAGAATTAGCAATAGAGGAGGAATAGCTGAAAACAATCCCAGAGAAACTATGGATAAGACATTCCACAGAGGTAGGATTAGTTAAGGCTGGAGGACAAGTGTTAATAACAATAAGACAAATGCAACTTTGCCTCATCAAAGACAATATCCACTGACACCTCAAGCTATAACAGGTATTAAGCTTACAATAGATGGGTTATTAGAAGCTGGAGTATTAATGCCCACTAAAAGTCCTTGTAATACTCCCATATTTCCTGTCAGAAAGCCCAAATTAGATAATAGAGACTTTTGCATGACTTATGAGCCATAGATAAAATTGTAGAAGCAGAATTGCCTGTAATGCCTGATCCTCACACACCACTGTCTAATATACCAAAAGATACTCAGTGGCACACTGTCATAGATTTATGTTCAGCATTTGTTTGTATTCCACTACATGTGAAAATGAACAAAGCTAGTAGAGAAAAGTTGGAAGTAGAATATCTAGGCAGAGTATTGAAAGGAACATCTAGACACATATCTCCTGAACATATAGAAGCAATATTAAAAGCCCCTAAACCACGGACTGTAAAAGAGATGCTTTCTTTAGGATTTAGTAGAGACTGGATTTGTAACTTTGCATTAAAACAACACCATTGAGAGCAATAGTTAAAGCAGCTGAACAGAAAAAAAAAATAGTGCAGTGTTAGAATGGACACCTGAAGCACTGGAGGCTTTTGAACAGCTAAAGAGAGAACTCTGTACAGCACCAGCACTCGCTAGTCCAGAGTATAATAAGCCATTCCACCTGTATGTCTCAGAGTGTAGCTGTTTTGCCACGGGGGTTCTGACTCAACAACAAGGTCCTAGCAAGCAACCAATCGCTTATTATAGTACAGCGCTTGATAATATTGGAAAAGGAATGCCACCCTGCTACTGAGCAGCAGCATTTGTTTATTGACAAGTCTCATCAATTACCATGGGACATCCAGTCGTATACCACCCACCTATTACATGCACTCCTGACCAGCCATAGTTTGTAATTACAAATGCTAGAAGAAAAGAATATTATGTAATACTTTCTGCACCTGAGTTAACTATATATATATAGACACACCAAGATTTAGAGAATCAACGTCTGTCACATACAGATTGTATATTTTTTGTAGATGGGTTGTGTTTTAGAGATGGGGATAGCAATAAAGCAGGCTATGCGATAATAACACCAGCTCTAGATGGAAAAGCATTTAGAATAGTACAAGCAGAACATGTGCCACTACCTTGTACCCAGTTAGCCGAGTTGATCGCTTTGTCAGGCACCTGTAAGATAGCAGAAGAAAAAGCATGTACAATATATACTGATTTAGCTTACGCAATTTAATAGCTTATGCTATTTGTATGGCCCCATATGGGCACGAAAGAGCGGACGGAACATCAGTAGTACATGGAGAAGCAATAGCAGAGCTCAAGTCTAGCCATAGTCAAATGTGTACAGCACATAGAAAAGATAGTACTTTTGTTAGTGATGGAAATGAAGCAGCAGATGAAGTAGCAAAGAAACCAGCAGTAAAACAGATAAACAGGAAGCCAGAATAAAAATAATGACACTAATTTATGACAAAGTACAGATGGGCGTTGTTTTGCTCCACCAAGTTTTCTCATAACCTTGATAAAACAAGCTCATGGTAAAGATCATGTAGCAAGAGCTGGGAAGTGATAAAAAGAATCCAAAAGAATGGTGGTCACCCTATTTAGGCCCCATGGTTCATCGAACGCTATCACAGTTCTGTGACATCTGTGCTAGATTAAACAATAAAAAGCACTTTACATCACCAATAGAACATATTCCAGAACCAGACGGACCATTTAGACACATAATGTGTGACTTTGTAGACATGGGTGAGCCTAGGTTCCAAGAAAAACAATACATCTTAGTGGTTGTTGATAGATTCAGCAGATGGGTAGAAGCTGTAGCAACAGCTAAGGAGGATGCAACTGCTGTAGTAAAATTCCTATGTAGAGAAGTAATACCAAGATTTGGAATCCCAGACACCCTAAGCTCAGACAACGGAAAGCACTTTGCAAACAAGGTAATACAGAAACATCAAGCATAGATTCGGATGTGTGTATTGCCCCAATCTCAGGGGATGGTAGAGAGAGAGCGAACGGAATTCTAAAAATGAAATTGGCTAAAATATGTGCAGATACAGGTATGAGCTGGTCACAAGCTTTACCGCTAGCTCTAATGTGCATGAGATAGCAAACTAACCAAAACACACATTTAACACCGTATGAAATGCTTACTGGCAGACCAATGCTGACATCTTTTGTTCGAGGACCCTATAAAGGTCCATCTCACGAATAACTACAAAGTGAACTTATTATGTAAAACACTAATCTGAAATACACAAAGTTATTTTCCAACAGGTTAAGGGAGCGACAGTGCTTGATGACAACAGGCAGAGACCGGCTAACGACGCAGAGGAGACAGACGAAAGAACAGTGCTGCCTGGTGATTGGGTATTTATTCGAGTGTCCAGAAGAAGGTGGAATCAAGCTAGAAGAGAAGGACCATACAAGAATGGACCCTATAGAACCTGTACCAGAGGGGGAAGCAAGGCCGTATCCACAGTAGAAAATCTCCTGTATGATCTGCACCGAGATCTGGAAGCAGACTACGGCACGGACCCCCAGGAAAGATAGGACGCATTACGCCATGATCTGGTCGACTGGTATCCAGGCTACCCAACACGGCCTAAGAAATTTATCACCATGGCAGACGTAGTGACTCAGGACCTCAAGTGGGTTACAGCAAAGGCACGGGACATGGTTTCCCTTGATGAGAACTGAGGACTTCTAGAGACAACATCATACCAACTAGGGAGATACCTTAGGTTTGGCTGCTGCACTACTGCAAACAGTAAAGAGCATGGCGAAAGGTATGGACCGTTAGCACGATTGAATTCGAACATGTCTATCTAACAGCATCAAAGACCATAACTAAGGTACGGTTGGGAGAAGACGTTTATGAACAGATACTCCGATCGCCACACAACGACTGTTGGATGCATTGCCCACGCCAGGGCACTGGTTAGATCTTCTTTGTCAAGGAAGAGACGAACTGTTTTTCGAACCGCTATCATTCCTCCTGACCTGTACAGACTTACACATCCTTGACTACACTAAGGAGGACCGCAAACTGATGATGGACGAGGGAAATGAAAACCTGGACTCTCTATCTTTGTTCTACAGGGACCCTAATTCTATGTTCGACCCGTCTTTCAATGTATACGTATGATATTTGCTTTATATACAAAGGGATAAGTTCAGGTGATGAATACACTGTCGAGCATAAGATGCTGGCAAGGTGTGGAATTTTCCCTCTGGATTGGCTAAACTTGAGGGTTTTTCGCCCACCTCTGAACTCATCATATATACCCATCATATATACCCGTTAATTACTCACTATATGTACACGCTATTTACTCAAGTTTGTAACCAACATTTATTTCTCATTTACTCATTATTACTTCTTATTTACTCACCATATGTTTACACCTGATTATACTGTATACGTTTATGCTTACTAATTTCAGGGTAGTCCGTTGATTAAGGGGGTAATATGTAAGAAGGACAGTAATATGTAAGAAGGAGAGATGTCAGAAGGACAGAAAAATGGATTAATAAGAAAAGTTGCAGAGTTTTTCTTTATGCGACTTAAAAGTCGCAGAGGGGGAAATATGTAAGCATATTTTAATTAAATATATTTGTGTATGCAGCAATGTAACAATATGATAATATTAATCAACATAATATTAATCTTAGTGAAATAATATAAAGGTTAAGTGAGAAAAGCAGACAGGACGTAAAACATAGCAGTAAGAGAAGGGTTAGAGTGACCCAGATAAGACAAGATAAGGTGCCAGGTGTCGGACTTGGCCTAATGAAGGATTGAAACAAGTGTTGGATATACGTATACATGTCTAAGTAAAATATAGACAAATATCCAAAAGACACACGATTACTTTTAGGAATACTGAGTTTAATAAAAGTAGACACAAAAATAAACTAGTATGTGCATCTACCAAATAAAGAGATGCTCATACATGGTCTGTCTCTTGAGAACTGTAGAATAAACCAGGAACAACCAACTGATAGAAAAAACCAAGGGCAAAGCAGGGAGGATAAAATCCTGGAAAAACCAACTAAAACCCAAGGACAGAAGAAATAATCAGGTGACAGACACCAGATAAGCACAAGAAACTAGAAACCAGATAAAAAGAGGGGCTAACGAGGTGTACTGGAAACTATGTAATAAACTATACACTGAAACTAAACTTGAAAGAATCAGGGGATCTCCCTGCGAGACAGTGTGTGTGTGTGAAGATGGCCATGTGGGCAGACTGGACGGGCAGATAAGAAATAGGAAAAATCAGAGACACAGAGCTAGTCTTGTGAATAAAATATTTTAATAAGAGTAGACAAAGAATAAAAAGGCATATCTACATGGTAATAATATAAAATACAAAGAATAAAAGCCCAACATAAAATACAAAACATAAGGGGCCAGGGTAAAAGCATCAATAGAAATAAAATTCCTCAGAAGGAACACGGTCTGAACTGCTCTGGCTGTCCGAATCATCCAAAGGGATGAAGTCATCAATGGAGAAGTCGCAGTTGGCTATAAAATAGAATGTATAAAAACATTGAATGGGGTAAAATAAGGCAAATAAGTAAAATAGTGTAAAGGAGATGCTTACCCATGGCTGGTCTCTTAAAAAATGAGGAACATACCAAAGAAAAAACAAGGAAAAAGCCTTGAAAACAAGCGGCACCCCTATATTTTTATAAAAAAGATATGAAAAGTGTAAAGATAATAGAAAATAATTATTAAAGAAGATGTATTATAATGGAGAGAAGTTTCGAGCATAGTAAGAGTCAGATAAGCGCAGGAAGAAGTCACATAACGAGGTGTAAATATAAAGGGAAAGAGTTATGAGCATGGAGAGGAGTCAGATAGCGAGGTGTATGACATAATGGTACAAGATGAGAGAAATGTAATTTTAATGGAAAAATTTATTGATAAAAACTGAATTATAATGGATTATAATTTTGCTGTGGTCAAACGAGGTGAAGGTACAGGGGAGGAGACTGGAGATCCCCCCCTCTTAGAAACTGTATAAAAGGAGCATGATTTTGACTGTGAATTCAGTCTGGACTTGGCACTGCTTTGGTTCTGATCCAAGGCATGGCTAGGCTGGCTCATCTGGGTTCTTATTGCTGCAATAAAAGCCTGACTTACTTCATCCAGCTCTGCGTGGCATAATCTTATTTAATTCTTCTTTAATTCTTCTTTGTTAATTATTTGTTAACTGATTGATATTTTAAACTGACAGCAACATCAACAGGTGGAAGAATTTTCTCCCACACTAGTCCACTTCTGACATCCCCTCAAGGTGAATGTCCTCCAATTACAGCACTATCAGGTTCCAGACCTTATGTTTTTCTTGACGCTTTTGTGCCAGAGCCAGTAAGACCAGCTCAACTGATGCAGGAGAGAGATGTTACATTACCTCCTTTTCAGTTTAAACATTCTGAGGGTTCTAGAGGTGAATCCCAAATAGAACTTCCTAGTGACCTACAAATGGCATGACAACAAGGTCGGGACGTGCTATGCGTCCTGTATTACGTTACAGAGATGTATAAGGGCTTATTAACATCTGAGTATAGGATTATGTAATGTAGGATTAAAAAACAAAGTGGAGTGATGTAAAATATGTTAAAATGGGGAAACTGATATATTCCGAGTGTTGAAATGTATGTATTTTGGTATCTTTTTTTCAAATGTTCCAAATTCTAAATTTTGTTTGGCTTGGTTCAATACCAAAGTGTGTTGCTTGGGAACTTTATATATCTCGGAAACATTCATTTTTTTTGTGCATGTTTCTTTGTAATGGATGTATTGTTTGTGTTTTGTATTTTCCAGAAACGAGGACGCTTCTTTTTAGAAGGGCGAATGTAATGTAAGAGTTTAAATTGAGTTTAACAGAGTTGTATAACTACAGAGATTGTTGGAAAAATATGTACTGATGTTATATTTGAATATTCAATGTTAGTTCAGCCGTATCCATTTTGTGTTGTTGTATATTGGTGTGAGGACTTTTATTAAGTAAGGGGGAAGAACGGAATAGAGGAGTGAAGAAGGAGAATAAAAGCGTTAAGAAGAGCTCGTCCATGTCTGAGGGTTTTATTTTATTAATCTTTTAACTTCTTCATTCTTCATCCTGTGACATTTCGCATTGATTTTAAAATACTACTTTTGACATATAAAGCATTAAATGGTCTCGCACCGCAGTATTTAAGTGAACTGCTAGTGTCTTATGATCCACAACGCCTACTTTAATCAAAGGATGCAGGCTGCTTATCAGTACTGCGTATTATGAAAACTACAGCTGGGGGCAGAGCTTTTTCTTACAAAGCCCCAAAATTATGGAATAGTCCTCCAAATAGTGTTTGGGACTCAGACACAGTCTCAGTGTTTAAGTCCAGGCAAAAAAACTATTTATTTAATTAAGCATTTTTTATAAATAGATTTGCCTTAGGTAAAGGAGCAGATCTGGGGGACTCATGGACTTAGAGTATTATGGTGAACTGGTATGTTTAAATGCTGTCCTCCCCACTCTCATTGATCACTCAGGTTTGTTGACGGTGAGGTGATTGGTTGCTTTACATCTCAGGAAGCCCTCATGTCTGTGTTTCCTTCTGGCTCTCCCTTTTAGTTATGCTGTCATAGTTAGTCCTGCCGAAGTCTCTGCTTGCACTCTACAGTAAATATACATTTATATTATACATTATATGACTGTGACCAGACCCAACTGTTATCTTTCCTCTTCTGCTCTCTCTGCTGCTCTTTCCCTTCCCTCTCTCCCCCTCTTTTTCCTTCCCTCTCTCTGTCAAGCTACACATGTCGTTCCTGAGCTGCCAGTAATCCAGACTTCCTCTGTCCTCCGGACCTGTCTGACCCGCTTCTGGTTGGAGATCTCGTCACATGGATGCTCAGTGTGTCTCTTTGGGATGCGTCTTGTGTCTGCGGATGGTTCTCTCTACCTAGAAGACGGTTCTGGCCTCGACTGGTGTTGGCAGCTGTTTCTCTGGGGACTTGACCGTTCGATAATTCAGGACTGGAACTTCATACAAGTCTCTCTGAGTTTTCGATAACTAACTGGACTCCATATTAACATCAATTAACATCAACTGTTAACTGAACACACAGTATGAATGCAGATCAATTCCTGCTCTCTGTTTCACCCAAATGAGGATGGGTTCCCTGTTGAGTCCGGTTCCTCTCAAGGTTTCTACCTTCTACCATCTCAAGGAGTTTTTCCTTGCCACTGTCGCCCTCGGCTTGCTCACCAGACAATATCTGACCATTTTGATTCATACACATTCAAATTTCATACAAACTTAAATAATTCTTTAGATTGTGTAATGCTGCTTTGGGACAGTGTCAATTGTTAAAAGCACTATACAAATAAAATTAAATTGAATTGAATTGAACTTTCAGGCATATTTGCACACCCCGTGGACGTTCTGTTACCCTGATGCACAAGTCACTTTAAATATGTGGATTGCACAGTCCCTGGACATTTCCATTTTTATTTCCATTCATATCCAACTTCATTCCACACCAAAATTCCATAAAACTTATATTTCTACTTTCTACAACTGTTTTCTTATTGTTCTATATTTTTTCATATATTTACTTATATTGTGTTTTTTTTGTACTGCACAGTTACCCCACAACCACCAAGTTGCCACTGTTAGGCCATTGAGCAAGGCCCTTAACCCTCAACTGCTTAGATGTATAATGAGATAAAAAATGTAAGTCGCTCTGGATAAGAGCATCTGCCAAATATGTAAATGTGTTAATGGAACAGATATCCAATTTTATATCCCAACTAAACCAGACGAAATACCTAAGTTGTCTAGACTAACTGAGTGTGTCCAGGATATAAAAGATTGGATGACCAGTAACTTCCTTTTACTAAATTCAGATACAGACAGAGATATTACTTATTGGCCCATAAACCAGTACACAACAGCTTTGAGAAGGATGCGTTTAGAAGGATGTACTGTTACTACCAGCTCAAATCACATTTCCAATATCACAAAAACAGCCTTTTTCCATCTTAGAAATATTGCCAAGCTTAGGAGCATCTTATACGTATCTGATGCGGATAAGCTAGTTTATGCATTCATGACCTCCAGACTGGACTACTATAATGCATTACTAGGTGGTTGTCCTGCATCCTCAATAAACAAGCTTCAGTTAGTCCAAAATGCAGCCTCCAGGGTTTTCACTAGATCCAGAAAATATGATCATATAACCCCAATATTATCATCCCTGCACCGGCTACCTGTTCAGTTTAGAATTAATTACAAAAAAGTATTACTTACATACAAGGCTTTAAATAGTTTAACTCCCACATATCTAGCCAGTCTTCTGATACGCTACAATCCACCACGTTTCTTAAGATCACAAAACTCTGGACTTCAAGTTGTTCCCAGAATTTCAAAATCTACAAAAGAGGGTAGGGCATTGTCAAATTTAGCTCCAAAGCATTGGAACAGCCTTCCAGACAGTGTTCGAGGCTCAGACACAGTTTCCCAGTTTAAAAGTAGACTCAAGACACATCTCTTTAATCTGGCATATGCATAATTCATCCCATAACCTCATACTCCAGTACATCTATCCTGAATGGCAACTACGCTAATTCTTTCCATCTGTTTTTTATCTTTATACCCATCCCGAGGCATCTGGAGATTGTGCCAGCTTTAGTAGACAAAGACCAACCCTGCGAGGATCCTGAGGCATCCAGAGAAGGACCAGCTCCAGCTGGATTCTGCTTCATGATGGTTTGGAGCTACACATGCTGCTCCTGTGCTCCCAGTGATCGAGACGCCATCTGCCCTTTGCACCTGCTGACTCATCTCTATGCTGAACTGGCCTTCAAGCTAATTTAAAAAACTTCTGTTATATTAAACCTTCAGCTGCACAACACACATGATTTTATATAATTTTTATCCGTTATCACCCAGATGAAGATGGGTGCCCTGTTGAGTCTGGTTCCTCTCTTCTTTCTTCCTATTTTTATTTATTTATTTATTTATTAAAGTTTTTGTGAAGCTGCTTTGAGACAATGACCATTGTTAAAAGCGCTATATAAATAAAATTAAATTAATGGCATCTGTTTGAACTTGTTATCAGTATAAAACACACCTGTCCACTACCTCAAACAGTCACACTCCAAACTCGACTTTGGCCAAGACCAAAGAGCTGTCAAAGGACACCAGAAACAAAATTGTAGACCTGCACCAGGCTGGGAAGACTGAATGTACAATAGGTAAGCAGCTTGGTGTGAAAAAAATCAACTGTGGGTGCAATTATTAGGAAATGGAAGACATACAAGACCACTGATAATCTCTCTCAATCTGGGGCTTAAAGCAAGATCTCACCCTGTGGGGTCAAAATGATTACAAGAACTGTGAGCAAAAATCCCAGAACCACACGGGGGATATAGTGAATGACCTGCAGAGATCTGGGACCAAAGTAACAAAGGCTACCATCAGTAACACACTGGGACTCAAATCCTGCCAGGGACTCAAATCCTGCAGTGCCAGACGTGGCCCCCTGCTTAAGCCAGTAGATGTCCAGGCCCGTCTGAAGTTTGCTAGAGAGCATTTGCATGATCCAGAAGAGGATTAGGAGAATGTCATATGGTCAGATGAAACCACGGGGCCATGTATCGTGATATTTTGAGTGAAAACCTCCTTCCATCAGCCATAAAACATTACTGCTTTAGAGGAGATCTGCATGGAGGAATGGGCCAAAATACCAGCGACAGTGTGTGAAAACCTTGTGAAGACTTACAGAAAACGTTTGTCCGTTTGAGATGAAATTTTGTTATTGACCAAATACTTATTTCCACCATAATTTGCATATAAACTCTTTAAAAAACCTACAATATGATTTTCTGGTTTTATGGTGGTAGACTTAATTCTTTTTTGCCCCATTGTATATACACACACAGGCTGTTGTCACCAGCAGTGTCACCAGCGAATCACCCCTACCCATCACACTTCCTCCTCCATGCTTTACAGTACACAACCAAAAAAAAAGTGTCTTATATATAATTTCATTTTAGATTTTGACATCTTGAATCTTTTTCTTAAAACAACATTTTTTAAAGCATTGAATAAAATGATTTGTAAAAATAATACAAAATTATGAAATGGTAAATATTGTTTATTAATGTTATTAAATTATATATTAAAGCATAAAATATGATCAACATCTTATTTTTGTCATTTAAATAGTACTTAATTATGTATTTAAGATATATTTGTTTAAACAGATTATAATTTTTATGATTGATTTTAATTGTGATTATTTGTAATCACATCAATAGCTCTGTGTGTGTTCGTGTGTGTGTGTTAGAGAGAGAGAGAGAGAGAGAGAGAGAGAAAGACAAAAAGAGATCCACATCAGTTTGGAACATTTTCCTATTTTTGCCAATGTACACCACCATAATGGACCAGTGAATTTGAAATGATTGAAATAAACCAATCTAAATGTGATTGAAGTGATTTAATTTAAGGGATTTAACAAAAATGCACAATATGTTTGCAATATAACAAAAAATATGCATAACAACAGAAATACATCACTTTTTTTTTTTTTTACAAAGTCCCTCCATTTTTACAGGCTCAAATGTAATTGGACAACTGACCAATAAAACAATTTCATGGCCAGAAGTGGCCTGCTTCTTTGTTATTTCATGACAAATTAAGGAGATAAATAGTGGCCATCATTAGGCTGAAAAAATAGAACAGAGCCATAGCAAAACATTGGGAGATTTATAAACAATTTGGTACATTCTTAAATGCACCGGAATGCACTTAGTAACACCAAAAGGCACGGAAGACACATAAAGTGGATGATTTTTACTTTGGTGAAGAAAAGTCAGTAACCCACGAAAGGAAATAAGCATATAAGTGTCTAAGCTCACAATAAAGAGATGCCTTAGTAAATGTAAATACAGGAAGTTTACCTCAAGATGCAAACCCTTGATAACACTTTAGTTAAACTTTAAAAGTTTAAGTCGGACCAGAATGCTTAGGACAGAAGAATGTGAAGAAGGAAAAGAAGGACTAATGTTCCAATGTATCCCACATCATCATCAAACATGGAGACAATGTTACAGCATGGGCATGTATGGCTCCAAATGGAACTGAGTCACAGGTGGTTTATTTAGCATGTGGTTGCTGAAGTAGTAGAATGAACTCTAAAAACATGTATATATTTATACTTTCTGGTCAGCATCAGTCAAATGCTATAAATCTGCTAGGACCGGCCTTCATACAACAGATGATCCAAAATGAATCACGAAAGCACCAAACATTTCTAAGAAATGTGTTTAAAGGCCATATCAGTCACCTGAACTTAACCCAGTTTAGCATGCTTTTTTATTTATTAAAAAATAAAACTGAAAGACCCACAAACAAGCAGCAACTGTAGATGCTGTAGTAAAGCAAAGCACCTTAAGAGGAAAAAATCCGCATTGTGTGATGCTCATGCTGCAAAGTTTTGGCATTTATTATCTTAATATAATAATATTTTTGCATTATCCCTTAAATTAAAGCTATAGGTCTATGCTTTAATCACATCTTGATTCCTTCATTTCAGATCTGATTCTGGTGGTGAACAGATGGCAAAAATATGAAAATTGTGTCCTTGTCCAAATACTTATGTACCTGACATCCACAAAAATGCATTTAGGCATCTTTCTGATAAAAGTCACGAGATTCAAATGATGTCATCCCATTCCCTTCTATTAATTTAAAAAGATTTTTTGCATTTTATTTGAATTGAGGATCACAATAAGTTAAACAAAGAAAAACAAGAAAAATATCCCAGTCTTAGAGGCATTAAATGTATTACATAGCCAAGACTTGTATCACTTAGGATAACATTTCCTCTAATTTCCAAGCCAATGCCAGAGCTTAGATCTCTGTGCCCAAGGTAGCACATATGAATGAAGCTTTGAGCAGGTCTCAAAGGGCAACATTTTTAAAGCTAAATTCATTGTACGTGAACGCCCTTTATTCCATATTATGACAAAAATCATCTGTGCATTCTAGATTCAGTGACAAATGATAATTTTACAAAGAAAACCACTATTCAAAGCTTCACACCTGCACAGTTGAAATAAAAGCACTTCATGTAATGTATACAAAGTATACTAGATAGTTTTTGGTATAATGTTCATTACTTTAGTTTATGTCATTAATAAAGAAACATGTGCAGTATATATCGCTCTGACAACATCTAATCAAGAGCAACCAAGCTGCAGGTTTCTCTTCTTGTGAGAACAAAACGTCAATTAAAATATCAAGTAGAAATGCAACTGGCACTCATCATAAAAAGCCACACAGTTGACTGCCCACAAACAAGGCAAATCTAAGAGTGTATGCTCGTCCAAAAAAAAAGAAATAGGTAAATTAAATTTCCAATAAAGCTTAGCATCCAGCACTTAGTGACAATAATAATAATAATAATAATAATAATAATAATAATAATAATAATCAGTACTCATAGCAAGAACACACATTGAAACACTGAAAACATTCACAAATTGCTGTCATACATAAAATAACTTTTTTTTTTTTACTGTTTGTGCTCTTGCAGCTAGAGACAACAGAAAGGTGAAAATATCTAAATAGATGAATAATCATAGGTTTAATAAATAACCTATCAACCAAAATAAACAGACAAATTTCACCTAAAGCATGCGCCAGACCTAAGGTATTTTAAACACAAACCTTTTACGTTTTTAACAAACTAGACATCAATAATATAAGGAGAAAAACATTCTTAAAGAGGAATGGAAAGTAACAGAGAACAAGTAGAGATATTAAAAAGAAATATCACAAAAGATCAAAATGGTGTGATCCATGAGCCATACATTTTTAAGTCCAGATGTAACAAATACGTTTTGAGGAAGGAATGGCTCTCCCTGTCAAATTATAGAGGTTTCAAGATTTCAGAGGCAGAAGGTAAAATTCAATCCAAGAATGGAAAAAGCAAAATGCAATAAGCTAGTAAGGGACAATTCAGAGAAAGTGATCAATAGCAGTAAAGACTTATACCTATTTTAGTTGGCTTCACATATTCAACAATTCCACAACCTTTGAGTCCTATATAGCTCACATGTGCATATACATTCAAACATTAACACACTTACAATCACCTCTCACTGAATATTATCTTAATAAATCAAGCCTTTCCCCTGACTAAGACATGGAATGCAAGTTATATGCAAATATTAAAGATAAAAAAAGTAATAATACAATTAATTCAAAAATGAAACAAAAACACTATCTCTCGTGCTCCCTTGAAAGACTTTCTTGAAGGAGAAACTAAAATTACAGCTGACATTCATTTCTGCATAGTGTTCTCTTTCTAGCCATTGTCTTTTATAAACACACAATCATCAAATATACACATCTGATTTTTGCACATGATCTAAGAAAAAAATAATTGGCAAAGAAAGAAAAAATTTAAAAACATACATTATAATCAGCAAACTCTGCACAAATATATAACAGTCTTGAGGAACTGTATATTTAAAGGTAAGAGCGGTTACCATAATTGTAAATTGGAATAAAAATGTAAACCACAAAAACAAGGAATTGACAGGACAGTCAATATTTAAAGTGCAAGTCTGTGGCAGTTTTTGTTTGTTTGTTTGCAAAAAAACAATGTGCTCAAAACTGCTGAAAGTCATTTGACATACCCAGATTTTATATAGTTAACACAGCAGCCAGTGGTAACTGAGTAAGGAGCCGGTCATAGCCTTTCTTTCTCCAGGCCCTCAGCAGGGTGTGATTGATTAACAGCAACATCCAAGACACTTTTATTCCCTCTGGTCAGAAATAAATTATACAAAACACCATGTCTCAACTCATCTGGTCCTTAGGATGAAAGAAGGAAGAAGATGAAGCACTGGCTCAGACACACATTGCAGGATAAAGAGAGGATTCCCTTCTCTTGTTTGGCTGTCAAATCTTCATCTCTAGGCTTGGTACGTGTGCATGTGGCCTCCTTTACACACAGAGATCTGACTCTTACATTTTAGGCTGACACACGTGTCAGACGGTGCTTCAGGATGGAACACACTCCTGGCACACAACTAGGAAATCCATGCAAATTCTTTATCACTTCCCGCTCTGGTCTCACCTTCTTGCACTGAATCACTCTCCTCCTTGGTATCATCTGTGACACCTTCATTGCGCTGAGCCATATCTGAGTCATCCGGCCATTTTGTACCTTCTCCATCTTCACCTGTTTCCTCCATTAGCTCTGCTTCAGGGATCATCTCTTCTTCACCATCATTGGGGAAACGGTGATTGCCAGGGTACAGAAGCTCTTCCTCCTCTCCATTGTGGTCTAGCAGGGCGGCCATACCACGACCTGAGCACTCAGTACAAACACCATGACGACGGGAACCATGTTTGATGCCTACACTGGCGGCTGACATGAAGACTCGACTGCAGACCTTACATACATACTTTTTATCCTTACTGTGTACCTGAGAAGGAAAAAAAACAGGATATTCAAATTGTAATAACTTATCTTCCATGAGTTCAGTCATTGTACAATCACAAACAGAAGGTCTTGTGCAACATTGGAACACTGGCCATACAACCAGATCAGTACGGATAAGATATATGTTTACACAACAAATTCTTGTCTCATCCATACATTTCTGTGACATAATTATAGTGGATGTATTTGCTTAGCTACAATTAGATTAAAATTAGAAAAAGAAACAGATGAAAATTAAATAAGCTTTAAGAGCTTGCAATAAAAACATACAGTACCTCCTCTTAGCACTGTTATGCTAATAGTAAACAGCAAAATGCTGACACTTATTTTGAATATTTGAAATTAGCTGTTGTGGCAATCAACAAACTTTGTTGCTTATGAATTTCTTAATAATCATGCACTACATTATTAGCTGGCCTTGTAAAATTACTTTTAACTGCTTTGTGACTAGATTCCTCCATGCTTTATATATTTTTTGTTGCTCATTTTGTCATCTTGAACTTCTTTTTGGTCAGTTAAATACAAGACTGTGCCACATTTATCACTGTAAGCTCTTCCAAAAGCTGTATGGTGTAATAACATCCTGCTTTATTTTTGTAATCACTTTGGGTAAAAATATGTTTATGCTGTCTCAATAAATGTAAATGTTTTGCATGTATGAATCTGTGCACTTGGCAGTGCTGCCCCCTGCTGAGTATCCTGTCACACTGCACTGCTCTCAACACACCAGTGTATGCCGTTTCATGTGCTCACGGCGGGTGAACTTCTTGCCACAGATTTCACAGGGGTAGGGCCTCTCGCCTGTGTGAGAGCGCATATGCCTCTTCAGGATACACTGGTGCATGGCTGAGAAACTGCAGTACGGACACTTGAATTTCTTCCTGATCACTGTGAAGTCATTTACTGTAGAGAGAAAAAAGAGAAACATTCAGAGATGGTTTAAACATTCGTGAAATTTCATTAGAGTAAGTTTAACCAATTAATGCAAGCTGATTTACAGATGGGGCACAAATAACTAAAGTTATGCAACATCAACTTTGTTGGAAAAAAATCTTTATACTTCTGTCATATGATGGTGTAGAAATTATGTTTTGGGTTGTCTATTTGTCCATCTGAGATTCTTGTTAGCTTGATTTCTTTAAAATGAATGAGTAAAATAAGTTAAATAATGAGTTAAATAATTCTTTTGACAAAGCAGCTTTGCAACAATGTCAATTGCTAAAAGCAATATACAAATAAAATTTTATGTTTGTAGGATTTACACTAATTAAATGTTGGAATTGAGCAGGGTCAAAATCATAGCATGGTCAAATATGTGAAATTGCTTTTCTTTAGTAACTTCCTTTCAGTTTAAAATGTGTTTTTAGTGGATTTAATCATACATGTTAGTAACAAAAAGATTTAACTTGTTGGTGGAGGAATCCTCATCCATGCTGTTGATAGTGGGCTCTATCTGGTAAAATGTTGCTGCCTTCAACCTTTTCATAACAATTTTACTTACAGTTGTGTTGATTCAATGCCTATAATCATAGACAGATGATAATAAATTGTGTTGCTTACAAAAAAAATTTAAATTATAACATATGATCCTAATTACATCATAATAAATTATTAAATAGATCTTTCTTATAATGTTAATGCTTAGGTTATAATCTCTGAAAATGCATGAAGTGTTATCAGCATGGTTGGTTAGAAATAGGATATATACCATAATTAAAAAATTAGACAGTTAGGTAGCTTAAAAAGTCCCTGTAACTAGTTACTAGTCTAACAGCCTTATTTTATCCTTTTTGGTTTAAAAGTTTTAGTATAGTTAGTTTTTTTTTTTTTTTTTTTAAATCTTCTAGAAATTGTTAATTTCAAGACTTCCACACTAGTTGTTCTTTGCTTACATTTTACATGCTTATCTTTTCCTCGTCTTGCTCTAACATTTTTTCATCATTCCCTCACTTGCTTTCCCATGTTTTCTCTTTCTTTTCCTGTTCTGTATCCCTGACACGTTCTTTGGAGGTTTCTCCAGTTCATCTCCTATGTTGTGACAAGTTGACCACACTGTGCCTTAAAAACTTGAGTGTTTTCTCTCCACTCTTTTAGTGCCCCTTTTGCATAATGCCCATGACACATTAAATATTTTATTGAAGCCACATAAAAGAAGGATACATATGGAGACTGAGATAAGGCAGTGATCCTTAGGATATGTAGAATTGATATCCATTAAATGTGTGGAAGAACTTGAGTGTCTTCTTGCCTAACATCATTGTCTGAAATCACTAATGCTCTTGTGGGACAAATCCCCATCTCGAAAAAGTCTTTCCAGCAGAGAGAAGGCTAAACTAAATGTTTATCAAGCACATATAGGTGTGGTAGTGTCCACATATTGACATATTTTGGCCATAGTGTGTAAACATGCTATTCATTGCTCAGTGACAAAATGTATTTATTTAGTTAGTTTTTTTTTTTGTTGTTTTATTCGTGAGAACACTCTGCTAAGCTCACCTAATTTAACTAGCAAACCCTATCTTAAAGGAGTTTCCCGTGCAACCACAATTACAAGAAGCACAATGTTAAAAAAACTAAACTGATTTAACCATGGTAAAATATAAATCTGACCATGAGCACTCAGCTGTGACCTTCCAGTGTAACAAACTGGATTAAGAAAGACTGAAGTAAAATGTAAGATGTAAGAAAATAACTTAAGCAAACAATGAGCAGTTTTGTATTTTTCTTTTTGGATGTCTGTTCAGATAGTTTGTCCAGGCTGACACAACTATTAAGCACAAGAGGACAGTAATATGTATAATGAATGTCAATCATAAAAGCTTAGCTGATGACCAGTTATGCTTTTTACAATGTCCATATATGTAAATGCTTACAAAAAAAAAAAAAAAATTCTGAACCTGTATTCAGAATGAAATATTTCAACTTATAAAATAAATTGTTTTTTTGCATAGGCAGCCATTTAGAGATGCACATGATAGAGATAGCACATTCTGAAAGCTTGGAAGCTTTCACATAAGTTCTACATTTTTAAATATTGTTTATCAATTATATACTTTTTATACTTTTTTAAGTATAATTAGGGTAAAATGTTTTTCTAAAAAAAGCTATTATTATATAATGTATTATAACTTATATATATATATATATATATATATATATATATATATATATATATATATAATTATTTATTTTAATTGTGTGTTATTGCACAACCAGTGGCACTTTAGGCCTAGTTAAGTACAGTATATTATGTATTTATTAGGAAAAAGAAGAATTTGTCACATACACATTAGATCACAGTGATTTTTTTTCTTTGCATATTTAACCAGGAAATAAGAATGTGTATTGCATAGATACTACAGTCACAGCAATGAGAAAATAGTATAAATTTTACAGTCAAACACTGTGTTACATTTCAAACTCAGGTTTGAATACAGTTATTAACAAACCCACTCCAAAAGGTTTGGATCTTGTCATAATTAAAAGACATATAAATTACAATGTAACCTATATCAACCACAAAAAGAACAATTTAAAAGTGTTGGCAAATATTTTGATAGACAGTAGTTTAGTAAACTATGAATAAATGAACAGAAGAGAAATTAAATTGACCCCACTTTGATCTCACTTTGCCTACAAAACAGCATAAATTCTTCTATATACACTTAGTTTTTGAAGGAACTCAGCAGGTAGGTTGTTCCAAACATCTTGAAGAACTACTGTAATCACAGATATTCTGATATGTAGGTTCTTCATGTAATCACACACAGACTTGATGATTTTGACCCAAAGGCTCTGTAGGGGCCAAACCATAATTTCCTGGGCTCCTGGTTCTAGAAAACTGTCCGGTCTGCTTGTATTTCTCAGTGTTAAGGACAGCATTCATCTTAGCCAAATCTCCAAATCCATTGGCAGAATTGAAGCCCCAAACTAGCATGGAACCCCCACCATGCTTCACTGATGTTGAAGGGAAGTAAGCATCTGTCTTTCATCTGCTGCAAGTTATCTTACAGTAGCTCTAAATCACCCAGGTTAAGCCTTCAGCTGTTTCTGTTTCAGTAAATGAAATGTTTCTGTTTCAGTTTTAAGTTAATGTTTCAGCCTACATATGAAATTGATGGCAAATAGCACCTGCTTGGTGTAACTGGTTAATCCTACATCTGACTATGATCCTACATAATCCTGGCTTTGTGCAAGTGTAAGAATTAACGCTGGTTTGAAACCACAGGGTAGTCACACTGGATATTGATCGATTTAACTTTTTCTTCTGCTGTGCTAATTTTGCATTTTGAATAACAGATTAAAACGAACAATTAAAATTTATATTTTGAAAGCATTCTTATATACAGTGTTGTGTGAAAGTTAGTATCCCCTCTTGTAATTCTAGGTGTTTTTGTGTAAAAATATAATAAAAATGATCTGATTGTAGTGGGTACTAATATTAAGCAAATACAACCTCATAAAAACAACATATAACGTTTTTCACAGTTTTTTTTTTTTTCGTCTGAGATTTGGATAATACTGAGACTTTCTGCGATCAGATTTTTATTTTTTTTTACCATGTTTTATGACAAAAACTCCATAGAATTCAAAGGGGGGTACTACATTTTACACATTATTTTTATATATACACAGTCAAAAGTTTGGACACAAGGTCTAGACATTCTAGAACATTACTGTATTTTTTCAAAACAATGGAACACATATGCCATTCGGTATTTAAGTAATAATAACAACAACAACAACAGTTTGTTTTTTTATTTTAAGACACAATAGTCAGCTGTTCAGGAATATTTAACAAATAACAAGAACAGTATTGTCAAACGCATTTTACAAAACCCATTAAGCACCATGATAAATCGAGGTAAGTTTTTGGTTCTTACAAGATATAATCCATATAGATATAATCAGCTGACCATGTATCTTAAAATAAAACCTGATTGTTGTTGTTACTTATTTACTTTATGCCACATGTTATTTTATAGTTTTAAAATCTCCAGTATTATATAATATTCCAGTTATAGATTGTAGAAAAATAATTCCAAACTTGTGTCCAAACTTTTACTGGCATTACCATTAAAACATTATACTCAACACATTATCATATGAAATGTCTCTTCTTCTGTAAAACTGTAAAATCCCATCAGCATTTGTATGTTACAAAAAAATATTCTCTTTCCCTAGAGACTTAAAGAAAAGCCATAGCTGTACAAATGTGCAAAAAGCTATATTTATATGTCAAAAAATTATTTCAGGTGTTCAAAGGATCTGAAGGTATTATCAGTAAAGAAATGTAAATACTTTGATATTTCTTTCAACAGCCAGATCAGGAGTCCAATGTACTGTAAATGGTCTACAAAGGAAGATCTGGACTAATGTAATTTGGTGGCCATAGAAGTTTACTGACCATAGAAATTTGAATTTTTTCCTTTTGTGCATTTTTTTGCCTTTTAAAAAAAATCCTTTTAGCAGAATTATTGGTCGCCAATCTTTGTACATCGTTGTTAGTGGAAAGTGATTCTGTCCACACATATGCAACACCTGAATCTTGACAAAAACGTGAGCTAAAGATTTAGCAAGATACATTTGGACAAAAACTCAATACTTTTATTACACACTGCGTAAGGGTATGCAACTGGTCCATTAATGAATATTTTGTATGCTGTCTACATAGCTACTGGACTATGCTACTTTGTTTTTTACGTTTCACATTAAAATGATAGAATTTTCATATACATTTTGTATGTTAATTTATATATCTATTTTAAAATTATTTTTATAGTTTACACAACTTTTCTTTTTAAGATTCTTTGTTATAAGTAGCACATCATTACTTCATTAACACGGGGTACCCCCATTTTTCACACTTCTGGGGGTACATGCGGCAAACTGACAGGTGGCATTGATGGTTTCACAAATTGTTGTCCACTAACTTTTTATCTTGAGAGGTAAAAGAAGGGCAGAAATTTATTTTACAGTGGAACCTTGTAGTAAAAATTTAACAAGTTTCCGGGGGAGAGTTCTTCATGAGAAATTTCATATTGCAAAATGCATTTTTCCTTTGAAAAAAATGTAAATACACACAATCCGTACCAGCTTCCCCAAAATATTACCAATATTGCCAATTTCCAACACTACAATCATATTTTTGCATACAAAAACAATCAAAACATTTTAAAAAAGTCACGTAAATTGAGTAAAATATAAAATAAATATATTTAACCTAATATAACCTTACGATTCCTCTTGGCACCAGCAATTTTAAAAACAAAATTGAAAGTGGTGAAGACGAGTGGTGCCATATCCTCACTAAATATTGCACGCGTTACTTAGCCACTGTTATGCGCTAAAATGCCCCCCTGCCACATACTGCCAACATTCCACAATCACAATCTTCAAAGAAAAGCAAAGCAAAGAGATTGTTTTACTTTTCCTGAGATCAGTTATATAAATACAGTCGCATTCAGTAACAGGATGTGATTATTTTCTAAATAGCAGCAACATCAACCATACTGTTGATACAGAATTTATATTGAATAAATATTGAATTTATATTGGTTAATATTTTGCTGCTCTGTCTTCTTTGCATTGCTATGTGTGTATTTACTTAATGCTCAGATCACATTTATAAATGCACTCTAAACACTATGCTTTTAAAAGTAACAAACTTTTCCCTCCTCTTTTCCTTATACATAGGGAAAAAAAACATTGTTTTGTGTTTAGCCGGTGCCATGCCGATGAGCAGCTTTATTTCTGTTGCAATATACTCAGATCACAAAAACCAACAAAAAAAAAACAACAGAGCACAAAAATATACCCACTTAATAAACGCTGCCTTTTGTGGTGTGCGGTCGCGCACCGATGTACTCATTTACATTTACATTTTTTTTTACATCTTTACTCAGTTTTGTTTCAGTCATGATATACTATAACATGTTTTTGCTGTGTAGTTTTTTTTTTTTGTGTACATAAGAATTGCATGTCAATTAATGTTTCAGAAACCAATTTTTATATTTGTTTTTTTCCCTGGCCTCAGTGATCCCTATTTTTGGGTGTGAACAGCTGAGGCATCAATAGGAGTGCTGGGGAGCCCTGGTGCCACCTAAGACAGTACTTGAGCCAGCCTTACATATTTATGAAAAGTTATGGATTATACAGTGAAACAGAGGCTCTGCTGAAAAAAGAAAAAACTTTACAAATAAGAGGTCTTTCTGAGTGTTATAATTTAGTTGTTTTGCTATGGGCACACTCCCAAGACTTTCATTCCATCAGTTCAAGTGTTCAAAACAATATGTAAGGTTTGTTTATTCTTCATTTCACTGTTTCCTGCTACAGTTTGAAAATTTTATTTTCTTGTATGTGTACTTTGACATGAGTATGTAAATAAATAAAATTAGGTAAAGATTTAAAATTTACACAAATTTAAGAAGAGGCCTGAAGAACTACAGGTCTTTAGAAAGGCCTCTGACCCCAGAGGGTGTGTGTATGCTTTACATTGTAAAGCACAAACGGTAACACTAAAATTACAACAACCAAGAATGAATAGCGAATTAAGAGGCCCTGATTATACTGCATAAATATTGTTTAGTACAGCATAATCCCTTTAAAACATTCTATACACAAATGTAAGACAATTTACAATATTTTTTTATTTATTCTAATTTTGTATTCCGAAAGTCTATTTTTCTAGGTTTTTATATTTAAAATATAATGTATTTAGATGTAAAATAATAAAAAATAATAATATCAATAAACAAATACAAACAGAAATACGCTATATAACAATTAATTCTTTGTACAAATTGTTAAAATTGTCAGCTAGTGAACTTGATCGTTTGTCCAAGCAACATTAAACCAATGTTTTTTTTAAAAACTGATTATTGTACAGTAAATGTCAGTAGCTCTGGTTCAGATTTTTCATGTTTGTTGTATAAAGTACTCGGATGTGGGAATATACATCACCGAAGTATTTCTTCGATACAACATATTGTTATGACCTTCTATGACTTAAGCTCTATTTGCAATTAAATACTTCTGCCAAAACCATTGCGTCACCCGGTAAACATTTGATGAATGACTTTGAACTTTGAATGCGACTGATTTATTTTGGCTACTGTCATTTTGCTGCGGCGGTAATGGGCATTTTGGTTAACTACCTACTGTACAAAACAACTTTGCAGCTCTTAGAGTCATAAACAGTGACATCACATGCTTTGCTGAAAGTAAGAGTAGTTAACAACTGCTGCGTTAACAACTTTTATGACCTACTCTAAGCTAGGAATATATTAAATCCTAAATTAACTTTGAGCACAATTCCTAGGATTGATTCTGAGACACTTAGTGAATATGATCCCTGATTTCTATATATGCAGTCTTTAATATAAGTAATTAAAATTTTCCATAGCATTTCAAAATTATTTGTTTTTAATTTCTATGTAAATTTTCAACTATTCATAAAAACTATGTAAAACATGTAGACAGTTTGGATTGGAAGGCCTTGTATATTTTATTTTATTTGTATGGAACAAACAATCTTTAATCAATCTTTATTGAATATTCATGCCTGCTGCTGTTCTGTAGATTAATGTGAAAGGACTTTGGTTGCTATGTCATACTGGGCTCTCAGTTATTCTCAGGTATTTTACATGCCCTCACCTCAGACTCTGCAGATAAGTTTGCTCCAATGACCTGTGCTTTGTCTTATAGTGGTGCTTTATATCACTGCCTTTTCTAAGTACCATGGTTTCAGAACATATTACACAAACTTGTTTTAAACTTTCATCAGAACGAATAAACATATATTGATCTAATTTAATCAACTTTGAATGAACAGTTTTCATACTTTACTTTCATTTTTGTGGAGTAAGTACATAATATTTTGTTTATGTTTCACACACTCTGTCCATACATGGTAAACTGTCGCATTGATTGGCTCTGCTGAGGGATGCATATAGCCATGTTTACTTTAAGGGCAAAAAGTGAATATAAAATATTCTCTTTTATCAGAAAAGCATTAGGGTTATCAGTCTCTAATAGATTTAAATGCACAAACATGGTGGATGTGTTTTCAGAAAATTATTTAAAATAAGAGGCAACAGTGAGGTCAAGTGTATGTAAAAAATCCTAACATGCAGTCACTGTTCCAATTATCCCAAGGGTGTTGAAGGGGTTTGAGGTACAAGCCACTCAAGTTTGTCCATGCAACTCTTGGCAAACAGAGAGAGGCATTATCATACTAGTTCAAATTTGGGACTTGGCAAAGACTTCTAAACATTTAGGGGACACAAGAATGGTCTTTAAACAAGCTGTCTGGTATACATTATATACTTTAAAGTTACATGTAGTAATTTGTTTACCGTAAACTTTAATGTAAATTGGGCAACATATTTGACTCACAGCTATTTTGTCCACAAAAGGCAACCACAGAAGAGCAAAAACACAGACATAATTTACTGTACCATTACTGGTCAACTGTTCCTTCTTAAGGTGCTGCACTTATGGCTATTACATACAGCAAGCCCAGTAAGGTTTTGGCCAATAATTGTGAGTTTTACTATGGGAGGCATGACTCTAATGGCCATGGGTGAGTCGCAGTGAGCTTGGTCAAGCTTAGCCAATTCCTGAGAGTATTCAGACAGACAGACAGATAGACTGATAGAGAAGATGGGCTCTGCTGAATAATGCCAACCAAATGGCACAAAATGGCACAGGTTCCCACACAACGGGTCACAATCCTATGTGGGGTCAACTAATTTACAAATGGAGCTTCAATGGAACAATACAATACCCTGTATTTTTCATACCTTTTATTTTTAATGTATTATTAATGTACTGTATTTTAAAATATTACCGAAATAATAATTTAATCACAACACATTTGAAATTATGTTTGAAAAATGAAGAGTTTACTATTTTATTGTTTTTACTATCCTGCAAAAAAAAAAAGTTAAGAAGTCAAGAAACAAACGCTCACACTTGACTAAAAGGCTAGTTTGGGGAATATTCTTTTGGCTTAATAGCATTACCCATATATAATTGACATCATAAAGTGTTTAAATGTTACGGTAGTCTGAAATTGTCATTTGGAACTTTTTAGGGTTGTCAAGGCTTGTGATCATTAGCTATTTGTGCAGTAGGTGGGCTGCAGAAAGAATATAGTTGGCAATGACTACAGATATTTAACCACCACCCATCCTAACCTAGGAAAGCTATACTGTATATTAAATCAATATCATAAAAAACAGTGTATACTTGTTATAAACAGCTAACACTCCCTATCAAAAGCAAAATAATTTAGGGGGAAAAGCTAATGAGATAGAAAGTTGTTTAATTTTCTTAAGTGAACAAGAGGGGCAAAGTGAACAGATGAAAGTTTGCGAGCAAAGCCAAACAATGTGAGAACTTGTTCCTATTACTAAAGTGCAAATACTGTGCTTTCAAAGTGTAATTTGCCCAAACCCATACCTAGCCACAAAAAGATACATTTTATATCTTTGTCTTTGCATAGGAAGATGTCTTAAAACAATACACACATCTGCATGTATTTTAATCATGTAAAATGATAAAAAATATATAAAATATAGATTTTAATGCACAAACAAACATTTTTACAAAAATTATACTTTTAAACATGTTTGGCATGTATTTAGTACAGAACTTGTACAAATGTCTTGCAAAAAAAAAAAGACCCTTGAGGAGATGATGTTGATGCTTTGCTGTTTCCATTATAGCTCAAAGAGTTAAATTATTAATTAAGGTGTCAAATGGAATGGGGAAGGGTCAGTCTCTGGTATGTGGATTGATAGAAGAGCCATCCACCTGTAAGCACAGCCTGATATGTGTAATGAGGTTCTTCTGCGTAGCAAAGACACGGGAGCAGGATGAACATGCATAGACTCCCTCTCCTGAGTGAACAGATGCCAGGTGACGATTGAGATCGGTGCGATCACGAAAGTGCTTGAGGCAATAAGAACACTGTAGGAGCTTGCACCTAAAGTGAATCGTTTTCTCATGGCGGTCGGCATTAGACTTAAGCGTGAAGCTGGCCGGACACCGTGAGCACTGATAGCGGGCACTTGGGGGGTGTTGCGCCTCAAAGCAGTCCACAGAGAGTTGCATTAACGAGAATGTGTGGTTGTACTCATGCTGCCTCAGCTGGAGCAGGCTGCTAAACAGTTGCTTGCACAGGGAGCATGCCAGCTCTTGTGCCACATGCACACCATGTTGCTTCTTTGCCATCTGATCCTCTACCGCTTGGCTACTGCCTGATGAAGAGAAAAAAGAAAAAATTTAACTAACACAAGGACCTTGTCTTTTTTTATGTGAAAAATAATATACTTGCACAGAAAGGAGGACAAATTAAGTAAGTGAGACCAGCTCAACCGTACACATACATACAAATACCTGCAGTATTACTTTGTTTGTCTTCTTCCTCTTGCATTTCTCCCTGTAAGAATACATGCACAAAGTGTTAATGCCAACTGATAAATAGACCAACCTGTATAGTGGAGTTTATTCTTAATGTATGCAAATTGATGCCAAACATGCAAAAGGAAAGTAAAAAAAAAAAAAAAGAATTACAGAACAAAAAACATTAAGCAAGACAACCAAAGACATATGCACAAGTACTCTTTTTAAAGGGACATAGTGTCCTTAGAATGTCAGGGGTGTAAATTGTCTCAACAGTACAGTATTTAACTTTGTGTGTGAGAATCAGAGTATTTACAGATACACTTTGCTTTTTGACTCTCACTCTAAATGAAGGTCTAAGCTATGCTTGGGTTTTATATTATGATTCTCACCTTTTCTCTCATTCTCTCTCCATAAAAACTCATTAAGACCACAATACGTGCTAAACAAACAGATGGCTTGTTCATAGACATGGGGTAGCATCTTTATAATTGAGGGCTTGTGAAACCAAATGCCACCTTGACACACACACAGGACATTTCCTGGACAAGTATAAGAAAACAGAAATGTCTCCCTTGCTGCTTTCCATTCCCACTGCAACCTATGCCCTCATACTATCTGCACCCTTTCACATACATCTGCTAGAGCTTCCTTGGGGTAAGAATCACATGTAAACTTCTACAGTGAATTTTGTACCGTTTCACTGCCTAATAACATATGGAGTGATGTTTATTCTTATTTCCTAGGGTTAGGAAACAAAAATGAGAAAATGATAATGCAGTTAAATTTTCTATAAGAATGCAACATGAAGACAAAGAGTATTAGTGCAAAAAAGAGAAAGGGGCTTCTAGCATCATTGAACAAAGTGTTTGTGCTTCCCCAAGCACTTACCTTGGGTAGTGAGGGCTCTGTGTCCTGCTTCACATCTTGATTTTCTGAGCAATCCACGGCCAGAGCCAGACTGAAGGCCCCTGGGGGCTGCAGATGAAGAGGAGCGAGAGTGGATGAAGAAGAGGACGGAGATGTCCTGCATTTGCTATGGCCACCACTGGAGCAGTGAGAGCCTGGGAAGCACAGGAAAGGAGTCTCACCCACCTGCACTGAGATCAGTCGCCCTCTTCCACATTGGGGAGTGGGTTGACCGGGAGTTTAAATGTCAAGGGTTGTCTGGGGCCAAAATTGTCAACCAGATAAGGAGCAGAGGGAAGGAAAAATAAAATTTTTCCTTGCCATTGCTGCTTCTTTCTTGGTCATTAGGGATAAATCAAAATCTATTCAGATTTCTATAACACTGTGCTGTGTGCTTAATGGTAAAAGTGCTAAATAAATATAATTTTACTGCTATTATAAAGTTATAGCAATAGTGTGGATAGAGTTGAATTTTGTCTCCCTTTTGGGTTTCCATTTGTCCCATGCAGTCATGTGTGTAATTTGATCTTAATTCCTCTGGACAGAATTGGAAGTTTTCATTTAAATTTGTTGGTGTGCTTGCACTGACATCACTTTTAATCATGGTCCACAAATCGTCAATAGTGTTCATTCACCAAAAGCTAAAGGTTAGCCTTTAAGAACACATACAGGAGGCCGACAATCCAAAGAGGACTTGACCAAGAAGAATAGAAGATAAGTGACAAAGAAAGTAACTACAGTATGTATGGTCCAAAGTTTACCTCACCACATTTATTAATGATATGATAAAAGATGCCGGATGAATTCTAAAATGTAGGTTTAAGTATTATCTTCTCAAATTCAGCCAAATGCTTTCCCAAATCAATTTTATGATAATAAGGCCAGTATGGACCCGTGTTGCTGACTTTTGATGTACAAGCTTGGGCATTGTTTTTTTGTATTGACAGTCTCTTCTTGTAAGCATGAGCTTCCGAACTCTAAATACCTGCTATTTTTTTAAAGCCCACAATAACAGGTATTATAATATAACAATATTGACCATTGTTGTTAATAACATTATTCAATATTGTTATAATACCTGCAATTTTGGGCTAAAAAAGCTACAAGCTAAAGAAAAACATGACCATCTCTTCTATTGATATGTTTAAGTTTGATATGGTAATCATATTCATTACTGTTTCAGTGATTGGCAGTTGTTTACAAAGTCTCAAGTCTTTAAAAGGTCTACCAATTATTATCAGCAAACAAATCAAATAAAGAGTGCACTGTCCAATAAATGATGACAATTTTGTGTGGAAAACCAACCTATATTGACATTTACTCAAGAGTGGCTCAAGACGACATGATAAAAGCTAATTGTCCAATGAGCCTATACTTATTGAACAAATTTTGTGTACCAGAATCTGCAAATATATTTAGAGAACTAAGGCATACAAGTGAGTGGAGAATTGTTATACAGATTTCAAAACAATATGAATAAAAAGAGAGAATGCCTTACTGTAAAAAGATATTTGTTTCAGTTAAGTGTTAAATTTAACCAAATCAGATGGATTATATCAAATCATCACATATGCAAGTTCAAAACAATTATAGCATTTTAGCATCACTTGCAACATGCTTACTTCCTAATTGTCCTTTACATAAGCCTGGATGGCCTAAGCAAAAGAGACAGTATTTTGTCTATTTATTTTTGTGTATTTAATACACACACACACAGACACACACACAAAAAAATGAATAAAATAAATAAATAAATAAAAAATAGGTACAGAGCATTGGCCCTGAGGGGTACGAGTGAGTAGCCTATTCCTTTCATGTTTCTTCTCAAATAAAACATAAAGAATGTAAATTACTGTATGTACAAAAACCCACACAATTACCAAAGGGAGAGAGTGGGAGATTGAGTATGAAAAATAATTGTATTACTGTTTTGGCATTTAGTTTTGTAAATACTACTACAGAAAAAACTCACATAAACAGAGCCAATACGGTGTATATTTAAAACATTATGCAATTCAGTGAAAACAAAAAAAAAAACTGTCCAAAACAGGGGCTGCACTTAAATGTCGGAGAACGCAGACAGCAACAAGACTATTAAAGCTGTAAAAATACAGTAGCTGTAAGAATAATCATATTTGTATTTACAAATAATAGCAACTTGATATTTGGGATTTATCTATCTGTTTTTGTTGACTTATCAGGCATAAAAGTAGTTTTCAATTCTGCCTAGTACAATGCAGCCAAAATGTAAGAAGAATAAACCGTGGACATGGTGGACAATCCTGTAAATCTTGTATGCATATTTTCCAAAATAGCATTAAATGCAAAGCAACTTTACTACTTTATGGTCACACCATGTAGTGTCCTTGTTCTGGAATTGGGATTGATTTGGGATTTAGGTTTGTCTTAGAAGCTAGTTAGCTTTGTAGCTTGTGTTAGCCATGAACAGAGAGATTAGAGGAGCTACTGCATGACTCTGTCAGTGTGTTGGGGGAAGATTGTACTCATGTTACTTAGCATTAACCCAGATAGAACTACTTTGTTGGCACAACATCTGCAAAATTTTGGTAACCTTTTCTCAGTGCTCCAACGTTGACTTAACGTTCGGAGCATACAGTGTATTGGGCCTATGTTAGCGTCAGTGATTGGCCCAATAATGTCAAATTATGTCAAGGTTGAAAATTGGAAATTAAATTATATTGCTTTAGCTTTGTGCAGCATGCTCTCTTAATGATGCTATCACAATAGGAGCTCATATGAGGGTTGGTTACCATTCTAATACATACTGTTAATAACATTAAACAAACTATATATCTAACTCAGTGAATGTTTTTTAAATGATAAATGTTAAATTCTTTGTGCTTTGTGCTCAACTGTGAACACTGTTAAACAGGTGACTGAATGGCGCTTATTGCTAGGGAGGAACCTAAAACCCTACAGAGGCCAGGTGCTGCTGATTAAGTCCTGAAGCCAAGCTAAACACAAGCTAAAGTTTTGTGCCTCTTTGCTCCTAACAACAGGTGGGTTAATATTCCTCCAAATGAGATGTAAATACTGTACCCTTGAGTAAGACATAAGAGTGTTGAGAATCTGTGGTGGTAACATGCAGTTAATAGTTTTGTTGTAATGTAGTGAGAAAGATGTTTAGCTATGCACTATTATGCTAGGCTAATTGACCTGTGGACAGTGAATACTGTACAGTAGCATATGGAGCCATAGCGAGGTTAGAACCACAGGGATTGTTGCCATAGTACTGTATGTGCCAGAAACGTTAAAGGTCTAATATACAGTACATATTGTTTTGCTTTAGGGCACTGCATTTTTGTATGTTTATGCAGTTGTCGAATATATGTACTAAGGTAGTCAGCATTTACTGTTTGAATTCCTTTGTTTACTTTTTCATCTGAAGAAAAATGTGTGTGCTGTAAAACTGGAACTGCTGTTGAACTAAGTTGAGGCTATACTCGTGAAGCATTAGGGAAGTATCAAACTCATATAAAGCCGCTCACTCAACAAGCAGTTGATACAATCAAGCAGTGGTTTTACAGACAATTCCTGGTCCGTGTCTTTCTGCGAAATTTTCAGGTCCATATCTAGTTAAGGAAAGACTTGACACTGACTATGATATCTGTATTCCTGACCATAAATGCAAGACTTGTGTCTGTCACATCATTTTAAAAGCTTAGCATGCTCGCAATTTCATGTCTCATGAAATCTTCCCTGTTGGGTTGGTAGTTGTACCCCCACCTACCCCCCTCTTTTTTTATAACTATCACATTCTGAAATATTGTCAAATTTGCCTTTACTTCTAGGTAATTTTCCAGAATACAGGCCCTGAGAGTTTAATTTGTAAGTTACCTAGCATTTTTACCAGATGTGCCATCCCAGACGTCAGTTTTGAAGCACAACATAAAAGTTATCACAAACGCTTACAGTGTCAATGAAAGTAATTAAATGTCCACAGTAAAAAAGTGGTCATGAAAAAAAACGTGGGTTTTTCAAGCCCATGGAGTCCCCCTTGTTTACTGGTGACTAAGGTAAATCATTCATATCGGCTGTTTACATACTGTATTACGAAAGTTTTAATGCACTGACAGTTCCTGAATCCTATCTAGAATAGAACGCTCTGTAGATAATGTTGGTTAAGTCCAATTTGTGTCAAAGTTGGACTTGCTTAAGGGATATTGTCAAGTGCTTCTAAATTTTCAGGCATCGAAAATTTCTGCTTTTGTTACCCCCGAGAGTCTCTTGCTATACACAATTATATGCTTTAGACTTATAAATGCTCATGCAACATACCAATGGCTTATTACCATTGTCCTGGCAGATGTTTTAAACTGCTCAGCTTTTTTAGATGACCCTATGAGTGGCTCACTGATTTAGCTGTGCTTGAGATGAATAGTGTCAGCCTCTCTAACACTAACATTTGCCAAATGTGACTTTGTCCAGGCAACTGTTACCTACGTATTTTGACAAGCAAGTAGGCCAGAAGCAGATATGTACAGTACAGTGGATGCCAAGGTAACTGCCAATTTAAACTTTCCTATACCCTTAACTTTTCGTGAGCTATGTAGATTTCTTGGAATGGCAGGTTACTATTGTAGTTTTTAAAAAATCTTTCTACAGTCGTGGTTTTCCTTACCTTATCTTTATTCAAACCTTTTGTCTGGACTCCAGATTGTCAACATGTTTTTGACAGAGGTAAGGCTATTTTAAACTTGAGGTTGATGCAAGTGCTGTAGGTCTTGGAGCTACACTATTGCAAAAGAGATTTCAACAGAACTGACCATCCAGTGATTTATAGCTCATGCACGCTTAACAAACATCAGGTAACATTCTCTACAATAGAACAGGAAGCCTTAGCATTACTACTGGCCTTTGAAGTTTTTTGAAAGTCTATGTTGGTTCCAGTCCCCTACTTACTGATAATAACCCTCTGGTGTTCTTGTCCTGCAAGTACAATCATAATCAATGACTTATGGAATGGGCATTGCTGAAAATGGTGCACTCTCGCGCATCTAGGGAAAATTAAGAGATTCTGTTTGGCCTATGTTGTGTTAATTAAAAAACATTAAAGCAATTAATTAAAGAATAAAATAATTAATCAATTAATTAATCAAATTAATTGGCTAATTTTTTTTCCTGCAAAAAAAATTGCTTTGGCACAGTATGTGAGACTAGTTTTTCTTGTGTTTGGTGTCCATCCTGTTTAAATGGTCTGCGCATGTTACAGTAATTTCATGTCAATCTGTAAATAACAACTAGCCTACACCTTATACCACCTGTACTTCCCACCCAATTACACTGGCATCTTAAAACTGCTCCTGTGCTACTCTTACTTTGTGTGGTATTTTATATATATATACAGACCAAAAATGTATACACACTTTAGGAAAAGACAGACTTGTATAAATATTTTATTACAAAATGTATTGCTATACGTTATATACATTATATGTTGATGTATACGAGAATATGATAATAATACATCATACTATTTTTCTTTTCCTGGAGGGTGCATTTTTCCCCCTGACTCTCTCTGGGACATATTGCACAGACAAAAAAAAAAAAAAGAAATCATCAGTGGCCAATAAAAATAAACATTTTTGAAAATACCAAACTCGAAAAACTTTGAAAAATATGAAACAATACTTAGCTCAACTTACTTATTAAAATTCCAGGAACAATCATTTATACACTCTGGTGGTATAGTATCTTTATTTTTTTATCATAACTAAATATGTTTTGAAATTTACCTTTCTTATTTGGTTTCTTTAACCAGAGATCTGCTGTGGAGGATTGGGTCAGATGGGTGACGGATGGCCTTTTGGAGCTACAGGAGGAGCTTGAACAAGATGATGAAGTGGCTGTGGTGTTGGAGGGTACTGTAGACCTTGAGGGCCTGGGTGACTATGCAGCAGTTTTAGAAATGATGTTTGGTCTGTGCTCTGTACATCTAATTAGGACTGGACATGCACCTATGAAGCCATCTAAATGATTTTTATTGGACTTGGAGAGGCATGCATGCCTCAGATTCACATGATGAGAAACAAACTCTTGTTGCTCTAAACTCTCTTTCGTGTCTGACTGTAATGGGTATGACACGGGCAAGGCAAGGACTTACCGAAAAGGTGTAATTTTATTGGGAATATTGGGGTAGAAAAGGGTTAAAGAGAGAAAGAAAGAGAACAAAAGGGAGTGAAGGATGCACATGCACGTGAGCTGATCTGTGGGCACAGGCTAGTGGGCTCTGGTGGCGGGCATAGTGGGCCTGTGTGAGCAGCGGCTCCTGCAAGCTACCTGATATGGCTCCTCTCGTAAATGGCTGAACTGGCTTCTCCTAGCTCTCATTGGCGTGGCTGCAGGCACACATTTCCCGGACACTCCTTGTCTGGGCAGCTTTCCCGTCTGGGAACAGAAGCCTTGTCGTGGAACATACAGCGGCGTTTTTCTCTTTGGCAGCAGGGTCACAAAATCCAGCTCTGTTTGAGAGTTTGTGTGATGCCAGAGCCCCAGCAGTGTGCTCGCGGCTGTTCCTCAGTGTGGCAATCTTTGAAGTCCCGGGTGCATAGCAACGCGCCTCTCGCATGCCACTCCTGGCCCTTTTAGTGTCCGCAGTGCAACTCTACTATATGGTTTTCCTGGTCCGGGCAGAAATAAACCAACAGACAGGCAGCCCAAAAGACCCCAAGCTACACTCCCCACTATGTTTTATAGAGTGGGGAGAAGCCCAAGATCTATTAGCGAGGATTAATCACCAGCCGGTGTCCGTTTCTGCGGCCCCGCCCCCCTCCCACACCTGCAGTAGGGGTTGCCGACTACCTAGTGAGCTCTGCCGTAAGCAAGGAGCAATAGGAGATTTAGGCACACGCCTACACTGACACATTGAGGAAAAAAGACGAAAAACGTTCATCTTTGCTAGTTTTTAATAATGGTTATGATATTGTAATATAAATGAATCAGTAAGAGAATGATAAGCATCTGGTGTTATCCAGGTATTTTACTGACCTTTAAACAAAATAGAACATGTATATTTCCTGTTTTATGCAAATCACTATTTAAACTTTGACTTTTTTGGAAGAATAAAGTTTTAAGTAATTTTTGTGTTTTCACTGTTAGGCCAACTTTTTTATAGAAAAAAATCACTTAAACTAAGTATATCAATGAGCTACAATGGGAGACAACTTAATTTTTTTGAGTAAATGAAAAGTTGGGCTAAGTCAAACCTAGAGAAATCTAATTAATTGAGCCCATAACCACTATTTCAGCTGACCTATATATTTGAATTACTGATGATTCTGAAGTTGGGGCAACTTAAGATTTTGAACTGTTTACACAGCTGGGCAATGCATACACACACACACACACACACACACACACATACAAACAGTAGTACCTCAGCATTTGAACGCCCTGCCTTAAGATTTTCACAAAAGAAACTTGCCATGGAACACGAAGCATTTTCGCATAGAGCAAACGAACAGAGCTGGTCAAAACTGGTGCATAGCAACGCGCCTCTTGCATGCCACTCCCGGCCCTTTTAGTGTCCACAGTGCGACTCTGCTATGTGGTTTTTCTGGTCCAGGCAGAAATAAACCAACTGACAGGCAGCCCACAAGACCCTGAGCTACCCTCGCTTATCCATGTCTTAATGGACCTTACTTTGTGCACTGATGCGCTGTCATGTTGAAACAGGAAGGGACCATCCCCAAACTGTTCCCACAAAGTTGGGAGCATGAAATTGTCCAAAATGTCTAGGTAGGCTAAAGCATTAAGAGTTTCTTTCATTAGGAATAAGGGACCAGGCCTCATGACAAAAAAAACAACAACAACCCCACACTAGTTAACATAACTGCGTACCACCGCACAAAGCAAGGTCCATAAAAACATGAGTGAGCGAGTTTGGTGACGGTTTGACTTCAAACCGATAGAACACCTTTGAGATGAATTAGAGCTGAGACTGGGAGCCAGGCCTTCTTATCCAACATCAGTGTCTGACCTCACAAATGCAATTCTGGAACAATGGTAAAAAATTAACATTAACACACTCCTGAACCTTGTGGAAAGCCTTCCCAGAAGAATTAAAGCTGTTACAGCTGCAAAGGGTGTGCCAACATTATATTAAAGCCTATAGATGTTACTTGTGTTGCCTCATTAGTGCCATAGGTTGACTGCCTCCATGCCATGCTGTGAAGACCTGACCAAGTATTGAGTGCAAAAAAATATATATTGTTTTTCAGAATTTCCATATTGTAAATTCTTTTTTGATTGTTTTTAGGAGATATTCCAATATTAGATATACTGGATTTTGATGTTTTAATGAGCCTTAAAAGCACGAAAGAGTGCGATAGTATCTATCAAACTCAAATGAAAAGATTTGGGACTACTACCAGTCTTTTCAGATCTTGCCACCCATAAAAACTGAGTAATTGGGAATGAAGGTTCTTAGTCAGATAGGTAACCAAGAAACTAATGGTCGCTACAGACAGAAGGACAGCCATCACGGCAGCACTCCACCAATCAGACCTATATGGTACAGTGGCTACAGAGAAGCCATTCCTAACTAAAATGCACATGACAGCCAGCTGGGGGTTTGGCAAAAAGCACCTGAAGGCCTCTCAGACCCAGATAAAAAAAAATCCTCTGGTCTGACACACTTAAACCACTAAAGTTTATGCTTAATATCTCTAATCTATCTTTAAAAATAGTCCTCAACATTGATTTTTAAATGAGTAAAATAAATACATAAATTACCTTTTTTTTTCCTAGACCACACATCAATTATTTTTTCAGGTATATAATATTTAATAGATTAATAGCATATAATATTTTTTTTTATAGATTCAATATATTAAATTAGAGGTGCACTATTAAATTTTATTATTAGTATTATTGTGATCACTTTGGACTACTTCATTAAGTTCATTCAAATTAAATGTTGCATTGCAGGAAACGCCTAAGACTGAAGAAGCTACTTGGATGAGTACTTGGATGAGTAGTGAAACATTTCTACTTGAACTAAGAAGAAGTCCAGTTGACATGACTCAACTTCCAGATAACAGAAAACAAATCTGTTGCCTAATTCACCACATACATATGTATTTCCATTTGTCAATGTGAAACTACTCGTTGTAATTAATACAATAATATTTGATGCTCATGCAAGATGGTTTAAATGATGTCTGTTAAACACAAGTGCTTGTGATACCCAGCCATTAATTATGAACTAAAGAGTTGAAGTGTATTTCAGGCATAGACGTTTTTTACTTCTTAAAACATATTGTACAGAATTCAGCTAATTACCTTATTTAAATTCAGTATAAGAAAGGAGATGTTAAGTAAATACAGAGTCTGCTGGTTCTATTGTAGTTCTGTGTTTAGACACTATTGGTGGCTTTGCAATATTTAAAGTAACTGATAATAAAAGCAGGCTACTAAGTTAAAATAGGGCTTCAACTTTTTTTTTGCTTTCAAAGGAAATCTACTTTTACAATTTTATAATTAAGCCTATTAACACTATATAAATTAACAGACTGTGTTTTTTAAATTATTGATTTAGTGATTACCAAATATTGTGCATCATTAAAACGTTTATGTATTTAATTCGGGTTAATTAAGAACAAATTCCTTTGCTCATTTTTATTGCCAGCTCATACCTGACCACAATATTACACCCTCTACACTAGCTTGGACTGCTAACACAAGGCTAGTCAGGCCTTTGGATTCATGCATGTGATGCCAAATTCTGTCCCTGCACACTCAGCATCAGTGGACTGAGTACAACAAGTGTACAGAGAATTATTTAAGTTGCTGTATTGTTTTTATTAGCTCAAACCAGTCTGGACATTCTCCAATGACTTCACTTATCAACAAAGCATTTTACAGAATCTGCTTGGGTATCTTTTGGCTACTATAATTTCCTTCCACAGTTAAAGACATTTGGTTTAGGTTGACCAGAATTTTCCAAATTGCCTGAAGTGTGTGAGTGTGTGCTTATACCCTGCAATGAGTTGGCGGCACCATGGGTATACCCCACCTTGTGCCCTACGATCCTTGAGTAACAACTATGAATCATTGAATGGCTGTTTTGCAGTTGACTGTACACAGACTGTATGAGAAAATTAAAGAAACCTTGACAATGTTGACAATCACATTATCCACATATTTCAATAAAGAAAAATAAATTTGGATTCCCATGATATTGGCACTTTTGGTATTTAAAATACAGTTAAACCTTGGATTGTGAGCATAATTAGTTCCAGAAGCATGTTTTATATCAAAGCACTCATATATCATATATCAAATTTCCTCATAAGAAATAATGGAAACTCTGGTGATTCGTTTCACAGACCAAAAATGTTTATATAAAAATAAATAAAACAAAATGTCAAGTGAAAAGAAAACAAAATAATCTGCACTCTACCTTTGAAAAGAATCCTGACAAAGCAGTGTTTCAACAAACAAAAATCACTGCTCTATCTGGAAACTTCTTTAACAAGTTACCTCTTTAATGACAATTGCATGTGCGCACACTAAATATATTTATATAAAAATAATTAATACACCTCGCTCATTTGTTAAGTTAAAATTTATTAAATTCTTTTGCTTGTCTTGCAAAATGCTTGCAGAACAAGTTACTTGCAATCCAAAGTTCCATTGTAGTCTATGAAATATCATTTTATCATGATATTATAGTGAAGCTATTATTTAATATGTTACTAAAGAAAAGCCCGTTTAATATGACCACCCATAAATTGACAAACCAATAATTGCAATACGGGAATTAAAATAATGAAAATAAAACATCTCCAAAACATTTAACAGGAAGGAGGCTTTAAAATATGAGACTACAGTTATGTTCAAAAATTAGTACCTTTTCTTTTAATTCTATGTTTCTTTGTGTGAAAACACACAAGAAATCATCTGATTGTAGTGGGTCTCAGTATAAGGGAAATATGACCTTAGAAGAACAACATATAACTTTTGTTCACCATGCCATTATTTATTTATCAAAAATGTAGCCAAAAAGGTAAAGAACCTGTGGTCAATACTAGTTATCAGCATACCTCCATGCTGCTTAGGATTTAAGAGGATGAGTAGCAGGTGCTGCTAATCATCAGCCCAGGTGTGCAGACCTCTGTAAAAGCAGATGTCTTGCCAGTTTGTCAGGTCTAGAGCATTCAGGTGTGTGTTACCACAAAAGAGGAAAATTCATATAGCTGTGGCCAAAAGTCTTAATTTTTATGATGGCAATTTGCATATAACCCAGAAAGTTGTAAATAGTGATCAGATAAATTGCAATTGATTGCAAAGCCCCTTTTTGCCAAAACAACAAAAAATAATCTTCACTGCATTTTAGACCTGCCACAAAAGGAACAGCTGACATTATGTCAGCGAGTTAGAGTAACAGGCTTTGAACAGAGAGTGGTGTTTAAAATCATTGTTCTTCCTCTGTTAACCATGGTAACCTGCAAGGAAACACGTGCAGTCATCATTGCTTTGTAAAAAAAGGGATTCACAGGCAAGGATATTGCTGCTAGTAAGATTGTACCTGCTGTAAATCAACCATTTATTGAATCATCAAGAACTTCAAGGAGAGAGGTTCAATTGTTGTGAAGAAGGCTTCAGGGCGCCATCTGTGCAGAGCTTGCTCAGGAATGGCAGCAGGCAGGTGTGTGTGCATCTGCACGCACAGGGAAAAAGACTTTTGGAGGATGGTCTGATATCAAGAAGGGCAGTACAGAAGCCATTTCTCTCCAGGACAAACATCAGGGACAGACTGATATTCAAAAACTTATTGTTAATAAAATGATAGCAGATTATTGCCTTGACGCACTCTGCCTCACCGAAACCTGGCTTAAACCAAATAAATATATTGGTCTGAATGAGTCTACTCCGTCAGGCTATTTTTATAAGCACGAGCCCCGTCTAACTGGTCGCGGTGGTGGTGTCGCCACTATCTACAATGATGTACTCACTGTTACTTAGAAAATAAGGCTCAGGTTTAACTCATTTGAAGTGCTCATCATTAATGTTGCACTTAATGAAATACATAATGAACCCGCGCTATACCCAGACCCCCAGGGCCATATGTCGATTTTCTCGAAGAATTTGGACATCTGCTATCAGACCTATTGCTTAACTCTGACAAAGTGTTGATAGTAGTGAACTTTACCATTCATGTAGATGATGCTAACGACACTTTAGCCCTCGCATTTATGGACTTACTAAATTCCTTTGGGGTTAAACAAAATATAAATGGAGCAACTCACCGCTGTAATCATACACTAGATTTAATTATATCCCATGGTATAGATGTCTCTAATTATAGATGTGAGATTTTACCTCAAAGTGATGATATCACAGATCATCACCTCCTGATATATACTCTACTCGTAGAACAGATTAGCTGTGTCTCCCCACGTTATCGATTTGTTAGAAATATGAATCCGACTACTAAAGTCAGATTCACAAGTAATCTGCCGGATCTATCCCAATTACTTATTAGACCCCTAAATGCAGACGATCTAGATGAAGTGACTAGCAGCATGGCCACTATTGTTACCAGTACATTAGACACTGTTGCTCCCATCAGATAAAAAAAAAGTTAGAGATAAAACACTTGCTCCTTGGTACAATAGTCATACTCGCGCCCTAAAGAGAGCAACCCGTAACCTCGAGCAAAAATGGAGAAAAACTAAATTAGAAGTTTTTCGAATTGCGTTTAAAGACAGTATGTGCAGCTATAGACAGGCTCTAAAAACTGCTAGGACCGAGCATCTTAGCCAACTGATAGCAAGAAACCAAAACAATCCCAAGTTCTTATTTAGTACAGTGGCTCGCTTAACAAAACCTAAGATGCCTGCAAAGAGTACTCCACAACATTTTAGTAGTGAAGACTTAATGGACAACCTCTAATAGCATCTCATGATCTAGTTCAGCCTAAAGTTTTTACATTTAGTTTTTCAGTGCTTTACAGGTGTAAGACAGGGAGAGCTTTATAAACTTATCACCTCAGCTAATTCAACAATGTGCCTGTTAGACCCAATCCCAACCAGATTTTTGAAAGAAGTGATGCATATCATTGGAGAGTCACTTTTAAACATTATTAATTCCTCATTATATCTAGGTCACATCCCTAAACCTTTCAAGTTAGCAGTTATTAAGCTGCTTCTTAAAAATCTAATTTGGACGCAAATGAAATAACAAATTATAGACCGATTTCAAACCTCCCCTTTATATCAAAAATATTAGAAAAGGTAGCTTAAATATGCACATTCTTGCAGGAAAACAACATCCTTGAAGAATTTCAGTCAGGTTCAGGCCCCATCATAGTACAGAAACTGCACTAGTTAAGATTACAAATGACTTGTTTTTAGCTTCGGGCCAAGGCTGCATCTCAATACTTGTCTTGCTTGACCTTAGTGCTGCATTCGACACTATAGATCATAATATTCTCATAGATCGCTTACAAAATCACATAGGTATTCAGGGACAGGCATTAAAATGGTTTAGATCATACCTGTCTGATCGATACCATTTTGTAGATCTAAATGGAGAACTGTCTGGTGTAATGCCAGTAAAATATGGGGTCCCACAAGGGTCAGTTTTAGGACCTCTGCTGTTCTCAATATACATGCTTCCCTTGGGTAACATCATTAGAGGACATGGGATTAGTTTCCATTGTTATGCTGATGATACACAATTATATATCTCAACAAAACCAGACAAAATACCTAGGTTGTCTAGATTAACCGAGTGTGTCCAGGACATAAAAGATTGGATGACCAATAACTTTCTTTTACTAAACTCAGATAAGACATAAATATTACTCATCAGCCCAAAAACCAGCACACAACAGCTTTCACAATTCAGCCTGCGTTCAGAAGGATGCACTGTTACTACTAGCTCAACAGTAAAAGACCTGGGCGTAATATTAGACACTAACTTGTCCTTTGAAAATCATATTTCCAATATCACAAAAACAGCCTTTTTCCATCTTAGAAATATCGCCAAACTTAGGAACATCTTATCCGTATCTGTGGCTCAGGGAACAAAACATTGCAGAGGTCTTGAAAAAGAATATAATGACAAATATTTACTCTGCATAAACTAAATGTAATTGTCAAAAGCTCTTGACATTAGCCCTTGACACTTGAAATGTCTTGCAACAGTACAATGATCTAAAGCACTAATCTACATGAGAATGACTAAAAAACTAAAATAATTAAGGTTTTGGAATGGTCTAGTCAAAGTCCAGACCTGAACCCAACTAAACCAATGTGGTGGGACACTAAAACAGCTTTCCATAAGCGCAAAATGCCCAATGACAGCTGTCCAAGGAAATGAAGCAATGCTGCAAAGCCAATATTCCTCCATAACAAAGTGAGAAACTGATACAGAAAAAAATTCTTTCAAGTTATTGCTACTAAAGGTGGATCTACAAGCTATTGAAGCACTGTCCACCTGTTTATTTGGCTTCAATTTTGTTAAGAAATTAATGACATGGTAAAAAAGTTTTATATGTTGATGTTGCTCTGAGGTTGTATTAGCCTAATACTGAGACCCACTACAATTAGATGATTTTTATTATGTCATTACACAAAAAACATAAAATTTAAAGTTGGGTAATAAGTTTTGAACATGACTGTATATAAGCATACAGTATCTACACTAAAGTCTGGATGACCCTACAGTAACCAATGGAATGTTTTGGTCTAAAGGAGTGTGCAGGCACCAAGGAGGTGTCTGGTGTACAGTTAAATAATAAGCCATGACTTACGGGAAAGAGAATGTCCTCCTTTGGGCAAGTAGTCAAAGAGAAGAGTATTTTCTTCACTAAACATCTCTGTCCCAAGAGACAGCAGGCTGTTCTTGCTCATTAGTGCTGCCCGCAAATTTGCCACAGAACCACCTTGCTCCTTAATTTCTCCCACCACCTCCTCCCTGTCACTAGCCAATGAAGAGCCATTGAAGCCAAGATCGCCGGATAGTGCTTCCTCCTGCTTCATGAAAAAGTCCATCCGCTGGTCTTTGGTATCTGAACTGGGCTCAGCCTCATCTGCTCCTAAAAAGAGAAGGTAGCTATGTAAAAAAACACTAAACAAGTTTACATGTTTCAACCCGAAAACAAACATATGGCCATAGGTCAAAGTGACTGAACAAACTGTTTAAGTTAACATGAAGTCCACTTTGTTGAGGTTACTAGCTGTTCACTGCGGGAGACTTGTTTGCTGCAATTTCAGTCCTAAAACTACAGTATCAAAGCAAATGTAGTCTTAAGAAATCATTGTAAAAATCATGTAAAAATGTATCATAGAGAATGGAGAATGAAGGGTGAATGAGAATTAAGAAACTTCCACACCTGGGGTATCAGCTGTTGCCTAGTCAGTAGTTGATGGGTAATTATTTGTTTGAGTAGTCTTCATTGAGCCTTTTCAAGTGTACGTTTTATTTATCATTATTTAAGTAACAAGACAATAATACTAAAATATTTTTTACCAAACCATCAACTGTATTAGACATACATAACGGCTTGATTTAGTCAAGTTCGGGTATCACATGCTCGTCTATGTGAATCTAATCTAATGGTGGCTAATGTGTTAGGTAAACTGTGTCCTCTGGCCAATTTAAACTGTGCATGCAAAACAGCCAGGAAACTAGGGTATCGTTATGAGCCTTCTATTACCATTGGCCATTGTATAATTACTGCAAAGATACATTTGGCTCAGCTTGCAACAAGCTGATCATAACTCATGCAGTGTGTAGCTTCTCTTCTTAAACGACCATTTCAGAAGAAATATCCTGTGATCATGGCAAATATGTTACCTTAGAAATTATTGTCTTGCATCCATAAAAAACAACTAAGGACATTGTTAAAACTACTAAAATTTAGTTAAGAACACAGTATTAAAACTGGTGAACCATCATCAAGAAAACATTCTGAATAAGTGTTATGGGAGATTATGTAAAAAACAACAGTAGATCTCACAGCTATATTTAAGCTATATAAAACAACCATTATAATAACAACTACATACACTTGGCGGGGGAATTGGTAAGTAAGGGCACCATGGCACATTGCTTTTTCTGGGCAAAAGTTAAAAAACGACTCGTTTCTATTCTATCCAGTTACGAAGATATTTCTTTCTGCAGCCTGCAATATCTGTGTCTGTCGAGGGAGCATGTATTGGGCCACTTGATGCAGCCCCACCATACCTCTGCTACAGAGAATGCATACACCCCTGTGCTACATTTATTTAAATTGAAGGAACCTTACTGTAGGTGCTATAGATTTTATTTATTTATTTATTTATTTATTGAGAAAGGAGGCTTTAAACCTTTATGATTTCATCTGTGTATTTAAAAATTTGTATACAGGTTGCCAGTTTTTCCAAAGTGGTCTGGAAGCTTGTTTTAATATGTATCCACACCACAAACTTATTAAAGTCTAAAAAATTATTTTTGCAATGATTCCTATGTCATTTTCAATGTGGTGAATTATTTTTTCACTTTAATTGTCTTCACCATATTACCCATTTGTCTCATTTTACAATTAGAGCACATTCTATTGTGCTCACGAGACCTAGCTGAACATTTTAATATACAGGGCAACCAGGCACCTAAATCAGAAAAATTATAATAAGAAAAAGAAATAACCAAAACAACTAATAAAATAGGGTTGCAACATTTATTTTTGAATTTTTAAAATCCAAACCACTTTTGTTTTGGCTCCTATTTAAAATCATTGCATCATTAAAAATTATGTTTTTTTTTTTTTTTAACTTAATTCGAACATTGAACATATGAAGTGATTTATCTAAATTTGAGCACATTACTATTCATACAGTATAAATTCTGTGCATCTCTTAGTCTAGTTCACTATAAACAACAATCGGAGGAGGACTGCTGACCATTATATATGATTATTAATATCATAAATAATCATTGCCAAGCAAAGCCAATTCTAGAACTTGGGAGAGCTTCACAAGGATTGGAGTGAGGCAGTGCATCAAAGAGCCACAATGCATGAGACAATGTCATAGGTGTCTTAAATAGGCTGTGAAGAAAAGAAAATGGACTTTCAGCTAGTATATTTTGCATTTCATTAGAAACAAGGTCCCAGAGTCTAAGAGAATCTAAGTTGCTTGAAATCCATTGTGTTTCCACAGTTAGTGATGATTTAGGGTGCCATATTATCTGCTGGTGTTGACAAGCTTTGCCTGACTTAAACTCCGCAAACAATCTAGATGATGATGATGATGATGATGACATGCTTCCTCTGGGCAACATAATCCGTAAGCATGGTATTAGTTTTCACTGTTATGCTGATGACACACAGTTATATGTCTCAGCAAAACCTGAGATGAGATAAATCAGCCTACTAATGTTGAGCAATGTGTGCAAGACATAATAAATTGGATGCCAATTAATTTCCTTCTGCCTAATCCAGATAAGACAGAAATTCTACTCATAGGACCGCATACAGCTAGAAGTAAGATTATGGATCACTCTAACTTTAGATGGCCTTTCTGTTCCATTAAGTGCAACAGTAAAAGACCTCGGTGTAATTATAAATTCCAGCCTTTCATTTAAAGCTCATGTAGATAATATTACCAGGATAGCATTCTTTTGCCTCAGAAATATTGCCAAGATAAAAAATATAGTGTGGCGTGGGCGGGGTTTCGACTGGCAACCATCATGCTTTGCGGGAGGGGTTGCTATGTGCTCTCAACCATTTGCATTGGGCAGCAAGGAAGCTCACTTGTCTCTCCAAGTTCCTCCTCAGCGGTTAGAAACGCTACAATATTGTCGCTAAACGATGCAGAAAAACTAGTTCATGCTTTTATTACCTTTTGGTTGGATTATTGTAATGCCTTATTGTCTGGTTGTTCAACTAGGTGCATAAACAAGCTTCAGCCACTCCTGAATGCAGCAGCGAGAGTCCTCACTAGAACCAGAAGATACGAGCACATCACCCCTATCTTATCTTCACTTCGTTGGCTCCCTCTGAAATTTCGCATTGATTTTAAAATACTACTCTTGACATATAAAGCATTCAATAGTCTCACGCCGCAGCATCTGAGCGAACTGCTAGTGTCTTACGATCCGCCACGCCTACTTCGATCAAAGGATGCAGACTGCTTGTCAGTACCGCGTATTATGAAAACTTCAGCTCGGGGCAGAGCTTTTTCTTACAAAGCCCCAAAGTTATGGAATAGTCTTCCAAATAGTGTTCGGGACTCAGACACAGTCTCAGTGTTTAAGTCCAGGCTAAAAACCTATTTATTTTATCAAGCATTTTTATAAATAGATTTGCCTTAGGTAAAGGGGCAGATCTGGGGGACTCATGGACTTAGAGTATTATGGTGAACTGGTATGTTTAGATGCTGTCCTCGCAACTCTCATTGATCACTCAGGTTTGTTGACGGTGAGGTGATTGTTGATTGTTTGCTTTACATCTCAAGGAGCCCTCATGTCTGTGTTTCCTTCTGGCTCTCCCTCTTAGTTATGCTGTCATAGTTAGTCCTGCCGGAGTCTCTGCTTGCACTCTACAGTAAATATACATTGACATTATACATTCTATGACTGTGACCAGACCTAACTGTTCTCTCCTCTTTTGCTCTCTCTCCCGCTCTTTCTCTTCCCTCTCTCCCCCTCTCTCTGTTGAGCTACACATGTCATTCCTGAGCTGCCAGTGATCCAGACTCCCTCTGACCTCCGGACCTGTCTGACCCATCCTGGTGCCCCGCTTCTGGTTGGAGATCTCGTCACATGGATGCCCCGTGTCTCTCTTTAGGATGCTCGTATCTGGGGATGGTTTTCTCTACCTAGAAGACGGTTCTGGCCTCGACTGGTGTTGGCTAACTAACTAACACACTGTATAAATGCAGATCAATTCCAGCTGTCTGTTTCACCCAAATGAGGATGGGTTCCCTGTTAAGTCCGGTTCCTCTCAAGGTTTCTTCCTATTACCATCTCAGGAAGTTTTTCCTTGCCACCGCCGCCCTCGGCTTGCTCACCAGGAGCTATCTGACCATTTTGATTCATACACACATCAAATTCCATACAAACTTAAATAATTCTTTTGATTGTGTAAAGCTGCTTTGGGACAATGCCAATTGTTAAAAGCGCTATACAAATAACATTAAATTGAATTGAATAAAAAACACCCAACCCAAAAATAGAGATTAATTGAAGCCTGCTATTAAAGAAACCTGGACTTCAATAACACCTTAGCAGTGCTAAGTGATAGCTAAAAACTACATACAGTAGGTAGTCAACCAGAATGCTTATTACCACAGCGCTCACCACTGTGGCAAAAAAATAGCGGAAGAAATAAATTTGTCGCATTTCAAAGTAATTTGTAAAATAACCACCAGGTGGCGCAAAGGGACTTTTTGCGAAACGGCCGCAATTGCAATTGTTTTTAATTGTAAGTAGAGCTTAAGCAAAAAAAATATCCTAAAATATTATAACTATACGTTGTATCAAAGAAATACTACAGTAATGGTAATTTTCACATCTGATTACTTTATACAACAAACTTGATAAATCAGAACCAGAGCTACTGACATTTACTATACAATAATGAGTTAAAGAAATAGCTAAATGTTGTTTAGACTGACAATCCAGCTCACTAGCTGACAATTTTATTTGTACAAAAAAAAAAGTTATATAGCCTATCTCTGATTGTATCTGTTTATTGTTATTATAAAAAATACATTTAAAGACATCAAACTTTAAATTAAGAAATCATTGGAAAAATAGACCTTCAGAATAGAAAATCAGAATAACTCAAAAAATAACTTGTCTTACATTTGTGTAAATGCTTTATAAGATTTTTTTTTTCAGAATTTTTGTTGTACTAAATAATATTTATGCAGCATAACGAGGGCCTCTCGATTCGCTATTAGTTCTTGTATGTTGCTTTAGTGTTATTGTGTGTGCAAATGCAAATAATTCGCCTTTCCCCACTTCCCCAGCTGTGAACACACTTATACATTCAGATTCCTCACACAAAAACATTAAGGCCAGGCAGAGAAACAAAAATGCACCCTTTCCCACTTTTAAGCTAACTCAAGTCACCTCCTGGGATAAGGATTACTTTCAACTGTGGTTTTTTCGTCTGTGGTCTGAGGCCTTTCTGAAGACCTGCAGTGCGCTTTAGGCCTTTTTGGCCTCTAAATTTGTGTAAATTTCAAATATTCTAGATTCTAAAATTTACATTGTTACCTTTTTTTAATCTTTGGAATGGAAAATATAGAGATTTTCCTTATCATAACATATTCATAGAATATTAAAATTTTATATTTTATAAAATTGGACCTCGTCAGACTCAGTCCCAAGACATCAATACTACCACTACTACTACTACTAATAATAATAATAATAAAAATAATATTAATGCTAGATAATTAGCATTTAATGTACTTGATACACGGTTTTCACGGGTGTGGGGCTAAGAAAACGCATCTCGGTTTATTAATCCGCACTCTCAGGTTAATTAATCCACGCATCTTGGTTTATTAATCCACATGCACGGTTTTATTAATCAAAGATTAATTTTAACTAGTTTTATTAGTCAACTTATAACTGTTTAGGAATTAGCAAAACAACAAAATCAGAATAGTCAGAAACACCTTTTATTGGGGGTAAAGTGACTGATGTGCCTAACTTTTTTCAGCAGATCCTCTCACTAAATAATCCATGACTTTTCATGAACATGTGAGACCTATTGACATCTGGCTCAGGTGACATCACACACACTTAACACACTTAGATCACAAAGAGTGGCAACTCCCGGCAAAAGTTTCTCATCAGCACGTCCCTCCCCCCAAACAGTGCAGCAATTAGCATTTACCTACACCTGAACAAAGTCGTTTACATAAATCAATGATCAATAGCTATGATACATACATTTAAAAAAATTATTCATACAGATGTACCTGTTTTACATGGAAAAAAACAGGATTGCCACGAAATTATTTACCCTGACAAAGAGCCATATAAGAAAAGTGCCAGCTGGCACACATAAAAATAAATGCAGAATTAGTTTTTAATTTCATACGTTAATCAGCTAATTAGCATGCAGAAAATTTTCCAGAGTGACCTGCAGAAATAGACTAATGATTATAAATGCGTCTGGGAAAAACAGCAAGAAAACTGACTGACCATTTTAATAATTCATTGATAAATTAGTGATTTCTTTGTATTCAGCTCTAGTGATGAAGGTAATCATGCCATCTCGTCATCTCTGCAGCAGTGGGTGCACCTATATTTACGTTTTGTATGAATTACATAATTAATCCATTAAATTTTTCACTTGAATTTATCTATCCATACGAGAGAAGAAGGCGTTGCAGTTATTTTCTATGATAATTTGACTATCGTACAAAAACACCAATTTAATGCATTTAAAGTTCTCAATAGTAACATAACTGTAGCTACAAATATTAAGTCTGCTTAGTCGATCCCATAAATTATCATTTACAGACCCCTCTAAATTTCTTTGTGAATTTGCATATTTCCTCTTAAACCTAGTCATTTCTGTAGACAAAGCGTTAATTGCTGGAGATTTTAATATTTATTTTAAGAATTCAGAAGACCTCCTGAGAACAGCATTAATGTCCATACTGGTCCAGCTAGGAGTAAATCAGAGTGTAGTAGGAACCACTCATAAAGCAGGTCACACTTTAATGATATTTTTCAGATTAAGTATAACCTTGTTGGGAATCAAACCCCAACCATGGAGGTGCAAGGCGACAACCACTAAGTCACAGTGCCACAGTCATGATTATTCAAATTAAAACATAAGGATTGAAATATATCATTTCATGTTTAATAAATCTAGGATACATTAGAGTTTTTGAATAAAAAACATATTCTTTTATTTTGAGAATGTATGATAATGGCATATATTATCAGGTAGTATTAGTAAAATCTGTTTTAAGATATAAAGATAGTGAAGTTTTAAGATAAGATATAAAGACATCTTAATACTTTTACACCTTGAAAAACTGTCAGTAAAATCAATCATGTTTTTCTGTTTCTTTGTTTGTTATTAACTCAGTGTACATTAAAGAGCAGTGTCAGTTCCACCCATGTACTATTTACTTTAAACTATTCCACTCCAAGCTACAAGACAAGTACACTTTCTTTTCTTTATTTTTTTAAATTAATTTTTTTGTCCCTATTGAATTTGCTTCATAAGATCTGTCACTGGATTTGACACTGGATGCCCTTCCTGTCACAACTCTCTAATTTTTGTAACCAGGCTTGGGACTGCCACTGCATACAGTGGCTGAGCTACATGGGGCATATAGGTAAGGAATTTTAACTTTATGTACAATGCAAGAACATTTTTATATATACTTATCTTGAGTAATTGGCAAGTATAATTATAACTTCCTGTATACAGTACATATCAGTTTAAGACAAGTATACTTAAGTATTTTTCATTAAGTATATCTCTAAAAGTACATAAATTGAAAGCATCCTTTATTTGTAGTTTTAAAATACGTTTAGTATTAGTACTCTTTAATAGACATGTTTTGGTAAGACAAAAGAAATGCACTTTGTACTTGGAAGGTGGGCTGGTCTGTCTGGGCATTGCTTTAAACCATGAAGAAATGCCTCAGGACGTGAAAAAAATTAAGTTTAACTGGCATGAATTTTGCAGAGAAATTAAAGCAGGCTTAATTTGTCTTTTATAGTATAATCTTCTTAAAACTCTGCAGCACAATGGCAAACATTTTTAAAGTATTCAGTTCCACTGTGTGGCGTGCTTGGTGTTCATGATCACTTGGGTGCAGTGTAGATCTTTTTCTGCTTTATTTTTATCATGCCATTTTTCTTTCATCTCATGTTTTGCAGAGCTCATTGTGATATAAACAGGTAGTAAAAATATTTCAGGTCAAATCAATTTACTTCTGACTGGTGTACCATACCATAACATTATAACCACCTGTCTAATATTGAGCATATCCCCCCCCCCTTTGCCACCAAAACAGTGAAGACCATGTGTTCTGACACCTTTTTATGAAAATCAGCATTAATCTTTTCCTCAATTTAAGCTATAGTAGCTTTTCTATTGGATCAGACTACATGGGTCAGCCTTCACTCCCCATGTGCATCAGTAAGCTATGGACACCTATGACCTGGGTGGAAGTGGGTGGGAAATATTAGGCAGCATTTGAACTTTTTTTTCCTAAAGCTGATGGGTTGGAAGCAGAAAAAATAGTCAAGTGTAGGGATTTAACTGACTTTCACAGGGGCCAAATTTTGGTCATGGGATGGTTCTGGTCTGCAGTTAACACAACCTACCAAACATAATAATATTTTTTTTAGTGCATACATGCAATGGCCTAAAATTTTATTGACCTGTAGCATCCAAAAAAACTAAAAGTTTTGCCTTGTATAAAAAGATGGTGGCCCTCGCATGATGTGCTTGATGTCCGTGATCACCTACATACAGTACATTTAGGCATTTGGCAGACGGCCTTATCCAGAGCGACTTACATTTTTATCTTATTATACATCTGCACAGTTGAGGGTTAAGGGCCTTGCTTAAGGGGCCCAACAGGGACAACTAGGTGGTCATGGGATTTGAATCTGGAACGTTCTGAACTGTGGTCCAATGCCTTAACCACTAAACTACCCCGACCCCCAGTAGCAGTACCCCACAGTAGATATTTTTTTCTCCATTTTCATGGGAAAAATCACTAAATTAACTTCTTAAAATTTTCTGTAAATTGCCTCAGAAGTTTGTATTTTTCGAATAATTGGTATGCAGTTTATATATATATATATATATATATATATATATATATATATATATATATATATAAAACTGCCAAAGATTTTAGTAAAAACAACTTTCACTTGATTTTTAAAGTATAATTTCAGGCATGATTGTGACTTACATCAATGATGCAGTTAGATAGGTGTTGATCTAAATCAGAGTTCCTGCATTGTTGTTCCACATGTGAGCTCACACACGCAGTACAGTGTGGTTGCTACACAGTTATAAGTATTGTATATAATGAAAAAATATTCAGTAGTAGTTACTAGGAACTAGGGGTATTCACTATTATTTATAGTTTTTGGTAAACATGACACCTGCTGTTTGACCAATTTGCCCTTAAGTGTAAAAACACAGGGATTTAAAGATGTACAGGATGTATCTTTCTAAAGCATACATGAGCTTCTATTAGTTGACTAATTCACTGCAGTGCCTGTGTAAATGCATGTTTGTAAAGGTGTTGATGAAAAACTTCTGCTGAGTGTCAGATTGTTTAGAATTTTTTTTATCGTTACCTTTTATCGTTTATCGATTGACTTTAAAGAAACTTTACATAAAAATGCATAATAACTGATAGCCCTTCAGAAATTACATTTGTTACAATTGAGTTTATAAATGATCAACCAGCACAATGAGCACTTTCCCTTTCGGAGTATTATATAACGCAACAAAAAGGGAAAAAAAAACAAAAAAAAGGTCTCACTCATACATGCAAACATGGAGAGTTAATTAAGGTACAAGCGTGGGGGAGTTAGGCCGAAAGGTTGCAGGACTGCAAGAAATCATTAAATTCAAGGAGTCCTGTCTTTATCTATGAGTAGGGGAGATGCAAGTCAATCACTAAAAAAGATCTACTATTAATGACTCAACCACCCTACACTCGCTTAATAATGCAGTGTTTCTAATAACACACACACACACACACATGAATGAAAGCTACGAGATAAAAACTTATAATATACTTATAACAATTAGGCCTATCTAAAATGCACATGAGGCACACTTATGAAAAGTGACTTGATTGTTTTTGATAGAGTATTTAGAAATCTGTCGTTAGTTAAAATATGCACAATTAAAATTCTCTTAAGACTATCCTTTTGTTCTTCAGTATTATGTTTAGTGGTTAAATGAGCAATGGTTTCATTATCATGCCACACAGTTACATTATAATAGTAGTTTAAGGAATAAAGGACACCATTGTTGTATCTCTGCCTCATAAGAGAGGTCTGAATAATTTTGATGCTTCCTTGCAAAGAAATTCTCCGTTTAATTTGGTTGCCATGGCAGCCAGGCACACTTGGCTTCAACATTTATGCTAAATAAAACACCCTTTTAAGAATAGACACAAATAGGCGGACTCTCATGGCAATGGCTTTGTGTGCTTGCATGTGCGTGCGTGTGCGTACATGCGTGTGTGTGTGTGTGTGTGTGTGTGTGTGTGTGCGGGGGCTTGCACGCATGTGTGTTTCCCTGCGTGGGTGCCCTCCAGTTTGGACATAATTCTGTATGTTTTCTGCACTATGAATGTGTATATCATTTTATGTAAGTAAATAACAATTGCACAGCACTGACAAATCAGTGTAAGGATCTTTTAATGCCTAATACTATGTCTGGTTATATACTAGTATTGTTTCTTGGTAACACTCTCCCTCTCACTCAAAATTAAGTTTCACACGCTCTCTCTCTTTCTCTCTCTCTCACACATACACACACACGCACACACATACACACACACACACACACACACACTTCTTTGTTTCCATATTCCCCCAACAGGGGTTTGTTTTGTTATGCAGGAGGCCAGAGTTTTTTTGGCTACACTAAGCATGCCTGCATGATCACTTGGGCAGTTTTATCATTTCCACTGGCACAAAGCATACAATGATAGGTGAGAGAAGGTATCTGTATGTGTGCTTTTCTAGTGTCCACATGAGGGGGAGGGAAGGTCTTACTTGCACACAAACTTTGAAAGGGTAAGAAGTCATTTCCAGTGAAGGAGGGAGTGAAACTGAAAAAGCTCAGGAATTCAAAGGCAATTTAAAAGCAGTGTGGGAGGGAGAAATAAAAAAAAAACACAGAGTGAAGTGAGAGGAGGGAGGATTGAAAGTAAAAAAGAAATTGTTATTTCTCTCTCTCTCTCTCTCTCTCCCTCTCTATCTCTGAGTTGGGTCACAGCCTCTATGGAGAGAGATAGGCATAAGGAAGAAATAAAAAAATCTAAACAAATCGCTGAATGCTAGGAATGGAAAAAAGAAGAGAGAAGAAGTCAAGAAAGAGAGGTGCAGTGTATAGCAGACGTATAGCAGTACCTGGGGGAGGGGGATTCATGTTGGAGTAGGAATAGGCTGAGAAGAGCAGAGCTCAAGATAATCTGGGCTGTTAATGCATTGTAGCATAGCAAGCCTGTAACAGTACTAAAGCACACGAGAGAGACTTTTGAATATGACAGGGAGAATAAAGAAGATGAAGTGAGGATGGGTAGGGGTATGACGGTATGATGAGTTCAGGGGGTGTGGCTTCTTCCAAAACAAGTCAACAGGCCAGAAAATAAGGCCTGCAAAGCTTGTGTAAAGACATAATAAAAATCCTTATAGTGGCTCTCTGTATTAGGCAAATACAACCTCAAATGAACAACGTAAAACTTTTTTTACCATGCCATTTTACAAACATGAAGCCGAAAAAGCATGAGAGTAATACTAAGGCCATGTCCACACGTAGCCGAGTATTTTTAAAAAAAAAGAGATTTATCATCTTCGTTTTATAATAATAATTCTGTCCACCTGACCTGTGTTTTAAAAATATCTTTGTCCACATGAAAACGTCAAACACCCTGTTAAGTGCTGTTAGGAGCCCTCTAATCAACAGGGAGCCAATCAGAAGCCTAGACAAAACGTCATTACCTGTTGCGCTTTGTAGAAGTCCGACGGGTCTCGTCCGAAACAGCCGTCACTGTCTGCGGGGTCTGTGTCGTCAGAGTTTTGTACAGTATGTACAGTAGTAGCAGTGAGCATAGTAGTACATTTAGGCACCTCTGCGCATGTATGTACATTAAGTCCAGTAAGCAACATTAACACAGTCACTAGTTTACTTTACGTACATTCACCATTGCACAAAATATCCTTATAGACAAAATCTCTGTTTCCCCTGTCCACACACCTGAAAAGGAGTTTTGGAAAATCTTCACTTTGTACGGAGCTTTCCAAAAGGTCTGTTATTAACGACCAAAACGGCATTTACGTGTGGACGTGTGAAAAAATACCCAGCTCTACGTGTGGACATGGCCTAAGTATCCTCTAACAGCTCCCACAGGATTTAAGAGGGTAAGTTGCAGTCAGGTGCTGCTAATCATAAGCTCTTGATTACTTAATCATCATCAAGTGTGCCGACTTCTATAAAAGCTGAAGGTTTAATCATTTCCTAGTCTGAAGCATTTAGGTATATGTTAACACAGTGCTAAGAGGGAAAGACAAAAGTATTCTCAGAGTAGCAATTGTTGCTGCACAATCTGAAAAGGGGTTTTAAAAACATTTCCAAACAAGTTGCAGTTCTACAGTGAAAAAGATTATTTACAAGTGGAAAGCATTTAGGACAGTTGCCAATCTTGCCAGGCGTGGATGTCCCAGAACATTTACTCCAAGGTCAGACTTTGCAATGCTCAGAGAAATAGAAAAAAAAGAGTTTCATCATCTACATCTAGCAAGAGTTTCATCAACATCTAAGACCCTACAGGCCTCACTAAGCATGGTAAATGTTAAAGTCCATGACAGCACAATTAGGTGAAGACTGAAAAAAGATAGGGTTTGTTTTCAAGGGTTGCCAGGAGAAAGCCTGTTTGGTCTAAAAAGAACACAGAAGCATGACTAAGGTTCACAAAGCTGACCAAACCGCAAGACTCCTTGAATGATGTCCTATGGACAAATGAGACAAAGGTGGCGTTGTTTGGCCTTAATGCCCAGGGCAATGTTTGGCAAAAAGCAAACAGCTTTTCAGGAAAAACATACCCATCAGGATTTTTTGGCTTCAATAATGGCATGGTGAAAAAATGTATGTTGTTGTTCATCTGAGGTTGCATTTGCCTTATACTAAGGCCTGCTATGATAGTGTTTACAAAAAACATAGGAATAAAGGAGGAGATTTTATATATATAAAATATATAAAATTCTTAGCCACTTGTTAAATGTATACATGCTTTGGTCCATAATAATACAGTGGGTAGCATCCTTTTTTTTTGGATGGAGGTGCATCAATCTGTCAATCCATCTATTGCACCCTCACACCTGCAGAGTTCACTTCTGTATGTGAGGTATTGTTTGTTCTGAGGTTTACAGTTTATATTTTCCTTTTTTTTCTACTGTAAGGACCTGTGGTATGAATAGTGTAGAAATATGTACAAGCATAACAGGTGAAAACATAGAATCAAAATGTGTGTGTGTGATTCCTTGTGTAATCTACAGTATTCTAAATTATCTTGCAGTGCATTGCTTATATCCCTGTATCCTTGGCAACTTCTGCACTGAACAATAGAGAAAGTGGAGGCCAGGATGGAATGACAGTAGCAAGAGAGTATTGGAGGGAGAGACAAAAAGAGAATAGGAGACAGGAAAATCAGCAGTTTATTTGTTAACAGGGAGAAACTATCATTAACACTGATTTGCAATCAGGAGGAACACATGAAGAATAGCAACTTAAGAAAGTCTCATCTTTCATCTAATACACGTCTTATATGGCAATTGACATTTGTTAAATCTGTGCAGTTTTTTTCATTCAAGTTTCTTTCTAATTTAATTGTGTCCAATTCCCATCCATCATGTTAAGCATTTAAACATCAGTGACAGCCACCAACCAGGGAAGGTGTAGGCTAATATGCGCTTCCTCTGACACACATAAAGCGGCCTCACACACCGCACCGTTAGAGCACGACCAATCTGTTTTAGCTAGGATCCCAGCTAGGGATAGCTGCATATTAAAATAGAAACTCATATGAGTTGCTCTATTTTAATTTCTTTTTACGTTTTATTATATGGCATTTGTTTCACAGGTGCACTCTGTCAAGTCCTGTTTCCTAAGAAAAAAATTAACACAAGTGCACATTTTTTTCTGACATATTAATGAACTGTCACATTAATGGTGACATTATTCCTAAAAATCATGCACATACTCTACATAAGCAAATGGGCAATTAAGCACCATGGCAACTAAATCACATTGCCTTAAAACCAGGTACCATTTCTTTTTCTAAACATACTTGAAGCTGACTGCACTCACAAGAACAATGAATACTGCATGTGTGCATGTAATTGTGCAATATGCCAGACTCTTTATATAACTTTACACAAGGTTAATGTGACTGACACTAACTGATCTAGAAATAGAAAATAAGGAGTTTTTTGGGGGGCAGAGCAACAGAGTGTGCAGGAGAAAGACAGAAACAAAGAGAGAAGGCAGCTCAGAGAAGTGACTACCCAAGGAAAATGAAATGCATATAAACAAATCTGCAAAACCTTAGCAAATAATGCCAACCTTTCCTCACCTAGCACCCATCCCTATTTTAAACTGATGGACACATCAGTTTAAGAAGGAAAGACCATGAAGCAATGCACCCATCATGCACAATGCCTTTTCTTCCAGCTTTTAAAAGATGGTCAATTCTGGGCTCTGCAATGTGGCAATAAAAATAAGTCAGCTGTCTACCTGAATGTACAGTCGTGGCCAAAAGTTTTGAGAATTACATAAATATTGGAAATTGGAAAAGTTGCTGCTTAAGTTTTTATAATAGCAATTTGCATATACTCCAGAATGTTATGAAGAGTGATCAGATGAATTGCATAGTCCTTCTTTGCCATGAAAATTAACTTAATTCCAAAAAAACCTTTTCACTGCATTTCTTTGCTGTCATTCAAGGACCTGCTGAGATCATTTCAGTAATTTTCTTGTTAACTTCGGTGAGAATGTTGACGAGCACAAGGCTGGAGATCATTATGTCAGGCCGATTGGGTTAGAATGGCAGACTTGACTTGTTAAAAGGAGGTTGATGCTTGAAATCATTGTTAACCATAGTGACCTGCAAAGAAATGCGTGCAGCCATCATTGCGTTGCATAAAAATGGCTTCACAGGCAAGGATATTGTGGCTACTAAGATTGCACCTAAATCAATAATTTATAGGATCATCAAGAACTTAAAGGAAAGAGGTTCAATTCTTGTTAAGAAGGCTTCAGGGCATCCAAGAAAGTCCAGCAAGCACCAGGATCCTAAAGAGGTCTCCTAAAGAGGATTCAGCTGCGGGATCAGAGTGCCATCAGTGCAGAGCTTGCTCAGGAATGGCAGCAGTCAGGTGTGAGCGCATCTGCACGCACAGTGAGGCGAAGACTTTTGGAAGATGGCCTGGTGTTAAGAAGGGCAGCAAAGAAGCCACTTCTCTCTACAAAAAAAACATCAGGGACAGATTGATCTTCTGCAGAAAGTATGGTAAATGGACTGCTGAGGACTGGGGCAAAGTCATATTCTCCGATGAAGCCTCCTTCTGATTGTTTGGGGCATCTGGCTTGTCTGGAGAAGAAAAGGTGAGCGCTACCATCAGTCCTGTGTCATGCCAACAGTAAAGCATCCTGAGACCATTCATGTGTGGAGTTGCTTCTCATCCAAGGGAATGGGCTCACTTACAATTTTGCCCAAAAACACAGCCATGAATAAAGAATGGTACCAAAACACCCTCCAACAGCAACTTCTTCCAACAATCCAACAACAGTTTGGTGAAGAACAATGCATTTTCCAGCACGATGGAGCACTGTGCCATAAGGCAAAAGTGGTAACTAAGTGGCTCGGGGACTAAAATGTTAAAATTTAGGGTCCATGGCCTGGAAACTCCCCAGATCTTAATCCCATTGAAAGCTTGTGGTCAATCCTCAAGAGGCGGGTGGACAAATAAAAACCCACTAAATCTGACAAACTCCAAGAAGTGATTATAAAAGAATGGGTTGCTATCAGTCAGGATTTGGCCCAGAAGTTGATTGAGAGCATGCCCAGTCGAATTGCAAAGGTCCTGAAAAAGAAGGGCCAACACTGCAAATACTGACTCTTGTCGATAAAAGCCTTTGAAACGTATGAAGTGCTTGTAATTATATTTTAGTACATCACAGAAACAACTGAAACAAGGATCTAAAAGCAGTTTAGCAGCAAACTTTGTGAAAACTAATATTTGTGTCATTCTCAAAACTTTTGGCCACAACTGTACTATATGACCAGTTTATATCATCAATAGAATTATTTTTTTGACTAATGGTATGGGCATATTTCAGAACTTTTTTTTGTGTGTGTAAAAAAGTGGTTTTGGTAACAGTAACTATTCATTTACACATTGGCCACTTTACTGCATTATGCCATAATCAAAGCCAACTGTGGTCAAATTAAACATTAGATTATACAACTTTCAATTATTATTATAATTATTATTTATATATATTTTTTAGTATTTTAGTGTTAGTTACAGGAGACTGAAATGGCTGCAAATGCAGTTTAGCATTTTATTCCTTTACACAGAGGAAGACAGAAGGCAAAAAAAACATAAAGGACTATAGAGAAAAACAACACCAGAACAGTGATACACAATAAAAAGGCTTAATGAAGACAGCTATAAGACACCGTGCAGGTAATATGCAAGCACACACCACACACACACACACACACACACACACACACACACACACACACTAACCCAGTCACTACCTGGAGTTAGCAATGCAAATAGTTAAGATCCTTCCAATGGATAATAACTACAGTGATGGGTTAGTTTGCAAAAGGTTATTTAACCCCTCATTGAAGCAGTAAGCAGCTTCACGTTTCTTTAACAACCATGTTAAAAGACACATCCTGTGGTTGTGGCAGGAATGTTACTCTGTTTCAGGAGGGGCAAATCATTGGCCTCCTTCAAGAAAGTACTAAAATTGGGCAAAGAACTAAAAAACGCATTAAAATCTGGCAGCATCAAATGGTGAATTATTATCTTCAAGGAAAAAATGTGGTCAGTTAAACATCCTGAATAAGTGTGATGGGGAAATTAAAAAAAATCTCACAGCTACAGTATGTTTAATAGTAAAAGTAAGAGCATTTCTACAGGCCCAGTGCAAAGAGAACTCAAGGGATTACCATAACCAGCTATGCAGCCTTAAGAAAAAAACATTTTCCTGAGAATAATTAAAAAGAAGAACCAAGATTCAACAGGGAAGCAGGGAACCCATCCTCATTTCGGTGATAATGGGTAACAGGGATTGATTTAAAATTAGACTTTAAGCTATTTAGAATATTTGCGATGTACTGTAAAAGGTTTTATGCACCCATCTGACTATCCTGTCATCAATACAAGATCTTGGAGATAAATTATTGCAACTCTGTACGGCAATAGATGTTGACATTGCATAAGCTTATCACAATGACACCATAACCATAATCAATGCAAAAGTCCAAAAGTTTATTACATTTAAAATATGCATATATATACATTTTTTGTTTGAATTTTGATGATTACAGCAATGTGTTATGGCATGAGGTGATCAGTTTGTGGTAATGCTTAAGTTAACATTTTTAACTATTTGTTAACATGAATTTAAAAACTTTTACTTACAATTTAACACCATTTTTTAAACATAATTTTCAAAATAAGTCCTAAAAATCTAATTTCTGCAACAGTGTGAAAACATCAACATTTTAAAATAAATTTAACTTGATGTATGAGCAAGGTCTTGACTTATGAGTAGTACACACGTTTTTTTTTTCTCCCGAGCATCACATGATCACAACTGAGCTAGTGGTTTTTCTCTTGCTCGTGTGGGATTGTGGGTAATTGTCTTTCATGCTCAGGCTTAGTGTGCGTGTGTCACCTGTATTGTCAACATTCGTGCACGTGTGTACTGTTTACTGTAACATTGTGACCAAGTGTGCGCGTGTGCATAAAATTTTTTTTGGGGTTTGTGTCTAAGTGTAGTGACTGTTCTTTATTAACTGTACTGTAACACTGGCCCCCATAAAGAAAAAGGTTAAAAAAGCTGTGGCAGTGCAGGAGATTAATCTGTTTAACGACAATGCAGCACCACATTTCCGCAAAATCCTTAAAAAGGATTCGAAAGCAAATGTCATTAGAGAGGTTCCTTGTTAAAGAAGTTCCCTGACAAAGCAGTTTTTTCCATTAGTGTGTGTGTGTGTGTGTGTGTGTGTGTGTGTGTGTGTGTGTGTGTGTGTGTGTGAAAGACACAACACAGTAGCCCCCAGTCCTGCTCCTCTCCTCTTTCATCTTACTTCAGCCACAATTCTTTTCAAAGGTGAGGTGCAGGTGAATTTGTTTTATTTTTATTTTATATTTTGTCTGAATAATTTTTATTTGAAAATTTTTGGGTTGAAATGGATCATCAGAGTTTCAATTATTTCTTATAGGGAAATTCACTTTGATATATAAGTGTTATGACATACAAGCATGTTTTTGGAACGAATTATGCTCACAGTCCTGTACTTGTGAGCACCTTTCATCTCTATCCTTAATACCTCTAACTTGCAGCACATCCTTCTAATATCGATCCCTCTGCCTAGCTAACTTGTACAAGTCCTTCTCTCCTTCTCTAGTGTCTAGCCTAGTGTACAACCCGTCATATTCCTTCTGTTTGGCCTTAGACACCTCCCTCTTCCCTCTGCGCTGTATGTGTGTGTATGAGTCTGTTTGTCTGTATACTTCCATGTATACTGTAGGGTGTTTTTTGCTAATTACACCTACTGTAACATCTCCAAACCTAAACTCTCTCTCCTTCATTCTGTACTCCTCAGGTAGTTCTGGGTTGCTGTATAATTTTTCCCTCAACTTTCTCAACCTGGCCATTGCTAAAGCTTTTTATTTTTCTTACTTGCTGACTGGCTAAAATAAAACAAATCATCAAGCAAAATATTAACAGTTATTTTTTTAACAATTTTTTTTTATTATTATTACATTTATAAGAAATATTTAAAAGTCATAAACAATATGCTTAAATTGTCATTCCCAAAACACAAGTTCTCTTTACCACAACTGGCCTTAAATGATTGGGGTATACTGTATGAGAGTATGGTGTTATGGAGGATGAGGTGCCTAAGTATGTTTTTTTTTCCCTTAGTGCATATAATAATACCATTATTATGGCATCTTGAAGTAACTGTCCTATGTGCTCAATCACCCAATCAAACTTTATTTAAGGTCTGTATGTGTGTTTAAACAGTGCTTAAAAATGTTGCGGAGGATGAGTACATCAGGCATGGACACATAATTTTTCTACTTTTTTTTCATTATTATTAATATACATAAATATTTCAGAAATTTTGTCATCTAAAATAAGCTAGTAGAACATCCATTTATTATTTTTCTACATTTTTTATATAATTTTTTAAAATTACAATACAATACACATTCAAACACAGCATTACGGTAACGTGAATTTCAGCACAAAATGCAGTAAAATAGAAAAATAATGATCTCTCATGTTGAAATTACACATTGCGCAAAGTAGAGAACAGTATTATCCTCGTTCTGATGCTTTTTTATATTACTAAATTCCACATTTTATATTTAAAATTCTTTATGCCATGGTGTTTTAAGGGTTTCTTGAGAATCACCCAGTATAGTATCAGCTGTAATGCTTTGACTTCATAAAGTACAGTGGACCGGCTTCAGAAAAAAAATCATAATCAGCTGTTTAAAATTCAGACTGGACTTCAAGCAACTCCAATCTTTCTCCAGACTTCAGGACCTTGGCAAAAAAATAAAAAAAATGGTCCCATTCTTTTTTTTCTTTAACCCAAGTAAAATGCATGTGACAAGTCTTCTATCATCCCTGGTGCTTGTGCACATTTTTCTACCACACTTTTCCCTTCAAGTTAACTTTTCATGAAAACGCTTCAATACAACATCCTCCGTGGCTCCTTATTGAGGGTGTTGGTTGCAGCAATCTTTCCCTTGCATGTGCCAAACTAGACCTAGAGATACACAATATTTATACTGTATGAATAATAATAATAATAATAATAATAATAATAATTATTATTATTATTATTATTATTATTTAATTTTATTATTTTTATTATTATAATTACATATTCTTTTTCTTTTCTTTCATTCATTTTCTTTTCTTTTTTTTATTTACTTTTCTTTTCAGGGAACAACCCAAATGTTCCCGTAAGACCAACACTATCAGGCATTAATGATGTGAGCCACAGCCAACATGGAAAACAAGTTAGTGAGAGAGATTTAGGTTAAAAATGAAAGGAATAAAACTTTTACTGGGATAGAAAGATTGCATTTAAAAAAGTAGAAAAAAAAATCTTGAGCTGAGGATGGAAAGAAATTTTTACAAGTGAGAGATAAGGAGTAACCAGGGATGGGCAGATGCCTAAAAGTAGAGGGAGTGAAATAATAAAGTAAATGGGATCATTTGGGAGTAGAGGTTCTGCTGCTTCTTTAGACCAGTCAAAAATGTGAGAAGGGCAGATTTAAACATTTCTGGAGGTAGTTTGTCTATATGAGCATGTCTCTCTCTTCCCCTGGTTTATCCTTCATACTGATTCCATTGTCCATTCTTCTTTCTTAATGATGATGGCTGGATTTTTATTACAAGGGCACAGACAGCAAGAGAGTGACGAGTGAAACAAACAAGGATTGACACAGTTCAAAATTGACACAGGACACAGGTTATAGGATCAATCCCTCCCCAAACCCCATGCCAATATAAATCATGAACCTTGTGAACAGCCTGGAAACACGATTTCTCTTTAATATGAGAACACAAGAACACCACTTGTTCAACATGGGAACACTATTCATCTTCTTTTACTGGTTCTCATGTGTAATCAATTTATTTCTCACTTCTCCACTTTCTATTTGTAATTGAATGTGTTAGGTGAGAGCAGAGTCCTCTCCTATTGGCTTTTCTTATTGCAATGAGGTGTGTTCCCATCATTGACCTCATAATATCGCTAAAAGACAGAATCTCATCACCCCATCCTAGATGAAAACAAAGTGTGTAGGCCATTTTTGTATACAAAAAATTATTTACTAATTTTAAAAAAGTAGAAATGACTATGTGAATTGGTGGGACAGATAAATGCATGAGTGCAAAGAAACAACCCCTTTTTCCACAGTGATGCTCCTTCTCCAGAACTTTATGAATAAATCAACATAATCAGATATATTTGGTGTGAACTGTATGGAAGCCTGCTTTATACAAATATACAGCAAGACATTTACCACTAGCACTGACTCAATCAGTAATGAAATAGCTCAGTCTTTTCCTACAGTTTCTTCCCACTCACTCCCACAAAGATTACATGAGAGAGAGTGTGTGTGTGTGTGTGTGTGAGAGAGAGAGAAAGAGAGAGAGAGAGAGAGTGAGTGTATTTGTGCATGAGAGAGGGCAAAGCAGCCACACCCAGAGGGCAGGAGACCTTTACATCCTGCCTGAGCAGTCTGATTGTCCTAGCACTCTCTCTCTTCCTATCCCTATCCTCCTTTCCATTCCTCTTCTCCACCCTGGGAGAGGAGCGACAACTGTCAAATGAAGGGTGCGGTAGGTTAGGTCTAATAAACAAAAACCTCCATTAAAGCCACAAGGGGAAGAACAATCCGCAGAGTAAAATAGACTAATGACTCTCTGGGCCAGAAAACAAACAGCAGGGTGTTATCCTGCCCATGGGGAACTATGACCTTTCACTGGTGTCCTCCCCTTCTCTCTCTCTCTCTCTCTCTCTCTCTTAAATGCATGAAAAAACAGCAGTTCATTTCACTAATGAAACAAAAACTGAATCACCTGTAAAAAAAAAAAAAAAAAGAAACATAAAGGCAAGATGCTAATCACAAATTTAAAGATAAAAGTCTTCAAAACACAAAGACACACAACGTCCAAAATGGCCTCAGTCACGGGCCACTAGGGGATGACCTTGACATAACCCCCATCCAAAATCATGGCTCCTGACATGCCTACTAGTGCACCCTTCTTGGTTAGATCCCTCAATACTAAAGCAATGGTACTGAGCATGAGGGCTGTGGAAGTACTGAGCCATTTCTTTGGCCTAATAGCATATCCTAGCACTAGCATAACACCCTCTAGGGTCAGGTGGTGGTATCACTATGATATGATCAAGTCTAGGGTGTAAAGCAATCACTCAGATAAACGTCAAACTAGTGTGTGGAACAAGTAGTATGATGCTAAAGCTATGATGTGGAGCAATGTTAACATCAGTGAAATCAGGGTCCAGAGCATGCATGGCATCAGCAATGTGGAGCCCATGTTATTATTATTATTTTTAACAGGTGCTGCAACCATGACATACTGAAAACATTTTATGAGGGTGCACATCAGGGGTGCACCAGCATGACATTCTTAAAACTGGAATATTGCAGTGACCATTTTTTTGAAGCCAGGTGGTGGAGCTAGCAGAACGTCCAAAAGCCACGTGGTGGAACAATCGCACTATTTCCAAAGCCAGGCTGAAAGAGTGTATTGGCCTGGATGAGATGTGCAGGACCAAACAGTGGTCCTAGGTGCCATTGACACAGAGAAAAGCTCAGGCAGTTCAGGGCATATCTAAGACAAAACAGGGCATACATTGGCATGATCCCACCACAGCATGGAATTAGGCGGACATTGTTTGGGAAAAGCATGGCATGATTCTAGCATGGCATGGAGCAGTGCATTATTCTGGGTTAAAATAGCATTATTCTGGGTCCTCATGGCATGACTAAGGACGACCCATACAAGGCCATGTCAAAGCAGAACAGGAAGAGAGGATTTTCAACAAGCATACCATCCATAGGTTTCAAATCTAGCATCTTACTCATTCAGAAGCTGGTCCCCCCCAAGGACAAAATAGCCAGACATCAGCAGAGATTTGTACATTGAAAAAAAAAAAATCACTCACTTCACAACAACACAAGAGAGCGAGCCCCTCCTCACAAGACTCAGCAGTCGCACACTCTGCAACAGATTTCATTGACTGCCTTTAGTTTTGATTACAGTGCACAGTGTGGTGGCAGATTAATCTGTGAATATAATGCCACATACCCTCAGTACTACACTTTCACAGTTTGAATCCTGAAATATGCTTGTTCCATCAGGGACAAAAAAAAGTCCACAGATGTAATAACTTGGTCATTCAGTACATTCAGATAGTCAGCTTACCTCGTATTATTGTCACATAATGTTGCTGTGCCTTGACCTGACCAAGCCAACGGAGATCCTAACACTGTCTCGCGAGGCTTTGTACCATGGGCACTATGCATGATGGATGCATCACTTCATACTTTTAACCAATGTGTGCTCATTACACTGGTTCTTCCTGCTTTGCCATTGCTCGAATCTTTATATATATATATATATATATATATATATATCTTTCGGCTGCTCCCACCAAGAGGTCACCACAGTGGAATATCCAGTCTGCACTACGCCAGATGCTCTTCCTGATGCAACCCTCCCATTTTATCCGGGCTTGGGACCGGCACTGCATCCAGTGGCTGGGGGGTTTGGGCACTGGCTGGGAATCAAACCCGAGCCTTCCGCATGGCAGGCGAAAAACCTACTGTACCACTGAGCCAGCTGTGCCCCCAAAAAAACTTAAATCTTTATGATCCCCTGCAATTTTTTTTTAATTCCATTTTTTTTAGTCTCACTAACAGGTGGTTTTCTTATGGCCACACAGCTGTTTAGTCCCAATCCTGAGAGTTCTCATCAGATTGTGCCTGTGGAAATGCTCTTAATTTCACTAGTAAACAGCTGTGATTTCTGCTGTCTGATTTTTTTTTTTTTTTTACCATGCATCTTTACTAGGGGTTTCAGTGATTTCAATTCATGACTTTTTTTTTTTTTCATCACATTTCTTCAAAAAGTTGAGAGTTTATCACAGTCTTTACAGATTTTTAATAATGTGTTGAACAGTTCTTAAATTATTGTTAATTGTTTTTGGTACTTAATGGAGGCCAATAATTTGACTTTGGACACTGGTGCACTCTTCGCTGCCAGTCTCCTGTTGGCATGCCATGTGGGACCTTACACTCGTATAACAGGATACAAAAACAACCTAACTATAATTTCCTTTAAAAAAAGATGTGTTGCCTACTCACTGAACATGCTACATCTAAAAATAGCTAGAGAAAGCTTTTTCTAGAAGATTAATTTACAGTCCTACAAATGGTTTAGTGTGACGCCGACAGATGATGGTCTATGGCACAAGATAACAGATAGTGAGCCCTATGTGTCACCTATGCTTTATTTGGTATTACCGTGTAATTTCGCCACATTATTAAACCGCGGACTGTTGCAGGATATTGAATATTATTTAATAAAATAAATAAATAATACATTTATAAGAATGTAAAATGACTAGAAAAACAAACATATAAAATTTGCCTATGTATTTGACAAATTACTTATTTAATTTACTTAATTTATTAATTTCCCTATTTACTGCCTAATTTAATTATTCAATATCATATTTATTTTGTTCCATATTTTTTAAATGTATTTATTTACACATTTATTAATTTCTACATTTATTGATTTCCATTTATTCCAACATTTCTTCAGCCATATGTTTATGAGGGGCATGTCTTCACTTTTCAGACATTAGCAATCAAACTTGCACCACTGCACACTCTAACCCAGTAGGTGGGAGTAATGCACCTTAATGCTGGTTGTCACCTGCTATAAAACAGGGGAAAAAAATCAAGCGTCTATTTGCCACCTGGTAAAAATAGCTGCCCGGAATCTATCGGCTACTTACACTCAAACTAGCCAGTCGAATAATACAGTATGTTGCTTACTTTACAGACATGCAAATATTTTTCTATAATGTTATTTATTAATGTTAAAGTTATATTTGAAAATTGTGAATGGTTTTGTACATAATAATGCAGACACGATAAACATATATAACAAAATTTGTACAAAAGATAATATGGTCCTTAAGACTTTTGCATAGTACTGAATATATTAAAGAACAGCGCTCAGAAGAGAAAGACACATTCACACTTTAAACAGGCTAGGTGAAAGAGGTGAGAGAGGGAGAGAGAGACGTTCTCTGAAAACATAAACATAGTGGATATTACAAGCGTGGACCAGGGCGTACTGGCGATGTTTCTCCATTAATTCGCTTAAGTGTAATTTTATGCTAATAATGTCTAAGGCGATTTTCAAAATGTATTAATTGAAGCTATACACATTCATATATTTAAATTTGCAATTTAAACATTCATAAATGCTACTAAGAAAAAACAAAGAAGAAACAGTCTTCATAATCTAATAAACACCTCCTACAGCCAGAGCTGTGTCAAAACTGCACAAGTACAAAAAAAAAAAGATGGAAAGCAGCTGATAGCAAAATGTTAAAATATCACTTAATAAATATAGAATTGGTACATTTATGATAAGATAGATAAACAAGTACATGTTAAACACAATGCTGCATTACATTTTAAGCTGCAAAGCACCAGTCAAAATGATGTGGGGAACATTGCTTTTCATCTTATTTTAGTTTGAAGCAACAAATCAAATACTTATTTAGAATTATACTACAGGCAGATGAAAGCAGTTACAATTAAAAAATGTGCTGAAGGAATATGATGCTTTTCTGTGTGTGTATGTCTGATACGTTTTGTATTCATGTTTCACTGACACATTTAGCCAAAACAGCCTAGTAATAACTAAATGACCTTTTGCACGTAATGTCTCAATGCGGTCCTGCCCATTTCAGGATTGAAAAAGGGACCTTTCTTGCTGGATACCAATGCCAAAATCCACATTTAACATGAAAACATATCAGATAGCATTTTAGACTTTGTCTTCTTAGTCTCTGAATGGCTTTTGAACTGTCCATGTTGTGTTTTAAGCTTTCGTGCTAACTAGCTTTTAACACAAATCACTAACCCCATGGACGATCATGGGCACTACTTGGTGGGTAAAACAAGGAATCCACACCATATATAGCATTGTTTGGACTTCTCAACACTAGATCCCTTGTGCCTAAAGCACTTATTGTTAATGAAATGATCTCAGATTATTGCCTTAATGCACTCTGTCTCACTGAAACCTGGCTTAAACCAAATGAATATATTAGTCTGAATGAGTCTACTCCGTCAGGATATTTCTATAAGCACGAGCCCCGTCTAACTGGTCGCGGTGGTGGTGTCGCCACTATCTACAATGATGTACTCACTGTTACTCAGAAAATAAGGCCCAGGTTTAACTTATTTGAAGTGGTTATCATTAATGTTGCACTCAATTTAATACATAATAAACCCTTGCTATATTTTACAATGGCCATATGCTATCAGACCTATTGGTTAACTCTGAAAAAGTGTAGATCGTAGGAGACTTTACCATTCATGTAGATGATGCTAATGATGCTTTGGCACTCACATTTATGGATTTACTAAATTCCTTTAGGGTTAAACAAAATATAAATGGAGCAACTCACCGCTTTAATCATAGGCTAAATTTAATTATATCCCATGGTATACTGTAGATCTCTCTAATATAGAGATTTTACCTCAAAGTGATGATATCACAGATCATCACTTCCTGATATATACTCTACCCGTAGAACAGATTAGCTGTGTCTCCGCATGTTATCGATTTGTTGGAAATATGAATCCGACTACTAAAGACAGATTCACAAGTTAAAGATTAAAGATTCACAAGTAATTTGCCGGATCTGTCCCAATTTCTTATTAGACTCCTAAATGCAGACGATCTAGATGAAGTGACTAGCAGCATAGACACTATTTTTACCAGTACATTAGACACTGTTGCTCCCATCAGATTTCAAATAGTCAAAGATAAAACACTTGCACCATGGTACAACAGTCATACTTGCGCCCTAAAGAGAGCAATCCGTAATATCGAGAGAAAATGGAAAAAAACTAAACTAGAAGTTTTTCGAATTGCTTATAAAGGCAGTATGTGCAGCTATAGACAGGCCCCAAAAACTGCTAGGACCGAGCATCTTAGCCAACTGATAGCAAGAAACCAAAACAATCCCAGGTTCTTTTTTAGTACAGTGGCTTGCCTAACAAAACCTAAGATGCCTGCAGAAAGTATCCCATCACAGTTTAGAAGTAAAGACTTTATGGACTTCTTCGATAGTATCAGGATGAAAATAACGGAGGTTCAACCTCTAATAGCATCTCATGATCCAGTTTAGCCTAAAGCTTCACATTTAGCTTTTCAGTGCTTTACAGGTATAGGACAGGAAGAGCTGTATTAACTTATCACCTCAGCTAAATCAACAATGTGCCTGTTAGACCCAATCCTAACCAGATTTTTAAAAGAAGTGATGCATACGGTTGGAGAGCCACTTCTAAACATTATTAATTCCTCATTATATCTAGGTCACGTCCCTAAACCTTTCTAGTTGGCAGTTATTAAGCCGCTTCTTGCATGAAAACAACATCCTTAAAGAATTTCAGTCAGGTTTCAGGCCCCATCATAGTACAGAAACTGCACTAGTTAAGATTGCAAATGACTTGTTTTTAGCTTCGGACCAAGGCTGCATCTCAATACTAGACTTACTTGATCTTAGTGCTGCATTCGACACCATAGATCATAATATTCTTATAGATCGCTTACAAAATCACATAGGTATTCAGGGACAGGCATCAAAATGGTTTAGATCATACCCGTCTGATTGATACCATTTTGTAGCTCTAAATGGAGAACCGTCTAGTGTAATGCCAGTGAAATATGGGGTCCCACAAGGGTCAGTTTTAGGACCTATGCTGTTCTCAATATACATGCTTCCCTTGGGTAACATCCTTGAAGGGCTAATAATTATTAAACCAACTGGCATTTCCAAATTGCCCAGTATGGGAATGAGTGTGAGTGTGCCTGCGATGGATTGGCACTTTGTCCAGGATTTACCCCACCTCGTACCCCAAGTCTCCTGGGATAGGTTCCAGGCCCCTCATGACTCTGTATACAGGATAAAGTGGTATAGACAGTGCTAGTGTGAGTTCACTTTTGAATAAGCTATGAAGTCGTACAAGCTATGAATTCGTAGCTTTTTCGTAAAAGCCCCAAAGTTATGGCCTTCCAAATAGTGTTCGGGACTCGGACACAGTCTCAGTTTTTAAGTCTAGGCTAAAAAACTATTTATTTAATCAAGCATTTTTATAAATAGATTTGCCTTAGGTAAAGGGGCAGATCTGGGGGACTCATGGATGTAGAGTATTATGGTAACTTGGTACATTTAGATGTTGTCTTCCCCACTCTCATTGATCATTCAGGTTTGTTGATGGTGAGGTGATTGGTTGCTTTACATCTCAGGGAGCCCTCATGTCTGTGTTTTCTTCTGGCTCTCCCTTTTAGTTATGCTGTTATAGTTAGTCCTGCCGGAGTCCCTGCTTGCACTCTACACTAAATATACGTACATTCACCTTATACATTATGTGACTGTGACCATACCTTACTGTTATCTCTTCTCACCTCTTCTACCCTCTCCTGTTCCCTCTCTCTGTCGAGCTACCAATGTCGTTCCTGAGCTGCCATTGATCCAAACTCTCTCTGCCCTCTGGACCTATCTGACTCATTCTGGTGCCCCACTTTTGGTTGGAAATCTCGTCACATGGATGCCCTGTGTGTCTCTGTGGGATGCGCCTGGTGTCTGGGGACGGTTTCACCCTACCATGAAGACGGTTCTGGTCTTGACTGATGTTAACAACTGTTTCTCTGAGGACTTGACTTGGCCGCAGTCGCTCGATAGTTCAAGACTGGGATTTCCTACAATTTTACCTGAGCCTCCAATAACTACCTGGACTCCATATTAATATCAATTAACATCAACTGTTATGCTGAACTGCCTGCCACCTAACACACTGTATGAATGCAGATCAATTCCTGCTCTTTGTTTCTTGAATTGAATTGAATTAAACTAATCAAACAATGCCATAAAAAGAATGGCATATTTGTTTTTTATGGCACAATCTTTTTATTTTATATAGTATTTAGTATAAGTATTATACAAAGATAACTGGAGTAAAAAAAATAAATGTTTTGATGATTTCATTTATTAAGGGAAAACGCTGTCCCAACCTATCTGACTCTATGTTAAAGTCATTACCTCCTTGTTAAATTATGAATGTATGAAAGGAGTGATTTTTGGAAAGCTGAGTTAAATTTCACTTTTGGAAAGCTATGTTAAGCTGAGTTAAATTTCACATCCAGGCCTAATTTAGAGAAAAATGAAATAAAGAAATCACAACAAAGTCAAGCATGTGAAAAGATCTCATACTGTACCATGCCGTGATCTAAAGAAATTCAAAAACAGATGAGACACATAAATTGACAGATATTAGTCTGGAAAAGGTTACAAAGCCATGGTCAACTTTCACAGGAGTGGCCAGCCTACCAAAATTACACCAAGAAAACAACGACTACTCATCCAGGAGCACATATAGGAACCCAGAACAACATCTTAAGAACTGCAGGCCTCACTTACTCCACAGCAATGTGAAAGACTCATTGCCAGTTATCGCAAGCGCTAGATTGCACTTTGTTGCCACCAAGTGTGGCACACTGTAAAAATTATTTTGGTGGGGGGTAAATACTACCCTTGCAAATAGTCTACCATTTACCTATTATTTTAGTCAACAAGTTTAATTATATAATAATGAGTAAAATTCACCCACACTACCTAATTATTTATAGTAATAACTGCAACCTAAAAAAACAATGTAATATATACCCCAAAACATTGGCTCTGTTGTAAGCATGAGCTATTTGAGGCACATGTTCATTTGTCAAGCTTCTGGGCTAAAGGTAAGATATCTTTGTAACATGCTATCTATTTATCATATCATGAAAGCAAAGGGTAACATTTATTGTTATCTCTCATAAGATTTGTGGTCATTGTTCTATGTTTTGACAAGGAGTTCACATTTGTAGCTTTCTTTAGGCAAACATATGTCATAAGCTAGCTTAGCTAATGTTAATGTACAGGAGAAAAAGTATTTTTTCCTGCATTAGTTAGGTATAAGTGGTACGGAAAAAAACACGATTTCAATCGTTTTACCGGGATTATAATATTGACTCGTATTTTATGCTTGTAAAGTAATAAAGCACAATCTGTTTTAAGTTCCTGAAACATTAGCTAGTAAGATAGCCAACTCTTATAGCTAGCTAGTGACTGCCTTAGCCAAAGTTTAGGCTAACGGATAAAGTTAAAGAAAAAGATAGAAATAACTTAAATTACAGAAAGCTAACGTTTAAATATTAAGTATTTGTGTTTTTTGCTGGTAAAACAAGTGGTTTGGAGTTAAGCTTTAGCTACAGGATTTAAAATATATACAGTACTTGCCTGATATTAAAGTTGTGTTTATGAAATGTTTGTCACTCAAACAAATGTTATTTTTGTGTTGGAAAAATGATAGACATATTAACTTAATTGTAGTTAAATTTTTACTTCAAGCGTGCATAAATTAAAAATACAATTGTCCAGCATATGATGCTAACAGTGCTGTTGTTGATATTGAGTTAAACATAGTGTTGAAATCTAGAACACTTGTTTTCTAAATTATGTCTTTAATCCATTTCTTCATTAAAAAGCAGCAATTTATATTAATACAAACTATTTAAAATTAGGACAGTCACACAACATTTTCCTTTTGTAACATGGATATAACTGACTTTAAGATGTGCTTTTATGAGCTATGATTAGGTCAATGCCATATATGTGTCAATAATAAAGAATTGCTATAATCCTATGTTAAAATGTTAAATTTGACATTTTTAACAAAATTACAATTTGAAATGTTTATTCTAGTGTGCATGTGTATGTCCGTAAGATTTGGAATTTCCTGTCTGTACGAATTGGACTCATTCATCTGCATGAGGTGAACTTGTCTGCCTTTGACTGTTTAGGTAAACTCAGCTACATTTACATTTACAGTAGGCATTTGGCAGACGCTCTTATCCAGAACAACTTATATATTTTTTAATCTCATTATACATCTGAGCAGTTGAGGGTTAAGGGCCTTGCTCGAGGGCCCAACAGTGGCAACTTGGTGGTTGGGGATTTGAACCTGGGATCGTCCGAACCGTAGTCCAATGCCTTAACCACTTAGCTAACCCAGAGCTAAAATTCAAACAGAATAGAACAATAAAGTCCTTCCTTGTTTTATGTTGAGAACAGTTACCCAAGTCTAAGTACGGTTATTTAGTGTTATTTTCTTATTCTGCTATTTTTATAAAAGATAGTTTTGTACCTCATTTCTTTGTTATTTGATTATTTAATTAAAAGATTATATATATATCTACTGTGTTGTGTTAACTTTTTAAATAAAGTTAAACTTTCCTGATTAAATTAGGGTAGATTCAATAGGTAGTTTTTTACAGTGCACAACCAGGTATTAGGTTTAAATGGCAGTTACTTTTTCATATACTGTAGGGCCAGGCAGGTTTTAACAGCCTTTTTCCCTTTTAAATGAAATCATCATTTAAAAACTGCATTTTCTATTTACTCTGGTTATTTTTGTGTAATTTGGTATCTCAATCATTTAAGTTTAACAAATATGCAAGGAATTTTTTTTTACATGGCACTGCATAATAATTTAATGTAATTAATTATTTATTTATAAGTCAACTGAAATCCAATTAAAGATGACTTTTTATAGTCAATTAAGATCATTTCTGAAAGGACGTCCAGTCACGCAAGCAGTGCGGCTAGGTCTGCGAGGCTGACTCGTGGACCCGTGAGCCCGGAGTAGCATGAACATCCAAACTATAGAATCTGACAAATGTGTGTGGAGAGGACCAACCTGCCGCATACACACTTGCTGCAGGGGAATACCTCTTGCCAGCGCAATAGATGAGGCAATCCCCCTGGATGAATGAGCCCTGTATCCTAGAGGTCTAGAGGTATCCTGTGACCACGTGCCTCGTAGGCTAGAATAATAGCATCTCCCACCCGATTTGGCAGCGTTTGGCATAAAAAAGGCTGCTCTGACTTACGCCACTGGCCAGTGCGGTGAACGTAAATCTGAAGAGTGCGTACATCAGACAGTAAGTAAAACCGTTTCTGCTCCGGAGCTGTAAAGGCTTCGAGGAAGACTGGGTGCATGGTCAGGAATGAAAATAGTTGGGGTGAGAATGCAGAATAGCACTCACTAGCCCAGGGGGAAAGTCTAGACAGGACGGGAGGCCTGCAGATCTCCAGTTCTTTTGAAAGAAGTAACTATACGAAAAACCATCTTAAGAGTCAGAACCGAAACAGGCGCTGACTCTAGTGGTTTGGAAGGGGTATCTACCAGACCCCATCAGTCAGAACATGACGAGCCAAAATTGCGGCTACGTACATTCCAGGTTACTAGGGCATAAGCCCGAGGACAACTCTTCTGGCAGAACTCCAGAACTAAAACAATTCGGCAGTGGACTGGGTCTACATGTTTTGCCATGCATCACTTTCAAATACCCTCACCTTGAGGGCATTTGTTCCTTTAGTGCCTGAAGGTTCCAGGGCTCCCATCTTCATATGCCCTGGAATGTAAATCGCCTTGAGAGACAGAAACTCTTCCTGTGCCCAAAGCAGAATCTGGTGCGCTAGCTTATTCAAGCGGCCCGAGCACAGTCCACTCCGGCAACTATGTACGAGACTACCGTAGTGTTGTCCACCCGCACTAGGAAGTGGTAACCTCAAATGCTGGAGGAGGTGTTTCAGGGCCAAAATAAAGCCATCAGTTTGGGGCAATTGATGTGTCACGCGAGAAGATGGCCTCTCTAGCTCCATTGGGCTGGGCGGCCATCTAAGACCGCACCCCAGCCCGTGAGGAAAGCGTCTGTCGTTAGCGTCTCACGACGACAAAAACGCACATAGAGTGGGACCCAAAGTCAAAAACCGGGGTCTAAACCACATAGAAAGGGTACAAAGCCACCTGGCGCGTAACCCGTATTTGCCTCCAGGGACTGGCCCTTGAGTAAGTCCCCTGGCTTTTAGCTAGAATGTACATCGCCCTGTGGGACAGGAACTCGTCCTGTGCCCCAAGCAGAAGCTGGTGCGCTAGCTTATTTAAGCGGCGCGAGCACAGTTTGCCCCGGCGAATTATGTACGAGACTACCGTAGTGTTGTCCACCTGCACTAGGACATGATAGCTTCACTTGCTGGAGGAGGTTTACAGGGCCAAAATAAAGCCATCAGTTCGGGGCAATTGATGTGCCACGCAAGAAGATGGCCTCTCATTCCCTTGGGCTGGCCACCTAAGACCGCACCCCGGCCCATGAGGGAAGCGTCTGTCGTTAGCGTCTCGTGATGACAAAGACACACATAGAGTGGGGCCCAAAGTTAGAAACCGGGGACTAAACCACATAGAAAGGGTACGAAGCCCCTGGCTTAACCCCTTATTTGCCTCCGGGGATTGGCACTGAGTAAAATCCCCTTGCTTTTAGCCACAACTGAAACAATCTCATGTGCAGAAGGCCCAAAGGTATTACCATCGATGCAGCTGCCATGAGACCCAAAAATCTCTGAAAGTGATGAACAGTCACTTTCCGGCCTAGCTTGGTTTTCTTCAGGGTGTTGAAAATGTCCTACCTGACACCCAAATATGTTGTGTTCTGAGCAGGAAAGAGAACGCTTTTATGGCGTTGAGTCTCAATCCCAAAGAGTCAAGATGAGCTAGGATGACATGCCTATGTCAGAGCGCTAGCTTCTGCGACTGAGCCAGGCCAGTTGCCTATGTCGTACAAAATACGGATGCATTTTGTATATGTACGTATGACAGAGCTAGGCCAAATGGAAGGACCCGATAATGGTAAGCTTCATGAAATGGGTACTGTAACCCTTCTCTACAGTCCTTAATACCCAAGGAGATACACCTAGCAGTAGATTTCACGCTGTCAGTTTCTCCAAAAGTGGCACAAGTTCTAGCCATTTGGTTAGACGGGGGGAGGGGTTAGAAGTTCGGCATCCTGGACTACAGCAGGAGATGACCGAAAAGCTAACCTCATGTTGGAGACTGGTGTTGCCCGAAACACCAGTGGTGGCGGAGCATGAACACCGACCTCCTGAGGGTGCCAGGGAGGGCACTTTGTTCTTAAAAGCAAATTGTTTAAGCCGGTTCGTATAATTTCGCCTCCCTAAACCTGGTGGCGACGGAATTAATGGCGTCGCCAAACAGGCCAGTGCATCTTCATCAGATGACGTTACCTGACCGAGGTTATATATGTCAAAATTTGGCGTGTTTGATACACACATGCTTCACAACCGGCAACACAAAAAGATGTTCCCATAGCGTTTTCACGCAGCATCGAGTGTAGCTTTTGAAAGGGAACTTCCACTCAGGAAGATGGGTTGTGCTGGTCTTAATTTTAATGCATACTGGGGTACCAGCCACTTCTGATTCCATGGAACACAAATGTCACAGATTCCTTAGCAGTAAATGAGTGGTTCTGGAAAAGTAAATATATGGAGGAACAAACCAACCAATAATATATATTTATATAAAAAAAGAAATGTCTGCAGACTATCCCTGTGGAGAGACAACAGGGTATAAACCAGTTCAAATCTGGTATCTACAAAAACATTTGTATCATGCGGAGTTGCAGGAAACTTTATCGCAAATACATACGTAGAACAATTAAAAATTCTTCAATGGATATAAGATGTAACTGGACCTACCTTTACACTGTTTCCTCGCACCCACATTCCACATCTCCCTACTCAATCCTGAAATGGTCCATTGGACGATAGCTTTTTATCATATTCCCTTTGAGAACCTCTTCAAACTGAAGGTCAACCCATATACGAAATAAGACCTATTCTTACTCTCATGATGCAAACAACGATTAGAATTACAAGAAGATTGCAATTTTTCATCGATTGCGAAGGATATGAACTGGAGGAAATGTGCCGGCCTGTGGCACAGGATATATTAGAGCTCATTATAAACAGTGAATTTATACGAACCATCCTAACTGTGCATGACACCCAAGAGGAGATTTGCTTTAGGATGTAGCTCTTGGGGGTAATCACCAGCAGCCAAAAAGACTAACAACACAATGCCTGATACAAACAAGGTGGTCTCGAACTACAGCTCCCAGCACGCATGCTCTGTATGTCCTAGATCCAACAGGCCATTAAAGTCACATTAAAGAGCCAAGTACCCAGGGAAGTTGTAGTTCTCCCCTTGGATAATGTTTAAAGCAGGGGTCTCATCATATCCACAAACTTGTGTATAAAGGTTATTTTCCTCCAAGTAAAATCTCTAAAAGTCCAACAATGTGCCTTCCACATGGTTTACATCTGTAAACAGTCTATTCCCAAATAACACAAAGTTGAAGGGCCAACACTGGGCCAACGGCATTTCATACGATGGGACAATGTTGGCATCAGTTAATGTCTTAACGTCATTTTGTCCATTGGCCCAATGTTGCCCTATTGGTGGGGCGAAAGATAGGTTGGCCTGACGTTGGTTCAGTAGATAATCACAAGTTGGCCCAGATCTTACAAGTATCAGGAGAGTATCGTAGATGGTTTAATCCACTGATGGCTACTAGTAGGAGAATGTTCTTATTGTGGTTTTTGGATGGTATCATACTCCAGTTTCATAATCCCACAACTCCTTTTGTAAACATGTTAAGGTCATTAGAGGTTAGTGTTACAGAAAATGTAGATAATAATAAAAAACAAAAAGTGTGACTTTGCAGCTAGTGGATGATCTTACACTGTGTTAATGTATTTGTGATATTAATTACTCACAGGCATTTCTGGTTGGATGCGCCAATTCCATGTGTCTTTATACGTTTGTTGTCAATGAGGCTGCCATCCCAGCAGACGGATTTTGCATAAAAATGTGAGACTTTTTTGTGTTGGAATGTGTACTGATCGTTTAGTTATAATCTGTTCAGATTACCGTTCACCACAAAATGAGAATATTCAAAAAACAGAACGCCTTTAGCATATCAGTAGCTGTCCCTGTGTGTTGATTATAAAATGTCTTTGTAAGCAGAAAGGGGGCATTAAAAGCATTCAGTTTGTCAAGACGTGATGCAATAGCAGCTATTAAAGTGATTAATTAGGATTTTTAGTCCATGAGTATATGAATTCCTTGCCACATCCAATGGACATCTTTAGAGCTATCAGACTACAGTTCTGGTTTGTGGTAGTTGTAATATTGTGGCCGATTTGGAAATTATATTATATATATCCTGTATGCCTCCATGTCTCCGGAGGAAAAACACTAATATGGACTTTGATTGGCCTTCATATTTCTGGTGTAATTCATGCTTTTTGGTTGGGGTATAAATAAAATATTTTTTATGCTCACCAATTATTAAAATGTTCTGATAAAGAATGTACCAGAGGTTGAGTTGTTAACCATCCTGGTTAGCCAACAAATATCTGCATACCAGTCCACAGACTTAAAACAGTCCTGAAGTTTGTCCTCTGTCTCTGGTAACCAGCACTCTTTTATTTGTCTCATCCCTTCCTCTTTCTTTAGCCTCTACTTGTACATGAGCAGCAAGAATTCAGAGCCATTACCTGACTGTCATAGGTCCAGGCACACTAGTGAGTGGTGTGATCTCCTTTGTGTGCTTATGTAGGCATGAACCAATGTGTTGACCCCCCACCCCCAGTTCGGTTTATCTGGGAAAGGTACTCAAAATTGACAGAAAAAAAGTAGACTGAGATGAGATGATAACCAGACAGTTGGGATATGCCTTTTCAGAGCTGATTATGATGCTGTCCAGCTCTCTTACAACATTGTCCTTGTCTGCTCATTGTGGTATGTAAACAGTGACTATGAGAACAGCAGAGGACTCCTTGTGCAGATAGAATGTATTTGACAAATATATACTCCGGAAATGTAAAGTTTTGTGGAATGATTTTCACATCCTTTAAGCCCCGGCATTACTGATCAGGAAGCAAAAAACAAAACTTGTCTTACCAGATGATTCAATCCACTCAGGGCAATAAATGGTAAAGCTCTTTATGCCAATCTATGTGATCCAGTATACTTGGTGATAACGATGTTTACGTAAAAAAGTAGCTACAGCATTTCCAGATGAGCGGTGGCTGCTACATAAAATGCTTTACACGCGCACACACCTAGTCGCAATGTTATAGTAAATAGTACTGAACACAAGCATGGATATTAATCATAGGAGTGACGCATGCGTACTGAGACTGAGCATGGGAGACGATTATCCACAATACCACAGCGCGCGAGAAAGAAACACCATTGTTTCTCTCTCGCGCGCTGTGTACTATACTCACTCGTTTATTAAATTAAAATTTATTTTTAAAAATTAGCTTGTCTTGCAAAATGCTCACAGATCCATGTTCCAGGTATTTTTTAATAATACTTTTATAATGCTACTGTTGCAGTTTTCAGTCAAGTCAAGTAGGCTTTCATTGTCATTCCAACCATATACTGTACAGTTTAGTACACAGTGAAACGAAACAACAAGGTGCTACATACATGAAACAACATAAATTAACAACACAACATAAATTAACAACACACTTTACCGAAACCAGCTTGCTAACTAAGAGATCTAATTAGCTGACTAGCTCAGATATGACAGATTTACATTTATTAAGTAAAACTACCTATTTCTATACAAAAAAGAGACAACAATAGACAACAGACAACAAAGTGCACATGCAAATGTGCAAACAAAGAGCTAAAGAACATGACAACATAACACGTTACAGTACTTTAACGCGTCACATTTTACAACATAACACGTCACATTTTAATGATAAAGATAGGGTTATGAATTGTGGTAGTGAGGGGAAGAAACAGTAGACAGTAAACGTTGACATTTCTGAAGTAGCAGCAATGATAAAAAAAAAAATGTGTGCAAATAGCACGTAAAATAAAATATTGTGCAAATATTGCAAAGAGCAGTTCAGGTAGGTGGGTATGAGCAACTGTGAGGTGGTTGTAGATTAGGGTGATTGTGCATGTGTGTGTTTATCAGTTCAGTCCTGATCTTATTTAGTTCATCTGAATGCTTAGTGTGTGTGTGTGTGTGTGTGTGTGTATGTGTGTGCGCGTATGTTTATCAGTTCAGTCCCTTTGTGTTGAGAAGACGGATGGCTTGTGGGCAAAAAGTTTTGGGTGGATGACATTTACTAAGCTCATTTACTACTAACTTTTTTCAGGTATTGAATAAATATAGCTTGTGGTATGCGGTTTTATCTCATGGCCACAAACTACACAGATTAATAAATGTTTTATGTAAATAATTGTAGATGTACAGTACAGAAAAGGATGTGCTAGTCAGAGACCACTGTCATTTTGTCAGATGTTAATGCATGATTAATTTGTAATTATTTGGTGAAAAACAAAAAAACGTTATATTTTTAGTTAAACAGGCATGCAGTACTCATTTATAGTACTGGCAAAAGTTCTGTTTTATAATTAAAATATTTACAGATTCCATACTGTTTTAGGGCGTTTTCAGCTTAGGTACGATTGATTTCTAACATGCCCAGGGACGTTTGCTCCCCTTCCCTACTCCCCCACTGGCCAGCATTTTTTGAGTACTCCGGGTACACTTGCTATTTTTACTAACTAATACAGCTGTTTGTAAGCTGCTATTAAACACAAAGATAAGAAAAAAATTAGGATGTCAACCTTTGTGCTATGCCTAATAGTATTGATATTTTAGAAAAATGTTAGCAACTTTCTTCTGTGCATTTCTACTTTATGAGCTATGGCTGTGTAGGTCAGAGGATGAAATTAAAACATGCTACAGTATGTGCTTATGGATATTTAGTATAATACAGACAGCACTGATGATGTGTTCTAAACAACGATTTACTTTAGTGTTCAGGTATGACTGGCCTTCTTATCTAATTCAGTCTATGCCTGAGTACGAGATGCTGTGTTTAAGACCACTTTTCCAGAGAATGAGGGTATGTTTCCTAAGCCTGAAACGCTTGTGTATTCACTAATAAAATGAACCAGACTTTGGGGTCAAGTGTTCTCAGAATTAATCCCAGATTTCTAAAATGAAAACGCCCTCACATTTTTTTTTATCATTATTGCTAGTAAAAGTGGTATTGTTCAGAAATAACGCAAAAGTAAAAAAAAAAAAAGTTTAACACTGGTACATATTTGATTTGTGATGTTAAAATTAAATAATGAAAATGGGATTATTTTGATACTTCAGTTGGTGCCAGGCATGGCAGGGCTCTACCTTTTTGGCTAATTATTACATAAAATGACTGGCAAACTGATTTGTAAACTAAAGGTGGTCTCTGACTTTTCCAGACTATTGTTTACGTGAATCAGAATAAAGGATAGAACCTTATGTCCAGGAAATCTATTTAAAATTTGCTGTTAAACCACTATTTCATATAATTTGCTTGAATCTGTGCCTAATCCTACCTTAATGAATGTAAGCCTAAATTCCGGTTTTAGGAATAGTTTAAAGATGGTTTGCAACTGCGAACTGTACATCCTCTCCATCTGGCACCTGAACTTGGCTGCAATAGATGTACACATTGATCTAGGTAGAGCCCTGCCATGCCTGGCACCAACTGAACACAAATGTCAACACACAACACAAGTGTAAAGTAGAGCTACAGCATGAGACTTCTCTTTATCTACTTTCTTTTCTTTTCATTCTTTAAGCTTTGCCAGGTAGCAGTGGCTGTCCTGGGAAGGAGGTACTGTAAGTAATGATAACATCTTGGAAAATTGCAACACCATTGTAATGTTTAATACCCAAAGCAAAGTGACTCCCTGGCCAGAGACCATGGCCAAAACTGCAAAAACTGCCAAACTGTAAAAAAAAAAAGTATTTTGTTGTGGGAAGGGTGGATTTTACACAACTTTGTCATAACTGAAGAGAGAGAAATCTGAAAAGGGTTAAATATACACAAACATACCTGTTGCTTGTAGTGTAAAAGTCAACGGTGCAGGTGGGAGGGATATAGAATTGGTGGACATGCTTTATAAATCAGTGAAAAAAGGGGAGGTGAAAGCAAGAAAAAGAAAAAAAAAAGAAAGGAAGAACTCTTTCTGGCAATTCAACAAGAAATGTGCCCAGAACAAACAAGCATTCAGCCTTGTTCAGGGATAAAAAGCGATGGGCTTGAGCAGGCATGGGGGAGAAAACACAGGCAGAGTATAAGAATGAGCGAGAAGGTCTCAGAAGGTCATTCTGGTAGGATGATGACTGCAAAAATACCTCTTTCTCAGGAAACAGAAAAAGAACTGCACAAGTGTGTGGCTCTACTGTAAGTTAAATGCATTAAACTTTAAGTTAAAATTAGTTAAAAGTTCCAAGATCTAAAATGTTAAATATATTTCTGTTTGAAAGTTTAGGGGAAAAAATATTAAGGAAAGTTAACACTTTGTAGTACTGTTCAACAACTCACAAATAATAAATAGTCATTTATTTATAAATTAGTTAATAATTAAGTTCTCATTTCCACATAGTTATCAGGAAATATTTAATGGCCAGGTGATTTGCAGAAATCATAAACATGGCAAGACAAGAGTCAAAAATCAAAAAGAACATAACCAATTTATAAAAACTAGGAAAATACACATACTTGGTATAAACTGATTACAAAGACAGAGGATCTGCTTTATACTGTAATGATGTGGTCAAGATGAAATCCTTAAATATTGTGGCTCTGACTGCAAACAGCTGCAGTTGATCAGCATTATGGTAAAGTAGCTGCAAACATCGAGTTTGTGATTTATGTAATTTGCAGCAGTCATGTTTTAAAAGCTATGCTCTGTTTTAGGAAATAAATCATGACATTGATTTTGCCATTGACATCTATGATTATTAAATGCTTTTGCCAAAAGAAGTATAATGTAAATCATTAAACTAGGGGGGGGAAGCAGAGAAAAATCCCAAACTGAAAGGGGCAAAGGGAGTTCTTTTGGAGGTAGTCTATAATACGAAACTTTTTATTACAGTAGGTTTAATTAGGTCTTAATTCTATAAGAATGATCTTGATTCAAAAGAGGTATACAAACATTATTACATGGATACATTTTAAGTTAACAGAGACCTGTAAAGCAAAGAAAAGCAGAGTAAAAGTCACAAAGAGGACTAAATAATAGAGACCTGTACAGTAAAATGATTCCATCAAAGATGAAGCTGCTTTTTACCCTAAAACAGACAGACAGACAGTCAGTCATGTCCTTTTTGGCAGGTTTACAACTGCCAAATGCATTTGCCAATGCCTTAATGTAAATGTAAAAACAGAAACATGAATTACTGGCTATTGTTTATTACACAATAATTTATTCATTATGAGACAACAAAAGAAACTCAGATAAATACAAGCAACCACAGTAAACCCACATTTGTATGACTGTGCAAAGATGATAATCCTGTCGTCAATATGGCATCAGTTTGTCTAATTACACAGAATCTTGTCCTGTATACTGTACCTATATGCTGTTACCTTTTTTGGTAATCATGAGTTACATCTAATTAAATAAAACACCACATTCCTAGAATTTATTGGCATGTGTTGGCCATATTATTAATATTAACATGTTCTGATAATTATTAGGTTTTAGAGTTTGCTAAGAATTTTGAAAACAAACTTAAGCATATTCTGAAAATTTAAGCCAGGAAAAATGTAATTAATAAGTTTAAGGCAAAGGGGTTCACAAGCTATAGGGCAAATTATAAATGCTTTCACTATAGCACAGGAGTGGAACTACATGACCAATAGGGGGCAGCTGCCCCCGACTTTATGGTTTGCCCTGCAGATGTCTCCCATCCCCAACTAGCCCCAACTAGCCCCAAGTCCAGCTTTTCAGTTTCTAACCTTGTAAACGTAAAAAAAAAAAAATGACAGCTATGTTTGAAACAAACAAAAACACTTTCAGAATAAGGGTGAGCTGCACTCTGTATTGGACCTGATCGTCTCATAGTGATGAGTTTAAAATGCAAGGTTTTAATGGCATGTGAAATGTAACAGTGTTGTTTCACTGTAGGACCATGGTAAGTTCGTATCTGTGTAAATTAGAAAATTTACCTGTAAACTACCTGTACACTACCTTAAAACTACCTGTACACATGCTAGCAGAGGGCGGGGACCCCAGAAGACTTGGAGCATGATGCAGGGTACCTCCTGGACTTTTTGCCAATCCATCATAGGATGCACATAAGCAAGCACTCACATGTTTATTCACACACTACGGCTGGTAGACGCAGGCCAAAAGACTTGCAGTTATAACTGCAGCAAAAGGTGGTTCTTTTGTAGAAAAAATAAATAAATAAACCATTTATTATTTTCCTTTCACTTCACAATTATGTGCCACTTCATGTTGGTCTACAGTATCATATAACATCCCAATAGAATAAATTAATGTTTGTGGTTGTAAAGTGACAAAAAGTAGTAAATTCGAGGGATATGAATAATTTTGCAAGGAACTGTATCGTTAATGTTAGGATCAAATATAAAGATCAATTGAAAAGGAAGATTAACACAGGCGGTTTTGACGCAAGTCGAAGTTTAACCACTTGCTTATTGTGAATATTCTTTACTACTTTTCAGTGCATATAATCTCTCTCTCTATAGCTCCCACTGACTCACAGATGAAACATTAATAAGATATATTCTCAACAGGTGCATGTTCCAGGCCACTTACCTGACCATCCCTTCTTTCATAGAATGGTGTATGACCATGTCCCTGTCATCACATTCACTCTCTGTGTTAAATCTAGCAGTTGTACATATTTTAATGTACAAATCACATTTTTCCATAGTGTATGTTAATTAAATATGTGGATTTTAACCATAAGACCCTTTCATTTCTTCACTGCTGACAGTCACAGTAGTATAAAGGAAGTAAAAATATGGTTTAAAATATTGGCAACCTTTTCATTCAAAAAAGCATGAAATCTGGCCAGGAGGAAGGTGTGAGGAGAAATACAGTATGAGACGTAAGTAGGCAGAGAAGATAAAGAAGTAGAAATGAATGTGAGAGATAAAAAGAGGGTGCATCTGAATCAGAGCCAGGGACAGAAACATTGGGTGATGGTAAGACAGGTAAAGACAGGGAGACAGAAGACCCTGCTCATTTTCGATTCATGGTATAATTTTATTCTCTGTTTATATTAATTTCAGTGCAGTATCACTATTTAACCAAGTGAAGTAACATTTTAGATTTAATGATAACGAAAAACATAAAATCAGTAATCAATACATGCATGATATAATGGTATTATATTATATAATACCAGTCTAAAGTTTGGATACAGCAGTCAAAAGTTTGTACTGTACAAGTGGCCATCTTTTCTGGTATAGTTCTTGCAAAAACAGTATTCCATCCTACCATCTAGGGCCCACCTATCAACTCTGGAGGCCAATGGTGGTCACCATTGTATTTAATCACATTTTAGAACTGTGGTAGGACCTCAGGTCAGCATTCTCACATGCATTCATACCATAAACATATACATACAGTACAAACATACATGCATACAAGTTCGGTATCCAGCCCTAACTTTGTATTCCAACCAAAACAAATGGATTCCTAACAAGTGTAACCTAACTTGAAAGTAACAGTTATAGACCCCAACTTGTGGCTGGGGTTAGGGCATTGGCTGGGAATCAAACCCAGGCTTTCCGCATGGTAGGTAAAAAAAAACCTACCACTGAGCAACAAATACCACACAAACAATTATAGACCCTAGTTTAAACAAAGAATGTAACACAAAACACTATTAAATTACCAATCAGGCCACAGATTAGCAAATGATTCAGTTATTGCTTCTCATCTCTCTTCCTCATTTACTGTACGCTGTTCTGTGTCACTCACATGATGTGTAACAAGGAGGTGAAGCTAAACAAGCTAACCAGTAATCAGGAGTTGGGGTAGTGTATTGTTATTTTCATGCCCCCAAATTTTTTTTGCACGCTGATTTTATTTTTGTTTGCTAAAACGCTTACTTACTCTATCAAACTCACACAAACTGTATTTCCTGCGTGTGCTCAATACCACAACACTTCAGCCAATCATAAGCTTTTTTTTCTCCTTTTAATGCTTTGTGTGTCCGCTCAATGCGTATATGTGTGTCAAACACCTACATAGTTTGACTCGCGGTAAGACATGGCATTAGGCAACGCAAGTGACTGCCCGCAAGCTTTCAGGAGAACCACCAAAAAATGTAAAGTTTAATTTTTCGTGCAAAAAGATTGAAAACATAATCACTACGCCAAAACTGGAGAGATAGGGGTGCTGCTTTTTCTTTGGTTGTTGCGTTTATCATGGCATGAGTTGATTGTGCATTTGTGTTATTTTTATCATCATAAAGTAAATGTCTCTCACACACATGCTAAAAACTTAAATACACACTACTGTCTGATCAGAGAAAGGCATGTGCAGTTTCAATTGGGCTTTAACTTAATGTATTAGATAATTAAACCTGCCGTGTTGATTTGAGCTGTTTCGCAGAGACTCTGAGAACAAAAAAAAGCTGCAAAGGAGTACACTGATGTGTTCGGATTAAGCAATAAACCCTTTGACAACAATAAATTCTACACTGTAAACTATGTATTTGATAAACTACATGTACCTAACACTGGTACACTAACCTTATGCTAATAAAATAATAATAATAATAATAATAATAACCAACACACTTGATGTTCTGTAGTTGTCCAAAATGCACAAGTGCTACTTATTAGTTATTTTTTATGTATTAGTTTATATTAATATTCTATTTATGTTTAACAACTTTTCACTTTATTTACATTAAAATAGGGAAAGGTGACTTTTATTTTATTACAAGAGAGTTGAAAGTGCTGTGCAGACTACCCTTTTTTTTCTTAAGTGCAATCAATGTTTTTTGTTGGAAGAAAAAAAAAACGAGAGAGAGAAAAGAGAAAAAGGCAGAGAGAGAATCGTGATCTTAAATCCCCCGGAGAAAATCATGATTCACATTTTGTCAAGAATCATGCAGCCCTATTCTGTATTTTCTAAATAACATTAGTGCTTGATTAACAATGACTGAGAGGGTTTTATTTTCAAAACATTTTTGGAGTCCTCACTAGCAACTCTGTATATTTTATTTTGATTATAGAATTTATCTTAACATCCCTCTCCTAATACTCATGTCTATAATTTTAGCTGATGCATAGTCCATGTGAGGCCCAGGGAGACAGCCCCACTTGCCCACTCTTTGAGACAGCCTCTAGTGAGAGTAATTAGGCTATTTCATTAGCAGACTATTAACTAAGTGGTTCAAATTTTTTCTTTTTCAAGGTTTTTCATGTGCTGCTACGTCCACCCCCTCTCCCAATTGTTCAAACCCACCATTCACCTTGAAATTGACAAGTAGTTATTTTTAAAATTTGTGCTATATTCCATGAAAGGGAAGAGGAAGGATGTGGTAATCTTAGTTTCTATTTTAAAGGCTAATTGACTTTTTGAACTAATAGGCTCCATGGATTTAATAAGTTTACATATTTTAAAAATACATTTATGTTGTGGTTATCCTAATGATCATCCTAATGATTGCTATTGTTATCCAAACAAATATAATATAACCAAGAAGTAACAACAAAGGAACATTATTTTTATTAATAAATTTTCAGTTTTACATTTGAATATACACTACCTAGTTAAAATAAAGTCTCACACACAAGGATTTGTTCAATCTTTGTTACATAGCAATATGTGGTGGCGAATTCATTTGTGAAAGTGACTCCTCAACTTTCAGCACTACCCTTGCACAAATTGAGACCTTGAATATACTAATGAATCAATTGTAGATGGTAAGAAGAATAAGAGGGGCATACTGACGGTCGCTCTGCAGAGAAACAGTTTTTCATAGTAAATGGTTCATTTTTTTGTGGATTTTTCCCAGATTTTCTCCCTAATTTACTTCCTTTCAGGAGTTGGGCTCGGCCCCTTACTTGCAGTGAAATTAACTCTTAATGCTTTGGCATACCAAAACATTTTGGACAATTTCATGCTCCCAACATTGTGTGAACAGTTTGGGGATTGACCTCTCCCTATTGCAACATGTCAACAAATCAGGGTCCATAAAGAAATGAATGAGCGAGTTTGGTGTGGAACTTGACTGGGCTGCAGAGATGAGCGGAGACTGCGAGCCAGGCCTTCTCGTCCAACATTAGTGTCTGACCTCACAAATGCTCAGAATGGTCAAAAACTCCCCAAAACACACAAATGTTGTTATAGCTACATAGTGTGGGCCACATTAAACCCTATGAATTAAGAATTGGATGTCACTCAAGTTCATATGCATGTGAAGGCAGGCAAGAGGATACTTTTGGCAATATAGTGTAGCAATGTAAACAATGACTAGTTTTTAAGGGGTACCTGCTGTGATAAACAGTGTAGGGCAGAAACGATTCATTGATTAACTCGAGTGATTTAATTACAAAATCTTTAGCCTCAAAGCTTCGTTGAATTAATTTTAAAAGCTTGTGTTATGTTTTTGCGCAATTATTTGTTTGGCGTGACACAGCACGCTTCTATCAACACCACTACTAAACCGCTACTAAACACCGATGAAGAAGAAGCGCTTACGTCACCCAAAAAAGCGCAAGGAGACGCAAACAGTTGCAATGGAATCAATGGAAACGAGCAATAATAATATCAGCGAGCCAAGAGAAGAAGAAACCAGCAAGAGAAATCGACAGAAATTGTCAGTAAAGGCTTATGGTATGCCTGAGCTGTAAATTTAGAAACTTTTAGTTCTGAAAGTTAAGTTAAGCACAACTTAGTGTTTTTGTATAATTATTTATTTGCCCCCCCCCAGTCAACTTTAAGCTATACCTTTGCTATGCCTACTAATCTTAGTTTCTCTTATATATTTTACATTGTTGTTTAATTAAGCAAAATTACATTTTATCTGATTACTCGATTATATTTTAGGTAAAATATTTGATAGCTACAGCCCTAAAACAGTGCCATGTTTATATACAAATGAGCAATGTTGAGGGACGTTACTTTTTAAAGAAACTAAATACATTACAGAACTACTGTCTTTAAAAAGTAATCAGTTACATAACAGCGTTACTTTCTGATAAAAGTAACTAGTTAAGCGTACTTTTCCATTGCAGAAAAACTCCTTTGTGACTCCTCATGCATGTTGTTTTAGTCAAGACCGTTATAATTATTCTACCATCATCACTCAGCAAAGATGGCCAATAATCTGTTAACTACCAATACCCCTATCTCACCTATGGTGAGTCGTAAGTACTGTTTATCATGATTTACCACGAGTTTTGGGGCTGTGATTAGGTCTTCTTCTTTCCGCCCGCCAGTCCTCGCATAGTCATACCGCATACAGTAGGTGAGATAGGGGTAAAAGAGCAGGAATAACAGAGGGGGCAGGTTATGGGGGCTGGGCTTGTAGAACGGATTTTACACGCACACAAACGGATTGAGAATAACTGCTGTCTGGCTCACGGATTACATCCGTACATTGTACATAAATTATCTGAATAACGGATTACATTCATGAAAATATAATGGTAGACCTAACACATTGGATCACTCGTTACATCAAAAAAGTTATTTTGTAACGCTTTATACCCAACACTGCAAATGAGGGTTTAGTTGTTAATTTTTTACCCCATCTGTCTCTAAAATGTAAAATTAATTAAAATATTAAATAAATCCAAATATTCTGTTAAAGGTCATGTATTTGTTGTATGTAGTAGACCACTTTTGTGCTGGCAGGTAATTCTGGCCCGTTCTGGCACCAATAATGGACCCTCCCACACCGCAAAAGTTAGTTTAGGAAAGGTTTGTGCAACATGAAAAAAAGAGTTTAAGGTGATGTCTTGGCCTCCAAATTCCCCATATCTTAATCCAACTGAACATCTGGTGGATGTACTGGACAAAAATATTTGTTTCATGGAGGCCTACCTTGACATATTCACGATAACCTGACACATCTAAGATGAGATCATCGTGCTAATTACGATGTGGCTACGTTGGTTCTTCAAGCACACCTGTTGTTGATGATTAGTATAGCTGGATTGAGTTGTCTAGGATTATTGCGCATTCACAACCCCTTCAATTGGTTGACGAAAAGGCAAAAGAGCGGCTCAATTTTTTTGTAACCATGTTATGGGCTGAAATGCCCCCCTGCCATGGTTTGCCCCCCCCTACATGATCGCTATCAAAAAATTATATTAGAACATAAATTTATAGGTTAATAGTTAACAAATGACAAATTACATGAGACAATAAAATAAAATAAGCAATATGAAAATATATTAATATATATAATATAAAATATATAATATATATATATATTAATATAATGTATATAAAAATAGAAATATTAATATTTATTTTAAATACAACATGTATAATTTTTTAACTGTTTCTTTTATAATAAAATTAGCTTTGTCCAATTTTTCATTATAAAAAATATTTATTTTTATTATATATAAATATTTATTTGCATATTCATGACAAACCCATAAAAAATAAATGTGTTACAAAATTAACATTATACAAGAATTTGTATTAATGGTCTTGGCGGCTGTCTCGTGCCTAGGGTTTATTATAATAGTAATATCATTTAATAATAAACCTATGAATTTATGCTCTAATATAATATTTGATAGCGATTATGTGTGTGTATATATATATATATGCAAGATACTTTTCTTTTCCCCCGCGAGTCAGTCGCGTCAGTCGTGCTCTTTAACCAATCAGATGTGACCTCGCCAATTTAACCAACCATAACCCGCCAGGAATAAATCCTGTTTACATGAAAAAAATCTGCTACCGAGCAGGTTTAAGCTTACAGATATGTTGCTATGACAGCAAATGCGAGATGCGCATCGAAGAACGAAACAACCCAAGATCAGGACAAATCCACAACAATCAAATTCAGCTAACTGAGTTAGCAATGTACAAAGAACATACCCCACGTGTGTGCGCGTAAAACAGCCTTTATTTTGTGTTTGTGTGTGTGTACAGCACGCATGTACTGTTTATTATAACGCACATGTATAGCAAAATTGTACAGTTTCTTTCAGTTGCACTTGGTGTGGGTTTTTATGTTTGTATAATGATAATTAAATGATTATTAAAAAGAAAATTCACATCACTAGATTTTTTTCATCAGATTTAGTAATATCATATTAGTTTTTTTTTTTTTTTTTACATTTTTCCCTTGATGTTGTTAACTGTCCCAGGCTTCTCCTTCTTTGTTTTCCCTTTTCCTTCTTATTCCTTTTATTTCAATACTTCCTTTATTGGCTCATGCTCTTTTGATGTAGTAACAGAGTAGAACTCATGGCTATGTTTCACAAGGAGAATGCGAGGAGAAGTCAAGGGACTAGGACTAAACTGCTGTGTTGCTTTAGGTAAACCACTTATCAGTATTGCTAATCAGAAAAAAGCCTTTAGTTTGCTGAAAACATACAAACTGTGTAGCATTGGAAAAAGATCATGTGGTCTAGTGAGTCAAAATTTGTGTTGTTCCAAAGGGCCCGTCAAATGTCTTGGCAACATATTGTCAATAAGCAAACGCCCTCCCTACTACATCTTGCTGATAATTTCATATATTGAATCAAGTAGGGGTAATTATGTGCGTAGCGGAACCCACTCATAAAGCTGGTTATATTCTAGATTTAACACTATGTTTATACAGCTATGTTTTTACAGTCTGAATTTGTCTTTATCTCATTTTTTGAAGCATGATTTATTGATAATGCTGTTGTGTTACCAAATTAATTGATCAGGCAGCTGAATGCTTAAAGTCAGCATTTTGTTATATTCTAGATAATGTACAGTAGCTTGACAAAGAAAATTAGAGTGAGAAAAAAAATAGCACCCTGGTATATCACATATGCAACAGAAATGTGTTCTCATTGGCCAATGGTTTAAATCTCATGACAACTTTACTGTCATCTCCGGTTTCACTGAATTTTTTTAAAGCTGCTTTGTGACAATTAAATTGTTAAAAGTGCTATGCAAATTATTATTTTAATTATTCAAAATTATCAATCAAATTAAACAAACAATCAATTTCATAGTCATTGGTCATATGTTGGCAACTGTTTCTCTGGGGACTTGACAGTTCGATAGTTCATGACTGGAACTTCTTACAAGTCTACCTGGGTCTTCAATAACTACCTGGACTCCATATTAACATCAATTAACATCAGCTATTATAGCTGAACTGCCTCCCACCCTACACACTGTATAAATGCAAATCATTTACTGATTTCTGTTTCACCCAAATGAGGATGGGTTTCCTGTTGAGTCTGGTTCCTCTCAAGGTTTCCTCCTATTACCATCTCAGGGAGTTTTTCCTTGCCACTGTCGCCCTCGGCTTGCTCACCAGGGACAAACTGACCATTTTGATTCATACAAATTCACATTTCATACAAACTTAAATAATTCTTTTGACTATGTAAAGCTGCTTTGCGGCAATGAAAATTGCTAAAAGCGCTATACAAATAAAATAAAATTGAAATTGAAAATTGAAATATGCAGATCCTTATTAATAAAAAAAAAATAATAATTAAATCTACAGTATGTTGCTGCTTTTGAATAGCTTACAGTGTCCCAAGGGAGTTGTTTAAAGATTTACAGGGTTAGGCCCCCCTGTTGTTCAAATCACATGTTTATTTACTTTTTATTGAACGGCTATTACATGTGTGAAGCATGTTATACAAACTGCTAATTTTTCTGATGTCGAGTTACAGAAGGCAATAAAGCTGGAGTCAAAATAAGCCCATCATTGTTATTTATAAAACCTAATATAGTCCCACGGTGGTATCATGCATTGATCCCGATTCCTATTTTGGGTGCCAATATATGGTTAATAATTAGGCTTGCTGCATTTAACTGCCTAGTACAGTTAACACTTATGATATGATATGCACATAAATAAAGATTTAAAAAAATACACACACACACACACACACACACACAGATTTACAGAAATACTCAGACATTTGGTCTAATAGCTATGGTGTTGATAGTGTTATTGCTGAACACAATCTTTTAACTTTTGAAAAGTAGAGGAAACCTTCATAAAATGCTGCAGTAAAAAAGCTTGGTAAATAACTGCTCATATAGTCAGGGGTTACGTTCCAAGAGCACCTGTGAATTGTGAAAAAAACAAATTTTAGATGTGGTCAAAAAATGCCTATAATTGCATATTTTTATAGTTTAAACCCTAATTATGCTCCGAAAACACAGGGTTAGGGTTACTCAGTTTAATATATTACCCCAAAAAAGGTGTAAAAGTAAACCTGTACGCTGTTGTAACGGGTGCTACGTGTGGGTTTTGAGGAAGACATGTATGCAGAGGTGATTGTTGGTGAATACTCTTTGAATACTCTGGCTGCATAGGAAAAGGATCCAGGTACTGAAATGGCCAGCCTGCAGTCCAGATCTTTCACCCATAGAAAACATGTGACGCATGATAAAGAAGATAGACCTAAGAAAGTTAAACAACTAGAAGCCTGTATTAGAGAAGAATGGGACAACATTTCTATTCCTAAACTTGAGCAACTTGTCTTCTTAGTACCCAGACATTTGCAGACGGTTATAAAAAGAAGAGGAGATTCCACACAGTGGTAAACATGTGTGGAATCTCCTTACTTTTTTGATGTGTTGATGCCATAAAACTTTAAATCAACTTATTTTTCCCTTAAAATTATACATTTTCTCAGTTTAAACATTTGATATGTCATCTATGTTATATTCTGAATAAAATATAGAAATGTTAAACTTCCACATCATTGCATTCTGTTTTTATTCACAATTTGTACAGCGTCCCAACTTTTTTGGAATTGGGTTTGTATTTGCATCGAATTTGAGCAAAGTAAACGTTAGCACAGTGAGCCTTTAGATTTTATTATGTGTAACACTAGCATAGCCAGAAAACAGATTAGGCTAAAAAAGTGTGTGTGCCACATTTTCCTGCTGAAAAAACAGACCATAGACCAGGATAGTTGGTGACCAACTTGACCATCAATTATACCAGCATACGTTACAGTAGGTTTTGGTGCAGCCTAAATGCTGGTCACTTTACTGATGCTGGTGCCATACCAGCACTAAAACACAACATATGCTGGTATAATTGCTGGTCAAGCTGGTGATTGCCAGTGCATTTATATAAAAGGTTTGTGTTGCGTTTTTAGACAACTCAGCAGATATTTATTAAATATAAAATAATGTATTTACATGTTTTTGGTAAATGGTTTATTTTTGTCTCTTGTATGTGCTGGCCTATTTTTCAGCAGACATGCTGGTCTTATATCAGTTATGCTGGTTCACCATCTAAACCAGCACCAGACCAGCACTAACCAGCAAGACTAATGCTGGTGGTAAGGTTTCATCAGTGTAGATATGTTGGTCTTCCATCAGTTATGCTGGTTTACCAGCTAAACCAGCATCAGACCAGCACTAACCAGTATTAACTAACCAGTAATAAATCAGTTATGCTGGATTTTTCAGCAAGGTCACTGTCAGATTAATGTGCAAAAACTATATAATAAAACTATATAAGCTACATAAGCATCATACAAGACTTTACTTTTGTTTAAGTTCGCTCACAAAACAAAAACGTTATAATTTTGTAAAATAATAAAAGCAAACCAAGACAGTGGAACCTTGGATTACAAGCATAATTCATTCCAGAGTATTTCAAAACACTCGTAAATCAAAGGAAATTTTCCAAAAAGAATTATATGATAGAAACTCAAATTATTCAATCCACATCATAAAAAAATTAATACATTAAAATAATTAATACAAAATATAAAGTAAAAATAAAAAAATTAACCTGCACGTGACCTTTACATTTAAAAAATAAATAAATCCAGACAGATAAGTGTTTTCGTTTATGCACGCAGGCGCTGTGTGTGTGTGCGTGTGTGTGTGTGTGTGTGTGTATTTGTGTATGTGTATGAAGTAAGTGTAGGGAAGTAGCCTTCCCCTTCTCATCTTACACAGTAAACCTTTCTTCTCTCTTCTTTGAATTTCACCCAATCATCGCTAATGACACTCGTGTGAGGAATACTAACCAGCTGTTAGATTAATACTAATCACAGCTGTTTACATTTAGGTGCACAATTAATTGGTGGTTTTGGAGAAGGTTTTTCAGGACAGTGACTCTTCATCTATTGTCTTGGCTACTTGGCTACTGTTTGGAATTTCTTTTTACAAAATCTAGTATAAAATATGTTTTTTGACTACTTTGGTGTAACCGTACAATTGTAAGACACTGCGCTCACTGGCAACAGAAAAACTGATTAACTTTTTCTTTTAAATCTTAAATCTTAATGTTGTCTTTTGTTCTCTCTTCCCCACCTCACATCAGTGCACCAATGAACCAGTTGTTTTCTGCCAGTTTGGAAGAAGATATATTTTTTCTCGGATATGCGGCACTTTTACTTTTGGTGTATATTGACATTTAGTTGTAGGTTATGAATTTTTAACTTGCATTGTATAATTATGATTCTGAACCAAAAGGGAGTGTAAATATGTTTGTTTGCATATGTTAATAGAACTACAGGTAGCCCCCAACTTACAAACATTCAAGTTATGAACAGATACAAATGGACCATGGAACATGTAAGTAACTAACATATATGGTACAAAAAATAGACACTACAGTGCACCGGATACCAATATTTACAATTATATACAATATTTTTAGTGTGTAAGTAAATGTATAAAAAGTCCGGTATATTGTATGTGTGCACATGTGGAGGTGCAGGAGAAATTAGTGTGCCTCAGCGGTTTCAATGAATCAGTTCGGGAGCATGAGGATAAAAAATGGCTGTCCTGTAAGGCTGTCCTAATGGTGAATAATTCAAATTTCAAAGAAATCCTCAACAAAGAGTTCACAGTCCAAAAAAGTGTAATACTGCTGACCAAATGGCATCCGGAATTCCCCACACGATTTAAAGAAGGGACAACGCGGTTACATTTAACATACCAGTGAAACCTTCGATTGCAAGTCAATAACGATGCATGTGTGTGTGTGTGTGTGTGTGTGTGTGTGTGTGTGTGTGTGTGTGTGTGTGTGCACGTGTATGTACTTAAGCTGTCCTACACAATAACCCCTCTCCCCCTCTCCTCTATTATACAGCCTAATTCTTTTCAAAGATAAAGTGAAGGTTAATTAGTTTTACTTTTACGTTATATTTTTTATATGAATATTTTTGGGCAAGAGGAGGAAGGAGGGAGGAGGCTACTGTGTAGGATGACTTTCACAAACATACACACATTAACGGAAACACTCCTCTGTCATGCTCATATATATAGCTATCAGATTGTCCCTGATGAGCAAGTAGAAGGTGACGGTGGCAAGGAAATACTCTCTGAGGTGACAACATTAAGAAAGCTTTAGAGGAACTAGACTCAATCGGGAACCCATCCTCATTTGGGTGATATCAGGCTATAACTATACACAGCCCCAGGGGTCAGAAGAATATTGTGGGAAACCAGCTAAAAAAAAACATTGGGAATCTTGTAGTATAAATGTATTTAATATTTCTTTAGTACTGTACGTAACAGTACTAAACAGTAGAACAGTAGTTCTCTGCAGTATATTCCTCAGTATTTCGTTGTCTAGAACTGTTGCTTTAATGAAGATATTTGTATTAATTTTGGAGAAATAATTTATTTCTAAAAGTGTTTCTCTGCAAAAGATGGAATAATTTCTGTAAATTAATTGTTTTTGAACCTCATTCGAATTAGAATATTCCACTTAAAATTTTGCCTTTTTTGTTTGGCAGACATTGTTGCCTGTTATCTGTTATTGTGTAATAATGAAGCATGGACACAAAGAGTTATGCTGAACTGATATATTTGGATGGTGTCTTGGCCCAGACTCATAAGCTCACTCAAGTTTATTATGCAGGTTTGATTTCAATTTATTGGCTGACTGTCTTACTTCCACTGGTTCTTCTTTTTAGTTAAACTGTTAGAACTTGTGTTCCAGCCAGAATCCTTGCTTGAACATTGCACAAAATATACATTGACCTGATTCGTTAAGTGACAATGAGCACACCTGAGTGTGTATACAGTACGTATCTGTGTCAAGCTACACAAGGCACTCCCGAGTTACCATGACATTCTCTGCTCTTCTGATGGGGGGTCATTTTTAACAAAACTTAAGCAAAAGACCAGAAGATCTCACTGCTATTTTTTATAGGCAATGTTAGAGTATATTTACACACATTATACAATGGGGAACTCAAGTGAGTATGACTAAACAGTTGTGTAGGTATAAGCAAGGGAAAGAAGAGAAGTGGAAGGGGAAAGAAGAGAAGTGGATCAAATGATGTGACCTTCTTAGTGCCTACCATACAAGCCCATAATCTGGGCTTACTTCTGTTGGTCAGGTATAGTTGCAGAAATGTTATGTGCCCAAAAAAATGAGGTCAATTGATGAATATACTGAATAACCAGGTTTTTCAATCAATAATTTTTTTTTCCTTCCTTAATGGCATGGGCAGATTCCAATAAGACAATGCCATGCATATGAAAGAGTGGTTCAGGGAGTCTGAGACATCAATTTTACACATGGATTGGCCACCACAGACCTTAACCACTGTGGTAATCTTTGGGAGGTACTTGAGAAGACTTTACACAAGGGTCTGACTCTCCCATTAGGAGAGAAAGTAATGGGACGGAAACAAATGTTGTGACGTTGCATAAGCTTAATGAAACGATGCCATGGGCGTAATCAAAGCAAAAGGTGGTCCAACAAAATTAGGGAATTATGCCACACTTTCTGACTGCATGTTCATCAATACTCCCATAATGGCAATACTATTTGACATAAAAAAATGTTCACAACGATATGATGATTTTATATAGTTATATGCTGACCAAAGTTGTTTTAAATAGAATAAACCCTTTAAAAGGAATGCTAAATTTGTTTTTTTAGCATTGTGAACTTCTTCTATCCTTCATCTTCTATCATTCTATCCAAAGGTAGTCTTAATATTGAAAAGCCTCAGGAAGTATTTCAATGTTTTGTTTCAATAAAAATTCACAAAAATAAATTCAATAAAAATAGAAAGATAAATAAATCCTGTTGGAAATTAGATGCTCATATTAAAGAATAACATCATAGTGAGCACTGTGGGGTTCGAAGTCTTAACTTTTGTCTGGTGTATGATCCCTTCTGAAAGAACTGGAACAACAAGACCAATTCTTTTGCTTTCAGTATACACTAAAGACATTGTTTGACACATCTATAGAAACTAAAATAGACATGCCCGTTAAAGTTTACTATTATTCTTGTTTTCCTATCATGCAAAAAAATAAAAAAATAGAATTTAGATTAGAATCCTCATTGTTCCCGGTTGGAGGTGCTATGACAATGGTGCTAGCTGGTGCTGCTATGACAATGAATCATTATAATGACTACTGCAGATGCCTAATCCTTAGACATAAATTTAAACTTCAGGCCATATTGCAAGTGAAATTATGCCACTCATTTTTACTGTGCAATATGTTAACTGGCTGCTTTGTCATGAAAACAGCATTTAAAATACCAAAACTCCTTTGTAATTTAGTAAAATGTATCTTAAAAAGACCCATATTTGTATCAAATTTAAATACCAAAAAAAGTAAAACTGCATGGTCCTACTGAAGGTAAGTGACAGATCTTTTATTACAACAATATTACTTGAGCAAGGAAACCTACAAAATGAATTAAAATTTAGTTCACAGTTTAGCAAACATGCAATTAATTGGTAGACTGCCATACAGTAGCATAACATTTCCAAAATTTCTGTCTGTTTTTCCTAAATGTCTATATATGTTATTTTAAAGGAAGATTAGACAAAGCTCATGCTATGTTAATAAGGGAGAAGGACAAAGGACCAACTCTTAGTCTTCTAATGTAAATCATTAACTAAATAAACCATGATTGTTATCGGAACAGTCTAAAAAGAAAAACTCAAAATATACCTATAAAATGAAATCCAAAAACATAAAATAAAGCCTTCTAATAGAGAATGCACACACTGTTTTACTATCCTTGTCAAAAACTACTGTTAACATATTAATTAATGTAGCTAATTAACGTTTTTACATAAATCTACCCATATCCCTAACCTCGGTAAGGAAGCATTTTGTCTCTTTTTTTATTATTATTATTTTTTTTTTAGGCTGCAGTTTTTTTATAGGTTAAAACTGTTAGACATTCCTATAATTGTGGGGACATCTACATGCTTTAAAAAATATGTTCACACAGACAAGCGCACACACGAACGAGTTAATCCTCACTCTGACACTGAGGTCAATTTAATTATCCTGTATTCCTAAAGAGCATGTGAGCCTATTTTACAGACTCCTCAAATGCACTAGAGATTAGAATTGCCTTACTTTTAATGATCTATATAACTAACAGCACCAGCAGCTAAATGCTGCCTAGACAAGCAAGGCTTATCCCATCCCCATAACAGCATGTTGTTATTTATTTTTTTAGGGTGATTCCACTGTTTGTGTCCCATGTGTCTTGTGGAAATTAATGAGCAGATAAGTTTTTTAACCCTACACTTTAAAGATAAAGACATCATCTTATAAAAACAGAAATCTAATCTCATACCACTTACAAAGCAAAAATCGTTTTTACATTTGTTCACTACAAGGATAACACTTTACAAAGCCCATGGTCCTACCTGGAATGTCAGCTTGATTGTTGTAGCTCCAGCTGGCTGTTGAAATCATGGAAGGCATCGGAGAACCACCACAACTACTGCTCTCGTTTTGTTGCATGATGTGCCTTACTGTGTCCTTGTTTTTTCGGTTCTTCCTACGTCTTGAACCAGGTGCTTGCCAGCCCCCCTCACCTCCATTGCTCTGCTCTATGGGTGTTCCCTGTGCCTCTTGGCTGGTCCTGTCCTGAGCGCTAGATGGTGATCCCTGCTCCTCTTTGACTTGAAGTGAGCGATACTCATTTGGCCATGCTTCCTCGTGGCTTTTAGGTTCATGCTCCTCCTTGCTGTAGGTGCTGCCACTTTCATGGCAGCTGGCAATTGCTGAGTCCCCTGATGAGTTGGCAGGACTGGTACGACGTACCAGCCATGGTGAAGAGCTGCGAGCTGAGATCATGGAAACTAGTGCTTCAGAGGCTCCTCCAGCAGTACCCATTCCTGTGCCAATTATGCCACCAATCTCTATATTGGACAGCTCCATGTCAGCCAGCTCAGAACGAATGCTAATGTCCAGCGCTGCCCTGATAAAGCCATGACATGCCTGCACAATCTCCGTCATTTGCAGGTAGCTGGCGGCAGACATAACCTCAATAACATTCTTACTGGTTAGTGCCAGGTGTGCAGAATACATGAAGTCCAGAATAGTCTTGAAACCCTGTGCTGTCACAATGTCCAGATGTGTGATGGTAGCCTGTTGCTCTGTTCCTTTTTTTACCTGGCAATAGAGTGTCTTAAAGTAGCGGCTGCTCCCTAGCAGCACATTCTTGTGTGCCTTGAAGATCTTACCTTCAACTACCACACACGCATCACACAAGATGCCATGTTGCCGCTGCTCATTAAGCTCACGTAGGAGCTGCCGGTAGTGTGATGCGATTTCCATGTCTTCCTTACGGTTGTTCATTGGATCACTGGGTGGATATCTTCTGAATAGATTCTGGATTGGAGAGAACAAAGCAACCACACATATAACAATTAGAACAACAGTCTTTTGCACAACAGCAATACTGATATAATGTACTAAAATACTAGTAGTGAAATTATACAATGCCCAAAATACAACCCGTAAATGTACTACAGATCCTAAAACAAATGTAGCAGTAGGTTGACAAAATAAACATGCATGACTTCCTCTATCTAGCAAAAAATGAAATATGATTACAAGTGGTCACTGAAGATAAATTCAAACTACTCGATGCAAAGAGCTTTGTTTTGGCTGTCCACTTGTGATTGGATCACTCAAAACTGATGGTAATGCCAAGTGTGAAGAGGTCCTATGTCTTTGCTATTTAAAGAAACAGTTTTAAAGAACTACAGTAATAGTGCTTCCAGCAGATAAGGGCAGAACTATAGTAATAAAAGAGACTGAGGGTTATAAACAGAAAATCAGCAATATGTTGGAAGACAAAGATGTCCTAAATTGACCGTAAAGGGTAGCCTAATCAAAGTATTAAAGTTCTGGAAGGAAGTTCCCCTCTTTGACCATGTTTACAACAAGATTTAGTCATCAGAGCCACTCTGGTGGCAAGAGAAAAATCCCAAAACCTTACTCACTCACTCATCATCTATACCTGGAGCCTATCCCAGGAGGCTTAGGGCACGAGGCAGGGTGTGTGTGTGTATGTGTGTGGCAAAGGGCTGGCAAAGGGCAGACCAAGCCTTAAGCAGAGACGAAAAATGGATTTTTAACGTCTCTAATGAGACTTGCTATTGCTTTACATGCGCGCTGTACACACATGCAAATGTTTTGTTTGTGTCACGTGTGTATGCGCACACACGTGGTCACAGTGTAATAGTAAACAGTACATGCATGCACGGATGTTGATTATACCAGTTAGAGACCCAGCAGGAAAGACATTTACTCGATTATGGATTTCTCTGACATGTATCTTTCCTTTACCTCAGCTTGTTTTTTTAAAAATTATTTTTGCTCCGTCCTGTCTATGCGTCGCCGAACTCCGAGTGTGTTCACTCCGCTTCGCGCTCAACTAAAGTTTTTTTTAATAATCAAATGTCTCCGCGTCGCAATGAATCGATTATAAAATTCGTTGCCAACCCTTTTAGTAATTGATTTTAATCCATTCGCTCTTGCAGCCCTAAACTCCATGCACAAAGAGACGGGAATCGAGCCTGGCCGGGAATTGAACCCAGACCCTGGAGGTGCAAGGCGACAGTGTTAACCACTACACCACCTGCCGCCTATATATACAGTAGGTATTCAATTGAAGTGGCTATTACCGCTGTGCTCACCGGTGCAGCAAAATGAGACCGAGTTTCGGTTAATTTTCTGACGCGCTTAAGTTCACCGAAAATAACACAGAACAGCGCACCCTGTTTGTATGGAGCAATATCCCGGACAATATTCAAAAGGAATTGCAAACTAAATTTGCAATTGCGTTTCCCACACAAAATGTGCACAAAATGTGCCATGTGTTTCGGATTTGTTAATTTGGTTTTGAATTTGTTAATTTGTTTTCCGTTTTGTAAATTTATATTGCACTTCTCGGCCAGTCCGATACAAACCGGAAAAGGTAGGTATAGTTAGCGAATGAAATGCTTACCACTGATTGGACGAGACATCTGTCACTCAAGATATACAGGAAGTAGGAACTTGTTTCTCTATCTTTGTTTCTTGTTTGGTCTGCTTCACTTTAAACTATGATGGCCGTGAAGTGCAAAAAAAATTACTAATTATTAGACTTCAGGGCCACCGTAAGTACGCCATATTTAAAACCACAACAATGTTTGCACATTCATACACACACAAGTCTACCGCTACTACAGCACTTCCTGTATTTCTTGAGTGACAGATGTCTCGTCCAATTAGCGGTAAGCATTTCATTCGCAAACTATACCTACCTTTTCCGGTTTGTATCGGACTGGCCGAGAAGTGCAATACAAATGAACAAAACGGAAAACAAATAAAAAAATTCAAAACCAAATTAACAAATCCGAAAACAAAATAAAACCAAAAACAAAACAACAAAACTCCCCCCCTCCAAAAAAAATAGTTTTGCGTTTTGTTATTTGGTTTTTGATTTGTTTTCCGTTTTGTTAATTTGTATTGCACTTCTCGGTCAGTCAGATATTAGTTATTTTGTTTTCCGTTTTGTTAATTTGGTTTTGAATTTGTTATTTTGTTTTGGGTTTTGTTATTTTGTTTTCAGTTTTGTTAATTTTTTTTGCACTTCAGGGCCACCGTATGTAACAGGGAAGATTGTAATAGCTTTTCTGTCCACTTCAGAGTAAGAAAATATGCGATTTGTCATTTTTGTGTGTTTATTTCTTGATAAACAAATGAGATAATTTCGGTTCACCTCCATTGCTCAAATCTCTCCCTTTTGGTTGGCGACTGCGAGTGACGTAACTTCCCACACAATCCTGCCCCACAGTATAGACCCGCCCCTGAGTAGAGCCTTATAAAGGCTATTTAGTCTTATATAGTTTTATTATATAGTTTTTGCACATTAATTTGGCAAACTTTTTTTGATGCACACTTGGAGTCAGTTTTTTGAAAGGCTAGATATAAAGGTATACATTTACTTTGCTTAAATTTGATTCAAATAGGAAACTAATATTTAATTTAAATTCTAAATTTGTACTGTAATTTTAGTACTGTGAGTGAATTGAGTAAATTGATTTACTGTTAGTGTCAATTGATGTTTCATTTGTATTTCATAAGGTTTTGCAGAGGGGGTACAGCGCAACAGGGGTGCTACTGGGATGTAAAAATGTAATTTGCTAAAATATTTTCTTTATTTATTAAGGAAAATCATGATGATCATAACAGCCTACTGCATTTAATTTTGATATATATTTTTTAATAAATTAAGCTTAAGGAAATTCTCAGGCACTCTACGCATAACACCAGCCCAACACAGCTTTACCTTGTAAAGAACTTCTGAAAACTACCGCTGGCTGTGATGTCTCTGTAATAGTTAAAACTGGGAGGTATTTTATTTCGGGTATTTCTAACTGGTATTCTTTGGTATAATACACTTATAGTATAATATACTCAGCAAAAAAAGAAACGTCCTCTGACTTTCAACTGTTTTTACTTTCAGTAAACTTAATGTGTAAATATTTGTATAAACACTAAAAGATTCAACACCATAAGACATTAACTAAAAATGTTTCACAATGTGTTCCTGAATGAAGGGAGGCTCAAAACCAAAAGTACCAGTCAGTATCTGGTGTGGCCACCAGCTGCTTAAAGTACTGCAGTGCATCTTCTCCTCATGGACTGCCTATTGCGGACAGTCTGAGCACTGATGGTGTGACTCGGGCAGTTGTTGTGTCCATCCTGTACCTGTCACGCAGGTGTGATATTCGGATGTACCGATCCTGTGCAGGTGTTGTTACACGTGGTCTTCTACTGCGAGGATGATCAGCTGTCCTTCCTGTCTCCCTGTAGCGCTGTCTTAGGCGTCTCACAGTGTGGACATGGCGATTTATTGCCCTAGTCACATCAGCAGTCCTCATGCCTCCCTGCAGCATGCCTAATGCACGTTCACGCAGATGAGCAGGGACCCTGGGCATCTTTCTTTGGGTGTTTTTCACAGTCGGTAGACAAGTCTCTTTAGTGTCCTGCGTTTTTAGAACTGTGCCTACTTTCTGTAAGCTGTTAAGGTCTTAACGACCATTCCACAGGTGCATGTTAATTAATTGAATATGGTTAATTGAACATGCATGGAAAACATTGTTTAAACCCTTTACAATGAAGATCTGTAAAGTTATTTGGATTTTTACAACATTATTGTTGAAATACACAGTCCTAAAAAAGGGACGTTTCTTTTTTTGCTGAGTATATATCGTGGCTGTGTGATGCATCCTGTATTCTGCGTTCCAGACTCTTTGGCTGTTAATGTGTGTATTAAAGGTTTTCTTGTCTTTGAACTACACAAAGCAGTGTCTTCTCACCGGAAGTTTCTCCAGCATACTGTATATTAGATTGATGGACATGAGTCCTCATCTGTTACATTTTTTAAAGACAACAGTTTTTTCAGCTCAAATGTAATCAACAATATTTTGAAAAGTTTTATTGTTCTTGTTTTAATGTTATTTATAAGTAAACAAAACAGTAATAGTTAAAATAGTAAAATAACTAATTTAATGGTTTAAATAGCTCAAATAAATAGTTAAAACATTAACAAGGGAAATGTTTGATGTCATGTGGGCATTATAGGATTTGTATTAAAAACTTCTAACTAAAAAGTGGCAGTTGGCACGCCTAAAAATAGATGCAGGATTATTTTTTATAGTATAAATAAAAATGCTTTTTTTTAAACGTGGCCTATTGTTATTTACTTACAATATTTGTTAACTTAATTTAAACAGGGTTTGGGCTCCGGAACGTTGAGCCGTTATCCTCTTTTTTAATTTCCTACGTAGTCTAATCAGCACTCAACTGGATGGATAGGTTTTTTCCAGAGCGCACAGACAAGGCAGAAGTAGACTAATGATTATGTATGCGTCGGGAAAAACAGCGTACTTCCTACGTAGTATAATTCACTTTTCGAATTACGGATTGCATCATCTAAAATTAGACATCTAAAATTGTTTTCCATTAGTTTAAATAAAAGCAGACATTTCGCTTTCTATAAGTATATATATTTTTAACGTCTGTGAGGCGAGTATACACGGAGTTTCGGGTAATTTTCTGACGCGCTCAAGTTCACCGAAAACAATACAGAATAGCGCACCCTGTTTTTATTGTTTTTACAAAATCATAACATTTTTGCGTCATTGTGAGTCTTATAAAGGCTATGTAGCTTATATAGTTTTATGCAAATAAGAAACGCCTTATGTGATTGTAAATTCGTTTAATGTTTCACTTGTATTTCATAAGGTTTTGCCAGCGGTGGTACAGCGCAACGGGGGTAATCATTCATTAAAGAAATTATGATAAACAGCCTACTGCATTTCATTCTTATAATAATGCAAAAACACAAGCGGGGCTAAATGACACTGACATCTGCTGACGCAGTAGAACGTCTTAACAATGTTTTTATTTTATGGTCATTTATTTAAGTTAATAACTCTAATACAAATTTTAAAAACATGAAATATAAAATGACACAAAACTCTACATGTGTAGCTTTTCTAATTAGAAAAATAAATTTAAAGGCTCACTGTGTTAACGCTTACTTCACTTAAATTCGATCCTAATAAGTTCCTAATTAAATTTAATTTGAATAACATTTGTACTGTAATTTAAGTACTCTGATTATGAATTCTTTAACTACAATGTTTCACTTAGTTTTTAGAGATTGAACTAAGGCCTGTGGCATCAGTCTATAGTTATTTGGCGCCAATCAGCGGTAAAAGCCACCAAACGCACAAACCCAAATGTTGCCGCCGTACGATGCGGCAAAACCAATATTCCGATTGAGTACCTACTGTGTGTGGATATATATACTACCGTTCAAAAGTTTGGGGTCACTTGCAAATTTCTTTGTTTTTGTTTAGTGATTTATTTTTTACATTCTACAACAATACTGGGGATTTCAAAACTATAAAATAGCATATATATAATTAGGTTATTATGTAACAACAACAAAACAACAGTTAGTTGTTATTTTAAGTCACAGAGGTCAGCCTTTCTGTAATAGTTCTTGCAAGAACAGTATTGTCAAGTGCATTTGCAAAATCCGTCAAGCACCATAATGAAACTGGCTCTCATGAAGGCCATCCCAGGAGGGCGAGACCAAAACCTACCACTGCTGCAGACGAGAAGTTCATTTAGAGTTATCAGCCTGAAAAATGACCAATTAACAGCACCTTAGATTAGAGGCGTTATGAAGTCTTTACAGAGCATAAGTAGCAGACACATCTCACCATTAACTGTTCAAGGGGGATTAGTTGCATTTTTTTTTTTCCTTTACAATGTTAGGAATGATTATGGAGTTAGAAAGTGACCCCAAAGTTTTGAATGGTAGTGTGTATATATACTGTACAGGATATATATATATATATATATATATATATATATATATATATATATATATATGTGTGTGTGTGTGTGTGTGTGTGTGTGTGTGTGTGTGTGTGTTATGGTCTCACTGTCTCATTAGCACTTTTTCTTCAAGGCTGCTGTTTCTGCAGTTACAGTACATGTTACATTAGTTCATTTGTAGCCTCCGGTGCGAGCAAAAGTGGATGCCCCACATGTGCATGGAATTTGCATGTTTCTCCGTGCTTGGTGGGTTTCCTCCAGGTACTCCGGTTTCCTCCCACAGTCCAAAAACATGCAGGTTAGGCTAACTGGCATTTCCAAATTGTCTGTAGTGTGTGAATTAATTAGTTAAGTGAATTAATTAGTAAAGTAACTGCCATAGAAACGAATATATATCATCCTATACTGTACCTGTCGTCTGATGTACCAAAATACCAAAAAACATAAATAAATACTCTCTTGTTTTAACTATTGCCATTGGGCAAAAGGTTTTGGTCAGTAAGGTCCTACATAAGTAACACACAAAGTAACAACTTCTTTCCCAAAGCTGTGGCCTTCAACACACCTGTCCACATACACAAACTGTAACTTTGACCAAACATATATTAACTTGTTGTACTGGACTATTGTAATGCATTACTAGGTGGTTCCCAGCATCCTCAGTAAACAAGCTACAGTTAATCCAAAATTCAGCCGTCAGGGTTCTCACTAGATCCAAAAAAATGTATCATATAACCCCAATATTTTCATCCCTGCACTGGCTAACTGTTCAGTTTAGAATTAATCACAAAATAGTATTACTTACATACAAGGCTTTAAATGGTTTAGCTCCCACATACCTAACCAGTCTTCTGATACGCTACAATCGACCACGTTCCTTAAGATCACAAAACTCCGGACTTCTGGTAGTTCCCAGTATATCATTTTCATATTTAGCTCCAAAGCTTTGGAATAGCATTCCAGACAATGTTCGGGGCTCAGACACAGTTTTCCAGTTTAAAAGTAGACTCAAGACACGTCTCTTTAATCTGGCATACACGTAATTCATTCCATAACCTCATACTCCAGTACATCTATCCTGAATGGCAACTAAGCTTATTCTTTTCATCTGTTCTTTATTCTTTTACATCTGGAGATTGTGCCAACTTCAGTAGACAAAGGCCAACCCTGCGAGGATCCTGAGGCATCCAGAGAAGGACCAGCTCCAGCTGGATTCTGCTTCATGATGGTTTGGAGCTACACATGCCATCTGCCCTTTGCACCTGCTAACTCATCCCTATACTGAACTTCATGTTAATTTAAAGAACTTCTGTTATATTGAACTTTCAGCTGCATGACACACTTGATATTATATAATTTTTATCCGTTATCACCCAGATGAGAATGGCTTCCCTGTTGAGTCTGGTTCTTCTCTCCTTTCTTCCTATTGCCATCTCAGGGAGTTTTTCCTTGCCACTGTCGCCTTCACCCTTGGCTTGCTCATCAAAGACATTTCATTCATCATTCATTCATTCAACTCATTACTATCTAGACACATTTTTCTCACACATACACACTTCCATAATTTTGTTTTATTTTTGTGAAGCTGCTTTGAGACAATGACCATTGTTAAAAGCTTTATATAAATAAAATGTAATTAAATTAATATATTATACTCTTTGGCGACTTGATTTGGTACACCTGTTTAACTCAAATATCTAATCAGTCAATCACATGGTATTAACTCAATGATTTAGGTATGTATACACGGTCAAAACAATCTGCTGTTCAATCCAAGCATTAAAATAAGTAGGAAAGGTAATTTAAACTACTTTAAATGTGACATGTTTGTTGGTGACAGATGGGCTGGCTAGTCTAAGTATTTCCCAAATTGCTGATCTGCTGGGATTTTTACAAACAACCATCTCTGGAGTTTATAGAGAATGGTCTAAAAGAGAGAAAATATCCTGTGAGCAGCAGCTCTGCTAAGTTGATGCAAGAGGTCAGAAGAAAATGGCCAGACTGGTACAAGCAGATAGAAAAGCAATAGTAACTCCAATAACACCTCATTCCACCAAGATATGCTGAAGAGCATCTCTGAGTGCACAACACATTGAACCTTAAAGCAGATGGACTACTGCGGCACAAGATTATGCTAGGTGCAACTTTGATCAGCTAAGAACTAGAAGGTGATGCTACAATTCGCATGGGCTCACAGAAATTAGACAATAGAAGATTGAAAAAAAGATGCCTGGTCTGATGATTTTCAATTTCAATGATTCTTTAAAAAATAACTCAACATACAAAATAGCTAGCAACAAAAGTGAGTACCCCTTAAGTAATAACAGCTGTACTTCTTTGAGGCATCCTCAAAGCGCCGTGTGTCTAACATCCAGCAGGTCTGTAATATCATTATGGAGGAATAAAAGAGGATCCCAGTAACAACATAGTACCAGGGACGATTATGGCTATGCTAGATAACAATGGTGCTCACACAAAATATTGACACTTTGGACACAGTTTTGACATGTTCATTTAGGGTGTACTCATTTTCATTCCCAGTTATTTAGACAATAAAGTCTACAAGTTGAGTTAGTGTTAGAAGCCAGTAAATCTGTACTGCTATACAAGCTGCACATTGATATCCAATTTTCATTTCTATAGTAGTATCCCTTGAGATCATATAACGTGGTGGTGTTGTATTGTGTTTTCTGTAGGATCAGACCAGACAGACTAACCTTTGCTCCCCACAGACATAAAGGCTATAAGAGTCTTGCTTGAATTAATGTTTAAATTTTACTGCTGTTTCGATTTTTTTTTCAAGCAATCAACAGTTTTATGTTTTATTTTTATTTTATAGCATCTTTTACTTCTGCCCTATTTTCACCATTTTGTTTTTTAAGAATGCGCTTTTTCTTTGCCTTAAAACATCCATCCCACTGGATCTGTTTGCAATAATATCAACCAAACCCAGACAAAAGTACGGTAAATGCTTATCATGGCCAACATAGAGCTTGTTTAGTGTGTGGCGTGCAGGATGTTTAGTCAGTTTAGTTTAGTCTTCATCTTTCTTTAGTAATAACTGTATTTTATTAGGAGTATATTAATTAGCACTCAGACAAAAAAGACGGTAGCATTATTGGAGCACATCCAGTCTTAACATTTATATTTAGGCATCTGTCACTTGGTTAGTGAGCACGTGTTATTTCTGTAGGGGAACATCTGGATGCCTTGAGTAGAAATAGTAATCTAAACTGCGGCATTACAACACTCACAGTGGTGCGAGTAGGTGATGACTCTGCAACAAACTAGTACATCCAAAGCTAACACCAATGCGTGCCCAAGAGAGTAACCCCCCCCCCCTTACTTCACTGTCCAATAATAAAATTTTGTTGCTTTGTGGCCTGAAATTAAATTAACTCAACACAAATGTTTTTTTGTTTTTTTTTACCACCTTTTGCTTTAATTACAGTCCTTATCCTGTTGGGATATGTCTCTACTCCATTTGCACATCCAGACCTTACAATATTTGCCCCCTTTTCTTTGCAGAACCACTTAAGTTGAGTTAAATTTTATGGTGACCGTTTGTGGACTGTAGTCTTCAAGTCATTCCACAGATTGTCGATAGGGTTTAGGTCTGGGCTTTGACTAGGCCATGCAAGGACATTCAGCTTTTCCCCCTTCATTTACTGGGTGGTCAGTTTTTCTGTGTGCTTTGGGTATATTGGAAGATAAACCTTCTCATTGCCAACTTTCTGGCAGTGGGCAGCAGATTTTCCTCAAGAATTTGACGGCATTTTGCCCCCCTAAAAGTGCTCAAGTCCCTGATGCACAAAAACACCCCTATAACAGGATATGACCAATTTGCATCCTCATACAATTTGCATTCTCACATTTGTGATATTGTCATCACATACACACACCACTCTGTCATAAATTCTAAAAACTGCTTCAGAGTTGCTGTAGGCCTCTTGGTAGCCTCTCTGACCATGTTCCTGCTTGCTTTTTCTCATGAAGCGACATTTAAGCCTTTTTGTATCCATCTCCTGACTAGTGCCTACACACTTTATCCTAGATCTTTTAACACTGCCTTGCCACCCATACTTAATTTAGTTGCACTACCAGGAAGTGTAATACAGTACATCAGGAAATCTCTTTTCATCCTTAGCTAATTAAGATGACCACAGCTGATCACAGTTGCAGTAAAATGCTGTGTGCGCCATTGAGAGGGTTGACCTTAAATTTTAAATCTCAATATGTGATTATTTCAATAAAAATTAAAAAGTCATTAGAGATTCAGTAGAGATTGCAATCCTCTTTGCTGATCCCAGTTTTTTTTAGGTGACCAGCCGATACCAATTTTGGCAAATTCTGATTTTCAAATTCTATGAACAACTCTTTTTAACTTTAATTAAAAAAAAAAAATCGATTATATGTATATAATAAAACATGGACTATTAAATTAAATAAACTTTTATATTTTTATTTTACATTTTTAAAAGTGCACATGAATTTTTTTTTAAAGCTTTGAGCTTTTTTGCACAAATAAAATGAACATTTCACAAGAGGTGTGAAGGTTATCAAATGTTTCCTTATAAAATTGGTTATATCTGAGAAAGATTGACCAATCACCAGTCTGGGCCAGTTAAGTTAAAAACCGTATCCAATCATGGGCTGATTGATTGATGCATGTCTAATTACATGCATAAAAACAGTCAATTCTTTTCAATAAAAATAAAAAAAAATTCACGATTACAAACTATCAGGACCAGTATGATTCCATGTCAATAAGAATAAAATGCCAATGCAAGTACATTTCGCGATGGCCAGTGGCCAGTAATAAAAGCTCAAGACTGGCAGTCAGTTTAGCTAAAGTCAGGAACATCTCTGCTCGAAATGAATCGGTTGTTTGGCAGCCACATTTTACACTTCATCACACCACTAACTGACAAAATGGTAATTAGTTCTCACCATTTGACAACACAAACAGGGAACTCTGCAGAAGGAATGCATTGATTTAGTCAAAATGCTTTATATAGGCACAGAGTAACTTTCTTTTGTATATAAGGTAAAAAAAAGCAAGGTATTATTTGAACAATGAATGCATGTAATAGTAATTTTGCTAAAGAAAAAGGAGACATTGGCAGAAGCATTCTTTCTGGGTTGTACAGAAACTATTCACAGTAAAGAGAAAATACACAGAATTAGAAACTGCCTACGCAGAAGTATAAAAGAGATATAAGAGATATGCAGTAATACAGCACAGTGAGATATAGCGGGGCACAAAAGCACATTTGCAAAAGTAAATAAAATCGCTTCTACTAAATAGCAACTGTGTGTAATTTTGAGAAATTTAGGCTGTCAACTCACATTAGACTGAGTAAAAGACGACACCTTGGTTACTGGCACCAGTGGAATGCCACCAGTGTTTGCTACACGCTGTCGCTCCTCAGGTCATGTTTAGGCAAGTTCCCTTGATGTTTCAAGAGGATGTCTTGTATAATTTAATAAATCCTCCATAATTCCTATACTCTTGAAAAGATAAACCTTTCTAGAAAACAAATTGTCTGGCTTTATGGATATCCTTAAATTTTTAGGATCTTTTTAAGTATTGGGCACAATAACTTAGCCATAATGGTTTGATTTCAGATGTCTGGCTGTGACGAGCCCTTAAGTGAATGTTTCCGTCTGGCAAATGTCTCTCGGAGACAAAATTAAAAATGAAAGAAAACACTTTCATCTAGGACACCACACACACACACACACACACACACATACACACACAGACACATAGAAATTAGGCTAGTAGTTCAATCTAAACATTTTACCTCATCATTCGACTGAACAAAAAGGGCAATACCAAGGGACACCCACTTAAACCCATGTCTTTACAATCAACTAAACCAACTTTACCGGATCATAATATGTCACAAAGGGAGTTGAGGCAGGATGTTAAACTTTGTTGGAGACAAAATTTAACATTATATACTAATTAATGACATTACTTTGTTGATGCCACCATATTTCTAGCACAAGTAAAACAGTACGTGGTCAGAGTCAATGTGTGCTGAACAAACATGCAGGGATCCATTGATTAATATACAAGATGACCATGTGATAGGAAATTATCCTGTCCTAATTTTTAAACAGGACTGCATGCCAAGGCCAGTAACTGTCTTTAAAAATTAAATTTTTTAATATCAAAGCACTAAAAGGCAACGATAAAGCCATTTTGCTGCTTGGTCTTGTTGTAAGTGTTAACATGTAACACACCGTTTTTTTTTTTATCATAGATGCGATTTCAAACAAGGAACAGTTGCTTGTCATCATACTAAAATAAATGCGTACCCTGAAGCAAGACCCCATTATCTTTCCAAAAGACATGAACAGTAGTTTTGTTTAGACATCCTTAAAAGTTAGCCAGATGAAATAAGACTGAAATGTGGTAATATAAAGAAATAGTGGTATTTTGTTTATATATTTTTTAATCTCATGTGTAGTTATCAACAGCCAAAACAGAAACAAAAGACAAAAGTCTAGTAGCTTAGCTTACAAAGAAAATGTACAGTAGAAGGTAAGAAAAAAATAGGGAAACTTCCGGAGAAGCCACAATGAGAGAAAACATTAATTAATTTAATTCCATCATCTACATACGCAGGAGTAGATAAGCAAATTTAGCATATTGCCAATTTTGAGTTCATAGAAAATACCCTTGATGATCATATATATTTGTAGCCAGGTGTAAAGAGGCTACTAGAATCCTGAATCAGAAGAGTGAAATAAAAAAGGGAGAATATATTACAGCTTTGCTTAAAGAAAGTGAAAGACTGAGATCTGATCTGAAAACTTGAAAGGTAACTACAAACTTGAGTTTTGAGTTTAGAACTTAAGATGCAAAAAAAGAGACCAAAAATTTCAGCAAAGAGATCAAACTTGGATATAAAAAAAAAATTCACAAATGCGAAGAGAGTAAACAATGATTCTTGATTTTAGGGTTAATACCTTCAATTTTTCAACCTTCGATATTTAGGCCCATTTTCTTTATATTGAACTGGAGAAAAAACGGCAAATGTGTAGTAATATCAGAGGGAAAACTGTGTGGGCAAGCAATTGCTGGGAAAAATACCACAAACCTGAAGTGGTATGCCTCAAATACCTCATCAAGGGATACAATAAAAATCTCAAAGAAAGCCTCTTTTTGGTAATTATGTTTTGTTACATGTGATGTATTTTATTTATAGCTATACTGTTGTCAAACCCATTAAGCTAATAGGCTAGCAAATGATTGTGACCCCTAGAAGCTATCCTTACAACAATCCAAGTGTGTAAATTCATATTTCTTTCTTTTAAAAGAACTGATTAAAAGTGTAAAAACACTGTAAAATGGACATGCAGCAGTTGTTGTGATGGTTAAAAATATAATTAGCTGAAAACAGATTTTAAAAAATAAATTTTAAATGTTAATATAATTCTTTTGTAAAAAAAAAAAATCATAAAAGAGACTTTTGGCTGGACTAGATTAACTATTGGGTTAATTAATTATAATCAATACTGGTTCAATAATCAATATCCATAATTAATATTATTATTGCTTAAAGGTTATGTTTTCATTGACTAAAACTAGACTAAATACTAGAGGGTTCCTCTAACTAAAAATAGACTAAAATGCCCAAACTTTTAGTCAAATAAAACTTGACTCAACAAAAATAGGATAAGATTGACTAAATATAATAAAAACAGTGACATTTATCCTGGGACTAAAACTAAAATAAAAAACAGCTGACAAAATGAACACTACTGAAGAAATTTTCACAAATAAGTAACTTAATACTAGTAAGTCCCTGCCAACAACTGGAAAAACATATAAAAGTAAAACCTTAGATAATGCTGCTAATTTTTATTTTGTTAGTTTCAAATAGAAAATTGGTGTAAACTTTTGATGTACACTTACAGTATGTATTGAGGTAGATAAAATTACAAAATAAATACCCATTTTGGTTTAAACTAGCAAATATCAAAAAAACATTTAACTATTTTTTTATTTGTTCACCTTACCAACAGTTATTTGTCACAGACCAAAATACTTTCCAACAGAATCATTGAAATCAGTCTAAAACTTGTCTTAGAAAAAAATAATAATCTGTTCATAGGTATTACCCAAAGTAGGCCTGAGTTATATTTAAAAATATATTATCATGACTTTTAATTACATATTGATCATTATTATATCATAATGATATTTCTGCCAGATTGAAGAGTATTCTGATAACAAATTTTTCTAATAAAAAATATTGACTAAAATAGAATAACAAATATATATAATGTGCATGCCAGTGTCATGCCAAAAAGTGACTGCCTGCCAAAATCTAATTCGACTCCATGGGAGAACACATCACATAATGTATTAAATAAAGTTCCATTGATTAATGCCTGCAGCATCATATATCTTTACTTGAACATAAATAAATGCAGCAATTTTATACTGGCAGATACAGGTTTGACTTCTATTTATCTCTTAAATTTTTCTCTGTTCTTTTATTGACCCGTTGCTTGCTCTGGTCTTTTTTTAATTTGGTGATGATAACCACCAGCATTAATGTGCAGCCTCAGTATGTCACTGTTGTGCATAAATAGCAGCAAATGACTTTTTTTTGAAACTGCAATAATGTACAGTAGATTTTACAGGGCCTGCAATAATGTTAACGTTATCTCATTTGTTTGTGTAAAAATATAAGACATGGTCTGTCTTTAGTCTTTAGTGGCTAAAACACTTACCCTCTGGCAACATAAGCCAGAATATAACCAGCATGGGCACACATGCATGCACGTCATAAGTGCACTCTTTGTTTCATAGCTTTAATATATCCAACCACTTCCATATAATTATGCTTTGGGGAATAACTGTGCATTCCTCAACTTGGCAAGGGATAATGCAAGTCGAATATCATAAACGCTTTTGTGCAACAATTTTTTTTTCATAATTTCCACAGCTGTGGCTTTGCAAGGCAAAAAACGTTGTCGTTCATTTATGTATTATACAGTAGCAGACCTATCCGAAAACGAGTAACTAACGATGGTTTGCTTCAAACATAAATATCACATCAAATATCTGTTCTGCAAAAACTTTTTAAAAAATCACCCTTTTTAAGACGCATGTTTGCAGAAAGTGCTCAACAGTGTGCTTCAAAGGTCCATGCCTGCACTATGGTTTGACTCACTCTTCCAGCTACAGGTACACAATATGTAGACATATTTATAGCGCAGGTCAGAAAACACACAGGTTAGCAGGTTCGCCAATGTGTATAATCTAAGCAAAGCAAAGCAGTACCTTTGTACACAATGGCTGAGGGAAAGCTCAGCAGTGAGGATTTATACAGATTTATTATGAGCATCTGCTGTTAGAGGCTCTGGTTTATCTGCTGACTAAAGTAAAATCAACCAGTGAGATTGTTTTAAAATGATTTATTTTCAGAACATAGTAAATGGAAGAGCAACTGAAAAGGCCGAACAAATTCTCAAATAAGGCTCAACATGAGAAAATTAAATCCGTCGTTGGCTATTGAGTGCATAATAACAGCTTGGTAGCCAGAAGGTTATATTTTGGACTTATATAAATAATTTCTTGGATTCTTGGAGTAAGATACTTACATCTTAATCTAAATATGCATTTAACCTTCAGCTGTCCATCACGAGTCATTGGGAGAGGGCAAACTAAAACTATATTCACTTTATATTGATTTGCAATTTAAATTTTATACAGAATGGGATAGCAATACTGGCACATTTACACATGCATTATGCGTTAATTAAACTGACAAATAAAAGTAAAAAAAAAAAAATCCTAAAGAACACAAACCACACATTTCTACCAGCCAACCAGAAATTACAATATAATTAAACAGATGGCGTAGTGAAGGTAATTAGGTATTCACTGTTATGAATGATACAGGGCAATGTTAAATTGAAGCCTAGTGTTGCTGATAGCTCCTTTCTGGCTTGAAAAACTCCATGCATCCACCTACTTTCCTCCATGCTATACGCTATACTATCAGACGAGACATACTGTCCCAGATAAATGAATCATGGTGGCACAGCAAACCACACACACACAATGAAATGAATGTGGTGTCAGACATTCTTGTAAATATGTGTATAATAAAATATACATTGACTTTAACCATTATGTGTCAACAAGCATGCCTACAGTGACTATTGGGAACTTCTGGCTTGTTCATTGGTGCAAACTGATAAGGCCATACATTTACACCCCTTTTTTTTATTCAGATTATTTATTTATTTAAATCTTTAAACCATTTTTAACATTAAATTAAATATAGAAATAAAATTAATTGAATATTTAGTCTTTACAGTTGGAAAAACATCTTGCTAGCACAATATAGTGTAAGTACTAAGTAAGTACTTTAATTTGAAACTAAATTTATTTACTGTACATTGTACTGTAATCTAATAATTAATGACAAGGACATAATAGACGTTTGAGTGAAAACAAAAAAAAAATTGGTCTCTATCGTTTGCACAGTAATGCCATTTCTTGTCCAGCCTTTAAAATGTATATATCATATTCAATGTAAATTATATTTAAATATACAATATACAAAAATTGGAGAATATTTTTATTCCTTTTTCTTAATCCACATCACACCACAGAAGCTGTGACCTGAGTGGCATCTAAAAGGGATTTAATAGATCAAGGCCTCCACATACATTATAGCACGTGGCGATGTTATGAGTAAGGAAGAATGCCTGAATAATAAAAGCAGCATAAATAATAACAAAATAACATTTAGTTGCTTTATAATACTGCAACAAGACATCTAGGTAATAAATTAATAGATTTAGAACCTCATACCTACTAAAGTCCCAATTTCCAACTAATGAAATTCCACTGTCAGCATCAGAAGGGAATAGAAAAGAAGAAGAAAAACATAAGCTTTACAGTCATTTTTTCCTTAGCATACTAAAATCAAGCTTTAGACCTTAATCCTCCTTGTTTACAAGCGTCAATGCTTCAAAAAATAAATTAAAAAATACCTTGCCCACTTGCTCCTGAATGCTCACTGACATTGTGTGCTGTGCTCTCACTCTTTGGAACTGCCTGACCAAATTTCTCACCACAGAGATGAACCAGCGATAAAAAATACTTTAAGCTTTACAGCCACTTGCCAAGGACAAATGTAACATTTTGTTAGATTCGCACCTTTTTCCTTTATTTCTGCACAACCAAAGGCAATAAGAAATCACCTTTACTTTCAATTTTTTCTTCTTTTTTTTAAAAAATACATTTTTTTTTCTTTCATTCTCCAAGTCTCTTTAGCCTTCATTTGCTGAAAGTGGCTAAGGCTAAAGTCAGATAGAAAGCAATTAAATTGTTAATTTAATAACCCTTACATTTTGGAGGTACTTCTTCCAGTAGGTACCTCATTTGATAGTGTACTGTAGTCTATGGTCATTATCTTGTGCTCCCCCTTTCTTCCTTTTGTTCCTCCTGTATCTGGGCTATTCAGTGCCTTAGAGATCCTAAAGCCAGCCATATTTCCAGTGGTGGTTGCCTCTTTGACAACCCGGGGCTTAGCCTAAATTCTCTCACTATTTAAAGCTGTGAAATGCAAATAATGAAACATCTCATTACCACTGTAGGAGATGAGGGAGCAAGAGGGGTGGCTTTAGGAGAATAAGCTGACAAAGTGTCTTTTGTTATAAGAGTAACTGTATGGAGGGAGTCAGACTTACTGTATGTCTAACAGAAAATAAACAAGTGAATTCCATTGAAACCTCCTATTGTTAACAGCAGTCCGTGCAAACAAGAGCTGGACACTATGCTTCATTTCTGTTCTTTATATATTTGTTTAAATATTTTTTTGTATATAACTGTTCACCACCCTTTTTTTCGCTGACAAATTCCCAGTCACACAGAAATTGCACTATAACAACAATATAAGACCCAAGATTGTGCTTCCCTTCATGTTTTATACTATAAGTCACACAAGTTTGACATTGAGCCACCTCAGTGTATGCATTTAAGCAGCATGTAGCATTCTGGGCTCGGAGTGGGCATGGTGTTTAACACAAAGGAGACAAAGTCTAGTTTAATATGTACCACATGAATCTAAAACACTGCACAGGTTACTTTCAAAACAACAAGTGCAGGTGAGCTGAATGTTGTGGTGCGAGGGATGCACATTTACTATGATGCCCACCTTTAGATTGGCTCCTATTTCAGAGCTCTGGTGACCCAAACAATTATAGAAAAAGCCACATTCTTGTAATCAATCAGAAATGCAGAAGGCAGGATTCGTTTGGATCGTTTTATTTTTATTTTGCTTAGTTTTCCATCTAGTATTACTTAATTTTAGAATAAGCCCAGTGCTTTCAATTTTTTATGTGATTCTCAAATAAATGACTGTCACCCCACTGCAGCTTTAGCATTAATTAAGACTGCCGGGTATGTCTGATTAACTCTGTATATCAATGGATTAGCTTCTAACTGTTTTATATTTATTAAAACTCCAGACGGTCACACACACATTCAAAGGGGTTTCCCTCATCTACAGTAAAGCCCCTTAGTGCAAATTAGAGTTACTGCCTTGTAGATTCAATTCAATTTAATTCAATTCAATTCATTTTTTTTTTGTATAACGCTTTCAACAATGGCATTGTCCCAAAGCAGCTTTACAAAATCAAAGAACTATTTAAGTTTGTATGGAATTTGAATGTGTATAAATCAAAATGGTCAGATAGTCCCTGGTGAGCAAGCAGAGGGTGACAGTGGCAAGGAAAAACTCCCTGAGATGGTAGTAGGAAGAAACCTCGAGAGGAACCGGACTCAACAGGGTACCCATCCTCATTTGGGTGAAACAGAAAGCAGGAATTGATCTGCGTTCATACTAGATCATCCACTATATCTATTTTACCTTACACTTTCTTTCTAATTAACACATCTCAATATACCAATAGCACAGTGGTGCTCAAAATTTTTATCCATGTAGACAACATTTGTTACTGCATCACTTTTTTCACTTCTAGATTCAGCATTTTCATTATGGCACAACAAAGGCATCAAACATTTTCATAATTTGTATGAAGCTGGGAGTATTTAAAAGTTTTGCTATTTTTGCTAAATTTTGCTTAGGATATGCATTGCAGATCATTCCATCATTTTATCTTATCACTTAGTAATTCTAAAATCATCAAAACCAGGACTGCTTGGGAAAGTAAACTGGGATTGCAGTTAAGCAAAGAATGCAGGGAGAATGCTAACGACAGGAGTCCATTCTTTCCAAAACAAGGCTTGCTGAAATCTATCCTGAGGACAAAAGTGACAGGTAATATGCCTTGCCCTGTTATTTAAGTCACATATTCTTTTTGTGCCCAAATCTACCAGGGTTCTGGGCAGGTTTTTTCAGCTTTTCAGCATCATGTGCAGTATACTCGGAGTACGGTTGCAAGCATGTCCATTAATTGCTATATTTGGCAATCCAGATTATTCAGTTTGATTAAGTTTTTACAATTTCCATTTGGCATTAGTAAAGTACCCTCTTTTTCTCTTGCTCGCTTAACTATTTAAGGATGTCAGACAGACATTCTATACTTTTACATCGGAAATTCGTTATCTCTCAATATGATTAAAAAAGTAGTACTGTTTCTTAAACTGGAGAAGAATAAATATACACAAAGGTTCACGTGAGATGTCTCTTATTTTACAAATGTACAGGTATTGCCTGATTGAATATTTGAACTAGGTCATGCATCACAATAAATTTATATTAGCTGTTTGATACGCATAGGTCCGTTTGAGCCATATGGTGTGTTCTTGGTTTCTTCTGTTGCATTAAAAAAACACACTCAATTGATTTTCTGTACTGTAGATCACGATATTTGTAGATCATGGCTGTTCAATAAAAATTATTTGCAAAAAAGAGAGATAGAAAGAGAGGAAAGAGGGTTCCCCTTTTCACACAGATCTTGCCTTGCTCTGTTACCACCTCTGCTCCCAACTTAAAGACGTGAAAACAACCATCAATTTCGCTTCCATTCATTTTATACAGAGCATTGAAATGCGATGACAATATAATTTCCCACCCTAACAGGCTGTGTAAACGATAGATGAGTGTAGATTTAAATAAGTCAATAGTTTATTGTCCATGGTAATTTGGGTGTCCCACATTTATGTGGTACATGTACATATTCACTAAATTTGACAAAACATCTCAATGTGGAAACCATCCAGACATTCTCCTGAGAGAGGACAGGTTGATGATTTTGGATCAGAGCACACTACTGAGAAGAAGACAAATTCCAACACGATCTCCACTCCTCTTCCTCCTCTTCTTTTTCCCTCCTACAGTTTTTCCCTAAGAGTTTATACACACATACACAGCCATCATTCCAAGAGCACCAAATGGTGTGATGATGACTCCCTGTAGTCGGCTGCTGCTACTCACGAATCAACAAATCATCTTTAACACCTTCCTGGAGCTTGTGCCTTGAGAGGTGTCACAACAAACCAACCTTCTGGCAGTGCAAAGCACTGGATTTCTGTAAGCGATCTGGCACGCAGATACACATAAAATGTGTATACAAACACACACACAACATTGTATATATAGTGTACTGTGTGTGTGTATATGCACACACACTATATACAGTGTGTGTATATATATATATATATATATATATATATATACACACACACACACAATGTTGTTTGTGTGTATATACACATTTTATGTGTATCAATGCGGCATGGCAAGAAGGCAATTAAAAATCAGCATCTCCATAAAGCTGGTCAGCAGAGGGAAGCATGAAGTGCACACACTAATCAATGAAACAAACGCATTATTTAGTGTGACAACGCTTTGAGGACCCTTTAGCTTTAGGTATAATTTGTGTCGTTTTAGAAGAAAATTAGCTACTAAGTTTTACTGAGCATCCTGCAGAACCACACTCAGGTCTTTAAACGTTGACTGTTGCACCTGCTTCTTTTCAGCAACCAAATGTGTGATGCATGACAAATTAAATAACCAAAAATTTTATCATCTGTGTACAAAACTCTCTTTTATCCTCTTGCCACTATGCCTGAAATGCTTTTCACGGGAAACATTTATATACATATATCTTTTCCCCTTTCTCCACTTCTTTCCTTTTTGTTTTTAAAACTAGGCACTTGATGGCTTAGAAGTCAAGATTAACCATTTAAAAAAATATATTTAACATGTCTGATATTATACATTCTAAAGTTATAGTATTATTAATAAACTGTGGTTTAATTAATAGCATTTGGTATTGCGAATAATTTTACTTATTTATTATTTTAGATATTTTTTGCCCTGTGGTAACAAGTTAGAGATTAACTTTTTCCCAATTCAACTGGAGGCTTTTAGTGGGGAGATCCAATGTCCACCTGGCCTTGCCCTCCTCTTTTTTTGTTCTGAGTTGAAACATTTCCCCTGCTTTATTCAAACATTAGAATTGGGGCATTAAAAAGGTTAACTGACTGGCATGGTGATGTGAAATATGGGATGTGACTCATTTAGAAAATTCATGCGAGTCTCATTTTCTTTTAAAAACTATTTTAAATGTAAAAGTAACACAAAAGTAACAAGTTACTTTAGACAGTAACTAGTGATAGTAACATTACTTTTTATAGAAAAGTAATAAGTAATATTAATATGTGTTTAACTGAAAGTATTTAGGACACGTTCACTGTTTTCAATTTAGTTTAATTGCAGGTTAATACTACAGTTATCTAATTTCCTTTTATTACTTATTAATCTACCTCAGTACCCCATATTGACAAAGTAAAAACAGAAATTTAGAAATATTTGTAATTTGTATGAATGAAAAAAAATAAAAAAAAAGTCACATGCACTTAAGTATCCAGACCCTTTTCCCCTTTACTTCGCTGAAGCACTTTAGGTAGCAATTATAGCCTTGAATATTTTTGACAAACTTTGCACACATGAATTGGAGAAGGATCTGCCATCCTTCTTTGTAAATTCTCAGTCAGGTTGAATGGAAACTGTCACTGGACAGCCATTTTCAGGTCTCTCCAGAGATGGTCAATAGGGCTCTGGCTGAGACACATTTTTTAGGATCATTGTGTCATTCTGGAAGGTGAACCTTCTGCCCAGTGTGAGGTTCTTAGGTTCTTACGGTAATGCTTTTCCTTCTGCAACCTTGTTCCATTTTCACACTAGATCTGGTTCCTGGTCACCACTCTTTCTAAGGCCCTTCTTCCCCAATTTGTCAGTTTGGCCAGGCGACCAGCTCTTGGAAGAGTCTTGGTTGTAACAAACTTTTTCCATTTGAGAAGTATGGAGGGCACCTTGCAGCGGTATTTTTGTTGTCTTTTACAGAGAGGTGTGTGCCTTTCCAAATAATGTATAAAAAGTAAAAAGAATTACCACTTACCTCCCGCTAAGATATCACCAAGATTTCACAATGTCGATTTGATTCAAATTGCGATGCTTTAAGAATGTTAAAATTTTATAACGATATTATAAATATCCTTATTCGTTATTACATTTTTCCTCAACAATTTTATTATAATTGTAAACCTTTTAAAAAAGGTTTAATAGTTAATTAATTGTAGCCCATTCTTTATAACATTTATTTTCTCACTTAAAAACCATGCGCAGCATTTAAACAATACAAACTTTAAATATAAGAGTTTTAAATTTAATTAAACAGCGCTTACATTATCTCTGTCCTTTATTAGTTGAAATTTCTGTGCGCTAGAAACCCTGCGTGACCATATTAGAAGCTGCACACGCTTATAATTATTATTTCTAAACAAACTTTGCAAATAATTTACTCTTGACACTTGCGATGAAAATGTGTAAATGAACTTGTGGGATTATAAATAAACAGCATTGTTTTAATGCCTCAAAAGTCTAAAAAGTCAACTTGACAATAAGTACACGGGTTCACTCAATTTCATCCGTGCGTGTACTGTTTACATTGTGACCATGTGTGCACATGCGTAAAGCATTTTTCTTTGTGTGTGTGTTCAAGGAGATCATTATGTTCAACAACAATGCAATGTCACATTTTCTCAAGAGGAGGCAAAAAAAAAAAATCCTCAACGTGTCATTAGAGAGGTTCTTTGGTAAAGTCACACAAGTAACACAAGTCACTGTCAGTAACCCGACAAAGAGCAGTGATTCCGCTACATTAGTGTGTGTGTTTGTGTGCAATTGTTTGTGTGAAAGTCATCCTACACAGTAACTCCACTCCTCTTTATCTCTCGTCTTACTCCAGCCATGATTCTTTCCAAAGGTAAAGTGCGATATTATTATTTTTTTTACAATTTTACTTTATATTTTGTATTACTTATTTTTATATGAATATTTTTGTGCTGTGAAACGAATCATCAGTTTCCATTATTTCTTCTGGTAAAATTCGCTTTGATATACAAGTGCTTTAGAAGCACACTTTTAGAACCAATTATGCTCAGAATCCAAGATTTTACTGTACTTTCCTTCCTGCTCATATACATAAACAATCAAGTTATCCATTTTACCTGTACTGTATTACGGTTTTGCTATTGGGTCAATGTAAGCTTTACAGTCAGCTACTGGTTGCATGGTCATTTTACTGTGACCCGGAGCTGTACAAGTGATCAGTAAACTTTGATGATGCCCCAGAAACAGCTTTAATAACATTAATAACACATCAGTATCACACTGGGGGGCTAACGTTACTTACTAATCTTTTCGATCTACAGACAATCATACTTTGACTGGATGATATAGCAAATGATGCAGTTAACTTTACAAATACCATTTATATTTACCTCTGCTGTTAAAAGAAACTCAGCATGAGGTAAATTATTCTCAAAAAATACTTACATTTTCCTTATGTGTAGTTTTGCATAGACAGACCCATGTTTTACAAAAAGTTTAACAGCATTGTACTGCCCCAAGTTGGTGAAGCAGTTGGGCACAAAGTAGCTGGAAAACACCAGCAGGTTTTTGCTGACTGAGGTTGGGATTTTTCCATCAAAAATAAAGTTAGTCCATGCAGCTCAATGGTCACCTGAGCCAGGTAGCTGATGTAATGTTTTGTGCTGGTTTATGCAGCCATAAACAAAGAAGCTCCTGTGGTTACCTATAGCTTTCCTTATGACTGACATTTTATCAAAATGGTGACTATTCGTAAGTGTTCATCTCTATTCGGCAAGTCCATGGGGAGGGAAATACTCAAGTAGAAGCTAAGTTGTTCAAATGAGAACCCGGTCTTACTGTACATAGAAATTTTAAATCTGAATGACTTGTTTCTCACATGATTTTTGACTGAGGCCACATACTAAAAACTGATTAAATTGTTTAATTTTAAAGTTTGTGGGCTCCAGATACCCAAATACATAAACAAGCACTGAAAAGTGAATTTTTCATAATAGGTCAAGAAGCTCTTTATTTGCTTTTATATGATTTGGGTCTTTATACAGTACATCTGTACTATTAAGGGGCATGCGATCATTGTTTTAGGATTTGAATAGATCTGAGAAGAAAGCATAGCTCTAAATGAACATGGGAATGACGTCACAATAGACTCATTACATGCAAAGCAAGATAGTTCAAGTCGTGATTTGTCATAATTGAGATAATTATGGCGTACAGCTCATGAAAACCCCAAATCCACAATCTCAGAATTGTGAGATTGATTACATTACATGCAATCAATAAAACAAGGATTGTACATAGAACATATCGGACCTATAAGTCCGCATATGTATATGTATAAGTATGCATATGTATTCAGTACTTGGTTTGGGCCCTGTTTTTAGCAATTACTGCCTCAATGCGACATGGCATGGAAGCTATCAGCCTGTGGCATTGCTGAGGTGTTATGGAAGACCAGGATGCTTCAATAGTGGCCTTCAGCTCTTCTGCATTGTTCTGTCTCATTTCTCATCTTTTTCTTGGCAATGCCCCATAGATTCTATATGGGGTTCAAATCAGTCGAGTTTGCTGGCCAATCAAGCACGGTAATCCTATGGTCATTGAACCAGGTTTTGGTGCTTTTGGCAGTGTGGGCAAATGCCAAGTCCTGCTGGAAAATGAAGTCAGCATCCCCATAAAGCTTGTCTGTGGGAGAAAGCATGAAATGCTCCAAAATCTTCTGGTAGACAGTCTGGGTCTTTTGTTTCCAAATGAGATGCAAAAGTTGCTCTCATCAGAAAAGAGGACTTTGGACCATTGAGCAACAGACCAGTTCTTTTTTTCTTTAGCCCACATAAGACGCTAATGTTGTTTGTTGTTCATGAGCGATTTGACAAGAGAAATACAACATTTAATGCCCATGTCCAGGATCCATCTGTGTGTGGTGGCTCTTAATGCACTGACTCTAGCCTCAGTCCAGTCCTTGTGAAAGTCCCCAACATTTTTGAATGGCCTTTTCCTGACAATCCTCTCCAGACTGTGGTCATCCCTGCTGCTTGTGCACCTTTTTCTTCCACACTTTACCTTTCCACATAAGTTTCTATTAATGTGCTTTGATACAGCACTTTGGGAACATCCAACTTCTTTTGCAATTACCTTTTGAGGCTTTCCCTCCTTGTGGAGGATGTCAATTATGGTTTTCTGCACAACTGTTAGGTCAGCAGTCTTTCCCATGATTGTGCTCTCTACTGAACCAGACTAAGAGACCATTTAAAGTCTCAGGAAACCCTTTGCAGTTGTTATGGCTTAATTAGCTAATTAGAGTGGTACACGTTGAGCCTAGAATATTGAACCTTGAACTATCTTTTTTGCATGTAATGGGTCTACAGTATCTCATATATTAGTTTCACCTTTTAAATTGCATTACTGAAATACTGTAAATGAACTTTTGCACGATATTCTAATTTTTCTAGTTCTAAATTTCACAGTACAGGAATAGGGCTACCTGCTCTGACAAACAGTGCCATCTTTATACACAAGATTGTTTGGTTTTTAATAATTTACTTCACCTTACTCTTCATAAATAGGTAGATGGAGGGGAAAATTTGTAGATTGAACCTCTGAAATTTTTTTTTTAACTGCTCACTCACTAAAAGTGATTTATTAATGATCATGCTATCTGCTATCACCTAGATGAGGATAGGTTCCCATTTGAATCTGGTTCCTCCTAAAGTTTTTTCCTCCTGTCAATTTAGGGAATTTTTCTTTGCCATTGTTTTCTCTTTCTTACTTTTTAGAGATTTTGCTTGATTGTTAAAACTATTAACACATATTATTTTTAATAAAACTATTAAAACATATAATTTTTTAAAACTTTAATTTTGCACCCAGAAATGTTACTTCTGTAAAGCTGATTTGTGTCCATTGTTAAACCCACAATACAAATACAATTTTATTTAACTAAGTTTCATTATAGTGGTTTAGACATACAGTTAAACTTGCTTTAAAATGCTGCATTTCCCCATTGATACTATAGACCAGCATTCACTACTTGCTTTTCTTTAGTTATCAAGAATATGGCAAATGAATCCTGTCCCAATTTCAGCACCTCTTAAAAGGATAACTGAAAAATTGTTTAAGAGTAGTGGGGACATTCAGAGTTGTGGATCTGAAAAGAAAAAAGCCAGTGATTCCCAAACAGAATACATTTTGGTGGGCCGCCCAAGTTTATTTGCCCACCCCTTAAAAAAATCTGTCTGGAAGAAAAACTACTAGAGGACAGTTCCCTCTTATGCCACTGCTCCTGTACCTGTATATTCTGTTACCGTGAGAATGGTGCTCTGAGAGGCATTAAATGCAGCAGATGCCAGCTAGTGTAAAAAGAATAAGAGCGGTGTAATGACAGTTGCGTATGCTGTGCAGAATTTTGCACAGTAAACGGGCTCTTCTTTTCTCTATCTGTGCTATTTCTTTGCATATGTGACTTATTTTTTACATTCTAATATTTTATTGCTGTTATGTTTGTATAGTTGATTTAAAATTAAATAAAATTTTGTTCATCATATATCCTCAGATGTGCTGAAAAAAGGGGAATGTCATTCTATATTGCATAATCCTGATCCCATATATATTTATTAAAAGATATTATTGCAAAAATAGCTAAAAATGCTGTTTAAGGTCTACATGCTTTGACAAATAGTGCCATTTTTGTACACCAAAGATGTAACAGATTTTTTACTTCGCCTTACTCTTCTCATATGGCATATGAAGGGGAGGATTAGTACGTTGGATATCTGAAATGTGAAAGTAATAAAAATATAAAAAAAATAATTAAATATTGTGCTAAAGGTTATATTTATTTATTGCTTGTAGTAAAACACTTTTTCCTGGCAGGTAATGTCGGCCTATTCCACTGGCTACCACCACAAGTATATTTCAGACCTGTGGGAAACACTGAAAGCATAGCATCAAGACTACTGACTTGCATACTGCACTACAGACAAAACTTGTCTTACAAGGTTAAACATTTGGATTAGTTTGCCTGAAATAAAACAATTAAAATTAATAAAAATCATTATACAACATAGACAACAGCCTTCATTTTTGTCAGCTTGCTTACATAAATGTTAAACACTCATTCATCAACCATGCACACTCTGGAAATGCAGCTCTTCAATCTGATGAATATTTCATGTCCTGATGGCATTTTTAAGACAGAACTAGTTAATGAACACAAGTTGATGTGGCATACGTGCAATCCCCCTCAATTAGAAACATGTGGGCAAATTCCACATGCTAAAAGCTGCTGCAGCGTAATTGAGCTACATTGAGGGGGAAGACATGATTGTTAAACAGGTCTTGTTAACAGCACTATAGCACTTACCAATGAACTCCCTTCTGGATTTCAAACCCTTGATAATGGGCTAATTATGGATCAAACATCATACCAACCATTTAGAAAAACAAAAAATGCCCACTGTCCATTAAGGTTGTGGGGCATACAATAAATGGATAAAGATACCCTCATATGCTTTAAGAGTGAAAAATGCTTTGTTATTCACCAAAATTTTTATATGGATAAAATGTTTTCCACAGGTCTAAAATATACTTGCGGTGGTCGCTAGCAGAGCGGGCCGGCATTACCAGCATGAAAATGCTCTTCTACAACTAACCGTAACGAAATATTTTTATCTATTGTTTTATTTGATATTTCTATTTATTTCGTATTTCAGAGTTCCAACCTATAAAACTTCCCCTCCATCTACCCAATTGTGAAGAGTAAGCGAGGAGCGACAACAGATTCGGACGCAAGCCCATCACTGGCCCACGATGTAGGCTGTTTCTGTGACCTAGAAAAATAAAATAATAAAGATAATATGCACATTTGTGAGTTTGGCAATTTTGTGACATATTTCTATTTTTCTGCCGAAAAATAGAAATATGTCACAAAATTGCCAAACTCACAAATATCTTCATATATTCATTTCTACATAATAAAACACAAAATTCAAATGCACAATGTGATGTCTGAAGCCTCCTCTAACTGGCAGGAAATGCAAGCACCATGTACTGTCCACTATTAATAAATCTATCGTGGGCTTTCCTGGACAGAAGAATATATTATATAGAATATATTAGGGTGGCCGCCAATATATTGTACCTGTGCAGGCCTCTTAAGTACACTCTATGTGTGGATACCACTGATAAGGAAATACATTGTTGCAATGTTCCTAATAAACCTCTATAGAGCAAAAAAAGCAAGACTTAACTATTTAATACAGACTGTGCAAAAATCTCTAAGGCACTGCACCCATTTCTATATTAGATAATGCATAATTTTTTTATATTATATATATTATAAGTATATAACACCTGTGCCAGGTTGTGTGTACGAATCAGATGGTCTGCTGTGGTGGCCCCTCAATGGGTGCAGCTCAAATACAGGTGCATCGTAATAAAGTAGAATATCATCAAAAAGTTGATTTATTGAATGAATAAAAACCCAAAATCTCATAACTACCTCGGTGTAACAGCACATCTAATCTATGAAAAATGCAACAGCACTCATTTAATCTACTAGGAAATCATTAAGGTAAGGTCTCTGGCGTACTGAGAAAACTATCTAGCCTCATGGTAGCCAAGGACTATTGAAAGAATGAAATAAGTAAATCAGGGGATGATGTAGTGAAATGAAGGTACATCTCCAATCAAGGCGTCAGCACTAATTTCTTTTTGCTGAAGATGTGATCAAGTTTGTGATGATAAAAAAAGTTTTTCCTTTTCTTCCCCCATCCTAAATGCATTTGAGATTTTTGGACAAACCATTCATCCCACTAACAAACTGGGTGTCCAAATTCTGTTGTCACCCAGAATACAGTGAAACCTTGGATTCCGAACATAATTTGTTTTAGGAAGTGTTTCAAAACACTCGTAAATCGCAAAAATCAAAATTTCTTTAAACTTAAATTATTCGTTCCATAGCAAAAAAAAATTTCAAACATAAAAATAATTCATACTAAATATAAAGTGAAAATAAAACAAATTAACATCCACTTTAACTTTAAAAAAAGTAAAAATAAATCCTGACAGATAAGTGTTTCCTTTTATGCGCGCAGGCCCTGTGTATATGTGTATGTATTTTTTGTTTTTCTGTGTATGTGTATGAAGCTAAAGTAAGAGGAGAGGAGGAATCAGACCCCCCTCCCTCTTCTCGTCTTATACAGTAACCCATCGTCCTCTCTTATTTGAGTCTTATTTGAGAGAAAATGGATCTTTAACCTCTCTAAGGAGACTTTCCATTGCTTTACACACGCACACACACGTGTATTATAATAAACAGTACACGCGTGCTGTACGCACACGCATACAAACACAAAATTAAATATGTTTTACCCGCACACACACGGTCACAGTGTTATAGTAAACAGTACACTGATAATTACCCACAATTCTGCAGTGCAAGAGAGAGAAAAACCATTGGCTCAGTTATGATCCTGTGACGCTCAGCGTCAAAACAAGAAGCGTATGTGTGATACATGATACCCGGTATATGTAAACCAAGACGTTTTTCAAGTCAAAATTTATTAAAAATCTTTGCTCGTTTTGCGGAACAATCACAAACCACATTACTGGCAATCCGAGGTGCCACTGTGTCTGTTAATCGCAGGTACAATGGCAATTATAAACTGCAATTGTTTTGTGTGGCGATTTACATATTGCTAAACAGACTCCAAAATCAATTAAAAAAATATTTTTTATGTTTATAATAGAAATTAACCAGTCAATCGGCCAGTGACCAGAATTGGCTGGTTTTCAGTTTGATTGGCTGATCAGCCTTAAATATAAACAACTCTGTACTGAGTGCAGAAGCTTTCGTGTCTCACAACAAAAGCAAATTTTATAGCGTTTAATTTTCAAAAATTCTGCATGTTAAAAATCTCTGATTTGCTCTTTTCTCCAAACACTGCGAGCGAATTAGTCTCAAGCCCACTCATTGCACAAATGTACTCCAGTCTTAACATATTGTGAGTGCTAATTAGCCACTCAAACCGCAAGCTTACTCTTAAGTTTGAAGACTTTAGAGAAGGTAAAACATCACTGTTTCTTTATAATTCTACAGGTAACTACAGAGATACATGCTGCTCAGTTTAATGTTAAACTCTTGTTTTTGAAGTAAGTGTGTATTGTTTAATTGCTGTACTTGGTTTTTAGGTAAAAAAAAAATATATTATATGGAACCCACTACATTTAAATACTTATTAACATTTTTTGAAAGGTTTAAAATTGTTTCAAAATCAAGTGAAAATGTAATATTAGATCGAGATATTTATGAAATCACAGTAAACTACTTATAGAATCACAATTTTAATCCAATTGGCACCAATTGTAAATATCTTAACGGGAGCTGACTAGTGATGGAAATGTTGGGATGTTTTTTTAATTTAAATAAAATAAAAAGCAAAAAAAAAAAAAATCACATGAACAAATATTTTATTCACTATATAACACAGATAAATGTTCAAAGTGAGAAATTTTACAATTTTTTCCACAAAATGCGCCCATTGCAAACCTGATGCCTGCTACACCTATCAAAAAAGTTGGGATGTTTACCATGGTGTAGCATCTCCTCTCTTTTCAAAACAGCTGCTGAAGTGTTATTGGTCGTCTTTACCGTATTTTTTAATTTAATGATGAATGGCGGATAGTATTTAGGGTTAAAGGTTTCTAGAAGTATTCTTGGGTCCTAATAATGTGCATGACACAAACCTTCTGATTTGTGATACGGTGTCCTCTAAGGGGCCTGAAGACCACAGGAATCCAACAAAGGTCTTTAGCTTTAAAACACAGATTTCCCCAGTTTTTCTAAATATTTTGATGTTATGCATTGTAAATAGCCTTTGCAATTTGCTGTTAAGAAAAATAGTTTTTAAAGTATTCCACAATATTTTTACGCACTCTTTTACAGATTGGAGAGACTCTGCCCATCTGAGATACTTTTCTAACTTCTCTGAGATGCTTCTCTAAGATATCCCTTTTATATCTACAGTATACGCGGCGCATGGCGACAGCATTTGGGTTTGTGCGTTTGCTGGCGTTTACCACCGAGTGGCGCTATATAACTATAGACTGAGACCTCAGGCCTTTGTTCGTTCTCGCCAGGATTAATGAGCCGCAGCTCATCTAAAGTCGCACGTAGTTGCAGATAAAATCATATGAAACATTGTAATTAAACGAATTCATAATCACAGTACTAACATTACAGTATTATTGTAAATTTATAATTTAAATTAAATTAAATATTTTTAGGATTGAATTTAAGCAACATAAACATTAACACATTGAGCCTTTAGATTTTATTATGTGTAATTAGAAAAACCATGCATGTAGGGCTTTGTATCATCTTATATTTTGTGTTGTTTAAATTTGTAGTAGATTTATTAACTGAAATAAATGAAACTAAATGACCATAAAATTAAAACATTGTCAGATTAATGTGCGAAAACTATATAATAAAACTATAAAAGCTACATAGCCTTTTTAAAACTCTACTTTTATTTAGGTGCACTCACAATGACGAAAAACACGTTATGATTTTGTAAAATCACCAAAGTAAACAGGATGCGCTGTTCTATATTGTTTTCAGTGAACTTGAGCGCGTCAGAAAATGAACCGTAACTCCGTTTATACTCACCTCACAGACATGAAAAAATATGTACTTACAAAAAGCGAAATGTCAGCTTTTATATAAAAAAAAGCAGACATGAAAAACTAATTTTAAATTTTGTAATTCGTATGAAAAGTGAATTATAGGTGCGTCTACTAGAGTGGAGACGACGAGATGACATGATCACTTTTAGCACAGCCGAAACCAAAGAAATCACTTATTTATCAATTAACTATTAAAGTGGTCAGAGTCAGACCACTTTGACAGACCTTGCTGTTTTTCCCAACACATTCATAATCATTAGTCTACTTCTGGCGTTGCGCTCTGGAAAACTTTATGTGTGTGGTTGAGCGCTGATTAGACTACGTAGGAATTTAAACAACAGGATCACAATGCTCAACGCCCCGAGCCCAAACCTCATTTAAATTAAATTAACAAATATTTGAAGTAGATAACAATAGCCCACATTTATAAAAAGCATTTTTATTTAGACTATAAAAAATAATCCTGAATTTATTTTTAGGTGCGCCTTTTTCCCTTTTTTTTATTATAAATTTTAAATATTTTATAAAATACCAAGGAAAATGATTGTGTATAGAGTGATTACAACCATCTCTATCCATTTCTATTCCAGGGATTGTACTATTAAAAACAATAATAATGTAAATTTTAGAATCTAGAATCCAGAAGATGAAATTTGCACAAATTTAAAATGGGGCCCGAATCAATGCACGTCTTCAGAATCCAGATCTTAAAGTGGGGAGGGGTGCATTTAAGTTTCTCTGTATGTTTAAGTGAGAACAGCTGATTCACACCTGAGGAGGGTGAATAATTTGCATTTTAATGTTGTCTCATTTACATCACATGTCCTCATTTAAATTAAATTAACAAATATTGTAAGTAAACAACAATAGCCCACGTTTAGAAAATGTTTAGAAATTCTTTCCGAGGCTGCGTTGGGCCAGTGTTATGCGCAGAGCGCCGGGAGATGTACTGGAGCTCAAATCTCAGAGAACTACACTTGTGACACAATAACAGTAATGTTTCAAACATTTTGCAGGCTGCCGTTTGGAGAAACCAGAGAATAAAGAATAAACCAGTTGTTGGGTCAAAATAACTCAACCAGGTGTTCATCTGTAAATGACTCACTACATCCCATTTGACCCAACATTAGCAACACAACAATGTGTTTAAAGTACCCGAAATAACCCAGAATTTTGACCCAGCATGAACCACCCAACGATGTGTTTACAGAAACAACAGCATTTTTAGTGCGTCTTTTTTTAGTTATTGTAATGTATGTATTATTTAAAATAACAATAAACAGATACAAACAGAGATAGGCTATATAACTGATTAGCTAGTGAACTTGATCGTCTGTCCAAACAACATATAACCAATGTCTGTTTTTTTGACTCATTATTATACAATAAATATCAATAGCTCTGGTTAAGGTTTTTTTTTTGTTGTATAAAGTTCTCAGATGTGGAAATTACAATCACTGTAGTATTTCTTCGATACAAAATATTGTTATGACTTGAATGTAAAATATCTCTGTTTAAACATTTATGTTCTGTATGTTCTATTGTGAATAATATATTGGCTCAGGTGATTTGAAAGTGTTTTAATCTTCATTTTATTCAAATAATAATAATAAAAAAAGCCCCAATTTTCGGACTTCGGGTTGTACAGTTTTGATTTGTTGCTTATAGAAATTGGAAACAGCATGATGGATGACCACATCTCAGAACCATTTTGCCTAAACACTGGCGCTCCCTTGCTGTACTCACTGTACTTCTGAGACTGACTACAAACAATGAGGAGTCCACATATCAGACAGTAGTGGGCGAACAACCTATAGTTAATAACAGGAAAATTTAATCAAATGATTATCTGATTTCTGATGGAAGTATCTACCTGCTATAGTAATAAACTCAGCAGAGCATATTCACACAAATCGCAGGCACCATCATTCAGCAGGACCTTAAACAGAACAAAAGCATCAACCCGGACACCCAGGTGGCATTGCAATGCCTGCACTTTTGGACATTAAATAAATTGTCAGGTGTCACAGAAGCTACTGCTCCTGTTCTACAGAAATACAAAATAATCAAAAGCTACAGTCTGATACAGTTTTGCAAATTCACTCTTGAAATACAAGCTACAGTACATCAACAAAAAAAGATTAATCTAAACCTATCCAAAAAGAAGTGAGAGGGAAAAAAATCATAGTTGGCACATTTCAGGCATTTCTTCTTCAGCAACCCAACAGTTTGGGGAAGACACACATTTGAGTGTGATGTGGACAAACTGACCAAGGTACAGTATATATCTATATAAATTTATCTGGTATAATTTTTTTTATTATAAATTTACATATATATATTTGTGTTAAGCTGCTTTGAGACAATTCCCACTGTTAAAAATGCTTTAGAAATAACACTGAATTAGACTGGATTGGAATGGATTGGATTGGATTGAATTTGATTAGCAGGTGTTCAAACACTTGCAGGGCAATTCCATGTAAAAGTCAAATTTACCATGGAGTAAAAATTCGGTAAAATTTAATTTGACGAAATCTTTTTTTTCAAAAAGAAAAGGTGAGGAAAAGAAAAAGGAGAGGACAAGGAAAATGTACAGCAATTTAGGTTGTAATAATGTAATAGTAATGGTATTTCAAATGTTTCATATTAAAATTCAAGCATGTTCTTTATCTAGCTTGTAGACTGTTGATTTAGACACATCGCATCCATAACCTGAAAAATTCACATCCATAATAGCAGTTTATCTAGAAAAAAATAGTTAAATAATTTTTCTAATTTTTTTTTTTGGTGTTCATTTGAATTGTTTATGAGTGTATTGCTTTCTGCAGTTGTCTTGAAAATTTAGAGTTTATACTTTCTTTTTTTAAAGATTGTCGTTATAGTGTCACATCCATAACACTGATAAAATTCTGTATATTTTCAGGATGTAAAAGATTATTTAAATTTTGAGAATTAATTTGTTTTTAGCTGAAGGGCTTGCATTAAAAGTGTGGAAAATTAATTCACTGACACTAAGCTTGACCATGCTGTGAGGCTTCTGTTTATCAATAAGTCCAAAGGTCACATCCATAATGCTGAAAGTACCCTTCAGCCATATGGTATAAGACACAGATTCCAGCAGTCCCTATTGTAATTTACACTATGCAGTGCACGTCAAGAAATGAATGTGCGATGTTGTCAGTAAGATAAGTAATAAAGCTCTCTCTCCTTCTTTCTCTTTGTGCTTGATGTGGTTAAGTCAGTACTATAGCAAGCATCCTAACCTGTTATCCACACAGCTCACTCCACAGCCTGAGGAGAGCAACTTTCATTCACACACACTCCACCCACTAACACACTTAGAGTTCAGCTGCATGTCATGTCAGCCTGCACCTCCATCCTACCAGCCCCCGCCACACTCTCTCTTTCTCTCTCTCTCTCTCTCTCTCACACACACACACACACATACATATACACACATACACACACACACACACACACAGAAGACCAGTTTACTAGCCTGACCACCCCCGCTTCCAAATCTGTCTCTCCTTTTCTCTCATTTCCAACTCCTCACCCCAACTAACTACACACACTTCCCTTCCTTTACAGATGATCACATGCATCTATTCTCCATAAATTTTATCTTCATATTCATCTATTTTTTTTTCGCCATTCCAAATATAATATGCTTTTTGTGTGATCTCTTACACTAGTACACACATTTCGTTAAAAAACAATGGTTAAACATAAGAAAACTAAATCATGCAGCATTACAATGTGTAAGCAAGAATGCTTTGTATTTTTCTTTTAGGCAACATTAACAACTGCAGTTATACAAAAGATTGCAAAGTCTGCTATAATGCAATGGTTTTAAAGCTTTAAGTACTCCAGACCTGATCATAAAATAACACAATCTTATATTTCAATTAATAAGAATCTAGATAAGATTTTTGCACCACCAAAGGGTATAAACAAAATGCTCCATTTAAAATACAAATTATTATTAGTTTTGCTGTTAGGACTGTGTTTTCAAGTCCTTCAGTTGAACAGTAAACAAACCTGCACCCAGCCATAGGTGGACTGTCATGTATGACATCATTTGCTCTGCGTTGCGCAAACTGTTACTGAAGATCAGGAAGTGATTTTCTGCATAAAAGACACTATTACTAGAACTCAAAATGCCTATGGTCTGTGTGTTTACAACTGCTCAGATAGATTATAAAAATAATCCATGAGAAGGCTTTATTGAGCACCACAGGTAGGAACCTTTGAGTGTGGTCAGGAGAAGTGATCCTCTACCAATTTAGTTGATAAAAGCCTGTACTTTTTTTACTCACCTAGAGAATAGTTATGATTATTAAATATCTTTTCTGCATTGTTTCTTCTTCTCTTAAAACAGCTGCAGTAACTCCAATCCTTACAAAAAACTCTGGTGCTAGCCCAAAGAATCTAAATTTTTTTCTGATATCAAATCTTAATTATAAAAATCCCGGAAAAAGGAGGTACAATACAGGATTATACTCACCTCAGTGACTACTGTATAATAATTTCAAATCATTTCGAGCTATAGTATGAAAACTACTTTTCTGGAGGCCACCAATGATATCTGCTGATGCTGGACTCTTAACGATTCTTTTCCTGCTTAATTTAAGTGCAGCCTTTGATACTAACTCTCACACTATTTTATTAAACCGCTTAGCTGCTACTTGCATCACTGATGTCCCTCTTGCCTGGTTCACCTGATACAGTTTGCTCCACTAAAAAAAAAAAAAGTTCTCAGTCTCTCCCTGTCAGCTGTGGTGTTCCCCAAGGCTCTGTCCTTGGCCCAGTTCTGTTAATCATCTATCTTCTCCCTCTTGGTCACATTTTTTTAGAAAATTCAGTATACATTTCCATTGTTATGCAGATGACACATTACATGTTCACAAAGCTTAACTTTGCTCTTCCAAATCCTGCCTAACCAGTTGCCTGAATGAATATTTAATTCCTGCAACTTTCTCCTCATATGGTTAAAATATTCAACAGGTTCTGCTCTACATTAATGGTTCCTCTGTTACACCCTGACCTTTAGGTCCCATATTAATAGTGTCTTCAGATCACACAACATGTACCATTTCTTGTCACTCATTTCTGCTCATTGCTCACTCCGCAAACCACTGCTATTCTCACAAATGCTATGGTCACCACCCTCACTCATTGCTGTAATTCACTTTTATTTGGTCTACCACAAAATCTTCTCCATAAACTTCAGTTTATTCAGAATTCTGCTGCCAATATTATAATCAAATACCCTTAATGCATCACAATAACCCCTCCTTTTAAAAACTTAACTGGTTCCTATCAAAAACCGTAGGGATTTAAAAATTCTCCTTCTCACTTTCAAAGCACCTTTCCTTTTAGAGCTTGTATAGTTTTACACCCCCTCTGGTACTCTTCGCTCTTACTCCTCTAGGCTCTACTTTACATCCCCTGCCCACTTGACCACCATTCTCTTCCAGAAAACATCTGTAAGATAGACTCTACAAAACCCACTTATACATAAACGATACCCACAAGATGTTAGACTGCATCTTTATCTGTTCAGTGTTTCCACTTAAATAGTAAAGGCATGGCAGGCAATCATACCTACTGTGCCTACATGATAGGCCAATTTCTTTCGGGAAAAAGAGGCAAATTTGTATGTTATTACTATCCAATATACTGTAAGTCAAAAGTTTAGTACAGTGGAACCTCGGATTGCTAGTAGCGCGGTTTGTAAGTATTCCTCAAGACGAGCAAAGTTTTTTAATAAATTTTGACTTGAAAAACGAGCAAGTCTTGGTTTACGAGTACCAAATATAATGTATCACGCATGCGCTTCTCATTTTGCTGCCTAGCGTCATGTGATCACAAGTGAGCCAATGTTTTTTTTCTCTCTTGCGCTGCAGAATTGTGGGTAATCAACTTTCCTGCTGGGTCTTAGTGCGCGTCTCTCACTAGTATAATCAACCTCCGTGCACGCAGGTACTGTTTACTAGAACACTGTGATCACGTGTGTGCGTGCAAAACATATTTTATTTTGTGTATACATGTGTACAGCATGCGTGTGCTGTTTCTTATAACACACGTGTGTGTGCGCGTGTAAACCAAAAGAAAGTCTCATTAAAGAAGTTAAGGATCCATTTTCTCCCTCTCTCTTTCTTAAACGGAAACACTTTTTTTGTGTTCCTCATCTGTGTTCTGTGGGATTTATTTTTACTTTTTTTTAAAGGTAAAGTGCAGATCTGTTTTATTTTTACTTTATATTTTATATTAATTATTTTTATGTATTTCTTTTGTTTGTTTTGGAATTTGGATTTCCGAAAGGAATTATGCTCGTAATCCAAAGTTCCACTGTAATGTGGCTACATGATAATACCAAATAACACCACAAGGTGACTTTTTGTTGGGATAGACTACAATTGAATGTGTTTTTAGAACATTTTGCTATGATGCCACTTATTATATTCCACTGCTCAGGACGGAGCTGTAAAATGCATGATTTCTATATTCTACAGTTATATAATTATAACTGTACAGTTGTATAATTAATGAATGTAGTGCCAAGGAGAACTGGCTTGCGTATGTGTTGTTTAATGCTGTCAGCCATGTTACTTTCCCAAAAATTGTCAGCTTGACTACCTAAATATACTGAATGATCAGGTTTATCTATCAATGGATTTTATCTGACCTGATGGCATGGGCATGTTCCAAGAAGATAATGCCAGGATTCATCAGACAAATTGTAAAAGAGTGGTTCAGGGAGTATAAGACACAATATGCACACACAGACTGTCCAGACACATTAACCATGTTGAGAATTTTCGGGATGTAATGAAAAAGGCTTTACACAGCAGTCAGACTCTCCAATCATCAGTATAAGTTTTAATAGAAATTGATGCAATTTTGGATGGAAATAAATGTTGGGACATTGCATAAACATATCGAACCAATATCACTGACATAATCAGGTCCAGGTGAAATAAGTATTATTTTTGTTAAAGTTATTTTGTTTAAGTTATTAGAACACAAATGTTTCTACTGTCAGTAATTGTCATCATACTGAATATGTTATTATTGAAAAAGGGGCTTAGACTCTCCAAAACAAGGCCACTCTGTAGTACACTTGTAGAACAACACATATTGGCCCTTATTACAGTTGTAAAGCCTCTCATGTAGTTGGGAAAATCAATATAACACAGTAATTTACATATTTTAACTACAGTAATGCAATAGACAAGGTGCACTAGTTTGGAATAAACTCATTGAAATTACCAAACCAAGGGTCTTGTGCAAGAAATACTATAAATAACTAAAAACTTTAACATATGCACACAAAACCACCATCATCCACCTGCTTCCATGATTTAAAAAAAATTCTAGTGCAAAAACTGAACTTTATTTGTTTTATTAGTTATAACGCTTTGATTTTTTAAATATAATATTGTGTTACCAAGATTTGCTTTCATTATTATTTAAAAGTTGGCTTTATAAATAAAATGTATTAGTACTATTATTATTATTATTATTATTATTATTATGTCTGTATGTGTAGACCACTTACATGTAACACATCTTGTGTTTATACTGTATGTTTATGTAGTTAAAAATTTCTTCATATTGTAAGCCTTAAAGTTACTGTTATTCTTTGCTTTGTTGGAGTCTTCACCCCTGTATTCCCATTTAACGATGCATAGCAAAGATAACTTATGACATAGACATAGTATTTTGCTTAGTATTGTGTGTTAGTTAGATATAAAACAACAGCTATAAGCTATGTGTTACGATTAAATCAGGTTTATTAGCTTGACTTACAGTTTACCCAGCCAATCATGGTATGTGTAGAAGGGCAGGAATAACTAATATGTGCCAACCAATTCAGTACAGTGTGCACGAGGACGAGGTAGTTACAGTACTTGTCTCTACTGCCTCGGTAACAGGCATGCATTTTAGTTATTTTGTAAAATTGCTTCCCTTTCTAACATATTGATCACATCCAAAATATATGGTGATTCTCTGTTTATGTCATCTAAGCTAGCAAAATATGGACTTTCCCCATCCCATCCATTTTGTTTTTTATTTTTGCCTCATAAAGGGATATGGCGTGTCATACAACAACTGCAAACAACCTATTGGTTAAATGTCTGTGAGTTTCAGGTTTTTTTTTTTTACAATTGGTTTCACAGGTATATGACTACACTAATTCACAATACACAAGTTAAAGTTTGGAATCAACAATATTCTTTTTTTTTTTTTTTTGGTCAGGTTATATGAATTGGTGTTAATATAATTTATTCAAATAACAGTCCTTGGCCTCCTAGCTGTTCTAAAAGTTTGTCTTGGTATGGTATATTTTCATACGTTTTTTTTTTTGTTTGTTTGTTTGTTTGTTTATCCAGTTTTACAGTTTAATGTACTTGAAATCTCTTTCTTGTACCATTTTGTATACTTTCTATATTGTAACTCTGTAACTATACCTACAAAAATCTTCACAGACCGTAACCACATGTAAATCAGAAATATGTATCACATCTGTTAGGAAAACAGTCAGCATAGGCTACAACACCCAAATTCTTAACCAAGCAAAAGTATTAGAACCCATTTAAAAGTAGCATTGGAAGGCTTAAAGTAAATTAAAGCAAATAACACTTCTGGGGGTCTATCTCTTGCTTTCAATAACTATAACAAGTTGACATCAAACTGTTGCATTCATTTTTTGTGATACTTCTCCAGGCTTGTTTGTAAATATATAGTTATATAGTTTCCAACACATCGCGTATACCTTGGTGGGACGGACAAGGTATATTGCTGGCAGCCCTAGTATATTTGCCCTCCTATTTTTTTAATCTGTCAAGAAGAATCATGCATTGGCGATCGATTAACTAGTAGAGGACATTTCCCTCAGTGCTACCGCTCCCGTACATGTTTATTCTGCTGCCATGAGAGGGGTGTACTGCAAGGCAGTAAATGCAACGGATGTCAGCTACCATAAAAAAGAATAAGAAGGGCGTACTGACAAAATGCTGTGCAGAAAAGCACAGTTTCGTCTAGTGTGAACGGACTGAACGACTGGGTGAAAGAGGCTACTGTAGAAATTAAGAGAATCATTCTCTAAAGTCGTGGTACAGTAGATATTACAACACAGACCAGATCCAGTAACTTATTTTGTCATTTCTCAATTGTTTTCTACAATAGTTTCTAATTTTATGAAGGAAAGCAGTAACTGTGTTGTTGGCTACATGTAATGTCTCTTCTGGCTATGGTGGCAAGCAGGACAGACTAATTTTAGCTAATGCTAGAACTCTATCAATTTTCATGGGTTTACCTAAAGATATTAATATTCAAAAGTATTTTAAGAAAATAGGAGAGACAAACAGCATCAAAAATCAAATTCTACTACCCTCCCTGTCGTCCACCCATACTCTGGTAAGTGAAATGTAACTTTCTGCACTTTTAACTTTCTGTATACACAAATAACTTTCTGCACATTTAACTTTCTGTATACACTATTTTAGATTAAATATCAACGGTCAATTATACTTCCTTTAAACCAGTGTTCTCATATTTTTTGTCAGATCAAAACTGGCCTGAGAAACAGAGTGAATGAGGAGCACCTGGCTGTCTGTTTGTGAATATTGATAAATGAACCAGGACCAGAGGTATTTCCACATGTGCTGGGGTTAGAGCTCTTCTTTGAAAAACCCAGGAAGATTAAGATTAAGTGCTCTGACAAACAGTGTCATCTTTGTACACCAACGAGTGTTCTGTTTTTACCTTGTCATATTATTCAAATATGGGATATTTCAGACCTATAGTAAACACTGTATCTACAGTACATTTTAATACAAATGAAGACAAACAAATTCTGATTCATCATCTCATATTTTTTTTTTTTTTTTTAAACCTAATTGTCTTCACATATTTAATTTTCTTCACAAAATAAAAATACTGGCCTTGTCATTCCAATACTTTTGGGCAGGGACTTTAAAAGGGATTTGCCACAGTCCTGAACTTTTTGCAGAACTTTTACTTAATGTCCTAAACTGACATTCTTGACTGTCCTCTTTTAATTGACTCTGTGCCTTCATATACACTATAACATACACACATCATCTACCAACTGACCACATATTTTCTGGGGAATTTTAATAAGTAATTACAAATTAATTAGGACTCCACTACTAGTTAAGCCACACTTATAAGCAATTGTCAAGATCTGTTTACAAACTGTCATGATTTGCCTACCAAAAATTAGTACCCACAGTACTACACCTCATATTTTGTTATGAATTTTTCAAGTCTTGTGAAGAACTGCTACTATTTCTCTTGAACACTCCATGATTTTTCAAGATTTAGTTAAAATTGTTACACATGACCATATACTGTAAAAAGTAACCCATTTTTATTCCATACTGTATACTGTGTCCTGGTGAACCTATGTATCTGCCAAAAATAAGAAATCAATAAATAACTAATCACTATACGTAGTGTAATATCCATTATACCTTACTATTAAGTAGTTTAATGCACAGGATTGGATTCACCCATGGATTTAGTATATATTAGCACATAATATTTATTACCTAAGTGCGAAAGATTAATTTTAGCCATTGTGGATTTGCTCAATTCCTCATTGCAATGCACTCTACCAAATTCTGACTTCCAGAGGATCATTTTTTTTTCTATTGTGCAAATTTAGAATCAAATACAGGAACATGTCAAATTTTTACCTGTATATTCAGTTGTCTGTAATGTATTTTAGAATCAAAGGATGTGTTCATGGTGTATGTGTATTACATTAATATACACTAAAGATGTAGCCATGGTTAAAAAAAATTAACTGAATGTATATTATAAAAAAAAGGACTCTTGGTCTACTTTTAGACACACTTATGTAATGTTACAAGATGGGCATCAATTCAGTCACACTGAATGAGCTACATTATTCTGTTCAATTCAGCCCAGTTGACCAATAGTTGGACCGTTTAACCTTGCAGACACTTCTGTGCCACATTGTATATATTAAAATAATATTAATTATATATAAGTACAATTATATATTAGGATTGCACTTGTGTATGCCAACACTACAGACCTTTTTAATATTAAATCACAGCACTGTCATTTAAAGCTTTATTAACAAAAGTGAATGTCTAAACACTGCCCGACCAGCTTCTAACTTTCAGCGCTCTAAATACTGTTTGGTCATTTAAGATGCACCCATGCGAAGGGTTGTCTTACCGTATAAGCTAGAAGTTTGATACTGGCAGATACTGGGACGTTAGTAGTATAAAGTGTCCCAGCAGAACTCGAAAGGCATCAGAAACGATGAACCAAAATGATAATAGACAAACCGGCAACAGCAGGCCCACCAAATACTAGCTGCCAGAATAATACACTTCTTGCGCTTCTGATAGATACAGTATGGATACATCCTGATGTTTTGAAGTGCCTTCTAAATAGTCGAGCGGCATCAGACACGCCCATAAAATAGATAATCCTTCCACTACTCCGAAACGCACTTAATTGTATACGTAATGAACGTGGATTGTCTAACGTGTGCGAATGTTACTGACGTCGCGGCTGAAATTAAACAAGTGCGGAACAAGTGGCATGCTTCCCTTTATACAGCCATGAGCGACAAAATGGAGGAAAACGGAACTGACCAGCTTAAGTGGACACCGTGCGGCTAAAGACACTCACACTACCCTCACAATAGCCCGAATACAGATCCAAAACAGACATGAACCCATGCCTTATTATTACCAGGCCATTACCTCAACACACTACACTTTCCTAAGTTGCGACAAGTGTTGCACAAAAGGAAATTTAAACATGAAGGAGTCTTTTAAAAAACCTTTTTCGGTTCAGTGCACTAAGCTTGGGGGTGTTGACGCAGCAGAAATTTCCAGTAGGAGAAATTCCCCTCGTAGATGTTAAACGACGAGAGAAGACGTAGGGGATGTGAGGTTTAAGCCGTGAGCCACGACCTTTTTGTTTAAATTCCCGAGAACGCCCGAAATGCATTCTCCCAATCGCGGAAGCAGAACAGCCGGTAACTCGGTGTGGGAGCTTCGCGAGGCCAAAGAGTCACGATATGGTACAAACTTGCGAATAGATACTGTTGAATGTTTAAAGTAGAAGGCGCATGCTTTAAGGGGAAGAGGCTGCTATCCACTGTCCACTGATGAGCTATAACACCACCAAACAAGCCCAACATCCCGCGTTTAGCTAGGAAAGGTTTGTTGTCCGCGCGTCTGTCATGTGTCTCACCTGGCAGCGTGAGAAGAAGCTGCATGGAGAGTAGCTAACTGCACTTAACAGTTTACAATTTCGCGAGTAAAAACGATCAAACCCATAAGCTGTTAAAACTCGCTTCGCGACAATTTTGTCTCCTTCGTGAGGACTTCCTACTTCAATTCACCTTGTCCGAGAAGTAGCTACCTGGCATGTCAAGTCCATACATTAAAGTCCATGTTTGCTATGAAACGCTAAGGGGATACCATAAAAATCTCAATATTATGGACAAAAAGACTACTGTAAAAACGAGTGTTAAAGGGTGGATGAGACGCATAACCTACCTGTTAACCCATGAGTTCTGGGTTTGAGTGCTGGCGACGCGGTGGGCTTTAATTTCCCAATGTGAAAGTGCGAGAAACAAAAGATTTCAGAAATTCAGGTTCTTACCCGACGCTTCTGTCAGTATAAAATTCCCCTGTTCTCCCCGCCTGTCTCCTTTTTTTCCCTTAAACTCTCCCACCCCTGGTTTTCCGCGTTTTGGTATCAGGAACCCATCTCTCTCTCTCTCTCTCCCTATCTCTCGTCGAGTCTTAGCCACAGGAAATAAGGCAGGGCGAGCACGCACTCTCACAGTGAATAGACACGTCAAACCGTGGACAGCTCCAGTTTAACTCACAGCCCTACCTCTACACTGTGATAAAACATGGTACGATTCCTACTCCTACTACTCCTACTACTCCTATACCTACTAATAGTTTCACTACAACTACTACTTCTAATAATTATAATAATATTAAAAAAAAAACAAAAAAACAATTATAAATAAAGCTATCTATCAGTACAATAAGAACTCGTTGAAAATAGCGCTCCCAGTGGTTAGCCCTTGCCAAATTTAATTAAACACTAAAAATAACTTGGATAAATAGTAATACACTGAACATCGGAAAACACTGAAAAAATATAATCTCGCCATTTGGATTTAAATAATCAAACATTTAAGACCATTTAATTGCATAATTACTGCAGTGATTAATATATTTCAGAAACTATTATTTTAGCCCTACCTGACAGCTTGTAGCTTCTCATTTCTTAAACAACCATGTCCAAAATTGTACCCAGTGGTCTAACCCTAGAAAAAAATCTATTGTGTTTCAAAAGAGTGAAATTACTAACATGCATCAAACAAAGAAAACAACTGAGGAGATTGCTGGAGTAACTGGAATTAAATTAAGAACTGCCTATTCATTGTATTTAAGGGTGAATTATTTAAATCTGGAAATATAGTAACATATTAAGTAACTATCAACAGTAATTGAAATACAGAAATACAGTGACTATCAAGTTTACAGAAAAAAAACACAAATAATCATTACCTAAGATCACTTGGTGTAGTTATCATGAAAAAGCAACAGTCAAAATTACAGCTATGGGTAATCGTGAAAGTAAGAGCATTTCCACATATACCACAACAATAATTTACAGGACTGGGTCTGAACAGTAAACAGAAAATCAGAAAAAAAAAGCTTCAAATTGCTAGGAAGAAGGAAGATCAGCCTTAAGATGTCTCAAGATGATATGCATATAAATGTTTGTGCCTGTAATGCTTACTGCCCACTGTACAAGCTTCTGGGGCAGTGATGTGATCTGGGGTTGATCAGTTGATCAGGCAATATTATATGTAACAATAGAACGAAGTCAGCTGACGGAACCTCACCTGAATACACTGAATGGCCCAGCCAACAGCAAACATGGTACATGATATGTATCCAAAAGTGATGCAAAAACAAAAACACTTTTCAAATGGCTGCAAAGACACAGAAAACAATAAAGCTGCAGAAATATCTTGCAAGTAGTACTGTACTGATGACAGCCTGCAACAATCTCATATTTTTTTCTTATGAAAAAAAAAAAAAAACATCCAGGCCTGCTTAAATGTTGTCAAACCATGTAGCAGAATGTGCTATGGTCTAATGAAACCAAGGTAGAATGTTTGGGCATAATAAATAAAGATATATTTGTTGCAAAAACAAGACAGCTTATTACGCAGAAAAGCACCATATGCACATTGAAGCATGGTAGTATTATTCTATAGGGCTGCTTCTTTTTATCTGGGACTGGGATTTAAGTTAAGATCAAGGAAATAGTGGACAGCCTCCAGTCAATTTTGGCACAAAACCTGTTAGACATAGGAAGATAAAGAAAAAGAATCAGCACAATAATGACAAAAATGCACAAAGCCATGTAAGCCAAAGAATGGCTTCAGAAGCAAAATATAATATTTTGGAATGACCCAATCACATACCAGCTGTAAGTCCTTTTAAAATCTGTGAAATGGCTTGAAGAGGGCTATCCAGTTCCTTAAGCATTTTAGCAAGGGAGATTGCATATAAACAGGGATATGCATATAAACATATCAGAGAACTGGGACAAAACATGTATAGCAAATAATATTGTGTTTTCCTATAAAACTGAGAAATAATTCATATTTTGATTATAATCTATTTTATAAGCTGAATCAAAACAGTCCTTTTTTCAATCCTACTTAAAAGATTTGTTATTTTATTTGATACAGTGTCCCCATTCATAATTAATATTTTTTAAGCACATTAAATACACATCAAGCAATTATGCAAAACCAATAGGCTCCCACACACATTTCAGATGTTAGGTAGCATAATGTGGAATTTTGGCAACACTGTCAGATGTCAACACCATCAGAAAATTAATCTGATGGGGTAACTTATTGTGTGACAGTTTTGACAAATACATCCAAAGTAGGTTTTATTTTACTTATAATACTTTCTACATTTTCTTTAGCAAAACAATAGGTTTGATAATTTCCTGTTAATTCTAATTTATTGTTTTGTTTAATGCATGATTCATTGCTTTAAAGGGGTACACACACAGCTCATTCACACACTATAGGCAATTTGGGAAGGCCAATTAGCCTAATTTGCATGTCTTTGGACTGTGGAAGGAAACATTAGTACCAGAGGAAATCTAATGAGGAGAACATGACAACTTCATGCACACAGACCCAATGTGATCATCAAACATGGACCCTGGAGGTGTACAGTAAGGTTACAGTCCTAATCACTAAGGCAAAGTGCCACCTAACAATTCAGTTGTTTTAAAATGTGAAAACTGGATGTTTATGGCTAAAACTTGTTTATGTTACAAATGTTTTAAAGATGTAAATTTGATTTCACAATGTTAAATGCTGCATGAATGTTTATAATAAAATGCAATAGATTTGTATTTGTAAAACTATTGAAAGATGGTTCTCTTCTCTTTATATAGGTTATGTGCAGCTCTACCCACCTAAATGAGGTTTACCTGTGGCTCTACCTGTGTACTGATTCTGACGCCTGCCTGCTACCATTACCAGCGATTGAAGTGTGTCAGTCAACCGTCTGGCACTTCTTGTGCTGCTCCAATGTTTAAGCAGCCCTTACTTGTCATATGCACTTGTCACTGTGGACGCTCTGTAGTCTGATCCGGGGTTTCAGTAGCTATGAGCTTGGCCTGACATACCTGTTTTCGCCACTGATGACGCGGCCTAAGTCCGGTATATTGTATGTGTGTGTGTGGAGTGTGTGAGAAATGTGTCGACCTGACAGGTTTTAATTAATTAGTCCAGGAGCATGATGTGATGACAGAAAATTGAGTTTACACTCAAATACAGTTAAAACTTGAGACAAAATAATGTCTCGCGATTTAAAGGCGCAGAGACAACACTTTTACTGTACATTTCTGTTCCATGTGCACGTTTAAAAGTCAGATTTGTTCTCAAGCCCGATTTGTTCTTAAGTCCGACAAAGTCTTCTAAGCCTTTGAGCCTTCGTCATTTAATATGATTATGAATATGATTTAATGTAAATCATACCAATTCACTTGACTTAATTTGTCCCCTTTCCCAACACTGACATCATGTGGCCAAAACCCATAACTGTGCCTAAGGTAATTAATCTCACATTGAAATGTTGTTTAAATCGTGAGGGGAAACCCGGATGCCATTTTGTCTCTTATTGAATTTCCCCATAAGAAATAATGGAATCTTAAATAATTCCACAACTCAAAAATCTTCCTATAGAATTATTGATATAAAATATAATGGCTAAATAAAACTAATTTGAAAAACCTTTGAAAAGAATCACCCCTGACTTGGGAGGAGGGTTATTGGGTAGGACAATAAAGACACACACACACACACACACACACACAAAGATGTTGACTTTACTTAGACTGCAAACTAAATTACTTGCAATGCAAGGTTTTACTGCAATGTGAAATGTATCAGTGTTGTCTCTGCATCTTTAAATCGCAAGTGGAATTCCAGATGCCATTTTGTCAGCTGTTTGCCACTGGACTGTGAACTCTGTTTTGTTGAGAATTTTTTTTTTTAACCATTGGGACAGCTTTACAGGGTAGCCATTTTCTAGTATCGTGCTCCTGGACTATTTCATTATAATCGTTGAGGTCGATTCATTTCGCCCACACACCCTCATGCATACACATACAATACACTGGACGTTTTTTTTAAGTCACTGACATACTGACATTTTATACATTTACCAACACCAACTGAAAATATTGTATATAATTGTAAATATTGGTATATGGTGCGCTGCAATACAAGTGAACTACTTCAATGATTTGTTTGCATCTACAAATGTGTATATATATATATATATATATATATATATATATATATATATATATATATATGAAACTAAAACACTGGCCAATTTAGACAATGAAACTAAAACACTGGCCAATTTAGTGTTGGAGGTTTCATGGCTAAATTTGACCAGGCTGGTGGCCAGCCTTCATTGATTGCACATTCCACCAATAAGAGCAGAGTGTGAAGGTTTAATTAGCAGAGTAATAGCTAAAAATATTGCAATGCACACAACATTATGGGTGAGTTCAAAAGAGGACAAATTGTTGGTGCCTATCTCGCTGGCGCATCTGTAACCAAGACAGCAAGTCTTTGTGATGTATCAAGAACCACGGTATCCAGGGTAATGTCAGCATACCACCAAGAAGGACGAATCACATTCAAAAGGAGTAACTGTTGACGCAAGAGGAAGCTGTCTGAAAGGGATGTCCAGGTGCTAACCCAAATTGTATCCCAAAAAACATAAAACCACAGCTTTGCAACTCACTGCAGAATTAAACGTGCATCTCAACTCCTGTTTCCATGTCGTATTCCATGTACATGGCCGGGCTGCTATAGCCAAACCTTTGGTCACTTGTGCCAATGCCAAACGTCGGTTTCAATGGTGCCAGCAACAAAAATCTTGTGCTGTGGACAATTTGAAACATGTTTTGTTTTCTGATTAGTCCACCTTCACTGTCTTTCCCACATCCCAGAGAGTTACGGTGTGGAGAATCCCCAAAGAAGCATACCACCCAGAGTGTTGCATGCCCAGAGTAAAGCATGGGGGTGGATCAGTGATGGTTTGCTCTGCAATATAATGGCATTCCCTAGGCCCAATACTTGTGCTAGATGGGCAAGTCACTGCCAATGACTACCAAACCATTCTGGAGATCCATGTGTACCCAATGGTTCAAACATTGTATCCTGAAGGTGGTGCCGTGTATCAGGATGATAATGCACCAATACACACAGCAAAAGTGGTTTAATGAACATGAAAGTGAAGTTGAACATCTCCCATGGCCTACAAATCTAAATATTATTGAGCCACTTTGGGGTGTTTTATAGGAGCGAGTCAGGAAATGTTTTCCTCCACCAGCATCATGTAGTGACGTGGCCACTATTCTGCAAAAAGAATGGCTCTAAATCCCTCTGGCCACTGTGCATGACTTGTATCTGTCATTCTCAAGACAAATGGATGCTGTATTGGCCGCAAAAGGAGGCCATACTAACATACACCATACTAATGGATTATTGTGGTCTAAAACAAGGTGTTTTAGTTTCATATATATATATACACATACACAGAGGGGTCCAAAAATGTATATGCACTTCAACAATTGGATTATGGCAGCAATGTTTAGTAATACCTTTCCTATAAAGATGTCAGTAATCGGACCAACTTCAGTGCTTTTTTTCTCAAATACCACTAAACTTTTTCTATTGAATTGAATTAGGCTACTGTGATGGCCATTAGAACTCTCCAGGACTTTACCTGAACCCAAGCCTTGGTGAACTTTGAAGTATGATTGTGATTATTGTCCTGTTGGAAGGTCCAATGATGAATTTTCAGCTTTTTCACAGATGGCATGACATTTTCTTCTTTCTTCTTGTCATAATTTGAATGCCAAGGTCAGCAGCCATCTTGTTTGAGACACTTTCTTTGTCAACTATTTTGTCTAGGTTCCACTATAAAAGGGAACTGTGGAGCATGTGTTACCCTCAATATGGGAATACAGATTTTCCTGAGTTCTTCTGTGCCTACTCCCATTTAAAGCCCTGATCTGTCCTGTTTTTGCCTGTCTCTTTATTACTCAAGCTACCTGTTGGGTTAAATAGACCAAGTACACCACCATCTCTGAATTTGAATTAGCAGCAGGAAAACTAAGTGTGCCAACTAGTGATGGTCAGGTGAAACCTCATTTAGGTGTTAATGCGTCCCAGCCAATAGTTACACCAATTTCGCCAATAGTTTTACCATTCAAGCACTCAATGTACTGCCATCTAGCGTGGAGCAACCAGATCGTAACATTGCAAGCCAAAAGATTTTGTGTGCATGTTCCATTTTCATATATTATATAAAAAGTAAATGTAAAGCTCATTGTGAAATAGGATGGTTTTGCTGTTAAGCCTTCTATAATCTACACAAAAAACAGTACGAGCCATCGGCTTTGAGGGACAATGACTACAGATGACGAACAGGGCGAGCAAGAGGGCTCCACGATATTATTCTGGAGCATTTGGTACACTTGGTCCTCAATTATCTTCTTTTTTTAAAGGTGATGGTCTGTATGCCCTTGATTTAAAGGTTATCTTATCTGATAAGGTATGTGGTGTCTTACCACTAAAGTTTTCCCCAGTATATTCGAAGTGACATGGGGCCATTACTTTCTGCAGCCCCTCCAGATTGTCGGTCTGTTCCATGTGGGCAATGAGGTGAGTTGTGGGAGTTCCAAGTTTGGTGGTAGCACACAATACAAGTTTACAGTGGATAAAGAGCAAGCGTAAATCCTATCAGCCCTTATACAGAGGCTTGGGGAACTCTGACAAGGAAAAAAAAAGATAGGCATATCCATGCTCTGTTTTCAGCCCATATCTTCCTTGACCCACGTCTAAAACAACCCTGGAGGCACACAAGAAGTTGATTTCTGTGATAAGTGGGAACGCCAAGTGATTATCATCCATTATATAGGGGTCTACTTGACATCTCTTGTTATTTCACTCATAGCAGATCATCTTCTATGATCTGGCCTGATGTACCTTCCCACCTGCCATGATGAACCTTTCTGTATTGAAATAGCTCCAGGAGAGTGAGCTATGAAGAGATATGCTTTCTGCTTTATGTAACCTTAATCCGTTCCCCATTGGAGGCTTTCTTTCTGCTGTTCTGATTGCCGACTTTCTGCCAATAGTCCTTTGCTCCTGCAATCTTTCTTTACCATGGAGTCCACTTTTATACTTTTTTCACCATGCTCACCATCACCCTGAGACTTCCTACCACTTTAGGGTTGATATTGTTTTTTTTTTTTCTCAACAATATTTTAATTGATTTTAAATAGGGATATTACAGGGTAAACATGTTTCAATACAAATTTTATAACCCCCTTATAAACTCTATAACACCCACCCCACCCCTCCCTGACTCCAATATGTGAAAAAATATGTGGAGCTCGAAGTTTTTTGGTTCTGCGTGCAAAAAAAGGGGGAAAAAACATAAAAATAATTAATACAAAATATAAAATAAAAATAAAACAAATTAAACTGCACTTTACCTTTAAAAAGAATCTCGACAGAGCACTGTCCCTGTGTAGAGCAGAGCAGAGAGGGGGTGCTTTACACACACACACACACACACGTGTGTGTGTGAAGCACCCCCTCTCTGCTCTGGTCTACACACAACGGAGGAAGAAAATGGATTTTTAACCTTCTAATCAGGCTTTCTTTTGCTTTACACGCGCACACACAGGTGTGTTATAAAAAACTGTACACACGCAGGGGCGTCGCACCCGTGGGGGATGTGGGTGTTTTAGCACCGACACTTTTCCCGGTGAGAGGGTTCAACACCCACACTTTTTCTACAGTTTTCCCGCAGTTTTCAACAAACGCCTTGGCATTCGCTCCTCCGTTTCTCTGGCCGCTCTGTGTCTACACTCGCTTCAGCTCTCCTCTCCCCTCCCTCTCAAACATGACACCGATTGGCTGTTCTGCCTTAAGTCTTGCCTCTCTTGGTGTGTTAGATTTATCGGTCAGCTCGTGCAGAGGAGTACTTTAAATGTTTATGCTTTTGAGGTTTTTAAATAAGCTTGATATATGTTTGGGAAGATATTGTATTATATTTAGTTTTTTAGACTAATGGCAATTGCTAACTGGGATAGTGTTCAGTAGCTAACTTGGCTAAATTCGGTTATGTCTGTGTCATGCAATGCATAAAGTAACTGTGATGAAGAAGGCAGGAAATTGATGAGGAGGGACAGTTTGACATTGTTAAGCAATGTATTTATGGGTTTATTGCCAGTGCAATTGATTTTGATATTTTAAGCATTGTTTGTATATTAGCTGACTTGCCTGTTGTGTTTGATTGTATCTGTTGAGGAGAAAAAAAATGAGAAAGAACGTCAGTTTGCATAGCTGTTGACTATGGAAGAATATTATTTTAATGTGTATGTTATTTTAATGTTTAAAAACAGTACATTGTAAAATTATTTATACTATTATTTATATTATTATACTTTTGTTTATATTATTATTATTTAGAAAAAGCTTTTTGTGAGGACTTTTTTTGTTTTATATCTTCATTGCTTACTTGCTTATCTGCAAGTAAGCAAAATGTAGCAGTCCCAGTCCTGTCAGACCCATGCCACTATCAAGCTTACCACTGTCCTTTTGTCACGCAGTATCATTAAGATGCAGAAAATAAAGAGGCAGGAGAAGATGGACATCTTTTTTTAAGAGAAATCCTGTAAGTGAAGTTGAGAGATGAAAGTTGAAAAATGTTGACATTAAACAACAGTAGCCTATTACCATTAGATGCTGTTTGCATTTATTTCATTGTCTTACTTTTCAATATTCACTGACCCAAACTCGCCTCAACAGTGTTGCTGTGTGCCATGTACATAAAGACAAGCTGGACAGGGGAAACAGAAAAAAGGTTGCTGAGCAGTTTGTCTCTTGTAAGGAGAACAGAAAGAGCACTTTTGGTTCTTTTAAATGGGAGATATAGTTGGTCATATATTATTTGGTCAGTTGTTGTTGGTTGCATTTATATATGTACATAGTTGTTTATATTTTTGTTCTGAATATACAGTATGTTTGTATGAAATGTTGTCTGTATTTTTGGAGTAACAAAATAATTTCTCCCTGAGATTATTGAAGCATTTCTAATTCTAAATCTTTAGCAAGTCTAGCAAGTGTGTTCTGAGTGTGTTTTTAGTATCACTTTAGTATCACTATCACTCATTTAAATTGAAAGCTTTTTATATCTTGTATGTTAATACCTTTTGTATCCTTCTGTCATTGTATTCATAATTTTTATTGTTAACAAACAAACCACATTCATCCCCACACTTTTGAAAAGCTTGCTACGCCCCTGTACACACGCAAACACAAAATAGAAGATGTTTTAAACATACATACATGGTCACAGTAAACAGTACACGCGTGCACAGATGTTGATTATACCAGTAAGAGAACGCACTAAGACCCAGCAAGGAAGACGATTACCCACAATTCCGCAGCGCAAAAGAAAGAGAGAAAAACTGTTGGCTCAGTTGTGATCACTTGATGCTCAGCGTCAAAACAAGAAGCGCACGCGTGATACATGATACTCAGTATTTGTAAACCTGTCGGAAGGCGATGAAGGGAACAGGTGGAGGGATGGATCTAGGTGCAGAGAAGCAGGTGGTTTTGTGAAGCATTGGGCAAGCTGTGTGAAGAGAAGAACAGCCTTAGTCGAAGGACGAAAGGAGGAGTTCAAACCTGTGCGGTCCGTCAGCAGAGGCTTTGAGTCAAAACAGGGGTAAAGCAGAGTTGTAGTCGAGGGACGAGGGCGGGAGTTCAAAGCTGTGTAATCCGTCAGAGAGGGCGTCAAGCCAAAACAAACATAGTTTAGAGGACCGTTTACGATGCGTTGTAGCTGGGACATGTAGAAGGTGGGATGAATGCGTCGCATGGACGAGGGAAGTAAAAGTCGGATGGCACATGGATTGATTAACTTGGTTATTGTAAATGGACCGATAAACCGTGGAGAGAGCTTGCGTGAAAGTGTCTTTGGGGGATGTCCCTGGTGGCGAGCATGACTCTGTCTCCTACGTGATACCTGGGGGTCTTGGAGTAATGGCGGTCCACCTGTCTCTTGTACTTGTGTTGGCTTGTAAGCATGTCCATTTTCAGCGGCGGACAAAATGTTGTGCAGAGGGAACCTCTACCTTCTCCTCTTGAGTTGGAAACAGCGGTGGTTGGTAGCCCAAACAGCACTGGAATGGAGAGAGGCCTGTGGCAGCAGACGGCAGAGAGTTGTGAGTGTACTTGATCCACGGGAGGAACATCCTGGGTGGTCATACACTGGAGGGTAATTTCCATAGCTTGGTTCTTTCATTCTGTTTGACAGTTGGACTGGGGTGAAAGCAAGAAGACAGGCTAGGGATGGCCCCGATGAGTTTACAAAAGGCCTTCCAGAAGCGCGAGGTGAAGTGAGGGCCACGATCTGATACTATGTCAGTGGGGAGGCTGTGGAGACGAAAAACATGGCGGATTAACTGCTCAGCAGTTTCCTTGGGAAGCTTGGGGTGGGCCCATTACGAAGTCCAGCGAGATGTGCGACCAGGGACGTGAGGTATGGGTAAGTCTCTGAGGAGGCCAGCCGGAGGAAGAGCCTTGGTTACTGGACAGTTTGGATCCATGACCCCATTCCAGAACCTGTAAGCATAGACAGAGGTGGACGAAGAGACGATCTGGAGGGACATTGCTTGGGCCGGGTTCCTGAGTCAATACCTGTTTAACTCTCGCCTCAATGTCCAGTTCCACGGCTGCTACCAGACAACGTGAGGGCCTGATAGTGTCGCACGGCGTAGAGTCATGGGGAAATGAGGACTGGCGTAATGACAAACCATAGAACGGTTGTAGTTGTCGTGTGAAACTTACACTTCTCTGCCTTGATGTACAAGTTGTTTTCTAGGAGTCTTTGTAGTACTTGGTGAACATGGCGCCAGTGCTCCTCCAGCTCGTGGGAAAAGATCAAGATGTCATCTAAATAGGCAAATACATGAAGGTTCAAGAAGTCTTTGAGTACGTCATTGAGCAGGCTCTGGAAGACGGCGGGGGCATTGGTGAGTCCAAAGGGGACTACCAAATATTTATAATGACTGGTCGGGGTATTGAAGGTGGTCTTCCACTCATTGCCCTCCCTAATTCAGACGAGATGCATTGCGCAGGTCTAATTTCGGCGGGATCGCACGCTGCGCCTCCTAATAAGCTGGAAGAAATCAGCGGCGGATAAAAAACCGGTGTTCCCGGCGGGGCGGTCCGGGGACATGTAAGGAGAAATGACTGCGTGGGAAAACAGGCCAGCGTGGTGAAGAGCATGACGGCATGAAAAAGGAAATGTCAACAGACGGAAACGGTTGATGTCTAGGTAGAAACTGGAAAGCTGGAAATTAGCCCTGTGTACAACCCTAAACTGTAATAAAGCGTGGCAGGCACATAAGGAGGTTGAGTTACACTCACCTAAAGGATTATTAGGAACACCAGACTAATGCGGTGTTTGACCCCCCTTCGCCTTCAGAACTGCCTTAATTCTATGTGGCATTGATTCAACAAGGTGCTGAAAGCATTCTTTAGAAATGTTGGCCCATATTGATAGGGTAGCATCTTGCAATTGATGGAGATTTGTGGGATGCACATCCAAGGCACGAAGCTCCTGTTCCACCACATCCCAAAGATGCTCTATTGGGTTGAGATCTGGTGACTGTGGGGGCCACTGTAGTACAGTAAACTCATTGTCATGTTTAAGAAACCAATTTAAAATGATTCAAGCTTTGTGACATGGTGAATTATCCTGCTGGAAGTAGCGATCAGAGGATGGGTACATGGTGGTCATAAAGGGATGGACATGGTCAGAAACAATGCCCAGGTAGCCCGTGGCATTTAAACTGGCACTAAAGTGTGCCAAGAAAACATCCCCCACACCATTACACCACCAGCAGCAGCCTGCACAGTGGTAACAAGGCATGATGGATCCATGTTCTCATTCTGTTTACACCAAATTCTGACTCTACCATTTGAATGTCTTAACAGAAATCGAGACTCATCAGACCAGGCAACATTTTTCCAGTCTTCAACTGTCCAATTTTGGTGAGCTCGTGCAAATTGTAGCCTCTTTTTCCTATTATAGTTGAGATGAGTGGTACCCGGTGGGGTCTTCTGCTGTTGTAGCCCATCCGCCTCAAGGTTGTGCATGCTGTGGCTTCACAAATGCTTTGCTGCATACCTCGATTGTAACGAGTGGTTATTTCAGGTAAAGTTGCTCTTCTATCAGCTTGAATCAGTCGGCCCATTCTCCTCTGACCTCTAGCATCAACAAGGCATTTTCGCCCACACGACTGCCGCATACTGGATGTTTTTCCCTTTCACACCATTCTTTGTAAACCCTAGAAATGGTTGTGCATGAAAATCCCAATAACTGAGCAGATTGTGAAATACTCAGACCGGCCCGTCTGGCACCAACAACCATGCCACGCTCAAAATTGCTTAAATCACCCTTTCTTTCCCATTCTGACATTCAGTTTGGAGTTCAGGAGAATGTCTTGACCAGGACCACACCCCTAAACTGCCATGTGATTGGTTGATTAGATCATTGCATTAATGAGAAATTGAATAGGTGTTCCTAATAATCCTTTAGGTGAGTGTATATTCCAAGTATTATTTGACAGTGTCAAATTTTGGTCTTTTTCCTATGCAGTTTTGTTTTTACTCAAAGAGATGTGACTCAAACCCGTCAATCCACCATAAATAGTAAATATTGGCCCTTTACGCAGAGGGGACAAACAAATGAGATTATATATAATAATTGCATAAGGAGCCTCAGGGACATTTGGTATTAAAGAGCTAATGAAGTATCTTACTTGCAGATATCTGAAAAAAATGAGAATTGGGTAGGTTAAACCTTTCAGAAAGCTGTTCAACAATTGCAAACCTATGGTCAACAAACAGATCTTTCCAAAGCATAATGCCCTTATTGTACCATTCCTGAAACACTGAATCATGTAATGAAGGTTGGAAGAAATTGTTAGAGATGATAGGACTGGAAAGAGAAAAGCCAAGAAGACCGCTGTGCTTTCTGAACTGAGCCCATAATCTCAAGGTTTATTAGAGGAAATGGGGAGTGCAGATCCATAGAGGGCAGAAACAGAAAGATTTTTGTTTTGAGTTTATTTCCATTTCCACCCAGACAGGCCATTTAGGTTGGTTATGAAAATATGCCCAAAAGATGACACGTCGAATGTTTGCTGCTCAGTAGTAAAAATAAAAATTAGGTAGAGCCATGCCCCTTTTTTTTTTAGATCTTTGAAGCAGGGACTTACTCAATCAAGGATGTTTACCTTTCCAATAGTAAGATGATAAAATTAAATATACAGCACCAAAGTAAGATTTGGGAAAAAAAAACAGGTACAGACTGAAAAAGATATGGGTGGCAGGGGGGAGATTTGATATAAAATGTGGAAGATCATCTGCAAAAAGGGAAACTTTATTTTCTTCTCCCTGCCTCCAAATCCCAGGTATATCCCTGCAACTACGATATGTGATTGCTAATGGCTCAATGGCAAGATTCAAGCATAATGAGGTAAGAGGACACCGCTGACGAGTTCCCCGCTGAAGGCTGAATGGTTAAGCATTGTGCTGAGCATTTGTCAGAACTGAGGCAATAAGACTTAATTATGATAATTTAACCCAAGTGATAAAACTTGGACTGAAATTGAATTTTTCTAGACCCTTAAATAAATACTCCCATTCTACACGGTCAAAAGCCCTTTCAGCATCCAAAGAAAGGACACACTCAGGGATCCCCCCTGATGGTGTGTACAAGATACCCATAAGGCATCGAGTGTTAAGGTAGGAATAGCAATTTTTGACAAAACCGGTCTGGTCCTCAGATATAATTCAGGGTAGAACATTCTCTAATCTACGAGCTAAGACTTTATCAGGATTTTAACATCCACATTAAGAAGAGAGATTGGTCTAAATAAACAGCATTCTGTTGGGTCCTTATCCCTCTTTGCTATAAGGGTGATGCGAGCCTTATTAAATGAAGTTGGCAGCTTACCTTGCTAAAAAGATTTAGATAGAACCAAAGCTAGTTGTGGTGCAAGGTATAAGGAGAATGATTTAAAAAACTCTGTACGGAACCCGTCAGGACCCGGGGACTTACCAGATAGCAATAATGAGATAGCTGAAATTATTTCCTCTTGTGATATGGGCTCTTCTAATCTTAATCTAGAATCAGGGGCAGTGTTGGAAAATCCAGTTAAGTCAAAAAATTTGCAACTAAACAATAGTCCTTTGGGAACTCAGAAGTATATAATCGAGAATAAAAATTCTTGAATGCATCATTAATATTAGAATTGACAGTAGTGATGGTACCATTCTCCATCCGAATTTATGTAATGTGTTTCTGTCTTCTAAATCCTCTTAACTGATTATCTAAAAGTTTCCCAGATTTGTCACCATGAATGTAAAATTGGCTTCTACTCTTTAATAATTGACGTTTAATAACATGTGTTGAGATAAGTTCAAACTTAGTTTGCAATTTTACAAGTTTTTTTAAATACAGATTAGGGTTTTAAAATAGAGCATACTGCTGATCTATTTCTTTAATTTGGTTGGTCAAATCTTTTAGTTCTTTATATGCCTTAAATTTAATAAAATAATCATCTATCGGTAAGGCTAATGTTTTTTAATTTGAGGGAGATCAGGGGCATCAGCGAGAATGAAAGGAAACGTGTACAGGACAGTGGTGAGACCAGCAATGCTCTACGGCTTAGAGACAGTGGCACTGAAGAAAAGACAGGAGGCAGAGTTGGAGGTAGCAGAGCTGAAGATGTTGAGGTTCTCTTTGGGAGTGACAAGGATGGATAGGATCAAAAATGAGTTCATCAGAGGGACAACCCACGTTAGATGTTTTGGAGATAAAGACAGAGAGGCCAGATTGAGGTGGTTTGGACATGTTCAGAGGAGAGATTGTAATTATATCGGTAGAAGGATGCTGAGGTTGGAACTGCCAGGCAGAAGGTCTAGAGAAAGACCAAAGAGGAGATTTATTGATGCAGTGAGAGAGGACATGAAGTTAGTTGGTGTGAGAGAAGAGGATGCAGAGGATAGGGTTAGATGGAGGCAAATGATTCGCTGTGGCGACCCCTAAAAGGGAACAGCCGAAAGACAAAGAAGAAGAAGAAGGGGCAAAAACATGGCGAGCCGAAATAGAGGCTACGTACGTTCTGAGAATACTAGAGCATGAGCCCGAGGTCAATTAACTTGCAGGAACTCCAGCACTAAAACAATTTGGCAGTGGACTGGGTCTTCATCTTTTACTATGCACCAATTTTTCAATACATTTAATTTGAGGGCATAAGTTCTTCTAGAAGACTGACTACTTCGGGGTGGGGTTTCTGAACCCTGTGTGTCACAGCTTGCCTGGACAGCAAGTCTGCCCTGGAATGTAAATCGTCCTGAAGGACAGGAACTTGTCCTGTGCCCCAAAACAGAATCTGGTGCGCTAGCTTTTTCCAGCGGCGCGAGCACAGCCTGCCCAGGCGATTATTTACGAGACTACCGTAGTGTTGTCCACCAGCACTAGGACATGGTAGCCTCTCAACTGCTGGAAGGAGTATTTCAGGGCCAGAAATAGTCATCGTTTCGAGACAATTGATGTGCCACTCGAGAAGATGACCTCTCCAGATCCCTTGGGCTGGACGGTCATCAAAGACCGCACGCCAGCCCGTGAGGGAAGCATCTGTTGTTAGCAGCTTGTGACAACAACACAGACCTAGAGTGGGACCCAGAGTCAAAGTCTGAACCACATAGAAAGGGTATGAAGCTCTCGGCGCGTAACCCTTATTGCCTCTGGGGATTGGCCCTAGGATGAAATCTCCTGGCTCTTAGCCACAACTAAAGCGATCTCATGTGCAGAACACCGCATGAAAAGAGGTGTATCTGTACTAGGAAACTCCTGTATACAGTACTGATTTTCGGAAGTATCTACAAGTACCACTGAGCGTATATGTCATGCTCCACCAAGCTAGGATACTTCCGGATTGATACCAATTTGGATGTATCTTGCTGAGGAATGCTTCCATGGTACAGCTATTTGTTGCCATGGCAAATAATCCACTCAAGGATTTTGTTAGGAGACATTCACACCTCAAGCCTCATTTGCATTTTACACCTTTGTCCAACTCTGCCCTTCCCTATTGGTTTCTTATCTCAAGAATGATTGTTTTTTTTTAAAAAAAAACAAAAAACAAACAAAAAAACACTCCCAAAACCCTGACATCTATTGGGACATTATCCAGTCACAACTTTTTATTTTGTAGCTCTTATAACTTAGTGACTTGATTGGTTATTGGGCAGGTATGTAGACAGACCCTATCCACCCCCCCCCCCCCCCCACACACACACAGTACTATAAATCCCCCACCTCCTTTAAAAAATGACAATAGAATTGATTCAGAAGTTTTTTTAATTAAAATAAAACCAAACACTAATAAATCTACAAAGCAAAGTAAGAATAAGGAAAACAAAAACATATAATATGGAAAAAAATTAACAAATGTGCATTTATGAAGGTGCAATTAAACTAAAAGCAATTATAAAACAAACATGCACCAGTGCTTGTTAGATGTCCAAAATAATTGTCCTTTGTCAATAATTGTCATTACATATTACACGCTGACGGCATTGGCACGCAATGGCATCCTCCTCATAGGACATCAGTTCCAGTATTACAGTCTGCCACAGTTCTCTCTCTGCATATGTTTGAACGACTCTACACCTGGACTCCAGCAACTGCAAAACACACCATACGTTAACCACTAAAAACACTCAGAGATGACTTAATACATAGATTAATTTGTACACTTACTTATCTTTGTCGGTTTTCGGAGGCTGTCTTAATGGAGTCTCTTAGCTGAAAATTTCCTGGCCGAGACAAAAAGTATTTCCTCTGCAATGTTTAACATGTTGGTAAAAAAAAAAAAAATCAGATAAGTGACAGAAACAATTAAAATTATTGAAGGGACAAAAATAAAGGGACATAAAAATAATTACAATAACAATTTCTGATTACCCTTTATACACTCATACAAGTCATCTTTAATTCCTCCAGCAGATATGTCATCACTGCATGGTTATTACTGCAACTTATTCCGTGTGGAAAAAGAGTAGTATCATTAATTACATTTAAAATGATTATGTAAAACCTCATACATAGCATGTAAAGAAAAAACATTCTTACCCATTTTGTAAATTGTATTTATGTGGGTTGTTTTCTAAATCATGGAGGCTCCTTATAGCTTCCTGTAATGTTTTTGAACATGTGAATTAAAACCGCTTTAATACATACATTTGTAAACAACATTGTTTAATTCTGACGTGACAAGGGTTAAATGTGCTGGACACCTACAACAATGCAAGTAACAAAAAGTAAATGTGTAGCTAAATGCTTAGGCTAGTCAAGGTATAATTTACTACTGTATTGTCAGGTAACATAAAGGTCATCTTACCGCAATGCCCACGTTATGCACCCTCTCAGCTCTTTTATGCACATGGCTTGACTCTTCCTGTGGTCTTCTCTTATCAAACTTGCGCTCAAATGCATCAAGATGCTGAATAACCTCTTTGGAAAGAGCAGTGTGTGCAGCTTGCTGCTCCTTTCAAACCTTCAAGCTGAAGAGACAAAGGCACACCATGGCTAATCCCCCCACCGTTTATGATAAGAAGGACAGCACTTTTCTGCTAGTCATTAACATATAAAAGGCCTTTACACCTGACAGCCATCGAGGATTCCTAGAAAGTTTCACAGATTCCTGTATACATCCACATGAGGTATCTGGTCGTTTCACAAAATTTCCTTTGCATTCTACCTTTCCAAGCACTCTGCCTCATACATCTGGCAAACGTCAAGTTAAGTGGGGATTTCCCATACCATATTTGTCCAGGTACAGCTCTTTTCATGCAGTGGAAGGTCCAAGGGTATCACCGTGAATACAGCTTTCATGAGACCTAACACTCTCTGAAAGTATTAAAAAGTTACTTACTGGCCTAGCTTGATCTCCTTGCATCTTGATCTCCGAGAATGGATTCGACACGCGCAGGAGACAGCTGTGCCCGCATTGCGGTCAAATTGCATGTGACACCCATAATATGTCGTACTTGAGCAGGAAAGAAAACACTTTTCGTGTCCTTGAATCTCAATACTAAGAGTCAAAGTGAGCTAGGATGACATCTTAATGTCGAAGCGCTAGCTGCTGAGACTGAACCAGAATCAGCCAGTCGTCTATGTAATTCAGGATACGGATGCCCTGGAATCATAGACTGTGACGCTGACAGTGCACGATAAATGAAGTTTTTGTCTATAAAAAAAAAAAATCGGCTCACATTCGCCTAAATGAGTCATTAGCAAATCTATTTTTACTCTGTTACGGATCCACGTCACTCTGTAACATATTTCCATAATGTCCACTTTCGTTTTACATCACAAACAACTTGCCTGCCCACGTTCTATGTCACTTGCCCACCATCTTACAATTAATGTTACCACACTCTTGTTAATGTGACGGAGCATTCTTGCCGGGTTTGCTTAAACAATTTGCAATATAAAAAACAATAAAAAACAAGAGCACATAAAATCCTTTTTAACTGTTTATTCTCCACCATTCACCAAAACTGAACTCTAACACTTGCGAAGTGCGCATGCCTATCTACGGCTATCTACTGCCTATCCCTGAGTGTGATGCACTTCGCACATCACACACACACGCGCAAAGATTAAGGGAACAGAGCATGCGCACTTCGCGCATCACACACACGCAAGCGCGCTCGAAGAGTAAGTCCACAGAAAAATGCATGAGTAGTAATGGTGGACTGGCGCTGCTGTTATTTGTTTGGACGAGAGAAGGAGAGATTGTTGTGGATCATTTTCTTTTAAAGATTTTTTAACCGGATTGGGCAACTTTGACTGGACATATTCCCCGGACTTCTCACCCTCCGTCATCGGCCTCTCGGACTTCATTAACCCCGGTGAGTACACTCGGATAACACACATACAATAAGCATAGACTTCGGACATTTTCCACTCACTCGCACACATACACATACCGTTTATTATATATAGTTTGTAAATATTGTTTATATCTTTGTTTGGTTGTGGTGCACCTTTTTCATTTACTTTATTTAGTTTTGTATAATACACATTTGCTTTATCTACTTGTTTGTGTTTGTCCTTTTTGCTTTTTTTTGGTATGTACACACATACAATAAACACGGACTTCTGACATTTTCCACTCATACAGTTTATTATATGTAGTTTGTAAATATTGTTTATATCTTTGTTTAGTTGTGGTGCACCTTTTTCGTTTACTTTACTAAGTTTTGTAGAATACATGTTTGCTTTATCTACTTGTTTGTGTTTGTCCTTTTTGCTCACTGGCAAACACCGACACAAAGATAAAAGCCTCCCGATTTTTGTTGCCACAGTTAATAATATAATAATAATAATAATAATTATATTATTAATAATAACAGTTAAATAAAATTAGCTGGACGTTACACGGTAAAACCTCCAGAGTCTCCAGAGGCGTTGTTCAGTTATGGTCATGGGCATTTTGTTTTTCCGACACACTGCTGTACATGCAGGCCCACGCTGCCACTCTGCCTACTGCTAACCAGCCTGTGCCCACATGACAGTGGGGCACTGCCCACCAGACCTGCATGTGCAAAACATTTATTTCCTTTTTTCCATCCCCTCTCTTTACCTTCCCTATTTATTCTAAATAAATGACCCTTTTCCCCATAAGACCTTGCCTCTCAAACCCGTTACACTCACCCTCATATCATACTATATAGTATTTATACTATATAATATTAGTAATATACAGTACCCAACTTTAAAACTTTACAGGCCCTCTCCTGGTCCAGATCCTATTTGACTAATTATTATGTCTCAGTTTGTATATTTAAATGGTAACTATTCTGTAATGAAGCGGGTCTCACGAGGGGCAGAACCGCACATAAATTCTCTGCACTGTTCAAAATGTGCTGATCCACAGGCTGCTACCCACCTGAACAGGCAGAGGCGCGGCCAGGTAGACACACAGTTGCCAGGCAACACTGCAGCAGGGCAATCAGACTGAACGAGTCACACCTGGCTGCATGTTCATTTAAGAGTCCTGATCTTGATGTAGCTGTGCTCCTTCATGCTGGCACAAACGACACAAGGCTGAGGCAAATAGAAATTCTGAAGGAGGACTTCATTCGCCTGGTTGAGAGGGTCTGCACCACATCGCCCTTGAGAGGGTACCGACTCCATCGCCCTCATCATGTCAGGACCGCTTCCGACATTTCAGCAAGGAATCGAGAGGTACAGTAGGTTATTTGCTTTTAATGAATGGTTACAATCTTGGGGCCAACAACAGAAATTACCCTTTGTTGATAACTAGAATGTTTTCTGGAAGCATCCTAGGCTATACCATACTAATGGCCCACACCCTAGCAGAGCTGGAGGAGTCCTCTCTGACAACATGTCCAGGACACCACGAACCACCTGACTGGTGGTAAGTCATACCTAAGATCTTAATTATTATAGCCACGTTACAACTTATTATATTTATCAATGTGAACACATTGCTTTTCCTATGGAAACTGTGTCTGTTTCCCGAATAATGCTAATCTTAGTAACCTAATAATAAAATCAGAAAAAGGCCAAATAAGTAACCAAAATCTAATTCTTTTTTGGGCTTAGTTTGGGCTTCTCAACATTAGATCCCTTGTGCCTAAAGCACTTATTGTTAATGAAATGATTATTGTCTTGACACACTCTGTCTTACCGAAACCTGGCTTAGACCAAATAAATATATTGTCTAAATGAGTCTCCTCTGTCAGGATAAGTCTTTAAGCAAGAGCCAAACTGGTTGTGGAGAGGGTATTGCAAAAATTTACCTACTATTACCCAGAAAACCAGGCCCAGGTTTAACTCATTCTAAGTGCCTATCATTAACATTCATTCTATACAAACTTAAATAATTCTTTTGATTGTAAAGCTGCTTTGCGACAATGACAATTGTTAAAAGCACTATACAAATAAAATTTAATTGAATTGAATTAGCGGTTAGCCCTTTGTAGCGTGGATGAAAAACCCAAACGCGAAAGCAAGCGAGTAGGCAGGATAACCATGCGATTTAGTCTAAGGACTCTCACAGAAGGGGGCAAGGGAAAAACACAAATTTAACTGTGTCCTATAAACACACATTCGAATCAGAAAGTAAACCCAAGGAAGTGAGTACTCACAAAATGGCAGACGAACAGTCTGGACCGACATGGGCGAATTCAATGACTGAGCAAGGAAGCATAAAAGGAGCAATGTCTCCTTTTATGCTTCCTGTTTTGCGACGGTACTACTTCCGGGTCCTAGTGCCGGTCGCGGAACGGGTGAGTGTCCGACTCCCAGCCCTGGGGTGGAGGATGCCCGTCGACGGTAGTCCCTGAAGAGCTCGGGGTCGAGAATAAACCGGACCGGAATCCAAGATAGCTCTTCAGGACCGTAGCCTTCCCAGTCGACCAGCTACTGGGTGCTTCGGGCCCTAGGTTGCGAATCTAGGATCGAGCGTACGGTGTAAGCAGGGCCACTGTCAATGATTCGGGGGAGGGTGAAATCATAGGAGAAGTGGTGAAGGGTTTCAGCTGTAGGGTGTGGAAAACCCGATGGATTCAGAGCGCCGTAGGCAGCTGGAGCCGGTAGGTGACGCGGTTGATGTGGAGTGTGATGCGGTAAGGACCGATGAACCTGAGTCATAACTTCTTTAATTCAGTGTGGAAATGCAGATTTTTTGTGGACAGCCATACATTGTCACCTACGTTATACATTCATCCCGGAGGGTGTCGACGACGATGTTGGGTGGTGTAGCAGATGTTAGCCCTTTGGATGGCTCAGTTGGCTTGTATCCACAGCCGCCGACACCTGCGAACCTACTGTTGGACCGACGGTACATCAACCTCCGATCTTGGTGATCGAACATCGAAGGCTGGAAACCTCGTGGTGTGGCATACCTCAAATGGGCAGAGCTTTGTGGCAGAGGACACATGGAGGTTATCATACCCCCATCACCCGTGTCTCGGTGGGTGTGAGGGAGTAGAGATGGCCGCGGGGTGGAACCGAGCCTGGCTGAAGGTCGATCGCCAGGTCGTAGGGGCGATGAGGCGGGAACACCTCAGCCAGGTCTCGGTAGGCATGGCAGGCACTGTTTTTACCAGCCTATTAGGCACTGTTGTTTCAATCAAATTAAAAAAGGTCAGAGAAAAAACACCTACACAATGGTACAACAGTTATATGCACGCCCTCAAGAGAGCAACCCGTAACCTTGAGCGAAAGTGGAAAAAAGCTAAATTAGAAGTTTTTAGAATCGCGTATAAAGAAGTATGTAATAATAATAATAATACATTTTATTTATAATGCACTTTATATTTTAAACAAATCTCAAAGTGCTACAAAATTTATTCAAGCTGAAAGCCCTGTTAAAAAGATACGTTTTAAGACCAGATTTAAAAGCATCAACAGTCAGTGGCATCCTCAGATACTTAAAGAGAGCATTCCACAATCTGGGTGCAGCTAAGCAAAAAGCTCGATCTCCCATGGTATGAAGTTTAGTCTTAGGAGTTTTCAAAAGATGTACTGATGCAGAGCGGAGGTTGCGTGTGGACGTATGTGAAAAAATAAGTTCTTTGAGGTAGGGAGGGGCATTCCCGTATATATACTGGTGGGTAAGAAGGGCAACCTTGTAATCAATTCTAAATGAAACAGGGAGATAGTTTTTATAGGGAGATAGAGAGAGATTTAAGAATGGGCGTAATATGGTCGTATTTTTGCCCTCTTATCAGGATCCTAGCAGCACTGTTTTGAATATACTGCAGCTTTTGAAGGGTTTTTCCAGTAGTCCCAATGAGAAGTGCATTGCAAAAGTCCAGCCTGGAGGAGACAAACGCATGGACTAACTTTTCTGCATCAGCAAACGTGAGTGCTGGACGCAGTTTTGCTATATTCCTGAGGTGGAAATAAGACGTTTTACACAGATGTTTGACATGAGCCTCATACGTCAAACAAGAGTCCATTTTAACCCCAAGGTTTATACCAGATGTTGACAATAGGATATCTTGAACAGAAAAGGTAATACTAGTGATGTTAGATGACCTAACCTGGTGTGGGGTGCCTACTAAAATAGCTTCAGTCTTAGAGCTGTTTAGCTGCAGGAAATTTTGCTTCATCCATGACTTTATCTCCTCCAAACAGATGGTCAAAGTGGATGATGGCAGAGTAGACGAGAAGGTTGAATTTATCCTGAGGTAGAGCTGAGTATCATCAGCATAGCAATGAAATGAAATACCATGCTGGCTAATGATATAGCCCAGGGGAAGCATATACAATATAAACAAAATCGGACCGAGCACAGAGCCCTGAGGAACACCACAGGTGACATTGTGTATAGCGGATTTAGGCTCTCCCAGGGCAACATGCTCCGTTCTTTCTGTAAGATAAGATAAGAACCAGTTGTAAACAGAGTCAGAGGTCAGAGAGTCCAACAGTGTGACGTAAACTGTGAATCAGAATATTGTGATCAACAGTATCAAAGGCCGAAGACAAATCCAACAGGATGAGAAGCGATGGAAAACCAGCATCAGCCGACATCAGCAGGTTATTCGTGACTCTAACCAGAGCTGTTTTCACGCTGTGGCAGGAGCGGAAACCAGACTGGAATTTTTCATACAGATTATTTTGTTTTAGATGAGACTGAAGCTGTGCAGCAATTACTTTTTTCCGTACTTTTGAAAGGAACTTAGAAATGGGCCTGTAGTTTGCAAGTACTTCTGGATCTAAGTTGGATTTTTTTGAAAGTGGTCTGATGATAGCAGACAGCAGGAACATATCCAGTCTGGAGAGAGTGATTTATTATCCTGGTAATCAGGGGACTTATAGCAGAAAGGTTGGATTTAACCAAAACTGTAGGAAAAGGGTCCAGAGCACAATTTAATGGTTTCATCTTTCTGACAATAACCTCAACCTCTTGCTGTGTAACTTTAGAGAAAGGTTGCAAATTCCCTGGCTGTGGGTCATCCATCAAGACAGGTAGGGCAGAGGAACTCGATAGAGATGAGCCGACGGTATCCGCTTTGTTCCTGAAGAAAGTAATGATTTTATTGCATTTCTCCTCTGTAGCTTCCAGATGAGATTGAAATTGTGGTTTCAATAGGCGATTAATAGTAGAGAATAGTTGCTTTGAATTTCCAGAGCTATTGTTAATGATATTCAAATAAAACTGTGATCTTGCAGCTCTCAATGCTCTTGCATATGCCTTCTGATGTTCTCTGTAAACTTGCTTATGAACAGTAAGTCCTGAAGCCTGTAGACGTCGCTCAAGAACACACCCAGTTGTTTTCATCTTCCGCAGCTCACATGTATATCAGGGGGCTGAACTTGACAGTTCTATATCTGATAGGTGCATGGAAATCAAGGAGACTGCCGAGGAATTTGTTGTAGAAGTCAACTGACTCAGTGACTGAGGAACATTCAACAGAGGAGAGATTCTGAAAATTTTTGCTCAGAGTATCTGGGTTGATCTTTTCAAATTTCTGTAACATATTTGTCGCTTTGCTTTTGTGGGTGAACAAGGGAGTGACAACTGCCAAATGGCAGGAGGGAGCGTCTACATGAACATTAAAGTCACAGAGTATAATAATGTAAAATTAAATAAGTGAAATGGTGGAGCTGAAGTCACTCGACAAGGAACAACTGTGACATGGTCAGAGTATGACATCACAGTATGCATCATCTCACAGTCACTAATTGAGCAAAGGTACAGACTCAACATACAAGCACCATCTGTGACAGAGAATCGCCACCTTACAGTATCTACTATAATGTAACAGTATAGGGTCTGTGTATAAAAACTTGTGTGTAAGAGACTGCAGTCAGTAACATGTGAGACAGGGAAGCGCATCGGCTGCTGGTCACCTCAGGGACACTGATGGTATGATAATACCGCTCTTTACCTATACGAAGGACAGATCATTAAATCTTGATTGAGTTACTTGATATTTAATTAATTAACTATAGTGCTCATTACAAGAAAAAGAGTAACTTATGGTATGCTGTGATTGTTGTTTAAGTTTTAAATGTATTCACAAAAAATTTTATATGATGTTGTGTATTACATGTCCTTTAAAGGATTAATAGAATAGTATGTGTTAGTTGTGTTAGAATAGTAGTTAAATAATTTTGTTGGTGTATTTGTTTAAAAAAAAAATTAACTGTTGTGTTTTAGAAGTAGTGATTTAACTGTTAACTGTACCCTTTTTTCTGGTTTTCATTTAAGGTTATCGACCTTGCTCTCTCGCCCTCACTTAGTCAAATCTATTTTGAACAATTGTTGTGTAACATGCAAAGCTGTCAGACACAAGAATTTTCCCCTGTAGTTGGCTATGGCTTTTATTGAGTTTGAAGCAGAGGCTGATGTGCAAGTTCCCAGATAACTTGACAAATAATGTTGGGAGAAGTGGTACAGATGGATGTTAGAAAATCATGCATCTCAGAGATAAACATTGAGTATGTCCAGCTATCGACAGGCTCTAAAAGCTGCTAGGGCTGAGCATCTAAGCCAACTGATAGCAAAAAACCAAACCAAACCCAGGATCTTATTCAGTACAGTGGCTAGACTAACAAAACCTAAGATATCTGCAGAGAGTACTGCATCACAGGTTAGTAGTGAAGACTGAAAAAATCGATAGTATCAGGAAAAAATAATAATGGATGTTCAACCTCCAACAGCATCTTGTGTTCCAATCCAGCCTAAAGCTCCACATTTAGATCAATGTTTTACAAGTATAAGACAGGAAGAGCTGTACAAACTTATCACCACGGCTAAAAAACAACGTGCTTGTTTGTCACAGGGAGGCGTGGGGGTGAAAGATCCAAATGCAGAGTGAATGTGTACTGCTTCTCTGATCGAGCGCTGCAGCGCGAATGCAGAACGGTAGAGCTGGTGTATGTAGAGAGCGAGTGCAGCGCTTAGAGTCAATGAGTTCAGCGGCAGGAATGCGGAAGTGCCGAACGCGTGCTCACCGTTTTTTCTGAATGGGCTCTGCGGCAGGAATGCGGAAGTGCCGAGCTGGCGCGCATAGAAAATACACACACAGTTTGCAGGAAAGGTTTGCACTCCCGCGGAGCAAGGCAGAAGAATCGCGCAGGACGCTAGATCCGAAATGATAGTTAGAGGTCCATGAACAGGCAGAGGTCCGAAACGAGGAGCCAAAAAGTCCGTGATCAGAGCTCGTGGTCGAAAGACAAATCCGAAGGTCAGCAACAGTAAGTCCGCGAGGGCAAAAGATCCGTGGCGTAAGACAAAGACGTGGTCGTGAAAACAGAGCGTGGTCATGATCCGGAGGTTTAAAGCAGGAAGAAACGCTGGAATACTGGGCATGGGTAGCACACAATAATCTGGCAGAGAGCTGTGTCTGAAGGCATGTTAAATAAAGAGCTGTGATGATTAGGAATTGAGAACAGGTGTGTTTGAAGCGGTGGATGAGGTGGTTAAAGTCAAAGAGCGGGATGGATCATGGAGCAGGAGTGTGCAGGTGTCATGAACTTGACTGAGATATGGGCGTGACCTGGCGTACTGTGACGGTACTCCCCCCTCTACGAACGCCACCTGGCATTCTTGAGGGTGCCTCAGGGTGGAGATTGTGAAAGTCTGTGATCAAAGAGCGGTCCAAGATGAACCTGGCTGGTACCCAACTTCTTTCCTCGGGTCCGTAGCCCTCCCAGTCCACCAGGTACTGAAGGCCGCGCCCACGGCGACGGGACTTAAGGAGTCTGCGGATGGTGAAGGCTTCACCCCCGTCTATAAGTCGGGGTGGAGAGGGGGGCGGTTGGTTGGTGACAAGGGACACGGGACCAATCAGCGAACATGGGAGACATGGAACGTGGGGTTAATTCGGCGCATAGATAATGGCAGGGCCAGTCTGACTGAGCATGGATTGATGACACGAGAGATTGTAAAAGGCCCGATGAATCTAGGCGAAAGTTTCTGGGATGTCGTCTTGAGCGGTAGGTTACGGGTGGAGAGCATAACTCTTTGTCCAACACGGTAAGCTGGAGCGGCTGAGCGGTGTTGATTGGCCTTGCGCTGAAAGATAGTCACGGAACGTTGCAATTGACCGCGAGCTCGTTTCCATGTCCTTTTACAACGACGGATGAAAGCTTGAGCTGAAGGAACAGCAGTTTCTTCCTCCTGGGTGGGGAACAGTGGTGGTTGATAGCCGAGACAGCACTGAAAAGGTAACATGCCTGTGGACGAAGTGGGGAGCGAGTTATGCGCTTAGTCAATCCAAGGGAGGAAACGACTCCAAGCAGCTGCATCCTGTGAGGTCATGCATCTCAGAGATTTCTCTAATTCTTGATTTATGCTTTCGGTTTGGCCATTGCTCTGAGGGTGAAACCCCAATGAGAGGCTGGGGGTGGCGCCGATGAGGGCACAGAAGGCTTTCCAAAATTGTGCGGAAAACTGTGGGCCTCTGTCCGAGACTATATCTGATGGGATGCCGTGGATTCTGAAAACGTGGGAGATGAGGAGTTCAGCCGTTTCCTTGGCAGAGGGACGCTTGGGTAGAGGAATAAAATGGGCTGACTTAGAAAACCGGTGAACCACTGTTAAAATGCAGGTATTATTGTTGGAAGGTGGCAAACCGATTATAAAGTCCAGTGAGATGTGAGACCAAGGGTGATGGGGAATGGGAAGGGGTCTTAGGAGTCCCTCAGGTGGACGATTTGTTGTCTTTTCCTGGCACAAACATCACAAGATGCCACAAAGCTTTTGACGTCCTCCTTGATGATTGGCCACCAGAAGCGTTGATGGAGCAATGAGAAGGTGCAAGTTGCCCCTGGGTGACAGGCTAGTCTGGAGCTGTGGCCCCATTCAAGGACTTGGGGGCGCACAGAGAGCGGGACGAAAAGTAGCCCAGGTGGGACATTACTGGGCCCTGGCTCCTGTTCAAGAGATTGCAGGACCAAGTTTTCCACATCTAGCCGGGTTACAGATACAAGGCACTGGGGCGGAAGGATGGTTTCCCTAGTGGATGTGTCCTGGGGGGCAGGGAACTGTCGGGAGAGGGCATCAGGCTTAGTATTTTTGGTACCTGGCCGATAAGACAGCGTGAAGTTAAACCGTGAAAAGAATAGTGATCAGCGTGCCTGACGTGAGTTGAGTCTTTTGGCTCACTTGAGGTATTCTAGGTTCTTGATCAGTCCAAACAAGAAATGAGTGTTCAGCTCCTTCCAACCAGTGTCTCCATTCTTCAAGGGCTAGCTTGACTGCTAGCAACTCACGATCCCCAATATCATAGTTCCGTTCAGGGGGCGTGAGCCGAAAGGTGAGGATGGGTGCTGTGGTAAAGCTGCTGTTTGAGCTCATTGAACGCCTTCTCTGCTAGGGGGTTCCAATGAAAAATGATCTTGGTTGATGTAAGAGATGTGAGTGAGGCTGTCACCGTGCTGTAATTTCGGATAAATCGCCTATAGAAATGGGCGAAGCCCAAAAAGCGTTGAAGATCCCGCCTTGACGATGGTGTTGGCCAATCCGAAACAGCCTTAACCTTAACTGGGTCCATCTGAATGCCTGCCGGTGAAATTACATACCCCAGGAAGGAGGGGGATTTCCGGTGAAACTCACATTTCTCAGCCTTGACATAAAGTTTATTTTCTAGCAGACGTTGAAAGACCTGATGCACGTGGAACTTATGTTCCTCTAGGGATTTGGAAAAAATTAAAATATCGTCAAGGTAAGCAAACACAAAAACGTTGAGAAAGTCTCTGAGAACATCATTAATGAGTGCCTGAAAAACCACCGGTGCATTGGTCAGGCCAAATGGAACAACCAGGTACTCATAATGACCCGTAGGGGTGTTGAATGCAGTCTTCCACTCATCACCTTCTCTTATCCTGACCAGGTGGTAAGCGTTTCTTAGGTCTAACTTGGAGAATATGTGGGCATCCTGTAGTAACTCAAATGCAGTGGACATGAGGGGGAGCGGGTATCGGTTCTTGACTGTAATCTCATTAAGGCCTCTATAATCAATGCAGGGTCTGAGGGACTTGTCCTTTTTTTTTTCCACGAAGAAGAAGCCCGCCCCTGCTGGGGAGGAGGAAGGGCGGATAATTCCAGCTGAATGTAACTCAGAGATGTATTGTTCCATGGCTTCTCTCTCGGGACATGAGAGAAAGTAGAGACATCCTTTAGGTGGAGTGGTGCCTGGAAAAAGGTCAATGGCACAGTCGTATGGACGGTGAGGAGGTAATGAGATGGCACGTGATTTGCTGAACACCTGGCGAAGGTCGTGATACTCAGTAGGGACCTTAGAAAGGTTGGAGGTAAAAATAAGACGTCTTACACAGATGTTATTAATCGTGGGGTTAAAATGGCCTCATACGTCAAATAAGAGTCCATTTTAACCCTAAGGTTAATAACAGATGACAATGGGATATCTTGACCAGAAAAGGTAACACTGGTGATGTTAGATGTCCTAACCTGGTGTGGGGTGGCTACTAAAATAGCTTCAGTCTTAGAGCTGTTCAGCTGCAGGAAATTTTGCTTCATCCATGACTTTATCTCCTCCAAACAGATGGTCAAAGTGGATGATGGCAGAGTTGACGAGAAGGTTGAATTTATCCTGAGGTAGAGCTGAGTATCATCAGCATAGCAATGAAATAAAATACCATGCTGGCTAATGATATAGCCCAGGGGAAGCATATACAATATAAACAAAATCGGACCGAGCACAGAGCCCTGAGGAACACCACAGGTGACATTGTGTATAGCGGATTTAGCCTCTCCCAGGGCAACATGCTCCGTTCTTTCTGTTAGATAAGATAAGAACCAGTTGTAAACAGAGTCAGAGGTCAGAGAGTCCAACAGTGTGATGTAATCTGTGAATCAGAATGTTGTGGTCAACAGTATCAAAGGCCGAAGACGAGTCCAACAGGATGAAAAGCGATGAAAAACCAGCATCAGCCGACATCAGCAGGTCATTCGTGACTCTAACCAGAGCTGTTTCCATGCTGTGGCAGGGGCGGAAACCAGACTGGAATTTCTCAAACAAATTATTTTGCTTTAGATGAGACTGCAGCAATTACTTTTTCCAGCACTACTGAAAGGAACGGGAGGTTAAAAATGTGCCTGTAGTTTGCAAGTACTTTTGGATCTAAGGTGGATTTTTTGTGGTCTGATGACAGCAAATTTCAATGTAGCGGGAACAGATCCAGTCTGGAGAGAGTGTTTTATTATCCTGGTAATCAGGGGACTTATAGCACAAAGGTTGGATTTAACCAAAACTGTGGGAATAGGGTCCAGAGCACAATTTGATGGTTTCATCTTTTTGACAATGACCTCAACCTCTTGGTGCGTAACTTCAGAGAAACACTTGGAAGGTTGCAAATTCCCTGGCTGTGGGTCATCCATCAAAACAGGTAGTGCAGAGGAGATAGAGACGAGCGGATGATATCTACTCTTTTCCTGAGGAAAGTAATGATGTGATTGCAAATCACCCCTGTAGCTTCCAGATGAGATTAAAATTGTGGTTTTAATAGGCGATTAATAGAAAATAAAGTTGCTATTGTTAATAATAAGAGCTATTGTTAATGACATATAAAATAAAACTGTGCTCTTGCATATGCCTTTTGATGTTATCTGTAAACTTTGTATAGTGCTTTAAATGCTATAAATAGTGATGAATTTGCAGATTTAATGTTATTGAAACTTTAAAAAAAACAACAATAACAAAGAAACAGAGGTTGGTGCAGTTGTGATGTTACTGGTGCCATCTTGGAATTGTCCTTTGACTGCAGACTCTAATCCACCCACCTTTGAAGTCCATGTGGCGTATGACATTGGCATGCTTGCATCCCGCTCTCACAATTAATTTCTGCCACACATTCTCCCACACACTGGACTAAGAACTAAGTGGTGAACCATCATTAACAAGGTAATTTCCACATGCACAATGCAAAGAGAACTCAAGGAATTGGGAAAAACAGCTGCGCTGCAAAATTGTGGGTAAACATCTTTCCTGCTCGGTGAGGCGCTTAGTGCGCGTCTCTCACTCATATTATTAAAGGGGTCATACAGGCCTACATGCACTTTTTTAAGCTGTTTGGACTGAACTGTGTGTTAGGAAAATGCGTACACAACCACTCTACGATGATAAAAAGCCGCCCAGTGGTTTTCTTTTCATTTATTACAATAACACGCCCCTTCTGAAATCAGGCCAATCTCAAATGCCTTGCCGTATGACGCCACACCACAAGAGGTCGTTCCTACACAAATTGATTGACACTGGTGTTTTAGCAAAGACCCGCCCCGAGTGTCGGCCATTGTTTTTCGCCGCTGGAGCAAAATGGCGCCTAAGCGAGTGTTGTGTACATTTGTTGGGTGTAATAGCGAACACAGCAGTTGTCATTCACTACAACTGTACAATTACAATTAGGCATTTGGCAGACGCTCTTATCCAGAGCGACTTACATTTTTATCTCATTACACATCTGAGCAGTTGAGGGTTAAGGGTCTTGCTCAAGGGCCCAACAGTGGCAACTTGGTGGTTGTGGGGTTTGAACCTGGGATCTTCCGAGCCGTAGTCCAATGCCTTAACCACTAGTGACCTAGGGTACCTAACTTTGTCACAACCCGTCAAGCTACAGCTCTGCCATGATCATATAAGCACTCCTGCTCCACGTTCCCATCCACCCCTTGCTTCTTGCCACCTCACCTTCCACTCTCAACACACCTGTGCATTGTCTCCAATCATCCTCCTTACCTACTTAAACCACGCTCTGCCACAGTCACGTTGCCAGATTATTGTGTGCCTTTCGTAGCCCAATTTTCCAGCGTTAGTTTCATGTCTCGACTACCTGTTACCGACCACGCTTCGTTTCTTCTCGACCACGCCACTGTCTCACGTTTGGATTTCACGCTCACGGAGTTTTGTTATTGACCCTTGGATTTGTCTCAACAACCACGAATTCGGATCACGGACCTTCTCTTGTCTCTTTGGCTCTGAACCTTGCTCACCTTCGACCACGAAAAAGCTTTGCAAAACCAGCCACCAACCTGTGCGGCGCCTCCATTCGCCCGCCGGTTCTCCACGTCTCTGCAACACTGCGCGAATCGCGCTGCACACCAAGTTTCCTCACCGGCTCTTTGCACTTCCGCATTCCTGCACAGGACACACAAGGCGCTCTCGCCGACTCGCGGCGCTTTAGCATTCCTCACAGGTCCACGCTGCACACAGAGCGCTCACGCGAGCTTCCGCATTCCAGCGAGTCTCTGCTCACGCCACAGCACAGAGCTTAACCGGCACTTTCGCTTTCATCCACTCGGCCGGCTCAGTCTGCTACACAAGCACTACCACTAACCACAGGTCTAACTCTGCGCTTGGATCCATCACGCCCTCTAGCGCCCCGTGACAGAATAATCTGGCCAAAAGGAATGGATCCAGCTGAGGCTGCTCGCCTGAGGGGGGCATTAGAGAGCCAAGGAACCCTCTTAGGTACACATCAGCAGGAAATCACACAAATCACTACTACACTTCAAACCATCACCGAAACCTTGCAGTCTCTTTCCACTCAGATTCAAAATCAGCCACCTCCTGCACCCGCTCTGCTACATTCCCCCCCGGTGCTCTCTCCAGTCCATGAGCCACGCCTCCCTGCTCCGCCTACCTATGACGGGAATCCAGCCACATGTCGCTCTTTTCTCTCCCAATGCTCTCTCGTTCTGGAACTGCAGGCCACGTCATTTCCCACAGAGCGCTCTAAGGTCGCCTACATCATCACTCTCCTCTCTGGAAAGCGAGAGAGTGGGGAACGGCACTGTGGGATGCTCAAGTTTCATGTTGCTTCACTTATAGAACTTTTACTGAGGAAATGAGGAGGGTTTTTGATCGTTCCTTCACAGGACATCAGGCAGCTAACCAAATACTTCAGTTACGCCAGGGAGCACGTTCTGTCTCTGACTATGCCATTGATTTCCGGACTCTAGCTCCCTCTTGTGACTGGGACGAGAAAGCTCTTTTTGACTGTTTTCTCCATGGGCTTACAGACTCAGTGAAAGACGAGCTTGCAGCTCGTGAACTCCCCTCGGACCTGCAGGGACTCATTGACCTGGCAACACGTATTGACGCTCGCAAGCGGATTTGACGGTCTGAACGGCAGCCTTGTTTCACACCATGCACCTCTGCACCAACCTTAGACACTTCCGAGGCACCCCCTGAACCCATGCAGATAGGCCGCACACGCATCTCACCCAAGGAACGCCAGCGCCGCAGAGATAACGGCGCCTGCTTCTATTGCGGCCAGACCGGTCACGCTGTGCGCTCCTGCCCACTAAAAGGGCAGGCCCCCCCGTAGTTCTGGGGATGCAGGGGGGCCCCGCATCTGTTTCTTCCCCGGACCAACGATCATGTTTTTCCGTGACTTTGACCCATGACGACCAATCCCACGTCACTCACGCACTAGTCGACTCCGGGGCCGATCAGAACTTAATCTCTTCTTGCACTGCCTCCAAGTTCAATATTCCTCTCACGCCCTTGCATCAGCCCTTCGTGGTTCAGGCTCTTGATGGCAGCAAATTAAACCTGATTACCCACCGTACTGCCCCCATCACCCTACAGTTTTCAGGAAACCACACAGAGCTCATTTCGCTCCTAATTGTTCATAATGCTCATGCACCCATTGTTTTAGGCCTCCCTTGGTTAAGGCTGCATAACCCACACATTGACTGGGTCAAAAGAAGGGTCCTGGATTGGAGTCCCACCTGCCTCTCTTCATGTCTACGCTCCGCCCCTATGGGCCAAACCTTGTCTACGCCACGAGAGGTGATCCCCGGCCTAACCAGGGTTCCCACAGATTATCATGACCTAAGTCAGGTGTTCAGTAAGTCACGGGCTATCTCTTTACCTCCACACCGCCCTTATGATTGTGCGATTGACCTTCTTCCCGGCACCTCTCCCCCCAAGGGGCGACTTTACTCCCTCTCTCGCCCTGAGAGAGAGGCCATGGAACAGTACATAAAGGAGTCACTTGCCGCAGGGATCATCCGCCCATCCTCTTCGCCAGCAGGGGCAGGGTTCTTCTTTGTGGAAAAAAAGGACAAATCCCTCAGACCCTGCATTGATTACAGAGGGCTAAATGAGATCACGGTCAAGAACCGCTACCCCCTTCCTCTGATGTCATCAGCCTTCGAACTTCTCCAGGACGCCCGTGTCTTCACCAAGTTGGATCTGAGAAACGCCTACCACCTTGTCAGGATACGGGAGGGTGATGAGTGGAAGACTGCCTTCAACACACCCACCGGTTATTATGAGTATCTAGTGGTTCCTTTTGGCTTAACCAATGCGCCGGCAGTGTTTCAGACTCTCATAAATGATGTCCTCAGGGATTTTCTCAACGTCTTTGTCTTTGCCTACCTGGACGATATCGTGATTTTCTCACGCTCAGTCAAGGAACACAGGTCCCATGTTCGCCAGGTCCTGCAACGGCTACTTGAGAATAAACTTTACGTCAAGGCAGAGAAATGCGAGTTTCATTGCTCGTCAACATCCTTTTTGGGATATTGCATCTCCCCTGAGGGCATCCAGATGGACCCCACCAAGGTGAAGGCAGTCACCGACTGGCCAGTACCGTCATCAAGACGCGAACTCCAACGCTTCTTAGGGTTCGCCAATTTTTATCGCCGTTTCATCCGGAGCTACAGCATGGTCGCGGCCCCACTTACGACCCTCACGTCGTCCAAGATCTCATTCAAATGGAACCACCAGGCAGATATAGCCTTCAGGGATCTTAAACAGCGCTTCACCACTGCACCTATCCTCATCTTTCCCGACCCCTCTCTCCAGTTTGTCGTGGAAGTAGACGCGTCCGAAACTGGGGTGGGGGCCATCCTGTCCCAGAGGTCCACAGAAGACAACAAACTTCACCCATGCTCCTTCTTCTCCCGCAGACTCACTCCCCCTGAACGCAACTACAACATTGGGGACCGTGAACTATTGGCGGTCAAATTGGCCCTAGAAGAATGGAGGCATTGGCTGGAAGGGGCCGACCACCCCTTTCTTGTGTGGACTGACCATAAAAACCTAGAATACCTAAGAACGGCAAAGAGACTCAACTCACGCCAGGCACGGTGGTCGTTATTCTTTTCTTGTTTCGCCCTGTCGTATCGCCCTGGTTCCAAGAACGCTAAACCTGACGCCCTCTCTCGCCAATTCTCCACCTCTCAGGATGCATCCACAATGGAGACTATCCTTCCTCCCCAATGTCTTGTGGCAATAACCCGGCTTACTGTGGAGCAGCTTGTCCAGCAGACCCTCGAACGGGAACCAGGCCCAAGCACCGTCCCACCTGACAAGCTCTTTGTTCCAGTCTCTGTACGACCACAGGTGTTGGACTGGGCTCACAGTTCCAGACTGGCATGCCATCCTGGGGCAGCACGCACTCTCTTCCTCCTTCAACAACGCTTCTGGTGGTCCACGATGAAGGAGGATGTCAAGAACTTTGTGGCGTCCTGTGACACCTGTGTCAGGAACAAGGTCACCAACCGCCCTCCAGAGGGCTTCCTTAGACCGCTCCCCATTCCCCACCGCCCTTGGTCCCACATCTCCATCGACTTTGTCACCGGCCTACCACCATCCCAAAATAATACCTGCATCCTGACCATTGTGGATCGCTTCTCTAAGTCTGCACATTTCATACCACTACCGAAACTCCCGTCTGCGAAGGAAACAGCTGAACTGCTAATCAACCACGTCTTCCGACTTCACGGACTCCCAGTCGACATCGTCTCGGACAGAGGCCCCCAGTTTTCTGCCCAATTCTGGAAAGCCTTTTGCAACCTCGTCGGTGCTAACCCCAGCCTTTCTTCCGGTTTCCATCCCCAAACTAACGGCCAAACGGAACGAGTCAACCAGGAGCTGGAGAAATCTTTAAGATGCATGGCCACCCGGGATCCATCCTCCTGGAGCCGCTTTTTACCCTGGGTCGAGTACGCCCACAACTCGCTTCCTACCTCCTCCACAGGCATGTCCCCCTTCCACTGTTGCCTGGGCTATCAACCACCCCTCTTTCCGACCGAGGAAGAGGAGGTAGCCGTCCCCTCAGCCCAAACCTTTATCCGGCGCTGCAAGAGAACATGGCAGCGTGCCCGCAACCAACTACGGCGCACCGTAAGTGCCTTCCAAAGCCAGGCTAATCGTCATCGGTCACCAGCCCCTAGATATCTTGTCGGCCAAAGGGTCATGCTGTCTGCACGTGACCTCCCCCTCAAGACCACATCCAAGAAGATTTCACCAAGATTCATCGGACCTTTCACCATCACCCGGATCATAAATCCATGCTCCGTCCGACTAGCTCTACCACTCTCTATGCGCAGAATCAATCCTACATTTCACGTTTCCCAGATCCGCCGACTGGTCCCCTGTCCACTATCTCCACCCATCCAACCCCCTCCCCCCCCTCGACTCATAGACGGAGGTGAAGCCTTTACAGTCCGTAGACTCCTCAGGTCTCGCCGCCGCGGTCGTGGTCTCCAGTACCTGGTGGACTGGGAGGGCTATGGCCCTGAGGAGCGGAGTTGGGTACCAGCCAAATTCATCCTGGACCGCTCCCTAATCGCTGACTTTCATAGACTTCACCCTGAGGCGCCTACTAGAACGCCAGGTGGCGTTCTTAGGGGGGGGGGTACTGTCACAACCCGTCAAGCTACAGCTCTGCCATGATCATATAAGCACTCCTGCTCCACGTTCCCATCCACCCCTTGCTTCTTGCCACCTCACCTTCCACTCTCAACACACCTGTGCATTGTCTCCAATCATCCTCCTTACCTACTTAAACCACGCTCTGCCACAGTCACGTTGCCAGATTATTGTGTGCCTTTCGTAGCCCAATTTTCCAGCGTTAGTTTCATGTCTCGACTACCTGTTACCGACCACGCTTCGTTTCTTCTCGACCACGCCACTGTCTCACGTTTGGATTTCACGCTTTTGTTATGAGTTTTGTTATCGACCCTTGGATTTGTCTCAACGACCACGAATTCGGATCACGGACCTTCTCTTGTCTCTCTGGCTCTGAACCTTGCTCACCTTCGACCACGAAAAAGCTTTGCAAAACCAGCCACCAACCTGTGCGGCGCCTCCATTCGCCCGCCGGTTCTCCACGTCTCTGCAACACTGCGCGAATCGCGCTGCACACCAAGTTTCCTCACCGGCTCTTTGCACTTCCGCATTCCTGCACAGGACACACAAGGCGCTCTCGCCGACTCGCGGCGCTTTAGCATTCCTCACAGGTCCACGCTGCACACAGAGCGCTCACGCGCGCTTCCGCATTCCAGCGAGACTCTGCTCACGCCACAGCACAGAGCTTAACTGGCACTTTCTCTTTCATCCACTCGGCCGGCTCAGTCTGCTACACAAGCACTACCACTAACCACAGGTCTAACTCTGCGCTTGGATCCATCACGCCCTCTAGCGCCCCGTGACAAACTTATACTCTCATAGAACATGGTTATGGCTTCTTCTCTATGTACATCCGTCTCTATATAATCCCTAATCGCCCGTTTATAATAAACAATGGATTAAGGTGATTGTCTAGTTGCAAACTGTGTACGTAGTCGGAAAACTATATTATGCTTACCTTTGTTACGTTAGATGGTTTATAACGATGTCTGTTGAAGATTAAGAAGTCATGTAAACACATCAGTAAACACATCGCGTCCGTATCTCTCTCAGTAAGCTTCTCCGGTTTTTGTTGTTGTTGCTCGCGGCAGCGCAACAGCCCGTTAATTCATGCCCATGCAGTGATGAGAGACAAATCAAGTCGATGCATGTCCATTCTTTTAATTTCTGCGTTGTCAGGCGATATTACAAACTTCCGCGTAGGTTCCGTACTTAAATCAAACCAAAAACAGGCTCGGGCTCTATAATCCTGCGTTGTGGGCAATGCTTTGTGGGTAATGCAGTCCAAAGCATTGCCCGCACTGGACTACACTTCCGTGGCTATACCCCACGTGTGCTGTGAAGACACGCCCCACAGAACTGGGGGGGGGGGGGGCTTAGAAGAGGTCATGAGCATTTAAATTAGCATGTACTGAAACAGGTTGCTGAGAACAGAGCTAGTTTTTACCAGGTAAAATTAGTGTTTTTTTTACACAATAATTTTGAATTTTTAATTAACGTATAATACAAACTTTTCATTAGGACCCTAAAGATCATATTAACATTTAATGAAAAATATGATGTGTAGGACCTTTAAGATCCGTGCATGCGTGTACTGTTTACCATAACACTGTGTGCGGAAAAGTCATCTTTTATTTTGTGCTTGTGTTTGTTTGTGTGTAAAAGTTGTCCTTTCACGCGCGCGCGTGTAGTGTTTATTATAATACACATGTGCGCACGTGTAAAGCAAAACCAAGTGTCATTAGAGACGTTGAAGATCCATTTTTTTTCTCTCTCTCTCTCTCTCTCTTTGTCAGCTTGCACTGTGTATGTGGGTGTGTCTGTGTGTGCCCGTCATTAGATACTGTGCCCCACCCCTCCTCCTCTCGCCTTCTTACACACACACACACTGTCGCGATTCTTTTGTGTGTGTATGAAGGCAAGAGGAGGAGGGGATGGCCATGGTGTCTAATGACGCAAACACACACACACACACACACACACACACACAGTACAGGCTGAGAGAGAGAGAGAAAGAAAGAGAGAAAGAGAAAATGGATCTTTAACCCCTGAAACACACATAAATATACAGCGAAATCCCTGCTGTAAGGAAAAAATAAAACAAATTAACCTGCACTTTACCTTTGCAGCAGAGCCTTCTTTCTGTTAGTGTGTGTGTGTGTGTGTGTGCGCACACAAAATATGCAGGCTGAGAGAGAGAGAGAGAGAAAATGGATCTTTAACCTCTCTAACACACAAACACATACACAGCGCGTATGTGCAGAAACACTAACAGAAACACTTGTCTGTTGTGATTTATTTTTTACCTTTTTAAATGGTGAAGTGTAGGTTAATTTGTTTTCATTTTTCTTTTATAATTTTGTATTAATTATTTTCATAAATTAATTTTAACGAATAATGAATAATCTGAGTTTTCATTTTTTCTTATGGGGAAATTTGCTTTGATTTTTCAAAACGCTTCCGGAATGAATTTGTTAGAAATTAACCTGAGGAGATCAGAGGACGTAGCTTTAGCGGTTAGCCCAGTGTCGCGTAAATGGTAAACCCAAATGCGGAGTGACACGAATAGGCAGGATAATCACGCTGTTTAGTCTAAGGACTCTCACGATTGGGGAGCAAGGAAAAGACACAATCTAACCCGCGTCCTATAAACACACACACAATACGAAAGCAAAACCACAAAGTGAGTACTCACGAATTGGTGAACGCATCCAAGGCGACATCGGTGAACTTAATGACTGAGTGTTGTGCTGTGGTTTGTTTACTCCTCTTATACTTCCTGGTTCGCGACCGCATTACTTCCGGGTCTTAGTGCCGGTCGCAGATTGAGTGTGCATGACAGTACCCCCCTGTTCAGGACCGGCTCCTGACGGTCCTGGGGTGGAGAATACCCGACGACGGTAGTTCCGAATAAGTTTGGGGTTGAGAATAAACCGGGCCGGAATCCAACACCGTTCCTCGAGGATCCGACGCCAGTGTAGGCGGGACCACCGTCGATGATGCGGGGAGGAGGAGCAGAAGGGGTGGGTGGAACCATTGGAGAGGTGATGAAGGGTTTGAGTTGGGATGTGTGGAATACGGGGTGAATCCGGAGCGCCGCAGGCAGCTGGAGCTGGTAGGTGACAGGGTTTATTCTTAGAGTGATACGGTATGGTCCGATGAAGCGAGGTGGTGTTGAGTGATGTAGTGGTTGTTGGCATTCTGGATAGCGAGGTTGGCTTGATTCCAGAGCCGTCGACACCTACGGACCAACTGTTGGCGAACATCGGGGGTTGGAAACCATAGCATACCTCAAATGGGCTTAGGTTAGTAGCAGATGAAATGTGCAGACTGTGAAAGAGTTCTGCCCATATGAGGTAGCGGGCGTTCAGCAACAAAACACCTTAGGTAGCGCTCCAGTTGTTGGTTGGTCCGACAATTAGTCTGGGGATTATATCCAGATGACAGACTACTGGTGGAATTGATCAGACGTGCCAGGATGAGATGTCTGCCAGACATGCTGAGGTCCAGATGGGAACCTGAGTGTTTGAGGGGGGAAAGGACAGAATGAGTTGAGTATTATCTGCATAACAATGGTACGAAATTCCATGTGAGGATATGACCTCCCCAAGAGATCAGGTATAGCGGAAGAACCGAAGAGGACCAAGTACTGAGAAGGCTTTTACGATACCGATGGTAAGTAAAGCTATTGCGCACCTTTGTAATGACCAAAAGTGCCATGAACTTCAAATAGCAACAGTACATTACTTGCTATTCATCAATCACTGCCATGGATGATTTCTCAGACAGCCTAAGGGAAGAACTGGGAGTCTTTCAGATACATAGAACCAAATGTATAGGTGTCATTAAGTTGGTTCTGTGCCATATTTTAAGCCTCCATTCTGGGGGCTTGATTATAGGGTGTTAAGACCTACTCCCTCACATACACAGGTATACTGTAGCTGGCTTCACTTTGTTTCTCTTCAAGTGAAAAAAAATAAAATTTTGGTAAACTTGTTGTAATTAATACACATTTACAGCTGTGTAAAGACATCAATCATACACAAAAGCTGCATTCATTAAATAGTGGGGGCAGTAAAATAGTATTATCTAAAGAGGGAAATACATGTCAGTATTTACAGTGAGATTTAAATAGTTGCTTTAAGTATAAACTGCACAGTTAAATGTGTGTCTCTTTTTTATCTGTTTATTTCTGTTGTTATTTTGTGACTTCATTTTGTAATTCTGAGCTTCAGCAGTACAAGTGTATGCAGGAGCCGTTATACATTACACATAAATCATGTGAATGTCTTGTAGGATTCTCTCTTAATCAAGTGTGTTATCTCTTGAATGTTTTCGTAAATATAAATAGTGCTGCACTCTTTTGTGTATGATTAAAACTCAATGCAGATATTCTATGTCCTTCAAAATTACACAAACCCTGTGTTTTTTATGCCCTTATCTCACTATAATACTTTTTTCTGAAAAGTGGGCAGCTATGCAACACATATTTTAGGAAAAAGGTAAATTTGTGATCAGACTTTTGTGATCAGATTAAAAAATTTACTGAAATGATCAAACCACAGACATTATAAATTAAAATATTTTTATTGTGCATCAGACTTTAACATGGAATATACTGTATCTTTTAATCAGGGTTAATTATCACTTTTTTCATTAACATATCACTTTTTTATTTTGTCATTACTTCCATCTACCATGGAACCTTGAATTGCAGGTAACTTGGTCTACGAGTGTTTTGTAAGACAAGCCAAGTTTTTAAATAAATTCTAACTTAATAAATGAGCGAGGGCTTGATATACGAGTAGTACGCATGTGCTTTGTCTGCTGAGCGTCACATGATCACAACTGAGTCAATGGCTATTCTCTTCCAAGCGCTGTGGGATTATGGGTAATCGTCTCCCATGCTCAGTCTCAGTGTACGTGCATCACGGATATTTTCAATATCCATGCACTGTTTATTATAACATTGTGACCATGTGTGCGCAAAAGCAAGTGTCATTAGAGAGGTTCTGCCAGTGAAATAAAGTACTCCCAGCCATTGCATTGGGCAGCAATTAAGCTCACTCGTCTCTCCAACATCTTTTCCGGTGGTAAATTGCTACAATATATATATATACATTTAGCAGACGCTCTTATCCAGAGCGACTTACATTTTTTTTTATTTCATTACACATCCGAGCAATTGAGGGTTAAGGGCCTTGCTCAAGTGCCCAAATGTAAAAGTGGTGGTTGTGGGGTTTGAACCTGGGATCTTCCGAACCGTAATCCAATGCCTTAACCACTGAGCTACCCCTGGCCCATATATATATATATATATATATATATATATATATATATATATATATATATATATATATATATATATATATATATATATATATATATATATATATATATATATATATATATATATATATATATATATATATATATATATATGTGTGTGTGTGTGTGTTTTGATATACAAGTAGACTTCTAGAATGAATTATGCTCACAATCCAAGCTTTTACATTTATTATGAGGATTTCTGGCCGCCAAATAGGTAGGGATGATTACAACCCCATTAATGTGTTTAAAAATCATTAATAACTCAATAACAGGACTTATGAATCAATACCAAGGCATTAATGAGATGTTAATGCTGGGAAGGGGCAGCCAAAATTTTTGAACATGCTCCAATTTTCCTCCCGACAATAATGATAATGATGAATACATCAGAATTCATACAGAGCCTCAAAAAAAAAAGGCTGCATGCAGCATTAACAGCGTGACCAGTTCTTTGGAGGTTGTAACAAATTAACAACGGTGTACATTTCATAAAAACTTAAATAATTCTTTAGATAATTAGGGGGTAGCTCAGTGGTTAAGGCATTGGATTATGGTTTGGAAGATCCTAGGTTCAAACCCCACAACCACCAAGTTGCCACTGTTGGGCCCTTGAGCAAGGCCCTTAACCCTCAACTGCTCAGATGTGTAATGAGATAAAAATGTAAGTCGCTCTGGATAAGAGCGTCAGCCAAATGCCTTAATGTAAATGTAATGTAAATGTAATTAAAAAGCGATAATGACAATTACAATTAGCACTATACAAAGAAAACTCAATTAAATGTAATAGATTTGGGTCAAGCTTGGCTCTGTGGAATGGGGGTTTTAGAGGAGAACTTTGGTGACTTAATGACTCCCTTTATTTAGACAAAACAATTAACATCACCACTGACATGGGGGTAAAACATTGTTTGAAACTCCACAAACAGCTTTTGAGCACTTATCTTAGACTGATTGAACTTTTGACCTTAGATGCTCTGGAATTGTGGACGCCATCATAAGCTTTTTTCGAGCTAATGCACTGGATATAGCTAACATGCTTAACATAGCAAGAGATTGAGCAAATATAATAGTAGGGAGCCATCATTCTGTGTGCACAGTACTTAAGCAGAAACATTAATTATGTAAATTATTTGGATATGCCATTCCCTAGATATTGTAGCACAAAGAGCGGTGCAGCAATTCCCTAGCAATATTAAATATATATATATAATCAGAGAGACTTACAACTGGTTTGCCCATTTAGCTAAATGTCAGAATGATTATCAAGATATTACCAGTTAACACAATTAGCAATTAACAATGTAGGATGTCTCTTAAAATTCCTCCAAGTCATAAAATGTATTTTAAATACATGACATAAATGACAAAATGACATAAATATCAGCCTTTATTTTAAGTTCTTTTTTTTTCTTTTGTTGTTGGGGATAAAAGCTGTCAACAAGTGCTTTTATTTAGAGATGGGATAGTCTTGCAGCTTCTTGTGACCTTAACCAGCTTTACATGACAACACTAAAATATCAATGACAATTAGATATAATCAAGCCAAGCCTTTTATCTGCGACGGGATTATGGGTAATCGTCTTCCATACATCTCAGTGCGCGTGTATCACTTGTATAGTCAACATCTGTGTACGTGTGTACTGTTTATCATAACATTGTGACCTGTAGAGCCGTGATTAATGTCGGAGCACTAAGTACCTCTTATCCCTCCCCTCTGAGAGAGCTCAGCCAATTATCTCTGGCTGCGCACCAACACACACTAAAAGAAACACTTCTCTGTCAGGATTCTTTATAAAGGTAAGAGTGCAGGTTAATTTGTTTAAATTTTACTTTACATTTTGTATTAATTATTGGGTATTAATATTTTGGGCTGTGGAACGAAATGAATCATCAGAGTTTCAATTATTTCTTGATATACAAGTGTTTTGATATACAATTTGGAGTGAATTATGCTTGCAATCCAAGGTTTGACTGTATATTTCCTAATTACAATCTACTTCATGGAATTCTTGAAAAGAGATGCAAAGTTACCACTCACCTTCTAATGAGGATGTACATCATACACCATGTAAAGTCATTCCTAGAAGTTTGGTAATATTTACACAAATATTTTTTTTATTTATCTAGAAGCTGGATTTTAAAGTCCAGGGTTTCAGGGTTGCCAGACCCTATTATGTAGGTCATCCTTTGCCAAAAGGTTTTTAATTTCTGTGGAGTGATTTGATTATATTGGGGAGCTAATAAAGTTTCTAGAGTAAAACAACATGCTTTATCAATAGAGAGACTAAAACTCCTTTCCTCAATATATTTCTGAGTAAAAGTTAAATAGGTACTGAAATCATACGGGAAGAAAATGTTGAACTTGTGTGCAATTAGCCTGTTTTTCTCCTGCTGGTTGTGCAGTGTTGCATTTCTCTCACCAGGTCATACAACCCTTTCTCCCTGCACATTGTGTAAAGTGGTTTTTGTGTATATTTGTGGATATGTGTATATGTGGGGGAGGAAAAAGTTTAAACGTCATAGTTGTCTCTTGCTTTATTGATCTTCCTCAGCTTGATGGGCCATTTGATATGACCTGTCCAGACCTTTAGGGGTCACAACCCACACCCACGCCAGAACAAATTAATCCTGACCCAAGGGGGAAAGGCAACATTTGTTCATAAGTGTGTCCGGTTCAGTAGCCTTGTAATCCATGGGAATTGCATTTTTCTTTTTCTTTTTGGTTTTTAGTGTCTTATAAGAAAAGATCTTAGTAAATATTGCTGATCTGTGCATTTTAATTAGCATATGGGCTTCTTTGGTATTTATAGACTTTTGCAGGGAGATGTTGAGGTGTTATCTATGTGTTTTGCACACACTAAAAAAATCGCCATTTGAATTGAAACAAGCAAACATACAGCGGTACTGGAGCACCTATTACTCAAATCATAATTATGTTGAATGTTTGTTGATATATATATATATATATATATATATGGGCTACAACTGTTACACTCCTAGTTGCAAGCCACTCCTCAACCAGAGTCACAGAAACATCTTACATGGGCTAAGTGCAAAAATAATTTATGCAATGTCCTCTTTTATGACAGTGCCAATTTCCTTTCAAGCAGCCCACCCACAGTGCCGAAACTACGTCTAACTGTTTTGCTGACTTTGCTGACTTTTATTGTGCTCTTTTGGCGTATTGTCAAGAAGAAACACCCAACCCAACAATACATATGAGCTAAAGGTTGATATCAAAGCAGCCTGGTCTCCAATAATGCCTCAGCATGTTCTGTTTGCCTCCGTGTCATGCCATCAATGCAGTAATTTATGCTAAAGGAGCCCTGACAAAGTTTTGAGTGAATAAATTAACATACTTTTTAGAAATTAAACATTTGTGTATTGTATTTTTTTAATGGATTTATTTAATATTTTAAAACATTGGATTTTGGAAATTAAAACAAAAAAAGGTTTAAAATATTTCACTTTATGTGTAAATGATTGAAGAATATACGAAAGTTTCATTTTTTAATTATATAACAGGGGGAAAAAACTTGTCTGTGATATTCAATTATAAACTGTATATATATATATATATATATATATATATATATATATATATATATATCTTCACATGAGAGAAACAGGTAAGTAATTTACTTTAATTTGTACAGTGGCAATGAATGGCCTTCTGGGATTGATGAAAATTGGGTCAAACAATGGAGAATGATAAAAGGAGGAAAGAAAGGAGGAAGGAGGATGTCATTAGGTTATAACGCCTGTTTACCACAGAACTCTACGGCATGAAAAATAAACACGTAATTTACCTTTAATCAGCTATTAACATTTGCCTAACAGATAACATATTTAGTTATATAGCATTAATAATGAACCACTGTGTCAGTGCAGCAATAATCACAATTACTGGTATAAAGTAACCATAACTAAGCATCTAAAGAATTCGTGCAACTTCTGTCTACCGTGTAAAATGTTATTTGCCCTTTTTTCCACTTCCCAACTGGATCAGGGTAATGTATTGGAATAATCAAACCTTAGCTTTTACAAATGAGTAAGGCAATGTATAAATAATAAATGTATATACAATGCCTATGTATGTATGTATGTATGTATGTATGTATTTATGTATGTATGACTACTAAGACATAAATTAATTGTTTTATGAATTAATTATTGTGTATTGATAAAAGCAATGGTCTGTCCCAAAACATGTTCTTGTAAGACACAAATCAGAGATGCCTTTGTGGCAATGTGCCCCCTAGTGGTAATTGGTAGTAGCACTTCACTGAAAAAAAAAATGTTCAGTTATACAGTACAAGAGAAATATAAATGATTTTATATGAACTTTTAACTATTAACTTGAATGTTTAAATTTTTTTAGCACTCCCCATTTGCTGTACATCCACAAAAATGTGTTTAATCCCATTTGTAATTATATTTTATATTATTTACAGGTTTCAGCTAATTTTGATTATGAACAATATTTTATGAACATTTTTAATATTGCTTATAACTGTCACAGATGGAAATCCTTTAAAAGTAAATAATAATAAATAATAATAATAATAATAATAAAACACAAAACACCCACAAAAAAAAGTAAGTAGTACTTTAAAAAAAAAAACAGCAGTAAGTTTAAGCCGTATTTTATGTACCCAATATTTAAAGATTATTTTAAACATAATGACACAAATAAAAATCTTACTACTGTGTAATCTTTGTGTAACTAAAATGGTTTAAATACCCCAACAGAATGGTTTTATGGCATACATTATAACAACTTTGCAAAGGTAATATACCATGTTGTATTTACAAACCACCAATTCACAATGAAATGGCAGGGCTATTATGGCAGGTCTGTGACTTTGAATGAGTTTCCGTTGTTTTATCATGAAAATATGTTCTGGTAACTTTAAGGTGATGTATTACAAGCTGGTTTTATCCTGCAAATAATTACAAAGGAACACCTTCTTGAACCAGAATGATTTTAAATGTTTGTTAACACCACCAACTCCAAATAAGTAGATAAGTTTCGCTTTTATAATAGATTATGAATGCATATATCATTTACATAGGCAGCTTAATACCTATACATATATCTTCATAACAATAAAAGAAATAAGATTTTTAAACAACTTCATTCACCATTGTTTCATTAAAGTGAACTTCAATATTATTTATTATATTATAATAATAATATATAATAATAATAATAAAAGGTTAAAAAAAATCCCATGTTAAACATAAAAAGCAGGATGAACAGAAGCAAATAAATCGATATAAAAATAAGGAATAGGTTTTATTGGTATGAAATCTACATCATGATACAAAATGTATATACTAGATAGATTTTAAATAGATAGATAGATAGATAGATAGATAGATAGATAGATAGATAGATAGATTTATGACCACATTACTAAAAATGACACAAAAAATCGTAAGCTTTAATGTTTGTATTAGGATTGGATGGAGACAGCTTTTCATGGGCTGACGAACCTGAGATTGACCTAAAATTTCAGCATTCTCAGGTGTGACAGTCCTTGAATGTGCTGCCCAGACACAGCGAGGAATCGAGGCCACTACCCATTTTCCAAAGTAAAGAGCTGTAAGAGCTTTGTACGAAACTGAGCAAAGTAATCCACACCATATCACCTGTAAGAAAATAGTAAAATTCATAGTGGTGACAAATTATAAAATTATTAATTACCTTACAACTAAATAGTTGAATTAAATTGAACTTGTTGAATGCATTTATTAAAATATGTTCACCATCAACTAGAGTATTTTGCTTTAGTTTCCTAAAATAAATTTGAAAAAATCTCTATTTGTAATATAAATAAGTATACCGAGTACAAATTATTAATAAACTGATGTTTACTGTTCTACTCTGTAACCAACATAATTGCAACATAATGTATATAATTTTCTCCTTGAAGACAATAACCCATTAAATGCACCCCAAAAACAAACAAAGAAACAAACAAACAAAAAAAACTGCACCTAATCTTAAATTATTAATGGCGTTCTGAAGTATTGTATTAGCATCATGTAACTGAATGGCCCCATCATAACACACACACACACACACACACACACACACACACAAAAAAAAACTTTTAACCAGCACATGCTTCATTCATGAAAAATATCTTTTTTGGCTGGCTTTAAAATTTTTAACTTTTTTTTTTTAATTTCTATTATTTATCTTTAAGATAAAGATAAATGACATCTTTGTAGTTCTTTTTATTTTAAATAATGTTCATGAAGTTTTCCACATGATTTATTACTGTATCTATGTTTAATGCAGGATGAGCACACCTCACCACAAACATAATACTTAATGGGTCATAAATAAATTTTTATTTTTAAACTTTTTAAATACTTACAATCAAAATGAGTGTACCCAGTGTATATCTCAGCTAAAAATGAACACTTTTTTTTAAAGCTATTTAGAATCTTAAATCATTGAAAAACAACTTTCAAAATATATAATACTTAATTTTGTTACTGTATAAGGATATTTGTAAGACACTCACCAGTTATTTCTAGAATTCAGATTTCTGTCGCTGATCTGACTAAGAAAATACCAGCCCTTGCTTCTCTCTTCAGTATGCAGGCCATACACACAGACATATACACATTCACTTACACATCACCACTCTGTGGCCTGTTGGGCCTGTCACTGCTTTTGGGGATGTGAGCACTGCCACATACAAACAGACACCTCCTTCCTGTTTGTCACTATGAGCTAGCTTGTGGTAAACTTTCCATGACATCTTAATATTGAAGGCCTTGAGAGAAAAAAATCATTCAGCACAGCCCTTTCAGTCTTACTGCGTGCTTTATAACACCTTATTCATCAGTGTTAACAAAAAGATAACCTAATAGTAGATAACATTTAAATGCAACATAAAACTGGCAATATATAGGTTTCCCACATTGTTCTCTACCTCCGTGATAGAGACAAACGTGAAATTCAACATTTTAATGACACTCAATAAAAAAAAATTTAACCAATAAAAAATGGCAATTAAGATAATTTAGTACAAAGCAATTTATTTTTAAAAAAGCTGCTGGATCCAGCTGGGCATAGAGTCCAGTCTGCAATACTCATCCATTCCTCGTTGCTTAATCCATGCCTGTTTGATTGCAGTTTGATTGCAAAATCCCGGCTTCATAAAGCAAACATCCTGCCACATTTCTGTTACATCCATTGACTAAAACAGCTGATTCTAATTATTACAACCGTTTAGGCGACTAGCACTAATTAGTGAAACTATCTATTTTTTTCACTGGGAAAATTATAACACATATATTGTCCTAATACTTTTGGCCACCACTCTATGTGTCATTTAAGGTCTTAACACAAAGATTTGACCATGCATAGATTTTACACACTAGATTTTATAGCTACATTAAGCATTTTTCATGCACATACTGTATATACCAATGAGAATCTATTTCACTTATGAGTGTTTCACATATTTTACCTAATATCTCCTCAACTGGACTGAATTTCAGTTGCATGATCATGTTTCAGTTAAGGTTGTTTAGAAAGAGCTTAATTATGGAAACTGTTGAAAGATAGCTTGGTTTTTATGTGCAGAGGACAACCACAGTATCCTTCCTGTGTACTTGAAACATTAATGTCTTACCATCTACAGCACGTATGTTTAAAACAGAGATATATGGTATACCTATGTGTAAAATGTCATGACTAAAAGGGGTGAAAATGCACATTGTGACAACTGCTTTAATGGTCACACATGCAATAATGAAATGTGTTTAAAAAACATTCAAATAAACTTAATTGTAGAAATACAAGTTTAAAGTATTTAATTGCACCTGTCTTAAAGACCAACATAATTTGCAAAAAACACAAGATATACATGCTTAAAAAAAAAAAAGAATTCTGCAACAAACCTCTTATCAACAAATAAAATTAAAATCAAATTTTTTTTTTAAGCAGGGAACTAACTTATAGCTTATAAATTAACACTACAACTTATGTTGTTCTGAACCAGATGTAAAAATTTATAAAGTAAATTTATACACAAATTTTTGTTTTTTCCTACTGTATGTACTGCAAGTTGGGTACAATATGGGTGTTTCTTGATGGTGTGTACTGCTTATATGAAGAGTGAATTTAAGAAGAAAATCTATGCTTTCAAGGGGTCTATGTGGCATATTTACAATAACATCAATAATTAATTAAAATAAGTGATAAAACACTATGAGAACAATATACTGTTAAAAGACATAAAACTGATCTGGACTTCAACTGTCTTGAACTTTTAGAACCTTTTGCAATTAACCATGTGCGCTTATATGTGTGTGTATGTATATTTATATATATATATAATTTTTTTAAAATTAATTTTTAAACTAAAATATATTCTGTATGTACACCCCACATAAACACTCATTTCGTGTGACTTTTTAAAAAGTCCCAAACACCTTAAGTAAATCATTAGTATCATTATTATAATGGGGTGATTCTGCATTGCCATTTAATCTGGGTTATAAATCTAAAAATTAACTTGTTGTATTTTTTAAAGATTACAGGAACAGGAAGTGTTTACAAAGGTGTTCCAAATCATGCTCAGCAGAATGAGGACAGACCTGTTTTTCTATTTTTAGGCTTTTTTCTTTTTTTATAAAAAAAAAAGCAGGCATATATGCAGTCCATTGTCTTAAAAAGATTAAGCCTAACATTAACACTCATCATGACTATCATGGTTTGGTCAGCATTTTCTTGCAGGTAGAGGGGAAACCAAGTTAAAGAAACAACGCCTACACACATTTTCCGATTAAGTGGTCTGTAGTAAAAGAACTCACTTTGTGTGGCACGGCAAAGCAAAGCTATAAAGTAGAGTTGTTTTTCAATTCCAAACCAAAGAAAGAAAAACAACGAAGCATAAAAAAGCCTGCTAAAAATAAAACATTCATATTGTTTTATTGTCAACAATCATGTTCTAAAATTGTCAGGAAACAATACCACAGATTTTTTAGTTCACATATTAATGTTCTTAAATACATTTTGACATTTAAAAAACTTTGAAATGCTGTATTTTTAGCAACAATATGTTCAACAACAATCTGACAACTGCTTGTGATATATATTTTAAAAATCAGATAAATTAGGTCTACAGTGCATCGAGTGTTTAGTCCTGTCCACATGGCTCAAGTTTAGCAGGATCAGTGTAGTTATCAACAGCAGGGCTCATCCATGTCTTCGTCACTCCAATCAGGTGGTGCATCAGTGCCAAAATATCGATCCCCAAAGTTCCCTTAAAAAGAAAGGGGCAGACAGATTTGACTATAGTTTAACATTTTATTATTATTATTTTTAGTCCTTAAGAAAGTATTAAATGAAGAAAAAAATATGTAAACGCACTGTTTGTGTGCATTGTTCAGACAATGATCTTTATTTTATAATGTTTTTGGAAAGCCAGACATGTGGATGTGACTAACAACACAAATAAATGTAAGTCTGGATAGACTGACAAATCCTCGTATTTATTAATCTAATTTTAATTAACTGAATAACCTGACTGAATAAAAATAATAATAATAATAACTTTTAACATAACTGTTCATTTAGTATTAAAGCAATATAGAGGACAATTTTTTTTCAGAGGGCGATTTTTTTTGTTTTAAATGTATTCACCGGCTCATGATTACCAGCTCAAGTATTGATCTTGAATTCACTAGATCTACATGTTTGCATTCATTTTATTGAACAGTGTTATCAATTACCAATTACAAGTAACTGAAATTCTTCAGCAGTTAGCAAGGTTTATATTAATTCAGCAACACTAAAAGAAAGGAAAGAAATGTCAAAGGTACCAGAAGTATTAGAGGATTATATAAGACATATGTAAAAGAAGTTCTACATAGTGAAACAAATAAAATTAAATGCTCAACTTGCAAGGCTCAGCAGCAACAAGTATGCGTGACAATTCCTATACTTTTTCCTAATAGCCGACAAGATGTCCGCTGAAACCAAGGCCCTATGCAATTGGTTAACTCCATTCTCTGGCATATAGATGAATAATTTCTAGGCAACTTTACACTAGATAATAAAAATGTTTATACCTCATTGAAAATTATAGACAAATTAATTACATTAAATACATTGTGAGAAGAGGGGGAAGCAAGTTTAATATTTTCATATGCATATATGGTCTAAGATTTGAGGACTCGTGACCATCCTTGTCCCTTATTTTTCCAAATCTATTACAGTAAGGCAAGTGCATTAAATAATACACGTATTATCAATTTAACCCCAGCTACTTACCTATGCCAGGAATAATGTGAAAAAGGTCATTGACCTTTTTGTCAACAGCAGTGGTGATTATTTTGACTTGGGGAAAAGCATAGGCTACCGAGTGAACCCCCATCTCAGCCATCAGCAGTGAGACCAACAGAATTTTATCCTCCTGTACATCATGGTCCTGAACACACACACACACACACACACACACACACACACACACACAGACACACACACACACACACACACACACACACACACAAACAGGTATGCATTTATTATACAATTATTTATTATATAAATATTAATATATATATATATATATATATATATATATATATATATATATATATATATATATATATATATATATAATAAATTATAAAAAATTAATAAAAAGGCACTTAATGTTAAAACAGTAAAAATTTCTATAAAAAGTCTCAATACTTTTACAAAGAAAAAACACTGATATGCTCAAGCTATCAGACATTGAGACAATTATGTAACATTTATGGAAGGCATGTCAGATTTCAGTGCAGTTTTAAAGTTAGTATTGTAAGTGTTTAGGATGGCTGTGCTTTTTTTCTTGTTCCATAATTTCTTTTGATTGTGTAAAGCGGCTTTGCGACAGTGACAATTGGTAAAAAAGTTATAAAAAAAAATTTAATTGAATTAAATAAATGTAAGCTAATAAAACATGGGGTTAAAAATGCTACAGAATTAATGTTAAGAAAATATCTTAGGAGAAATTGTGTTAAGATGTGTGTATTGATGCATACGCTTTCTCACCAGCAAGACTCGTACGGCCATCATGGCCGCAGCACCAGTGGAAACAGTACAGTCCATAAGGATTACATGGTCCTCGCTAATATCTTTAGGCAGACGCAAGTAATGCAACTGCAAACATATCAAGTAGAAATCGTGTTGATAAGCTACATCTTAAAAAACAAAAAGTACTTATTCATAGATGGTAATTTTGACATCAAATATCTTATACTGAGACCTTATAGATAGACAACATTTTTTTTTTTATATTAAAACAGGTACAGGTTTATGTGCTTACTCACTTTTACTATTTCCAATTATAAAAGGGTAGCAATTGAACTGGTACCTCAGGCTCTCCTGTGTCCTGATTGGTCTGGATTAGAATCTTGCCAATACGGACATCCTTGCAAACAGCTCTGAGTGCAGGCTCCATAGTTTCTCCTGCTCTAAGGATTGACACTCCTGTGACCTGCTCCAGAAATAAAGAAAAAACAGACAATTTGCATTAGTCATTACTACAAACAAACTATTTGGATTTAGCCAGACAATATGACCTCAAACTAGATTTATCTGTAAGCTCTCGCAGATCTATATTTCCTACTAACCCTCTTCCCTTGAAAGCTTCTTCCTTCATAGTCCTGGCCTTGTGGGGTATGAATAACTCGAACCTGATGAAAAAAATTGACCCACAATTTAACATACTGATTTCAAAAAGTGACGTGATGCATACAAATAAATTTTTAAGAAAATTGAATTTAGCTTCTGTTTTACAGTTACAAAATAAAGAAGGTTTACCTACTGTATAATACTGTGTACAGAAAAATACCTTAAAATGTGGTAAAAGTCAAGTGAGAAGGATGGTACAAAAAGAAGCTGCAAAGCTTTTATATAACTGTAAAGGTCTCTCTCTTGTGATAACCATGTAGCAGTGCACTATAAAGATATATGCTGCCTCTTTGTGCCTTATGCTACGTCTGGTTTTTCCACTGCGGTGGACATGTAACCTTAGTTTCCATACACAAGAACCCACCTCAAAATCAAACCCAAGTAGCAAGAATTCTGATTAAATCTAGTCTACTTTTTTCTCCATTACAGATTTATTTATCTACTTTTTCTGACCTGAGATGGAAGGAAAGCGAGTGCTCTCTCAATGAGAAGTCTCATCAGTCTTTTAGAGTAAAAGATGAACTCATCTCTGCTTGTCTCTTTATTCCTGTAACACATTCATTATAACCATAATAAAAGGCATTTATTTGAAAAGAAGAAAACTATTTTTATTCAAGCACAACATGGGTTGTCATTTTTTTCAACATCGTACATTAATACTGAAGACATCCAAACTATAAGAGAACATATATGAAATTATATAAGAAACAAAAGTGCTGACCCTCAATATGTTTTATGTATTAGATTGACCAAAATAGCTACATTTAACTTTGATGACAGCTTGGCACACTCATTGTATTCTCTCACCAGATTCACAAGGTAGTCACATGGAATGGTTTTCATTTCACAGTTATGCCTCATTGAGAATTAACTTGTGACATTTCTTGCCTTCTTAAACTGCTTTGGAATGTCTACAAATTCATAATATAGCAAGAAACACTCAGTTAAGTAAAGAGAAAAGACAGTCCATCATTACTTTAAGAAATAAAGTTAAGTCAATCTGAAAAATTTCAAGAACTCCCAATGTATCCCGAAGTGTAGTCACCAAAGCCTCGCGATAGTTTTAATGAGGACCATTCCAGGTTGTGGGACCTGGTGCTGAGGATAGGTTTATTAGAATGACCAACCTCACAAACCCAGCAGCTTAGATAAGATAAAAATAAATGAGTTTAAGCGGCTGACATATTTTAATATCCACTGTTAAGAGGGGCCTGCATAAATCAGACCTTCATGAAGAACAAGTAGAAGATACTTGGTTGGGCAAAAAAAACCCAAAAAAAACCCCACAAGGAACGGAAAATTGATCAGTAGAAAACTGTCCTTTGGTATTGTTTTGAGAATTTTAGATTTTTGGTTCTATCGGTCATATTTTTTCTTAGACATAGAGAGGGTTAAACAACCAATTCCTGAAGGCATGAAAGAGGAGGCGTGATGGTGTGGGGGTGATCTACATCATTTTGCAGTGACATGTCATCCTATCTGGTTTGCATTAATGGGGTCTCTTATTTGTTTTTCAACAGGACAATGACCCCAAATACATCTCTAGGTTATAGAAGAAGAAAAAAGGAGAGTGCTGCATCAGATGACCTGGCCTTTACAATTACTTAATCTCAATATACACTCAACAAAAATATAAATGCAACACCTTTGTTTCTGCTCCGATTTTTCATGAGATAGACTTAAAGATCTAAAATTCATTCCAGATACACAATATTACCATTTCTCTCAAACATTGTTCACAAATCAGTCTAAATGTGTGATAGTGAGCACTTCTGCTTTGCTGAGATAATCCATCCCACCTCACAGGTGTGCCACATCAAGACGCTGATCTGACATCATGAGTAGTGCACAGGTGTACCTTATACTGCCCACAATAAAAGGCCACCCTGGAATGTGCAGTTTTTTGCTTTATTGGGGGTCTGGGGACTCAGAACCGGTCAGTATCTGGTGTGACCACCATTTGCCTCATGCAGTGCAACACATCTTCTTCGCATAGACTTTATCAGATTGTCAATTGTGGCCTGTGGAATGTTGGCCCACTCCTCTTCAATGGCTGTTCGAAGTTGTTGGATATTAGTGGGAACTGGTACACGCTGTCCCAAACATGCTCAACGGGTGACATGTCCGGTGAGTATGCTGGCCATGCAAGAACTGGGACATTTTCAGCTTCCAAGAACTGTGTACAGATCCTTGCAACATGGGGTCGTGCATTATCTTGCTGAAACATGAGGTGATGTTCATGGATGTATAGCACAACAATGGGCCTCAGGATCTCATCACGGTATCTCTGTGCATTCAAAATGCCATCAATAAAGTGTACCTGTGTTCTTCGTCCATAACAGATGCCTGCCCATACCATAACCCCACCACCACCATGGGCCACTCGATCCACAACACTGACATCAGCAAAGCGCTTACCCACACGACGCCACACACACTGTCTGACATCTACCCTGAACAATGTAAACCGAGATTCATCCGTGAAGAGAACACCTCTCCAACGTGCCAGACGTCATCGAATGTGAGCATTTGCCCACTCAAGTCTGTTACGGCGACGAGCTGGAGTCAGGTCTAGATCCCGATGAGGACGACGAGCATGCAGTTGAGCTTCCCTGAGACGGTTTCTGACAGTTTGTGCAGAAATTGTTTGGTTATGCAAACCAATTGTTTCAGCAGCTGTCTGAGTGGCTGGTCTCAGACGATCTTGGAGGTGAACCTGCTGGATGTGGAGGTCCTGGGCTGGTGTGGTTACACCTTTGGAGACGGCTGAAACACCTTTGGAGACGGCTCATGGTGGAGAAATGAACATTCAATGCACGAGCAACAGATCTGGTTCACATTCCTGCTGTCAGCATGCCAATTGCACGCTCCCTCAATGCTTGTGGCATCTGTGACATTTTGCTGTGAGACAAAACTGCACATTCCAGAGTGGCCTTTTATTGTGGGCAGTATAAGGTACACCTGTGCACTACTCATGATGTCAGATCAGCATCTTGATGTGGCACACCTGTGAGGTGGGATGGATTATCTCAGCAAAGCAGAAGTGCTCACTATCACACATTTAGACTGATTTGTGAACAATGTTCACAATGGAAGAAATGGTAATATTGTGTATCTGAAATGAATTTTAAATCTTTAAGTCCATCTCATGAAAAATCGGAGCAGAAACAAAGGTGTTGCGTTTATATTTTTGTTGAGTGTAATTAGGATGGTTTGGGATGAGTGGGAAAAGCTGCAGACAAGTGCTCACCACCTCTGAGAACTCCTTCAAGATTGTTAAAAAATCATTCTGACTACCTCATGACGCTGACTTAGAGAATATCAAGAGTGTTCAAAGCTGTTATCAAAACAAAAGGTGGCTACTTTGAAAAAATTAAAATATAAAGCATATTCTCAGTGTTTAAGTGGTACTGTAAAAATACATATGATACTCTCTCCTTTAAATTTATGTTTTTTTTTTGTAATAAACATTGTATACATATGTCTGTGTGTGTGAGTGAGTTTTAGCATTTGTGGGCAATATCAAGTACCCCCTGATTTAATAGTGTGTACAGTTACTTTTAACAGGAATAACTTGAAGTAATTGTTTCCTGTGTGATTATCAGTCTCTCACATAGTTTTTCATCCATTCTTCTTTTAAGCTTTGGTTTATTTCATTGAGGTTTTTAAGCATTCATTTATGCATAGCTCTTAAGGTTTCACCACAGCATTTTAGTTGGGTTGAGGTCTGGACTTTGACTAGGCCATTCCAAAACCTTAATTCTTTTATTTTTCAGCCATTCTGATCAATGATTTTCAGATAATTGTTTTGCTGCATGACTTAATTTGCCCAATACAGAGGAGTTCATGGTCAACTCAATGACTGCAAAGTCCTGTGGCTGCAAAAACAAGCTCAAATCATCACTCCTCCGCCACTGTGCTTAACAGTGGGCATAAGGTGTTTTTGCTGAAATTCCAAACAACTCCACTCTGGTCTTATTTGTCAATGGACATTGTTCCAAAAGCCTTGTGGTTTGTTCAGATGCAGTTTTGTCAACCTCAGTCTTCCATGTCCTTTTCAATTGTAAGTAATCTCTCACAATAAATTTAAACTCCAAATTGTTTCCAGATTAATGAACAATTGCTTCTCTAAGACCATTGCTTATGTCTTTCCCTACAGACCAGCAAACTGTTGCAACTGCACACCTGTTGATGATCAATTAATAAAGGGCTGATGATTTGCTGTGGAAGCAGTAAGGGAGTGGTACTTAATATTGCCCTAATTTTTGTTAAGTAAATAATGGCACAGTGAAAAAAGTAATGTTATTTTTCATATGAGGTTTAATTTGCCCAATACTAAGGCCTGCTACAATCAAATGATTAAGAATGATAGTCATTTCTTATTTACAGTTCTGGAACAAAAAAAGCATAAACTCGGCCATTCAAAAATTTGAGCAGCCAATTTTCCAGTTACATTTGGTCCAAGGGTAAAAGTCGGTTATTTAATTTTAACTCCAATATATTTTTGTAAATGGTCTAAATGACAACTTTATGAATGCCGAAATAAACTGCCCGGCCCCCCCAAAAAAATGTGTACACCAAGATTTCTTTTGACCACCTTTAGCTTTGATTATAGCATGCCATTTGGTGACAAACTGATGTGAATCATATCAAAAATAATTCCTCATGCTCCCATAACCACCCAGTCCTAGAGTAGGCCAGGAAGGAAAAAAGTCCATTGATGGCATACTCTGGTTATTCAGTACATTCAGATAGATGTCTGATTTCAGTTTATTGGCACATAACATTGCAGAGCCTAGACCTGACCAATTGTCGCAACACACGGTAATAACATTGCCTCCAGAGGCATTTAATAATAATTATTGTAAATTATATAAATGCTTTTATTTTTGTCATTAAATATAGCTGTAATTTCACAGGTAAAGTTGTGGTGTAGCACTATTAAGTTTTTAATAATGTTGAACAGATCTTGACTCCATTCCAGTAAATTCAAATATCCATATCTGTTTTCTTAGCTTGAAACAAGGCATAATTTGACCGTTTTGAAATGCTGACTTTCTTTAGCCCGGGCAGTTTATTTTGACCCTGACTGAACATAGCTGTTGTAAATGTTTTTTTTTTTTTTCTTAAACATATGCTTAAATTATATATTAATATTTGCTAAACACAACACATCATAACAACAGCTATGGATAATGGGGAAATCAAAATCATTCTATTTCAACTTAAATTGAAATGTAATATTCAACTGTGGGTCATAGTTGCCATTTTTAGAACTGAAAGTTTGTGGATCAGTTTGAGTGTGTCTGACCTGATAATGGTGTGCATACCGCGGACCTGCGGCGTGCTTTCCAAAACACACAGCGTTTGGGGTAGGGGCTGAGCTTGATGAGCAGAGGCGAGTGCCGCCCTATTACAATGGCCACCAAAGAAAAACAGGGGAAGTAGTCAGTGATGCATTACACTTAACCTGCACAAGCATCACTTAAAAACACACATCTCCCTCATTTTCTCTTGTTCTCTCTCTCTTACACACACAGGGCCATTTAAATGGAAATCATGTAAAAAGAATTACAGAGCACAGTTAGTTGCTTGTTGGAGAAAAAGTCTGAATGAAGCAGCAAATGTGGGCTCTTACAACTAACTGACAAATGTTCCTGAGGGTCTGTACATGTCCATCATTAGTGTAAGAATTTGACAAGGGACAAATAGTGATGGCAAGACAACTATGTTAAAGCAACACCAAAGTTTGCAGGATATTCTTTGTCTGCAGTGTCAGAATCTACCGAAAGTAGTCCAAAGAAGAAAAATTGGTGAGCTGGCAACATATTCATGGGTAGCCGAGGCTCACTAAGGCACGTGGGAGCAAAGGTTGGCCCATGTAGTTTAATCCAATAAAGGATTTGCTGAAAAGCTGGTTACAATTAAAGAGGTTTCAGAACACATACTGCATTGAAGGTTGATGCGTATGGGGATACATAGCTGCAGACCAGTCAGGGTGCCTATTCTGAACCGTGTCCACTACCAAAAGTGCCTATAATTGGCAAATGTGCATCAGAACTGGACCATGGTGTATTGGAAGAATGTGACCTGGTCTAATGAATCTCGTTTTCTTTTAAATTATGTGGCTGGTGGGTGGTTGTTCATTTCTTACCTGGGGAAGAGTTAACACCTACTGGGAAACCTTGGGTCCTGCCAAGCATGTGGATGTTACTTGCAATGTGACCCATATAAACTACCTAAACAATGTTGCTGACCAAGTACTGTACCTGACTTCATCAAAATGGTACTTCCTGATGGCAGTGTTCTCTTTCAGCAGGATAATGCAGAAATGGTTTAAGAATGTTTTGAGGAACACAACTACAAATGTCGCGGCAGATTTGTCAGTTGTACACACAGGATACGAATCTCCTATTCCACCACATCCCAAAAGTGCTCTACTGGACTAGATCTAGTGCCTGTGGAGGCAATCTGAGTACAGTCAACTCAATGTTCCGTTAAAAAAAGCAGTTTAAAATGATTTTAAGTTTGTTACAGTACATGGCATGTTATCACTTGGTTCATCTTTAGATCCAAGATGGCGGCCATGTACATGCTGCGGCTTCTCTCTCCCCCAACACAACTGTGTTTTTGTATGTCTTTAACTCGTCCATCTGTCTTAAAACGCACATACAGTCGAGAGTTTCTGTTAGTTATCGGTAAATCCACAGTTTTTAAGTTAAACTCGGCAAATGTGGATGAGCTGTGGGACATCGGTCTGCTCCGGAGGCCTTCGCTAGGTTAGCGGCTAACCCACACAAGCCGGCTTTTCCTACCATAGTACTGGCTAATGTATGCTCTTTGGACAATAGGCTGGACCACATTCAACTTCTTCGCACAACCCTAAGGACTGTAAGAGACTGTTGTGTTTTTGTATTTGCTGAAACAACAATAGCATTCCGGATAATGCCATTCAGCTCTACCAGCTAACATGCCACCATGCGGACAGAGCTCTCGCTGAGAGCGGTAAAACCCGTGGCGGCGGACTTTGTGTTTACATCAGTGATGCGTGGTGCCGCGACGCAGTGGTGGTCTGTAAGTACTGCTCTTCTCTGGTGGAGGTTATGATCATTAAGTGTCGACCGTTCTATCTACCGAGGGAGTATTCAGCCATTTTAATCGGGGCTGTTTATGTACCCCCCAACTCCAATAACAACAGGAGTGAGGCACTAAATGAACTGTACCAGCTCATCAGTGAGCAGCAGACAGCTCACCCAGATGCTTTTCTCATCTTGCCTGGGGATTTTAATCATGCAGATCTAAAAAGCGTCATGCCAAAAATACAACAGCACATAGACTTTCCCACACGAGGAAACAATACACTGGACCTTGTTTACACTACGCAGAGAGGAGCTTACAAGGTCCTGACAACATCCCTGGCCGAGTATTGAGAGACTGTGCAGGGGAACTCATGGATGTTTTTACGGACGTTTTTAACATCTCTCTGAGGCAGGCTGTTATCCCCACATGCTTTAAAACCACCACCATAATCCCAGTATCTAAGAAAACATCTCCCTCCTGTTTCAATGACTTCCGCCCAGTTGTACTTACTCCCATCATTATGAAGTGCTTTGAACGGCTAGTCATGCAGCAGATCAAGACTGCCCTTCCCCCCTCCCTGGACCCCTTCCAGTTTGCTTATCGGTCAAATCGCTCAACCGATGATGCCATTGCTACGGCACTCCACTCGGCGCTCACCCACTTGGAAAACAAAGACTCTTGTTAGAATGCTGTTCATTGACTTTAGCCCAGCGTTCAACACAATCATCCCACAGCAGCTCACTCATAAACTGATTCAGCTGGGGATCAGCACCTCAATGTGCAACTGGCTGCTGGACTTCCTGACTGGCAGACCTCAGGTGGTACGGGTCGCCAATAACACCTCCAGCATTATTATGTTAAGCACTGGGGCTCCCCAAGGATGTGTCCTGAGCCCCCTTCTCTTTACGTTGCTGACCCACGATTGCATACCATCACACAACTCCAACCTCTTTATCAAGTTTGCGGACGACACGACTGTGGTGGGTCTCATTAGCAACAATGATGAGACTAACTACAGGAGTGAGGTGAGCAGCCTGGCCGGGTGGTGCACAGACAACAATCTGTCCCTGAATGTGGAAAAGACAAAGGAGATTGTGGTCAATTACAGGAGAACATACACCCAACACTCTCCGCTGTCCATCAATGGTGCGATCGTGGAGAGGGTAAGGAGCACCAAGTTCCTGGGTGTGCACATTACGGAAGATCTCTCCTGGTCCACCAACACTGCAGCACTGGCCAAGAAGGCACAACAGCGTCTCTACTTTCTTCGAAAGCTGAGAAGAACCAGAGCCCAGACACCCATCATGCGCACCTTCTACAGAGGCACCATTGAGAGCATCCTGACCAGCTGCATCACTGTGTGGTACGGCGCCTGCAATGCGTCCTGCCGGAAAACACTCCAGCACATAGTGAGAGCAGCTGAGAAGATCGTTGGTGTCTCTTTCCCCTCCCTCCTGGACATTTACAACACCCACCTCACACGAAAAAAGCTCTCAACATCGCCCATGACCCTACCCACCCGACTCAGAGCTTCTTTAGTCTGCTACCATCAGGGAAAAGACTAAGGAGTCTCCAAGCCAGGACAAGCAGACAGAAGGACAGCTTCATCCATCAGGCGATTAGGAAGCTCAACTCCCCTCCAGCTCTGCCTCCCCTGTGCTCTTCGGCCTCTCCCACTGTCATACTCTGACTCCTCTATTTTACACACACGGACACACTCATACAGACACATACAACACTCACACATACACATACTCACACATACACTCAATCACACTCTTGCACCTGTCACTTTGTGCTCCATGCACCATTGGTACTTTCACTACCTCAACCCAGGAAATAACATTATTAAAAAAAGAATAAATAAATAAAAAAAAAAGTACATACCTTGTTTACACTGTATTTATACCCCGTCTTGTTAACTGGTTTATATTGCTCATTATAATGTCCTTTGTCACGCTAATCAACTAAAATAAGCCAACTTGCACTATTCCTATTGCACTGTTCTGTTTCTCTCCATATCTGCCTTCTGTGTTGTTAACCGTCCCTTTTTGCAGGACAGTAACTAAATCACCTCACGTCTGTGTTGTTAACTGTCCCTTTTTGCAGGACAGTAACTAAATTACCTCACCTCTGTGTTGTTAACTGTCCCTTTTTGCAGGACAGTAACTAAATTACCTTACCTCTGTTGGTTTTTCTTAGTTTGTGTTAATTAAGCCCCCCACCCCTTCAGTGTTATTTGTAATGAGGATGAGAGAAACGTAATTTCAATTCTCTATATGTTTTTTTTCATGTACTCTATATGTACTGTCCATGTAGCAGAATTGACAATAAAGTTGACTTTGACTTTGATAAAGGGATGGAAATGGTCAACAACAATACTCAGGTAGGCTGTGTCTCAAAAAACTAATCACCCACACCATTAAGCCACAACTACCAGCCAGGACTACTGGTACAAGGCAGGATGGATCCATGCTTTCAAGTCATTTAAACCTAATTTTGACCGCTCTATCAAAATGTTGCAGCAAAACTTGAGACTTATTAGAGCACGCAATGTTTTTCCATTCTTCTCTTGTCCAACTTTGGTGAATTGTTTCCTGTTATCAGCTGACCGATATGGCATCCAGTGTGGTCTACTGCTGCTGTAACCCTTCTGCTTCAAGGTTCAACATGTCGTGCATTCAGAAATGCTTTTTAGCATACATCGATCGCAACAATATTTGTAATAATGTTGCCCTACTATTAGCTTGAATCAAATCGGCCATACTCTGTGAACCTTGAGGGCCAAAGATGGCTGTAGATAACTAGTTTAAAAAAACCTCACAAAAGCCTGTCTTGCACAAACAATCCTACCACATTCAAAGTCACTTAAATCATTTTCTTCTCCATTTTGATGAGTGGTTTAAACACTGCAAGCATTTGAACAGGTTTAACAAATGAAGTCACTGGTTTGCATACACACAAACACACACATGTGTGTATGTATATATACATACTGTGTACACACACATATATACATTACACACACACTCCAATCTTCTAATGTAGTCAGTCAAACATTGCACATTGCATTCTGTCTGGGCAAATGAACCAAACCTTTGTCAATTACAAAGCTAAATAACATGTTAAGTGGATTCAGGTATACTCAGGCAGCAAGTACACTAGGCCAACATTTATTTTCTGCCCTGTTTTCTGGCCAATTATACACTTCCAAATTTCAGCTTAACAAGACAAGTTATTTTAACTTAGCACCACCCTCTATATGTGAGAATGCATTAGCGGATGATCTTAAAATTGGTTCCTGCATATAATTCATATGTTTCATGCAATTACAAACAGCCGATCATATGACTGAGCTGTTTGAATGAAATATGCTCCACAACTTATCTTATATCTGTACACAATAATTTTGCCCAATGCAAATAAGTTCCCTATTCTTAGTCCTCAAATTATTAACTCCAAATCCAGCGTAATGAGTTGCATCTGTTTATGTAAACGAGACTCCTCCATTATAATTAATTGAAATCGTGGTATCGTTGTAGTTAATAATCAAAAACGTCATTAAAATATAACTTTTTTCGGCAGTCTTGGCAAAAGAATTAGCCAAGCATCAAATTTAGGAGTTTATTATTTAAAATAATTTATTAATTTATTATAAATGACAAGTGCATTTCAGTGTGTCCCATTATACAGTACATGAATTCATTATACTTTACACACAACTAAATTTTAGAAATTACACATAGTCACAGTGGTGCTCAAAATTATGTATACCCTTGGCATTTTTATAGTGTTTTTGAATTTTCTGTGATGAATGAGTTTTATAATACTTTCATATATTTAATATGTGAGTGACAAAAGAAATATGACATTTCAAGGATTTTATAATGACAATAAAAAAATCATTATGTTCAGAATTATTCATATCCTTTATATTACAATTTTTCAATGATCAATGGAAAAGCCTTTGTTCTTAATGACAGCTCTTAATATCCACAAGATTTCTACAGGTGTGCTGTGGAATTTTTCCCTGCTTTTCCTTCGCAAAAGCCTTCAGCTGTTGGAGATTGGAAGGCTTCCTAGCCCTGACCAGGATCTTCAACACTCCCCAACAATTTTCATTTGGGTTCAGGTCAGGTCAGGTCCTTGACTTGGCCACTCCAGAACATTTATGCTGTTGTCCCTGAACTATTGTTTGACCACTTATGCCATATGCTTTGGGTCATTATTCTGCTGATAGGTCCAATTGTTTGGCAGGTTGAACTTGTATGATGAAGCCACCAGGTTTTCATCAAGAATCTTGACATAGTCCTCCTTTTTTTTAAATACCATTTATCTTAACATGGTTACCTGTACCAATAGTATTGTATAGTATACCAGATGGTATTGTTAGGATTGAAGGCTTCTCCTTTCTTACGCCAAACATATGCAACATCCATATGTTCAAAGAGCACTAGTTTAGTTTCAGCTGACCAAAGGATGGATGACCAGTTTGTATCTCTATCTAGGTGACCCCTCTTAAAGGCCAGACGCGCATCCCAGTTTCTTTGGGTCGAGAGTGGTGTCTTTCTGAGGTGATGTGCATCCACCTCGATGCAGAATTCACTGAACGATAGATCTTGATGCATACAAAGATCATGACTGAATACTTTCTTTTTAGCCATGGTATTATACCATGCTGGTACCAGCTGAGAATAATGAAAGCTTTGCCCCCTTTATTATTTTTTACAGTGCCATTTAACAGTAATAGGCCAAAATTGATAACACCTACAATGATTAGATTGATTATAGTTACATGTGAAACCATGTGCACTTTTACCAAAGAACGGTAGTTTTCTGAGATTGGCAATAGGGTATGATTAATTTTAAACAGGGTCAAAAGAGAATCTTTGGCAATATCATTTGGTATACAAATGAAGTTTAGCTAACTCATACAGTATGTGGGGTTGTGCATAGCAGCTAAAATACTAAATACAATAGAAGTTTCACCTAGGTAGTTTTTATGAATAAAAAAACAATTATTTGTCCAAGTATTGGTTTGTCCAAGGGTTATGAATAATTTTGAGCATAATTGTATATACAACTTGCAGCATTTGACGCGACCACATTAAAATCACACTTCTGGCAATAGCCATACTCTCACCAAAAAATTAAAAGCATGCAATGATAAAAAATAAAATAACATGCAAATCTCACATATCCCAGCGGAGTTTCCTCTATGGTTGGAGGACAAACAATACAAGAACAGAAATGACAACAAGCAGAAAGGAAAAAGAAAAGATAGACATCACACATTACTCAATAGATGATAAAGGAATAAAGCAAATTTGGAAGAAGAGTCAGAAGTGTGACTTTTATGCTTTGCACTTAATCAACTGCCAGACAATAATTATATTTAATCACCAATTTTCCAGGTTTTCTTGGAAGCTCTGTGCTGGGTGTTTTTCGAAAAAATGGGTCTGTATCGTGTATGGTGTCTCAGGTGCTGCCACTTTCTTACTCACTCAGAATGTCACTGGCAGTAAAGTGCAGCAATGCAAAAGCCTGATACATCCTGTGTCATAAGAAGACCTGTACTTCCTCTCTATCACTCTGTTAGCTTGTCTAATGGAAAAACTCATGTATTTTAGTAGACAATGGAAACATTTCTGTGGGGGACATGTTAAACTATAGGTAAAGACATGCAAAGACTAAAATGGAATGAGTGAGAGCATGACAGTAAGACAAAAGGGGTGTAAAGGTTCAAGCATAGGAATACTGATTTTGTTTAGACATATAATGCCGAAGGAGTGTCTAATTTAAAACAGTGATGCTTGGAGACTAAAGAGACTATTGTCTCCACTGAACTTACTTCTGCCTGCTGCACACCTTGGCCAAAATAATGTAAATTTTGTTTGAGATACTGTATGTTGCATGTTGATTTGAACTATATATTAATCTAAGTATCTAAGTAGTTTATATAAACAGACAATGCCCTCTCTTGGTTCAGTGGTGTGATATAGCATTTTCAGAAGTAAGTGAGAAGATAAAGGTTGCTGATAAATGTGGACAAAAGCTTTCCCCTTGTTGCTGGTCTGAAGACAGTTTTGGTAATGGTATTTTTTTTTTACTTTATATTTCATTACATATTTATTAACAATACTTGGGTGTCTAAAATGTGTTGTTTTACAAGGCAAAAAGCTATTTTAGCACAGCACACTAGACTATGAATTTGGTTAGAAAAAAAATACTGTTTGTATCCTCACCTTCATGTAAACCTTCAGTCAAAGTATTCACCTACGTTGGTGTTTTTCCTGTTTTGCTGCATTACAGCCTAGAATAAAAATGTTTTTTTAGGGGTCTAATTTACACAATATTTTAAAGCTGAGCTCCTAGCTTTTTTTTTTTTTTTTGCCAAAGAGAGGTATAAAGTTACTCAACAGCAATGTGAAAAACTGGTGGAGAGCATGTAAAAAATGCATAAAAGCTGTATCAAATTGGATTATTCCACCAAATACTGTAAAAAAATAAAAAGGTCAAATTTTTTTCCAGAGCTGTATATCAAAATACAGAATTTATTGCTATAAGTTATATAAAGTTACCAGCCAAGGTCTTCAGAGGCAGTGACTCTTGACTTGTTGACCAAGAGAAAGCTATGTTTCTGTGTGGCAGCTATGGCTCAAACCCACTGCTAAAGCCAGCCCCGGTGCTAGGCAAAACAGGCAGTATATTTAAATACCAACAAGAGGATGATGAAAAAACAGTGCTGCAGGGCTATGTAGCACAATGGCAAAGGAAATTTCTACAGATTTGTTTATAAAAGGTTTTCTTGCGGCCCATGACATTTACGACTGTGTATGATTGTGTGTACCATGCTCTTTAAATCATAAGGTGAACCTCACCTTGTTCTTTTTGTTAAAAAATCCATTGCCAAATATAGAAGCATGACTTTTTTCCCACCGTTTTGTTATGTTAATTACATAAAATAATAACATTATATAACTTTCTAAAAAAATCTATTGTAATTCCAGGTTGTAATACAGGAAAAACACCAAGTTGCTTTCAAAAGGCAGTGTACGTCCCTCAACCCAATGCAATTACTTACCAAAAAAAAAAAAAAAACTTAATATATTTTATATTCATATTTTATTGAATATACTGTATGAACGGTTTGTTTACACAGTTTATAATGACATTATAGAAGAATATGTATATTTCAAAACCTGTGCAGTTTTGAAATGTTTTTAGCTGATTTCAGACCAGCATTATAGGGGTATCTTTGCCTGCTGAAATAGGACAGTGTAAGAGTAAGGTTTGGTGCTACTCTACCTGACACTGAGCTCGCGCTGCATCCCCATTAAGGGAAAAGGGCATAATGGGAGGGATGGAGAGATGGAGGGAAAAATTAGAGGTAGGGAGAGAGAACAGGTCGAGCGCAGTAAGTGGGCAAAACAAACACATTGTTAACAATCCTCAAAAACACGTTATTAAATACCATTATAGCCATACATCAACTAAGTCATTAATAGTACAAGAGTTTAAATAGATCTGATTATAATTTGTTTTTTGGTAATTGCAAAAACAAAACAAGTGGACTTTTGTTTTAATACCTTTGGAGAAAACTGTATATACCAACAATTACATAAGAAAGATGGGGGCTTACATAATGGTTTGTGATGAGTATAAAAATTGTCCACCCAAAAAGGTCTATGGGAATTTTTTTAGTCCAGGTGGCCGATTAACACTTCTGCACCTAGAAATTGTTTACTGCTGCTCACTCAAAGATGAGGCATTTTCACATGAACACCAAAAAAGGTTTCCAAAAAAGGGGGGAAAAAAACATCTCAGAAGGCAAAACAAAAGAGAAGTCACTGTTTCATCGTAAAAAAAAAAAATAATAATAATTTAATTGCTTAGGTAAATACTTTCACTTGAATGTGCAAGTAGTAAATTACATTACAATTACATTTAAAATGAAATACTATTGGGCACAATATTGCTGTGCAGGTAGTATTGTCACCTCACAAATCTGTGTCCTCTGTTTAATCCCATTTTTTACAATCATGTTTAAAAGCTAGTGCCAATTTTTTTTTTTGGTAAATACATGCATAGTTGACATGCAGAGTAGTGGGTCTCAGTATTGGGCAAATACAACCGCAGATGAAAAACAACAACATATAACTATTTTTACTGTGCCATTATTTATTTACCAAAAATTACGAAAAAGAATCGCGATTCAATAGCTTGTATATTCATCTTTAGCAGCAATAACTTCAAGTAATCGTTTTCTGTATGATTACCAGTCCCTTGCATCATTGTGGAGGAATTTGGCCCATTCTTCTTTTTAACATTGAAAAATTCCTTGCGGTTTTTGGGCAATTGCTTATGCACAGCTGTCTTAAGGTCCCATCACAGCATTATAAGACTTTTTCCAAACTTTGACTATGCTAGTTTAAAACATTGATTGTCTTATTTTTCAGACATTCTCATGCAGATTTAATGGTGTGCTTCAGATCATTGTCCAGTTGCATGACCCAATTTTGACCAAGATTTAGCTATTGGACAAATGCCCTTAACTGAATGACTGCCCAGAACATCACTGATTATCATTGTTCTAGAAGTCTTGTGATTTGTTTAGACGTAGCTTTGTAAACCTTGCTCATGCTTCAGTGTTCTTTTTAGACAGAGGCTTTCTTCTGGCAAAGAAGCCACATTTTTTAAATCTTCTCTTAATTATGCTGTCATGGACTTTAACATGCTCATTGAGGTCTGTAGGGCCTTAGATGTATCTCTTTGGTTTTACAATTTTCTGAGTGTGTGATGTGCAGCAACAACTGCTTCTGAAAGAACATTGCTTGTGTATTTTCCTCTTGGCATTGTGTTAACATACACCTGAATGCAAACTGCCAAACTTTTCCTTGGCCATCAAGGCCTGATGATTAGCAGCACCTGGCTGCACCTTACCCTCTTAAATCCTGTAGAACCAATACGTAATAATATTAACCACATATTTTTCTTGGCTTTATTTTTTGATAAATTAATAATTGTACAATGAAAAAAATATATGTTGTTGCTTGTTTGAGGTTGTATTTGCCTAATATTTAGACTTACTATAATCACATTATTTTATTATGTTTTTGCCTCAAACCAAATACATAATAAAAATATTATTAAAACTCCCTAGAAGAAGGAGTAATATTTTTTTAAACATGACTGTACAGTAGGTGGACAACCAGAATGCCTATTACGATCACGCTCACTGGCGTCGGGAAAACAGCAGTAGCCAAAATAAATCAGTTGAATTTTAAAGTCATTCGTGAAATGACTGCCAGGTGGCGCAAAGTGACATTTTTCACTCCACGCATTATTAAACATAATTAAGTCATAAAAAAAGTCTTAACAATATGTTGTATCGAAGAAATACTACAGTGATTGTAATTTCCACACCTGAGAATTTTATACAACAAAAATGAAAAATCTGAACCAAAGATATTGAGATTTATTGTATAATAATGAGTCAAAACAAACAAACATTGGTTAAATGTTGTTTGGACAGATGATTAAGTTCACTAGCTGATAATGAACTTTTATATAGCCTATCTCTGTATTTGTTTATTGTTATTTTAAAAATTACATTCAAAAATACATCAAACTTTAAATATAGATTTAACTGGTAAAATAGACTTTCAGAATAAAACATGACAATAACTCCAGAAAAGGTGCACTAAAAATGTTGTGTTGTTTCTGTAAGCACATCGTTGGGTGGTTTATGCAGGGTCAAAATTCTGGGTTATTTCGGGTACTTTAAACACATTGTTGTCTTGCTCATGTTGGGTCATATGAGATGTAGTGAGTCATTTACAAATGAACACCTGGTTGGGTTATTTTGACCCAACAACTGGTTTATTCTTTATTCTCTCATTTCTTCAAACGGAAGCCTGCAAAATGTTTGAAATATTACTGTTATTGTGTCACAAGTGTAGTTTTCTGATGATTTGAGCTTTAGGAAATCTCCCGGCACTTTGCGCATAAAACCGACACAACCCAGCCTCGTAAAGAATTTCTAAACTTGCGCTATTGTTGTTTACTTACAATATTTGTTAGTTTAATTTAAATGAGGTTTGGGCTCTGGATTTGGTATTTGTAACGGGTTCGAGCCTATTTGCACTGGCAGCACCATGAAGCACGGACACAAGGCGAGGCCTTACAGAAAAAGGGATACTTTATTTAGGTAAAATTGGGAAGGAAAGGGTAAAGGAGGGCAGCCAGAAAGAAAGGGGAAGGGATGACATGCACGTGCAGGTCCGGTGGCAGTGCCATGCTGGTATGTGGGCACACAGTTGGCGAAAGGTGGAGGTGGGCAGAGTGGCAGAACAGAGCATGTGGAGGCAGCGCGCCTGCACGGAGTGAAGGCACTGAGGGAGCACGAGGATCAAAGGGCGGAATTCCAGTGTCCTGTTTAAAGTCCCTGGGGTGCGTCACATTGCCCACTGTCTTGCTCCACTACATGACATACTTCCCGGACTTAACTCCACGCCTTGCTTTTATAATGCAGAGCCCGAGATCCTAACAAAAAACAGCAAGGAGTCTCACTCTGACCATTTTAATAATTCACGTATACACAGAGTTTCAGTTCATTTTCTGACGCGCTCAAGGTTACCGAAAACAATACAGAATAGTGTTTGCTTTAATTATTTTACAAAATCATAAAGTTTTTCGTCATTGTGACGCCTAAAAATAGCTGCAGGATAATTTTATATAGTCTAAATAAAACTGCTTTTCAAAACATGGGCTAATGTTGTTTATCCCCTCCTCTTTAATATCCTACAAAGTCTACCCCTCACCCGCATGCATAAAGTTTTCCCGCGCGCAGAGGATTTTTGTTGTAATATTAAATAATATTTATGCCGTATAATCAGGGGCTCTTGTTCCTATTTGTTCTGGGATGTTGTTACTGTGTGCTTTTCAATGGCCGGCAACATTCAAATGCAAATTATTTACCCTCTCCAGGTGTGAATCAGCTGTTCTCACCTATACATTCAGATAAAAAATGCACCCCTCCCCACTTTAAGACCTGGATTTTGAAGACCTGCAGTGATTCAGGCCTCTTTTTAAATTTCTGCGAGTTTCGGTTCATTTTCTGACGCGCACAAGTTCACCAAAAACAATACAGAACAGCGCACCCTGTTTACTTTTTTTATTTAACGAAAACAAAGGTTTTCCGTCATTGTGAGCGCACCTAAATAAAAGTAGAGTCTTATAAAGGCTATGTAGCTTATATAGATTTACTATATAGTTTTTGCACATAAATCTCACAATATTTTAATTTTATGGTCGTTTAGTTTCATTTATTTCAGTTAATAAATCTACTACAAATTTAAAGAACAAAAATATGAAATGACCCAAGACCCTACATGTGTAGCTTTTCTAATTACACATAAAATCTCTTTTTAAATTTGTGTTAAATTGTTAAACTTTCTATCTCTTCTATTTCAGCAATTAAAAACCGATAACACTGTCTATTTTAGAATCCGCAGAAGCTGAGTGGTCTGAGCACAACCTCTCGCGGGGCGCTTTTCTCTGAATACGCTGTGTTCACGGGGCTGGGGCTAAGAAACACGTAAGAAACACAAGAAACCTGGAGAGAACGAACTAAGGCCTGAGGTCTCAGTCTATAGTTATATAGCGCCACTCAGCGGTAAAAGGCAGCAAACGCACAAACCCAAATGCTGTCGCCGTGCGCCGCGACGGTAAAGGTAACATACAGCTTGTCCACCTACTGTATTTACTACTGCAAAATACGTTTAGTCCACGGTTAGTATAGCCACATAACTATAAAAATGTAACAATAAATGCAGAATATGATTAGTCAAGACATTCTTAGGGTGTGATTACACTTGACAACTTTATTTCAATTCTGTATACCTACAAACTCTGGTGTTGTTCTGTTAGTGCAGTTTACTAGTGGCCACCTGAACCTTGGCGAACCAAGAAAGCAAACTGATTTTTTCATAATTATTATTTTTGATGGTATGGGGTACTGTCTGGATAAAAGCAAGTTGCAAAACAAAAACCTTAGGTGCACTGGCGACTTTCTTTTTCTTTTTTTACCATCTGGAGCCATGCTTGTTGTTTTCAATGTATGACACTACATTTTATAAGCTTTCAGCTGGTAAAGATACTGTAAGAGCCATATTTCATTTTTACGATTCTGTTGCTGTTGTTTATTTAAATTTTATTAGTTAAGCATTCATTTATGATAATCGTAAGTTGTCCTGTGACGTCATTCCATAATTGTGTAGTTGCATGACTATTACGTACAGTAGAATCTGTTAGGATACAGAAGTTGTGGAGAACACAAGCTTTTGACCGTAATCAAAAAACCGTAATAAGATACAGCAAATAAGTTGTTTTAACCATAGTGGATTTATGCAAGAAAACTGTAAGAAGTGTTAAACGTTTGACGTAAAAAAAAAAATAAACGAAGAGACAAAGATTTCATGGACGTCTGAGTCGTGAGTAAACCAGTACAATAAAAAAGATACGCGTCAGAACTTGTGGAATAACATGCCCATACAGATACCACCATATATAATCAAAACATCTGTTGTGTTAAACAACAAGGCACCTGCCAGCATGAAAGCTAAGCAGCCAAATTAATGCATCATCTTATGCTTTGGTCTAAACAAAAAGAACTGAACTTCAAGTGTAAACACACTCTAAGATACACCTTTTCGATTTCGATTAGATTTTTTTTTTATTTGCTGGGAAAAACAATGTTTAGATTAATTCAATAGTTGACTGACTGAAATCTAACACTTGTTTGGCTTACCTCTTCCAACTGACTGTGCACATGCTGAACAATCAGATCGATAGCCACCATATTTCCACCACCTATACATACACAAGACTCATAATTATTGTGCGTATGTGTGTGTATGATCTAGTAGAGTGTTTATGTGAGAATCGGTGCATGTTTGGTATGTATTTAACAGAATATATAATCCAAGTTATGATGCAAGATATAAAAATAATAAAAATTTTTAGACTTGTGACTATGTTTCAGTGATGTAGTTCATCTTACAATTTTATTCATGTAAGATGCGATTCATATAGAAGATCTGTAGCATTTTTATAAATCTGTAAAGTGCTAAGGTGCGCTCACCTCGTGGCACAACAATATCTGCTAGTCTCATGGTCGGCTCTATATATTGCTCAAAGGCAGGCTTTACAAATTTGTTATACTGTTTGATAACTCCTTCAATGTCTCGGCCTCTTTCAGAAATGTCCCTCCTAAGCCTCCGAACCAGCCGTATGTCAGAATCTGTATCCACAAATATTTTCATGTCCAACAACTGAAACATAAAAAGAGACATTGTATAGAACAATTAGGCAATTTCAGAACTAAATAAAAAAATATTAAATTTTCTGCATTTGGTCAACCAACCAGTAACATATAATGCACTGAATATATAGCGATCTGTCATAACATCAACACCACTGCCTGGTGAACTGAACAACACTGATTACCAACTATGAACCAGCAAACTGAAGAGAGGATTTTGGGCAACCAAGACTCACCATGCCCATGGCGACAAAAAGCCAGCCTGTTCAGAAAATACAATGCAGAACAAATCGCAAAAAAAAAAGTAAATGCTAGTCACGATAGAAAAGTATCAGTACACCCAGTGCGCGCTGGTACCCAGCAGGTAAAGAGCTCTGCACCCAAAGGATCTACTGAAATCATCCTGATGCCAGACTCCCCACCACACCTGGAGGCATGCCCTGAGGGGCCGAAGTTGCCCTAGGAGACAAAGGGAACCTGAAACCTAGGTAGTTTTAATAATAATAATAATAATGAATTTAATTTATAATGCACTTTACATTTTACAAGGAAAATCTCAGAGTGTAGTTTTAACGTTAATGCTTTAAAAATTCCAGATATTGCACACTGATTAGCTATAATTTTTTAAGCATTAACATTAAAACTAATTTACACTACTCAGACACTAATGTTAGATGAGAAGGCCTGACTCACAGTCTCTGCTCTTATTCATCCCAAATGTCTTCTACTGGGTTGAGGTCAGGCCTCTGTGCAACACGGTCAAGTTCTTCCACACAAAACTCGGTCATTAACATCTTTAATGAACACCAGTGCCCAAAGCAAGGTTGGAACAGGAAAGGGCCATACTCAAACTGTTTCCACAAAGTCGGGAGCATTAAACTGTCCAAAATGTGTTGGTATGCTGAAGCATTTAGATTTCCTGTCACTGAAACTAAGAAGCCTAGCCCAACTCCTGAAAAACATCCCACATTATACACTGTTCTTGAGCTAATCTGAAGGCCACATTAAGTTTGGAGTTCTGTAACTATTGACACTCCAGAAAGTTGGTGACCTCTAATCACAATACGTCTCAGCATCTGTTGACCCTGCTCTGTAATTTAACGTAGCCTACTACTTCATAACTGAGTTGATGTCATTCCCAATTGCATCCACTTTTTAATAATACCACTACCAGTTCCCTGTGGAATATTTAGTAGCAAGGAAATTTCACTACTGGACTTTTCAATTCAATTAAATTATATATTGAGATTCTGCATCATGGTTTCATTAATATGTAAAATATTTTTCCTCATTATCCTATAACTTTAAAAAAGTTGTCATAACTCAGATGTTTTATGTCTTAACTTTACAATTGAATTGAGCATGAGTAATGAAATTGGGGGCGTTGGTGGCTCAGTGTTTTAAGACTTTGAGTCAGTAAAATGTAGGTTGGAGATTGAGACTCAGCTGCGCAAGATTGCTGCTGTTGGGCCCTTGAGCAATCCCCTTACCCCGGGCTGCTCCAGGGGTGCCGAAAGTTGGCTAACCCTACACTCTGACTCCTGCTTACTGATAAAAAGCTGGGACATAAAAAAAAAAAAAAGAATTTCACTGTGCAGTAATGTGAACTAGAACATTGGATTATGAGCATAATTCGTTCCGGAAACGGGATCGTATTCCAAAACACTCGTAAACCAAATTTATTTTTCCCCCATAAGAAATAATGGAAACTCAAATTATTCGTTCCACAGCCCAAAAAAATAAATACATAAAAATAATTAATACAAAATATAAAGTAAAAATAAAACAAATTAACCTGCACTTAACCTTTAAAAAAAAAACCTCTAAACCTTTAAACTGAAGAAACTTAACATGTCTTCTTCTGTCTGCTTCATTAGCCACATTTTTTTAGATCTACTTTGTTGAGGTAGTATGTACTACTACTACACAACTTTGTATGTTTTTTTTATTATTTAATTATTTGTTGTATGTACCTGAAAGCACAGTAAAATAATATTTTTTATATATCCCAGTCAGAATACAGTCACCCTGGAGCAGACAGGGTTGAGGGCCTTTCTCAAGAGATTGAACAGCCAATATTCTAATAAGTAATGCAGAGCCTTAAACGTTTGAGCCACCACTGTTCTATCTGCGCTACAATAACAACTATATTTATGAGAGTGGAAAGATATGTTGCTAACATTATGGAGCTGACCATGCAGATGCTACCAGTGTAAATATCAAATGATGAAAACTTTAAAACACTTTCCTAAGTCACCCTGGATGTCTAAATATAAATATAAAAGCCCGCAGAACCTCGAATGGGATTGATGCAATCACCATGAAGGCCCTGCAATTTCTATGAAATTTCAATTCCAGCTATAGAATTATAAAACTAAATTACACCCCTAACATTTAGTTGTATCCATCGTGTCCACATATTTCATTAAACTTTTTACCCTTGTCTTCCTGTACAGAATTTTATTTTATTCAATTGCACAATATTTTAATGTACTGTGTTGTACTGGACTCCTTAGTATGTGTGGCACTGCACCAAAAATAATTATATACACACAGTACATATAAAATAAAACAATTCTTTTGTTTAATATGTTACAATGAGTTTGATATGTTACAATGAGTCATACCTTCAACAATTCTTTATCTGCAAAAGACATGATTCCTTCAAATATAATGACACTGGCACCATACACAGTTTTCTAAAATAAGAGACAAATAATTATTAGTCAGTGTGCCATACCTTTCACCGTTGCAATACCAGCAAATGTTGTATTAATCAAAGTACATCAATGCAATTTTCAGGCAGTAACAAAGACATGGTTATGGACAGCATAGCTTTTACAGCTATTTTTTAAACAGAAAAAAATATATGAAAAAAATTAACTGAAAAAATCTCTAGGATATGCAGCATTGTTTTGTGCTGATGAAAGAGAAGGGTTTGACTGAGAAACGTGCAAATGTATATGATGTACTTGCCCACTCTTTTTGACGGCCATGTGTATTGAAGTCATACACTGGGATCTTGACACTCTTGCCTTGTTTAAGTTTTCGGAGTGTGTAGACAAGGAGGTGAAAGTCAAACGCATCTGGGTGGTCAAAATTATAGTCATTGTTTGCAGCTAGCAACTGTTCTTCATCTGAAAGCACCTAATCAGGTCACAAAACAGAAGGATCAGAATGCAACCAAAATAATAAAATACTATGACAAGACTTCAAGCTAAATAAGAACTATAGTCAGTAGGTCATAATACAGTCAGCAAGGAATTATTTTAAGTTATATAAAATCTATCAATCTATCCATTCATATATAGATATAAAGACATACAGATAGATAGATAGATAGATAGATAGATAGATAGATAGATACAGTATATAGATAGATAGATAGATAGATAGATAGATAGATAGACAGACTGACAGACAGAAAAGAGATATATGGCCATTGCTTGGACATATATAGATTAAAAAATGATGCAGTGTCAAATTATAGGCCTGCATCAAATAAAGAAAATAGTCACTCATTTTCATTTATCTGAAAAAGAATGAAAATGCCGTCTGTACTGGCAGGTATATAGGGTTAAACCCTATGCCAATCCATCAACACACACATGTCATTCAAACACTACGGGCAATTTTATGAACGTCAAATAGCCTAATTTGCATGTCTGGACTGTGGAAGGCAACAGGAGTACCTGGAGCAAACCCCCAAATACGGGGAGAACATAAAACTGTTGCTAGTTGTTAAGACACGGAAGGATACAGAAAGGTGTGGAGCACACAAGCTTTTGACCGTGAGATAATAAGCTAAAAGGAATACAGTAAAATTTGTAGAGTTGTCGTAACTGTAATCTATCGAAGCTACAGAACACAGCAAGCGACTTGTCGTGACTACAGTGGATTTATGCAAGAAACTGTAACAACTGTTGTACTTTGATGTTGAAAATAAACAAGAGACAAAGAAATCAACGAAACGTCTGGAGTCGTCAGTGACACTGTGTAACAAAAGACACGAGTCAGAACTTGTGAATAACATGCATGTACAATGTAAAGTCAAAAGCTTGCTCCGCTGCAAAAATAAAGATAAGTGATTTAAGAGTGTGAACGTGGAGTGAAGAGCGTGCGTGTGATTTTAAAAACGCGCATCGACTGCCAACAAGCAACCGAAACCGAAAGCGACAAGAGGACTTGCCTGCTTTAAACTTCACCATGTCACACGGCGAGGACAACGTCGCTATCGTCGAATCTGAGCAGGTGATGGTGCTCGACAAAAATGATTCTCCAGACAAGCTTCACGAACTGAAGAACGCCAGAGAAGGCAAGTGGAGTCAGTTGACTGTATTATACAACAAACTAGAGGCGCTTATGGACAATGCTTGTAATTTGCATGACGTTAAAGCCAAGCGCCGCCAATACAAAGCGCTGCTAAATGACTTTATTGAAAGCAATGTAAAAGTGCGATCGTGCGCAAAGAATGAAGAGCGTGAAACCGATCAGCACCACTGGTTTTACCCTAGATTGACGCGCTGCTCAGAATTCATGGTAAGAGTAAAGTCGTGGATCGCGGAAACTAGTAATCGCTTTAAATTGCCCCAAACAGTTGACGATGGAGTTTCGCCAAACGACAGTGTGTCAATGCTGGAGCGCAAGACGCCCGCCCCCCAAAGACACGGAAGCGTAACGTCAGCGGCATCCATGAGGTCCTTAACGTCAGGGGCATCCGAAGCTAGATTAAAAAGGGCAGAAGCCAACAGAGCAGCTTTGCTGGCTAAAGCAGCAACCTTGAGAGATCGGCAGGCGCTGGAACTGGAGGAAGCACAATTAAAGGCTGAGGAAGAGCAATTGAAAGCACGATTAAAGGCTAAGGAAGAGCAATTGAAAGCACGATTAAAGGTTGAGGAAGAGCAATTGAAAGCACAACTAAAGGCTAAACAAGCACAATTAAAGGCACAAAAGGAAAGGCTGGAAATGGAAACGGCGCTTGCAATAGCCGATGCTGAACTAAATTCTTACCAGAACCGTAAAAAACAACATCCTGCGAGACGGAGCGTGGTCGTCGAAACGAGTGGCGCATGCCCCCCCGAACCGGAGCACAACGACCACTACGACCACAGTTCGGCAACGGAATACCTCAAACTGCCATCACGCCTCCGAGCAACCCACTTAAGCATGCCCGTGAGTGTCAAACCCATAATGTCAAGCACCCTAATGGAACGGCCTACCCAACGTAACGAACACTCCCTTTGCAACACTGACATAGTGGAGCCTCAGGGTAGGATGCCACTTCAGGCAGATCTTACAAAAATGCTTGCGAAGAGTCAGAGGCAACTTTCCTTACCTCCGCGCAACGTTTCTCCATTCGATGGTGACCCTCTTGAGTTCACGTCCTTTGTAAGAGCCTTTAAACATGTCATCGAAACCAAAACTGATAGCAATCTGGACAGGCTGTTTTTTCCTGAGCAGTATACTACAGGACAGCCTAGGGACCTTGTGATAAGCTGCCAGCTCATGCCAGAACATCGTGGTTACGCAGAAGCTATGAGATTGTTACACGACAAGTTTGGAAATAAACAAATAATCGCTACAACGCTGATGCAAAAGGCACTCAACTGGCCGGAAATAAAGTCAGAGGACGGAAAGTCGCTGACAACTTTCTCCCTGTTTCTAGTAAAATGTTACAATTCCATGTCAAGCATCGATTACATGGATGAGCTAGACAATGCTACCAATTTGAGGACTATAGTTTCAAAACTGCCCTACAAATTGCGTGAAAGATGGAGGAACCATGCATACGTGCACGAAAGGCGCACCCAGAAAAGAGCCAGCTGATGGAATTTGTAGAGCAAGAAGCAACTGTAATGTCCAACCCACTTTTCGGCAACCTAAACGTTTCAACTAGTGATAAACACTGCAACAAACCTCCTCCAGGGCTCAAAATGGAAGGAAAAAGAGGTAGCAGCTTTGCAACTGGCGTAAAACAGGTTGGTAAAAATCATAAAGACTCGATTACAGTAAAGAGTAGTGGTGCATCAGTTATTAGTGCCTTCACTAAACCTTGTGCATTCTGTGCGAAAGATCATACCCTAGATTAGTGGTCCTCAAACTGTGGGGCGCGCCCCACTAGTGGGGAATACAGATATGACAGGTGGGGCGCAATAAACGGGAGGAAATTAGTGGAAAATAATAGGAAAGTACCTATTCTAATTCATGTTTTTCTTTATTGATTTTTTTAATCTTTATTTTCTTTATCGGACACTCAAAACTAAATAATGACACACAAAGAAATGGATCATTAATACAAGTAAATTAAAATAACATCAGAGAAAAAGTGGAACCATAGTGCAACAATAACGGTTTAACGTCGGCATGTTGATTGCAGAGGAACAATATATATAAGGAAACATTCGGTATTATATATGTCATTTCATTTATTTCAAAGTGTATGCTGATGTTTCTGTGTTTTTGTTAAACATTAATATTTTATCAGGCAGTATTAGTCTGGCATTTCTAGTTTCCAGTGTGGCAACAAAGTTGCTTTTTGATCCTTCAGGCGCTGAACAGAAGGGAAGATCAATATCGTTCTACGCTTTTTGTTGGTGTGCGGCGTTTTGCGATGATCCCTAAATCACTCGTTGCGCCGTAGAGAATAATGGTGTTTATGCTTTTAAACATGTATAATTTAAGCCGGATGTAGCTTAAAGACAATGTGGAGAGGAAATATATCTGGGTATCTTATTCGCGGGTTTATTTACGCAGCTATTGAATTCGGAGATGCGAATATCAAACTAACTTTACCGCGGACACAAACAGGTGTTATGCGCTAAAATGCCCCCCTGCCACGGATTGCCCCCCTACATAATCTCTATCAATTATTATATTAGGACATACATTTAAAGGTTTATTATTATCAAATATATTATTACTATTATAATTAACCCTAGGCACGTGACAGCTGTCGAGACGATTAATACAAATCCCCAAAATGATTATTTTATGGCACTTTTATTTTGCAGGGGTTTGTCAATGTACAAATAACAAATTATTTATCACAAATTACACTAAATATTGTTTGTGGTAAAAAATTACAGGAAATGATTTTTATTATAAAATAATCAATATAAAAATATACATGTGGTATATGAAAAAATATATAATTTATATATTTTGCCCCCTATACAACCTTTTTTTTATATTGCTTACTTTATAATTAAATTCATTTGTTATAATTTGTAATTTGTAAACCATAAACCTATGAATTTAGGTGGGCAATCCGTGGCCTAGGTCGGGGGCATTTTAGACCATAACACAGTAGCGTACTGTATGTAGTGAGCATAATAACATCAATGGATACATTTGTTACATGGACCACAAATAAGCAGGTGATTCAGCACTATCAGCCTAATAAACCAAAAATCCAGCCGAAAGGAAAACATGACGAAGCCTATGTTGCGCTTGAATTCATGGTGGGGATGGTGGGGGCAGAGGAGAGACCTCTGTGTGTTTTGTGTCTTAAACCGCTGGCAGCAGACAGCATGAGACAAAGTAGGAAGACACTTATCGACAACATCTTTTTTTGAAAGAAAGCTCTAGATAAGTGACAAAGTAAGCCTGTTATTAACAATTGCACGTGTATTTTATCTGTTTTGAACTTGGTGTTATTTGATCTTATCGGTTTAGAAATTGATATTTCAATAAAAAGTACACTTGGCCGTTTTCGTTATCATTTTGTTGACAAGTGGGGCTTGAAAATTCGCCCACCCTCTCAAGTGGGGAATGACAGAAAGTGTTTGAGAACCACTGCCCTAGATGAATGCCACCAGTTTAACGATAAGACATATAAGGACAAATTGGACTTTTTAAAAAAGAATGGATTCTGCTTTGGTTGTTCAGTAAAAGGACACTTAAGCAAAGACTGCACAAAGAAAATTACATGTCAGTTGTGCTCAAAGAAACATCCTCGCATGCTACACATTGCAGAACAAGACACAGCTCAAGCGATCATAAAGGCTGACGAAACCGAACCAGTTAAAACACTGCCTGTTACAGTGAGTCATGCAACGAGCGCGTGTACTGGGGCTGGAGATGACTGTATTCTCTCCATAGTACCTGTTAAAATAAAGTCCAAAAAAGGTAACAAGACAGTAGAAGTATACGCCTTTATGGACCCAGGCAGTTTTGCTACCTTTTGTACAGAGTCATTAGCAAGGCGATTAAACGTACAAGGTAAAAAAATTGACGTCATGTTAAGCACCATGAACGCGAGGAAACAAGTAGAAAGTTACGTGCTTACTGACCTAGAGGTTAGTAGTCTGGAAGACAAAACCTTTGTTGAACTTCCCAAAGTGTTCACACAAAAGAGTATCCCAGCCTCAGTGGAAAACATTCCACAACAGCAGGACATTGATAAGTGGCCATACCTCAGCAAAGTAAAAATGCCTCAGATTAATGCTAGAGTTAAAATTCTCATAGGTAACAAAGAGCATAGGCTCCTAGAACCATGGCGAGTAATTAACAGTAGGCACAATGGGCCATATGCAGTAAAGACCGCTCTTGGATGGACCATAAATGGACCTCTTCGAGAGTCGGTCGAGGAAGGCACATGTGACAATGAGCAAGTGAGCGAGTCAACAAAGTTTCCTTCGAAAGTGTAGAACAAATGCTGATACAACAGTACAACCATGACTTTCCTGAACGGAACTGTGATGACAAAGCTGAGTTGTCACAAGAGGACTATCAGTTTTTAGACTATGTAAATAACTCCCTACAGTTCACTGACAATCACTTCTACATTGGCCTACCATTTAGGAAAGCAGCTATTCAAATGCCCAACAACGGAAGCGCAGCCATGCAGCGCGCACTGAACCTCAAACGGAAGTTTAAGCATAACCGTTCCTTTCACAAAGAGTATTTAAACTTCATGAACGACATGTTTGAGAAGGGTCATGCAGTCAAGGTCCCCACACCTCACCTAAGTCGACAAGACGGGCAAGTGTGGTATATACCTCACTATGGTGTATACCATGCTCAAAAGAAAAAGCTAAGCGTAGTCTTTGACTGTGCTGCCAGCTATCAGGGAATATCATTAAATAGCGAGCTTCTGCAGGGACCCGAACTGACCAACTCACTCATTGGGGTGCTCACACGCTTTAGACAAGAGGAAGTTGCCATGATGGCAGATGTGGAAGCCATGTACTATCAGGTTAGAGTTCCGGAAAAGGACACAGACTTGTTGCGTTTCCTATGGTGGCCGAATGGAGACGTCAGGACTTGGTAGAGTATAAAATGGTCGTTCATTTGTTTGGTGCAAAATCATCTCCAAGTGTAGCTAACTTCGCCCTTAGGAAAACAGCAGAAGAAAACCGCAGAAATGCATCTGCCAAGGCAGTCAACACAGTACTTAAAAACTTTTATGTAGACGACAGCTTGAAGTTTGTTTCTAGTCATAGTCAAGCAGTTGCGCTATATAGTAATCTCACCAAACTGTGCGCAAGCGGAGGGTTTCACCTCACCAAGTGGGCAAGTAATAGTTGTACATTACTAACTTCCATCCCTGAGAGTGAAAGAATCAAAGACATGAGGGACTTAAATTTGAGTAAAGACGCACTCCCTGTTGAGAGAGCTCTAGGGGTGCTGTGGTGTATTAATTCAGACACGCTCAAGTTTAAGATTAGTTTAAAAGAGCGGCCTGTGACTAAAAGAGGAATCTTGTCAGTCACTAGTTCAATTTATGACCCCTTAGGCTTCCTTGCACCAGTCATACTGCCAGCTAAGATCTTAATGCAGCAGTTGTGTAAAGAGAGACTCGCTTGGGACGATGACATTCCCGAACAATTTATAAAAAGATGGAGGGCCTGGCTACAAGAGTTGCATCAATTGTCTGAGTTTGGTGTAGCAAGATGCGTAAAACCAGTTGACTTTGGAGTTACAACTACAGCACAACTTCACCACTTCTCAGATGCAAGTGAAATGGGATAAGGAGTTGTCTCATATATTAGGTATATTAGGTTAGTAAATGCTGATGGACTCACACACTGTACATTCATGATGGGGAATTCTCGCGTAGCACCCCTGAAACAAACTACTATCCCCCGATTGGAATTGACAGCGGCAGCGGTTGCTGTAAACAACGACAAAACGTTGAAAGGTCAACTGGAAATACAACTGCTGGACTCTGTGTTTTGGACCGACAGCACAACTGTTTTCAGATACATTGTCAATGAAAAACTTCGCTTTAAAACCTTTGTCGCTAACAAAATCTCCAACATACGAGAGTCAACCAAGCCACAGCAGTGGAGGTATGTCAACACTTCAAAAAACCCAGCTGACGCTGCTTCCAGAGGAGTTTCCTGTGAAAAATTCATGAAAAACAACAATTGGATCCATGGTCCCACCTTTCTTAAAAAAAACAGAGCGTAAATGGCCTGAGAACATTCACGATCTGTCGACGAAAGAAGATGACATTGAGATTAAACACTCAGCCTCAGTGAATCTCGTAAAAACTACAGAGAGCACAGATGCCGTGAGTAAATTGATTAACTATCACTCTGACTGGTACAAGCTGAAAAGATCCGTTGCCTGGATTCTTTGCGTTAAAGACATGCTTAAACAGAGAACAAAAAGGATTAAGGGACAGGCAAACAACTCAATAACAGAAAACCATAAGTCTCTAATAATTAAGGACTTAACAATGGCAGAAAACGAAGTCATTAAGTTCGTTCAAAACCAAAAATTCAAAGACGAAATTTCCATGTTACAAAAGGGTAATGCGTCCATAAAAGGAAACAGTTGTCTCTCCAAACTAGATCCAGTACTTCAGGATGGAGTGCTAAGAGTTGGAGGACGTCTTGGTAGGTCGGCAATCCCTGAGCATGTAAAACACCCAGGCCTTATACCCAAAGACTCACACATTACAACTTTAATCCTAAGAGTCATTCACGAACAGGTCGGACATTGTGAAAGGAATTATATGCTTTCAAAATTGCGGCAGAAATACTGGATTCCGACTGCAAATTCCCTTGTGAGAAAGTTTCTGTCCAGTTGTGTATCATAAAGTTAGCCAATAGTGAACAAAAAATGTCAGAACTGCCACCAGATCACCCACCGTTCACTAACGTAGGGGCAGACTATTTTGAACCCTTCGAGGTCAAACGGGGTAGAAGTAATGTTAAAAGATATGGCGTATTGTTTACTTGTCTGACAACAAGAGCCGTGCACATTGAAGTCACGCAGTCATTAGATACAGACTCCTGCTTAAATGCTATTCGATGCTTTATGTGCAGAAGAGGCCAGGTGTCAGTTATGAGAAGTGATAATGGAACAAACTTTATAGGTGCTGAGACTGAATTGCGTAAAGCTATCCAACAGTGGAATCAGTCAAAAATTGAAGGCGTCCTCATGCAAAAGGGGATACAATGGATATTTAATGCTCCTGCTGGGTCTCATTTTGGTGGAATATGGGAAAGGCAGATAAGATCAGTTAAAAAAATCTTGAGGTCCTTACTAAAAGAACAAACACTTAACGATGAGAGCTTGCATACATTCTTGTGTGAGGTGGAAGCTATAATGAATGACCGTCCCCTTACCACTGCTACAGACGATCCCACAGACCTGAAGCCCCTGACACCTAACCACCTGCTGCTGATGAAAAAACAGCCAAATTTGCCGATAAGCTGTGCCTCATATGTGAAATGGACTGTTAATTACCTTATAAAGTGGTCATGTTCCGTTCATTTGGTACGCAGCGATATGAATACCTTAAGTTAAACCGTTTACAAATGTTTAAAGTGTTAAGAAATTTAATTCAAATTTTAATCTAATAGTAAATGTTGTGGCCCAATTATAAAAAAAAAATAAAAAATGTGTGTAATTGTCAGTTTTCCTGCCTGTCAATTAGGGGCTGGAAATGTAAGGGCCATATTTCATTCTTGTGATTTGTTGTTATGTTTATCTTATTTCAGTTTATTAGTTAAGCATTAAGCATTAAGTATCATACGCATAATCTGTATTGTGACATCATTTCATGAGTTGTTCTGTGACATCATCTCACAGTTATGTAGTTTCATGTCTATCACGCACGTTAGTTGCTAGTTGTTGTTAAGACACAGAAGGATACAGAAAGGTGTGGAGCACACAAGCTTTTGACCGTAAGACGGTAAGCTAAAAGGAATACAGTAAAATTTGTAGAGTTGCCGTAACTGTAATCTATCGATGCTACAGAACACGGCAAGCGACCTGTCGTGACTACAGTGGATTTATGCAAGAAACTGTAACAACCGTTGTACTTTGATGTTGAAAATAAACAAGAGACAAAGAAATCAACGAAACGTCTGGAGTCGTCAGTGACACTGTGTAACAAAAGACACGCGTCAGAACTTGTGAATAACATGCACGTACAGGATAATATGGAGACATCAACTTCCTGAAAAAAAAAAAATGTAGTGGAGATCACTCAAATGCATGGTGAAGTTGCATGGTAAAAAAAAAATCATAAAGGTGACTGTATGGTATAAGCAGTATGGACGATGCTAACAAGCACATATGAAAGCCACCACTAGCAAGAAATTAGCACCAATCACTTAAGCATATTCTCTCAAATGGACATAACTATTTATTCAAACACCTAATGTTAAAAACAGTAAATTACAAGACTAAATGTAGTCATGAGACTGCCATTACTGTACCTCGTTCCTGTTCCAGCAAGGTGCTTAATTTTTACCCTTCATCACTTTATTCTTTTACTCCATCACTTTCATGCGCACAGTCAGTGACACTGCCCATTTGCATGACATTTTTATATTACCAGAAGATATAAATAGAAAGAGGACCATCCAAATAAAAGCTTTAAGGTGACAGTTAACATTTCTGAACCATCTGGGTGTCTTTTATATGGCCTATTATCAATCTATGCCTGGCCAATAACCTTATGCTAAACATCAGGAAGACCAAGAAGATGCAATGGACTTCAGGAGACTGCAGTGTGTAAAGTATATTTCACTATATACACTACATTGAAAAGAAAAAAGTTGACACCTGAACATCACATCCATCTTCTCATACTAAAACAATGTTGCTTACTCCCACTCTCTCCCTCAAATCTGGTCATAACTTGCTCTTTTTCGCACTGCTGACAGGCTCAGTTTTTATTATTATAAATAGAATTCAGGGATGAGTAAGGAGGAGGGTTAGGGTTAATTTTTGTTTTCTTATTTTATTATAAGAAATAGTGGAAAAAGTCTTAAAAACTGGAAAAAGTCCACTAGATGCCTACAGTAGTTGATCAATTGGAATGGTTATTACCGTCGCGCTCACCGCCGCGTAAAAACGTCAGCGGCCAAAATAAATCAGTTGCATTTCAAAGTCATTCGTAAAATGGCCGCCAGGTGGCGCAAAGTGACATTTTCGCTCGTTGCCGTAAATACAACAGTGACCGTTATACAGCGTATCTCTGTATCTGTTTATTGTTATTTAAGTTCTGGATTATTTCAGGTACTTTAAACACATTGTTGGGTTGCTCATGTTGGCTCATATGAGATGTAGTTTACAAATGAACACCTGGTTGGGTTATTTTGACCCAACAACTGGTTTATTCATTATTCTTTCCTTTCTCCAAATATCAGCCTGCAGAATGTTTAAAATATTACTGTTTATTGTGTTACAGGTGTAGTTTTAAGAGTTGTTTAGGCAGGAATGCGTGTGTATACAGCTCAAAACCTCCATCAGTTATTAAAGATAGCGTCTATTTAGAAAACATGCCCAGTGATTTCTGAGCTTCAGGAAATCTCCCGGCGCTCTGCGCATAACACCGGGCCAACTCATGTCGGAAAGAATTTATAAACGGTTTCTAAACATGGGCTATTGTTTTTTTACTTATAATATTTGTTAATTAATTTAAATGAGGTTTGGCCTCAGGACTTCGACTCGGCATCGTGATTCTCCTCTTTAATTTACTCCATAGTTTTAATCAGCGCTCAGCCGCATGCATGGAGTTTTCCAGAGTGCACCGGTAGAAGTAGACTAATGATTATGAACGCGTCGGGAAAACAGCAAGCAGACTGACTCTGACCATTTAAAAAAACGTTTGCGTTCATTTTCTGACGCGCTCAAGTTCACCAAAAACAATACAGAACAGCGCAGCTTACAACACTTACAAAATCACAACGTTTTTCGTTATTGTGAGTGCGCTTAAATAAAAGTTGAGTCTTATAAAGGCATGTAGTCTTATATAGTTTTATTATATAGTTTTTGCACATTAATCTGACACAGTTTTTAGAGCCTGTCACGGCGTGCGCCCAAATCAATATCGCTCCTCGCTCACTAGTTAGGCGTCCTCCCCTTCAGACATGCGAAGCAGCGGGACCGCAGAATTACACATGACTGGTGAGCTATCGTTGCTATCGTTGCCCGGGCTTGCACCCCGCGCTATAAAATACTCGGGGTTTGTTGGGCTACAGTGGATTTTACTACGCGCTGTGTATGCAGCGCGCGTGCAACAACGCGGAAGTGCGGCATGCAAGCAGGGCAAATGGAACGCGCCCCAGGAACTTCAAGGAGCGAGAGGTGGGAGGGGGGCGGTACGGCCATCCGCGGAGAGCAGAGTCAGCGCGAGCAGACGGATGGCCATTGCACTCACACCGCGTAGTAAAATCCACTGTAAACCCAACAAACCCCAATCATCACCAGCCGTGCCTTATTCCGTCATGTCATGTGGGCATTATAAGATTTGTATTGAAAACTTCTAACTAAAAAGTGGCAGCTGGCACGCCTAAAAATAGACGCAGGTTATTTTTTTAATAGTCTAAATAAAAACCCTCCGATTTAATTTCCTATAGTCTAACCAGCGCTCAACCGCACGCATAGTTTTCCCGAGCGCGAGGAATTTTTTTGTGCTAAATAATAATTATGCAGTATAATAATTCCTATTAATCCTGGGTTGTTCTTTTAGTGTCACTATAGTGCTTTACAATGCCAGACAACATTCAAATACAAATTATTCACAATCCCCAGGTGTGAATCGGCTGTTCTCACCTATACATTCAGAGGAACTGAAATGCACTTCTCCCCACTTTAAAAACCTCTTGAATCTAAGGCTGACTTTAAGTTATTTAAATTTGTGTAATTTTAATCTTCTGGATTCTAGATTCTAAAGTTGACATTGTTACCTTTTTAATCCTTGGAATGGAAGAACTTGAGATTTTCCTTATAATAGCGTAAATTGTTTTGTTTTTAATCAGTCTATACACAATAATATTCTTTGGCATTTATTTATTTATTTTTTTTTTTAAACGGGTATGGGGGCTATCTTGGTTCATTAATCTCCGTGCCTGGTTTAGGTTTAGTATTCAGTGCGCATCTGTTATATTACAACTATCATAACACTCAAATACCTTTTATTGGAGGTTAAGTGACTGATGTGCCTAACACTTTTCAGCTGAGCCTTTGTTTCACTGAAAACGACCGCGACACCCCTCTCTCTCACACACACACACACAGAGCCGAACAAATCATTAGCACGTCCCTCCCCCAAACAGCACAGACATTTACTTACACCTGAACTGAGTTGTTTGAGTAACATGGGTCGAACCCGTTACAAATCATAACAGTCTACTGCATTTCATTCTTATAATAACGCAAAAACACAAGCGGGGCTGAAAGACAGACATCTGCTGACGCAGTAGAACGTCCTAACACTGTTTTAATTTTATGGTCATTTATTTCAGTTAATAAATCTACTATACATTTAAAGAACACAAGAAATAAGATGACACAAATCCATACACGCTTTTTTTCTAATTACAAGTGATAAAATCAAAAGGCTCACTGTGTTAACATTTATTGTGCTTAAATTTGATCCTAATAAGATTTAATTTAATTTGAATTTTAGAACAGTGGCAGCTGGAACACCTAAAACAGATGCAGGATTATTTTTTTATAATCTAAATAAAAATGCTTTTTTAAACGTGGGCTATTGTTATTTACATGCAATATTTGTTAATTGAATTTAAATGGGGTTTGGTCTCCGGAATGTTGAGCATCAGGATCCTCTTCTTTACTTTCCTACGTAGAATCAGCGCTTAATCGCACGCATAAAGTTTTGTAAATTCGTTTAATGTTTAATAGTAAATAATGACCCCCGTTGCGCTGTACCACCGTTTGGAAAACCTTATGAAATACAAGTTTAGGACAATTATGATGATCTGCCACGGCGTGCGCGTGTGATGGGTGTACTCATCTATAACTATGGGTGTACTACTATAACTACTCCCTCACTCAGTAGGCTCCCTGAATAGGCAGTAAAGGGACGGGGCCGCTTATTTGTGCCGGCTGGCGATAATTAACGTTAATATGATCTCGGGCTTGCTCCGCATTATAAAAGCAAGGCGCGGAGGTTTGTCTGAGGTCTGGGAAGTACGTGATGTAATGGAGAATATAAAAGAAGCATGTCAGTGGGGAGATGTGACGCGGCCCAGGCGCTTTAAACAAGGACACTAGAATTCCGCCCTTTGATCTCCGCGCTGAGGACAGCGCGAGAAAGAGCTGCGCGAGCTCCCGCGGCATCTTCACTCCCGCACCGTGCCCGCCCTCGCAGCCCCGCTGCCGAAGAGGAAAAGTGTGGTTAGGTTTTTGCGTCAGCGAGGACTCGCGCCGGCCATCGACAGCGGGAGAAGCGCCGTCACGAGGGAGTGTGCAGGAGCGCTGCCTCCGCGTGCTCAGTTCTGCCACTTCGTGCACCAACACTTAGCATCAGCTGTGTGCCCGCATGCCAGTGTGGCACAGCCCCCGGAACTGCACATGCACAACCTTTATCCCTTTCTTTCCATTCTCCCTCCTTCAACACTTTCCTTCCCCATTTTACCTAAATAAATTACCCTTTTCCCGTAAGACCTCGCCTCGTGTCCGTGCTTTATGGTGCCGCCCGTGCAACATGGGTCGAACCCGTTTACAGGTCATAACAGTCTACTGCATTTCATTCTTATAATAACGCACAAACACAAGCGGGGCTGAATGACCAACATCAGCTGACGCAGTAGAACGTCCTGACAATGTTATAATTTTATGGTCATTTATTTCAGTTAATAAATCTACTATAAATTTAAAGAACACAAGATATAAGACGACACAAAACCCTACACGCGTCTTTTCTAATTACACGTGATAAAATTTAAAGGCTCACTGTGTTAACATTTATTTTGTTTAAATTTAATCCTAATAAGATTTAATTTATTTTAAATTCTACATTTGTATCGTCATTTTAGTTCTGTGATTATAAATTTGTTTAACTACAATGTTTTACTTGATTTTATCCGCTACTATGTGCAGTTCTAAAACTCTGTCTCATTAATCCAGCAGAGAATGAACTAAGGCATGAGGCGTCAGTCTGTAGTTATATAGCGCCACTCAAAGGTAAAAGCCAGCAAACGCACAAAGCCAAACGGTACCGCCGAGCGCGGCGATGGTAGGACCTACATTCCGATTGATTAACCACTGTAAATGTCCAATATCCTATGGCAATTTTTCCAATCTAAAATGCCATAGGAAAAAGCTAATAATATTAGCATTTAGCCACAGCTAGTAGTAAAATACTTTTCAATTAAGTTAAGTTTACAGGACAGATAAAAAATAAAATAATAAGTTTTCAATAAATATATTCAGAATCCATTCAATTTATTCAGAATCCATTCAATTTATTCAGAATTCATTCAATATATTCAGATTTCCCATTCAATATATATGGTTTTATTCAATCTATTTAGAATCCAATCAACATACAGTATATAGAGTTTCATTCAATATATTCAGACATTTCATTTAATATATAGAGTTTTCATTCGATTCTCTCATGAATATTTTCCTAAACGGCTTGCCATTATATATATATATATATATATATATATATATATATATATATTTTTTTTTTTTTCCTTTTTTTCTTGCTAGGGTATTTTTACTATCATTTAAAGCTATTTATTATGATAAGTGTTGCAGAGGTGTATAATATACTGAAAAGAATAATTCAAAAAGATGAAAGGTACGGTAACTGGGGGTTCTGTGGATATAACCTACGTATCTATAGTATATGCATATTTAACTGCTTCAGCAGAGAATGAGAAATTTGGTCTGGCTTTTAGATAAAGTCCTTATTTGATATAATTTTATTATTTAATTAATTATCTTATTATAAATATGATTCTTATTCTCTATATTCTTGTCGAGTATAGTCCTTCAGAGCAAGCATTTTGTCAGAAGATTCTGCGGAATCTCTTCTCACCTTTCATTCACAATAGGTGTTAATTTATTAAACTGTGCATTGTTGGCAAATACTGTAGGGGGTTTTAAATAATTTAACAAGACAAAGCAGACGTCTCTGCCTAAATTTTTCCCAGCAAAACATAAAATAGATAATAAAAATAAAAATGATTAATGATAGCAATTAAATCAGACTTAGGAGTTGGATTTAATACTTTTCTTTTTATTTACTGTATGGGGGCGTATTTTTGCAGTTTTTAGCGATAAATCTGCTCATATCTGCACACGCGTTTATCAGCCTTTTGATCAAAAAGCGCGCACGCGCAACTCACTTTTACTTTACAAAAGGCAGTGTTTATTGTTTAGTGTATATTTAAAGCACATATACACAATAAAACAATATTGTTTTAGGCAAACCTTTCATACATTTTTGTATTATTTGTTGTACCTGGCTTTTTGCAGACACGTGCGAGCGCGCTATAATAATAATAATAATAATAAATTCAGAGCACTACTTTTACTTATAATGAGAATAATACTGAATAGAGAAAGCGCAGTCAAATAAGTATCATCATTAAAGGAGAGAAGAAAATAAAGAATAAATACATATCAGTATTTACAGTTTGAGCCGACATGTTTATGAGTTCTGTTGCTTGCTGTCAATGGCCGCCTAAGAGAGATAACACATTTTCAACTTCAGTAGACATACAATACTTTAGATTAAAACACAACTGCCCCTAGAAGTAACGACCGGCATTGCGCTGCCACAGCAAGTCACAGGATTCCTTTTCTCTAAACACGCTTTCATACAGATCTTTCAGATCTGTATGTTCCAATATTATAAGTGTCATCCATGCATGACAGCCTTTCAGGCCATAACATTTACACCTCTTAATACTCCTGAAGCACCTTGCTATAAGACAAAAGTGATAATTTAGTGTGAAAATTAATACAGTGGAATCTCGGATTACGAGTAACGCGGTTTACGAGTGTTCCGGAAGACGAGCAAAGATTTTTAATAAATTTTGACTTAAAAAACGAGCGTTGTCGTGGTTTACGAGCTCCAAGTATCATGTATAACGCATGCGCTTCTTGTTTTGACACCGAGCGTCACGTCATCACAACTGAGCCAACGTTTTTTCTCTCTCTTGCGCTGCAGATATTCATCTCCCCTACTGGGACTTAGTGCTCGTCTCTTACTGGTATAATCAACATCTGTGCACGCGTGTACTGTTTACTATAACACTGTGACTACGTGTGTGTGAAACATATTTTATTATGTGTTCGGAAGCGCGTGTGTACAGCGCGTGTACTGTTTCTTATAACACACGTGTGCGCGCGAGTAAGGCAAAAGAAATTCTCAATACAGAGGTTAAAAATCTATTTTTTTTTTCCTCATCGCGGTGTGTGTGCGTGTGTGTGTGTGCGCGCGCGAGCGTAATTAGACACTGTGCCGGCTGTGTGTGTGTGTGTGTGTGTGTGTGTGAAACCCTCATTCACAAACACACATGCGCGCACAGAAATGAAGCCAAAAGACACACACTCTGCTCTCCAGTGAAACTCTGTCGCAAATCTTTTCAGAGGTGAGGTGCTGGGTCATTTGTTTGTTTGGTTTACTTTACAGCAGTGATTCTGTTAGTTTGTGCTCACACAAGTGTCATTAGTGATGTTTATTGCGTTTTTTTAGATAAAACAGTGTAGCGGGAGACAGGAGGGGCTGAAAGCAAGAGTCTCCACTTACTCTAGCCTCACACACACACACACACGCACACATACACAGCGCCTGCGTGCACAAAGGGAAACGCTTATCTGCCGGAATTTAGTTTAAACTTTTTTGAAAGGTAACGTGCAGGTTAATTTGTTTTTTTTTTACTTAATATTTTGTATTAATTATTTTTATGTATTAATTTTTTTGGGCTGTAAAATGAATAATTTAGGTTTCCATTATTTCCTATGGGAAAATTAAATTTGGTTTACGAGCGTTTTGGAATACGAGCTCTTCCGGAACAAATTATGCTTCAGGTTCCACTGTATTTGTGTTATTCTCAAAACCTTTGGCCATGACTGTGAATATAGACATACACAGGTGCATCTCAATAAATTAGAATATCTTTGATAGGTTCGATTATTTCAGTAATTTAAAATAAAAAGTGACGCTCATTGTATAGAATTATGAAACACAGACATATATTTTAAGTGCTTATTTCTTTTAATTTTGATGACTATGGCCAACACACAGACACACATAGACACACTCTCTCAGATCACAGCATACAGACCAAACATCAACAGCACGTCCCTCCCCCGAAACAGTGCAGCAATGAACATTTACTTACATATGAATACATGTAGTTCGTTAAATCAATGATCAATATGCTCATGATAAATACGTTTAAACAATTTATTCATACAGATGTACCTGTTTTACATGGATATTTACAGGCTTGTCACTGAAAGATTTAACCTGACAAAGCGTCATATAAGAACAGTGGCAGCTGGCACAGCTAAAATAGATGCAGGATTATTATTTATAATCTAAATAAAAATGCTTTTCTAAAAGTGGGCTATTGTTGTTTACTTACACTATTTGTTAATTTAACTTAGGTAAATTAGGTTCGGGCTCTAAGATGTTGAGGCTGCATCGTGATTCGATTCCTTAATTTCCTACGCATAAAGTTTTCCAGAACGCACCGGCAGAAGTAGACTAATGATTATGAATGCGTCAGAAAAAACAGCAAGGAGACTGACTCTGGCCATTTTAATAGTTCATTGATAAATTAGTGATGTCTTTAGTTTCGGTTGTAGTGATAAAGGTAATCATGTCATCTCGTCATCCCCGCAGCAGTGGATGTGGCAATAATTTTTACGTCTGTGAGGCAAGTAAACTTGGAGTTTCAGCATTTTCTGACACCAAAGTTCACCAAAACCAATAAAGAAAAGCGCTTTTGCCTACATTACTTTGCAAAATCATATGGTTTTGTCGACATTGTGAGTGCACTTAAATAAAAGTAGAGTCCTATAAAGGCTTTGTAGCTTATATAGTTTTATTATATAGCTTTTGCACATTAACCTGACAACAACACCCACTTTTTCTGATGCACACCAAGAGTTTTCTGGCTCCACGAGTGTTACACATGAGAAAATTTAAAGGCCCACTGTGTTACCATTTACCTTGCCTAAATTCGATACAAATAAGAAAAAAATATATTTAATAAATTTTTTAAAATTGTACTATAATTTTAGTACTGTGATTATAAATTCGTTTAATGTTTCACTTGTATTTTATAGGTTCTGCTGGCGGTGGTAAAGTGCAACGGTGGGTGCTACTGGGATGTAAAAATGCAATTTGGTAAAACATTTTCATTACTTATTAAAGAACATTATGATGACCATAACAGCCTAGATTTATTTCTTATAATAACGCAAAAAACATCGACATCTGCTGACGCAGTAGAATGTCCTGACAATGTTTGAATTTTATGGTCATTATTACGCAAATTATATCTTTCTCTGATTTTCATAATTAGTCAATGCAAATGACAGTCAGTATAATTTTCAAGTCATCAACCATTAGGGTATAATTAAAATTTTATTTAACAAACCTCCCAATAATAATATACATTTAAAAAAAAAAAAAAAAAAAACTAAAAACACACTGTTCCAAATTATTATGCACAACAGTGTGAAAAATTTTTTTATAGGTTGTAAAGAACTGAAAATAGGCTTTTGTTGAATTTGCAGCATTATGAGGTCATATTTACTGAAATTAAAAGCTATTTAAATTAAAAACACCCTAACAGGGCATGTTACATCTTAACATAGGACCCCTTCTTTAATGTCACCTTCATTCTCCTTGCATTCATTGAACTTGACAGTTTCTGCTTCAGGGATCCTAAAGGGGCCTACCAGCTCTCTCCCCATGATTCCGGCAAAAAACAAGACCCCACCAACTCCTTGTTGACATCGCAGCCTTGTTGGGACATGGTGGCCATCCACCAACCAGCAACTACTCTCTCCACCTGGACCATCCAGGGTTGCATGACACTCATCAGTAAACAAGACTAGTCTTCATGTATCTCAGCACAGGGATGAGGCCCACTGCAACCGTTTCTGCTTGTGAGCATTGGTTAAGGGTGGCCGAATAGTAGGTTAATGCACAACTGCAAGTCTCTGAGGGATCCTACACCTTGAGGTTCGCGGAACTCCAGAGGCACCAGCAGCTTCAAATACCTGTTTGCTGCTGTTTTAATTATCTTACTTGCAGCTGCTCTCTTAATCCGATGAATTTGTCTGGCAGAAACCTTCCTCATTCTGCCTTTATCTGCACGAACCCGTCTGTGCTCTGAATTAGCCACAAATGTCTTCACAGTACGATGAGTTTTCGTTAAATATCCAATGTTTTTATACCTTGTCCAAGGTATTGCACTATTTGACGCTTTTCGGCAGCAGAGAGATCCTTTTTCTTTCCCATATTGCTTGAAATCTGTGGCCTGCTTAATAATGTGGAACAACCTCTTTCAGTCGTTTACTCTGCCTTATCTGCCAAAGTAATTATCACAGGTGTCTGAGATTCATTTCAGTGATCCAAAGAGCTCTGAGACACAACACCATCTATGAGTTTAATTAAAAAAACAAGCACTTAATTTTTATGACACTTACATCCAATTTGCATAATAATTTGGAACATGGTGTAGTTTTATATACTCGGCAGTAAAAGCATTTTACTGCATATCGTACTGTACATGACTGTGTATGTGACAAATAAAAATTTAATTTGAAGCCAGCAAACATACAAACCCAAATACTGTCGCCGTGAGGCGCAGCGGTAAAATAATTATACCGCTTGAGTTCCATCTATATCCCATAGACTGTATATTGCACTTAGGTTGGGCGAGTTTGCTGGCCAATCAAGCATAACCAGGTATTAGTACCTTTGGCAGTGTGCACAGGTGCCATGTGCTGCTGGAAAATTAATCCTTTTTTTCATAAAGCAGAGGGAAGTATGAAGTGCTCTAAAATGTCCTGGTAGACGGCTACGCTGACCTTGGACCTGATAATATTCAAGATTCAAGATTCAAATAACTTTATTAATCCCAGAGGGAAATTGCTTATGCTCGGTTACAGGTGCTCACAGTTGTTAACTAAGAAAGGTAATAAAGAATAAAGGTAATAAATAATAATAATAATAATCTTAAAAAAAAAAAAAAAAAAAAAAAGTTCTAATAATATTAAATTTTATTTATATAGCGCTTTTAACAATGGACATTGTCTCAAAGCAGCTTCATAAAATGAAAATGAATAGGGAACCCATCCTCATTTGGGTGATAATGGATAGAAATTATATAACATCATGCGTGTTATGCAGCTGAAAGTTCAATATAACGTACAGATACGTCTGCATGTGGTGGATCTCGAAGCACCGACTCCAGCTGTAGTCCATTCCTTGTGAATCTCCCCCAAATTCTTGGATTGGCTTCGCTTCACAATCCTTTTAATGCTGTGGTTGTCCCTGCTGCTTGTGCACGTTTTTCTCCCACATTTTTTCTCTCCATTCAACTAAGTAACCATCTAGAGTGTGACACCATGAGTTTACAATATCCAAATAAACTTAAAATTAAATATTTAAATAACTTTTACAATATTTTATTTTTTTTTAAATACTGAATTTTCGGTTTTCATTAGCTGTAAACCATAATCAAAATAAAAATAAACAAAAACATTTGAAAGATATCAGTCTGTATGTAATAAATCAGTATTTAATTTTCACTTTTTAAATTGAATTACTGACATAAATGATGATAGTCTAATTTATTGAGATGCACATATATTGCCAAAAACACATCAGTTTTAAGATAAATACCATAGCCGCTTCCTTAAACAAATTAATATAATTCAAACTGTGGCAGAACATGACCCAGTCTGAGTCATCAAGACCATCAAAGCGGCCAGAAAATGGTCCTTACAGCACATGACCATTCTCTGAACTGCAAATTCTGGTTTAAGCCTTTATTTTTATTTCGACATGAGGAAGATGACAGCATGGTCGGATTTCCCAAACAGTGGATGAGAATGTGTCTTTTATCTGGTGGTCAATTACGTTTAGTTCACTTAAACATACCGACATATGTAGTATTTATGCCTAGAAAAAGAAAATCAACATTTTTTGAGAAAATTTGTAAGTTTCTTTATGATATATAATAAATATTAAGAATTATTAAACATTTAAGATTTGTTGAAACAATTAGGTAGGCTGAAACTTATCAGTAGATTTGTATTAGATTTAGACATGACACTATAAAGGGAGGAATGCTGGGGCTGGTAAATTTGAGTAGCAACCAGAATGTATAAGAAGATTTGTGCTAAAAAAAAAATAAATAAAAAAACGCCTATACAGTGGGGCAAAAAAGTATTTAGTCAGCCACCAGATAAGAGAGGCTTGTAATTTTCATCATTGGGTCAACTATGAGAGACAAAATAAGGGAAAAAAAATCCAGAAAATCACATTGTAGGATTTTTAAAAAATTTATTTGCAAATTATGGTGGACAATAAGTACAGTGGAACCTTGGATTACGGGCATCATTCGTTCCGGAAGCGGGCTTGTATTCCAAAACACTCATAAACAAAATTTAATTTTCCAATAAGAAATAATGGAAAGTCTAATTATTTGTTCCACAGCCCAAAAAAATAAATACATTAAAATAATTAGCACAAAATATAAAGTAAAAATAAAACATTTTTTTTCACATCGCTAAGCGTATACTAATGGAATCACTGCCGTAACATAAAACAAAAACAAATAAACCTGCACTTTACCTTTGAAAAGAATGGCAACAGAGCAGTGTTTCTGTGAAGAGTAGAGAGTGTGTTTGTGTGTGTGTGAAGCACTTCCTCTCTGCTTCACACAGGCGAGAGTGTGTGACCTGGCAGGGTGTCAAATTACACGCGCACACACAACAGAGAGGAAGATTGGATTTTTAACCTTCTAATGAGTCTTTCTTTTGTTTTACACACGCGACACCAAGGGAGACGATTACCAACAATTCCGCAGCACAAGAGAAAAACTGTTGGCGCAGTTGTGATCACATGACACTCTGTGTCAAAACAAGAAGTGCATGCGTGATACATGATACTCGGTACTCGTAAAACAAGACGTGCTCGTTTTTCAAAATGTCAAAATGTATTAAAAATCTTTGCTCGTCTAGCGGAACACATGCAAACCACGTTACTCACAATCCGAGGTTTTACTGTATTTGGTCAATAACAAAATTTCATCTTATTACTTTATATACCCTTTGTTGGCAATGACAGGTTACACGTTTTCTGTAAGTCTTCACAAAGTTTTTAACACATTTTGCTGGTATTTTAGCCCATTCCTCCATGCAGATCTCCTCTAGAGCAGAGTCTTGTCTTGCGGCTGTTGCTGGGCAACACAGACTTTCAACTCCCTCATAAGATTTTCTATGTGTTTGAGATCTGAAGACCGATCCAGGACCTTAAAATGCTTCTTACGAAGCCACTCCTTCATTGCCTGGGCGGTGTGTTTGGGATCATTGTCATTCTGAAGGACCCAGCCACGTTTCATCTTCAATGCCCTTGCTGATGGTAGGAGCTTTTCACTCAAAATCTTACGGGGTGAGATCTTGCGTTGAGCCCCAGATCGAGGGAGATTATCAGTGGTCTTGTATGTCTTTCCACTTTCTAAAAATTGTTCCCACAATTGATTTCTTTACACCAAGTTGCATACTTATTGCAGATTTAGTCTTCCCAGCCTGGTGCAGGTCTATAATTTTTTTTCTGGTGTTCTTTGACAGCTCTTTGGTCTTGGCCAAAGTAGAGTGTGACTCTTTGAGGTTGTGGACAGGTGTCTATTATACTAATAAGTTCAAACAGATGCCATTAATACAGGTAACAAGTGAAGGACAGAAGAGCCTCTTAAAGAAGTTACACGTCTGTATTGTTACACGTCTGTATCTTGCTAGTTTGTAGGTGACCAAAAACTTTGCCAAGGAATTTACCAATTGAATCATTAAAAATCCTACAATGTGATTTTTTTCCCTTATTTTGTCTCTCATAGTTAAGGTATACCTATGATAAAAATTACAGGCCTCTTTTATCTTTTAAGTGGGAAAACTTGCACAATTGATGGCCAACTAGTGGCATCTACTCCAAAAACAGAAAACAGAACAAACTAATGAGATTCATTAGCAACCAATCTATTGTGTGTGGGTGTAAGAGTATTTACATTGTCATTGTTAACCAGTTTAGCAATGGAAAAGTTAATATTTCCAAGTGGTCCTTCAGATGAAACATTAATAAACACATTTTGGATAGTTTTAAAACTTAGGTTAAAGTAAATTATGGAACCTTTAAGGAAAGGGAAAAAAAATACTTAAATGGCTGACTCAATCACTTACAGAAGACAAAAGTGAAGGGGAAAAATACACAAACAAGCAGCAACAACAAAAAAAAAGGCCTGCAGTAAAAGCAAGACAACAGCATTTGGTGATGGTTATGGGTTCCAGACTCCAGGCAGTTATTAAAGCAGGTGTGCAAGTATTATTAATTTTTTTTTATATTTATAATTATGGTACAATACTTGTCAAATACTTGTACTTTTATGTCTACAAAAACGTCTGTAAGACCTTTATATGTCTGTAATTTCTAATGGGTTAATGCAATATTTTTGTTCCCTTGAATTTAAAGCTGCAAGTCTACACTTTTTTATGCGTCACTGTTAAAATACTATGTAGTAGATCCATAGAGAATACCATACTGTATGTAGTAATGATGTGTGTAATGAACATGATGTGTTGCTACCCAATAATTTATGCTGTATATAGGCAACACTAAAAGCTTACAAATAGTAGATACATCATAATAACACATGACAATATCTTACTTTGTAAAAGGAGTCCATTGAAAGGAGCACAACCCAAGGAACATCCAAAGCTTCAATTATCTTCCTGGCTACCGTAGTTTTACCAGAAGCACTTCCTCCGCAAAGACCTGTGGGTAGATCCATGTGAAATGGATTCCAAGTTTTATCAAATTTGACCTCATGTATTCTGTTTAATGACCTTTCTTTTCACCGCTTAATAAACAAGTTTATATAATTTTATAGTTTTTCGATGTATTGTTTTATTTATAAATCTAGTTCTGCCACATCTTATAAAATTGTGTGCATTTAATCATGGTAAACAACAATTGTCTTTTTTTCTTCTCACCAATAACAAACGCATCTTTAGATTGGGTGCCATGTTCATTATACCAGGGTGGACGGCCTGCTGTGTAGATGGTTCTCTTGCTTGTGCGCAGCAGAGGAGGTTCTGATTTGCATTGGCTGGTGGTTCGTTTGCGTGGTGAAAGACCTGTATTGACAGATGGGAGAAGCCTGTCCAGAGATCCTTCACCTCCTCCACTGTAAAACCAAGAATAAAAAAAACTGTCACAACCACTTTCGGTTTCTTTCTCTTTATGAACTTTGAAAAGCTCGTCCCACTAAAGTAAACAGTTAAATGTAATACTTTGGTGAGATTCCCGTTAACTGGATAGGCAAAGCAAATAATAAAATGATGCATGGAAAAGATTAGGGCAAACTTAAAAGATTTAAGGTGGTACACAACTAGGATGGAGATCAATATCCACATATTGAAGAGCCTGTAAAAAGAGGTTTAAAATGCAAAAAAAAAGTAGTGGAGAGGCATGCACTGGGAGACAGGACGGGAAAAACCATGAACAGAGTTAAGGTAGGTTTAGGCAGGATTTTGTGTAGTTTGACTGTTAGTGGATGGGTGGCAGCAGCAGTTTTAGAATAAAGTGCAGGTATTTCATGTTTAGTTTATTGCTAATTATTATGTTTGCAAACAGGATGCAGGTAATGTATGTGATTAAATTGACAACATATACATGTTAGAAGGAATTTGATTAGATTCAACTTTGTCATTGTGCAAAGTACAGAGCCAATAAATGCAGTTAGCATCTACCCAGATGTGTATAAGTGGCATATTTACAATAAATAATGTATTATAACAAGCAGAAGATGCAGTAGGTAATAAGAATATCATGTATTTATAGTAATATGCAGTATACCTGTGCAACATTGTGCAGTGTATGTGCTTTAAAAATATGAATGTGCTTTACCATACATACTGTATACACACACAATCAAGCACAAGGATATTAATTAATATACCATGGTACTTAAACCAGGTATTAGTACTTTTGGCAGTGTAAGCAAATGACAAGTTCTGCTGAAAAATGAGGGAAGTCAGAGGGAAGCATGAAGTGCTCTAAAAATTCCTGGTAGTCTTCCTAGGACTTCCTGTACTGACCTTAGACCTGATAAATATACAAGCAGATGACATAGCTCCCCAGACCACTGACTGTGCAAACTTCACACTGGACCTCAAGGTTAGATTCTGTGCTTCTCCTTTTTTCCTTTACTCCGGGACCCTAATTTCCAAATTTAATGCAAAATTTACTTTAATCTGAAAGAGGACTTTGGCCCACTGAGCAACCCTCTTTTGGCCCACAGTCCGTTTTATTGCATTGCTGAAGTAATTTATGTAAGGTGGCCCCAAACAAAGTATTGAGTGCTGTACATATTCATACTTTTCAGTGTTACATTTTTAAATTATTATTATTATTATTATTTACTCTTAAGTAATATAAAAAATTTCTAAGATACTACATTTTGGGGTTTTTATTAGCTTTAAGTCATAATCATTAAAATAAAAGAAAGAAAAGAAACACAATATCTCAGTCTGTGTGTAATAAATCTATATATGAGTTTCACTTGTTGAATTAAATTACTGAAATAAATTAACTTTATGATGATATTGAAATTTATTGGGAAGCACATATTTTATATACTGTACAGTGGAACCTCGGATTGCGAGTAACCTGGTTTGCGAGCGAGAAATTAAATTTTGACTTGGAAAAATTAGCATGCCTTGATTTAACAGTCATCATCGAGTATCATGTGGCACGTCCAATGTTTATTATCTCCCTCTTGTGCTGCGGCATTGTGGGTAATCGTCTCCCCTGCTCGGTCTTGGTGCGTATCTCTAACTCATATAGTCAACATCCTAGCATGCATGTACTGTTTACTACTGTGACCGTGTGTGCGCGTAAAGCATCTTTTATTTTGAGTGTGTGTGTGTGTAAAAGTCGTCCTTTCAAGTGTCAGAGAGATTAGCGATCAATTTTTTTTCTTTGTCAGCCTGCACTGAGTCCTTTAGTGTGTGTGAGTGCGAGTTTCATTAGACAGTGTGCCCCTCCCCTCCTCCTCTCGCCTTCACACATACTCTAATAGAAACACTTTTCTGTCGCGATTCTTTTCAAAGGTAAAGTACAGGTTAATTTGTTTTATTTTTATTTTACAGCAGTGATTCCTTTAGTGTGCGTGCACTTGAGTGTCATTAGATGTTCCTTGTTAATTCTTCTGATAAAGCAGTGTCTCTGTTGTGTGTGTGTGTGTGTGTGTGTGTGTGAGAGTGAAAAAGTCCTCTCACACAGTAGCCCCCTCAAATAAAAGAGGAGAGCAAGGGCAAGTCTGTAAGATGAGAGAAGGGAGGAAGTCATTCCTCCTTTCATCTTTCTTTGGCTTCACACACGCAAATCTCGACACAAACGTAAACTGTCGAGATTTATTTATTTTAAAGGTAAAGTTAAGGTTGCAGGTTAATTTGTTTTTATTTCGTATTAAATATATAAAAATATTATTTTTTGGGGTTATTAAATAAATAGTCTGAGATTTCATTATTTCTGATTTCACCAGTGTGTTTTCTGCAAAATAATGTTTTTTGTTGAAATGCCTTAGTTATTTTGTGGAAAAGGTGTTCTGGTAGCATGGTATAGACAGGACAAAAACTCCTTTAACTGAGCAGTGAAGATGACATTATTTCAGAATTGTTCAATTGTTTGTATATATATATATATATATATATATATACACATATACACACACACACACACACACGCATACATTCCTGCACAAATCTAAAGAATGGAAGAAACATTCTGAGTATTCGCATTGGTGAATCATAACCAGGTTGTAAGACCTGCTTAAAAATGTCAAAAGAAGGCAATGGAGCAAGAGAACAAACAGAGATTGGCAATTTATTGAAAAGGGCATTTAACTCAAACAGGCTGTTCATCAGCCATTCAAAAGTTTAAGACCATAACCCTAAAATACCCACAAAAGAACTAAAAGTGTCAAAAAGGGACTCTTGTTAATAACTTTAAACACTGGCTTCGGCATGCCAGATGCAACTGTTTCTAGGAGGCTGGTGTAAACGTTGCTCTATGTGGTGAAGATGGCTCCATAAAGGGCATCCATAGTCTGGAACTGACGTCTGCTTTTGTAAACTTCCCTTGCCATCCATCCCCAAACACTGTCAAGGGGCTTTAAATCAGGGGAACACGCAGGAGTCCAGAAGTGCAGCGTTATTGTCCTTGAAGAAGTCCTTTGTCAGGGTGGCATTGTGAACTGCAGCATTGTCCTGTTTAAAGACACAGTCATTCCCATACAGACAAGGGCCCTCATTTAGGAGGGATGCCTGCTGCAACATGTCCACATAGCCAGCTGCCATTTAACGCCCCTAAACAACCTGAAGCTCCATATTCCCATTAAAGCAAAAAGCACCCCAGATCATGAGGTGTAACATCTTGTAATATTTTTGGGTTTCAGATATTCTGTAAAGCGCAACATGTTTTTAGATCTAAAATAGTGCTTGTGGAATTCAACAGTGTGAGACAAATTGTGGTCTTCGACAGAATAGTTTAAATAACAAACTACAATGGAACCTTGGATTACGAGCAAGTGGGTTTGTATTCCAAAATACTTGTAAACCAAATTTAATTTTCCCATAAGAAACAATAGAAACTCAAATTATTCGTTCTACAGCCCAAAAAAATAAAAATACATAAAAATAGTTAATACAAAATATAAATAAAAAATAAAACAAATTAAACTGCACTTTACCTTTAAAAAAAGTAAAAAATAAATCCCAACAGATAAGTGTCTTCCTCTGTCGTTAGTGATAACTTTATTTGTGATAGGTGTGTATTATTTAGCACTCTGACAAAGAAGATAGTATGGTTAGTGAAGCGCATTCAGACTTTCCCGTAGCGGAAAGTCTGGGTGCCACATGAGGAGATAGCCAGCCTCCGACTCTGGCATTAGAGTCCTTCCCAATGCTAAGGCCAGCTGGCCCTATCCCCCTAGCTCTACCAGAGAGGGGCCATTTGGCCCGGTTGTTTTTACCTAATATCCCTAATCACAAGTGAACAGTTGCCTTTGTTCTGTAAATGTGGCAATTACTTACTTAATTACTTACTTAAATGAATGGGAGTCAATTGTCGGTGATTAAGTTGTTAGTTTAAAACCAAGGGGCCATTTGGCCTACCTCTGGTAGGGCTGGAGGGGTCAGAAAAACCTGGTAGTTCTAGTCAGAGCACACCTCCTCTGCGCGTCATGTGTCCAACAGGTTTGCTCTCCTCAGTGATGCACCCGCTAAGAAACCTGAAAGAGCCCTGGTTATAGAAGACTATACTGAGGCATGTGAAGGGGCATATCTGGGGGAGTCATAAGATACGAGCACATCACCCCTATCTTATCCACACAGCATTGGCTCGCTGTGAAATTTAGCATCGATTTTAAAATACTACCTTTGACATATAAAGCATTAAATGGTCTCGCGCCGCAGTATCTGAGTAAACTGCTAGTGTCTTACGATTCGCCACGACTCCTTCGATCTCTTGTCAGTACCATGTATTAGGAAAACTATAGCAGGGACAGAGCTTTTTTTTTTTTACGAAGCCCCAAAGTTATGAAATAGTTTTTCAATTAATGTTCGGGACTCAGCGATTTAAGTCTAGGCAAAAAACCTATTTATTAAGCCAAGCATTTTTAAAAAACAGATTTACTTGTTTCTTTACTTAAGTAAAGCAACAGATCTGGGAGACTCATGGACGTAGAGTATTATGAAGAACTGAAATGTTTAGATGCTGTCTTCACCAATCTCATTGATCACTTAGGTTTGTAACAGAAGTTAGCAAGTTTTATGGGGAAGCAAGATTCAAATTCCATGCTGCATAAGTTTCAAAACAAGCTTTTTTGGCATAACCTAAAAAAAATAAAATAAACAGCACCAATATGCGTCTTGGCCATATACAGACGAGGAAGCTTTTCAGAAGGTGGACCGTGAGTTTACCTTTTCCTCAGAATGACACTGAGACTCAGACCACTAACAGTTGAATTACTGCAGCAAAGGAGTTACAATGAGTAAGTTTCCAAGTCTTAAATAATTCTTATCTTTTCTCGTTTTTGCCAGCTTATGCGAAACATTGCCTTTTAATGTCTCCTACATTGTTTATGTTACCATATAGATTACACTGTTTATCATGCCATGTAAGTCCTTTTAGCAGTTTCGTTTATCGTGTTATCAGCATGATCTTTTTTTTTTTCTTAAACAGTTGTGAAAATGATCGGCCACCAGTTCTAAATAAAGCAAAGGAAAACATGCAGAAAAGATACAGCCTCCTATGTCATGGAAAAAAACAGACTGATAATGGCATGGTTCCACAGAGTCTGCGATTTCTGCCAGCACAGGAACATGGAACATGACTGGGATCTGGATTCTGGCTGGGCGTCTTGTATTTTTAAAGTAGATGGATAAACGATAAGTATCTGACTGTTCTACCATCAAAGACATTTCCATATTCTGCACCTGTGACTGCTTACAACCAGCACATGGATTGTCATTGCTGGTCGCAGGATTTGTGTGCATGACAAAGCAGAGCATTGTAAGCAGCAAAAAACACTATGGAAATGCCAGGTATGTAATGTTCACCTATGTCATCAGTTAAACAGGAACTGCTTTCAAAAGTGGCACAGAAATGGGTGACTGTATAGAGTAGGCATTTACAAACCGTACACCTATTTCTTATCTTGCACTGTTTTACCTTATTTCAGTGACCTAACTTTCTGTTCTTTTAAATAACCACACAAGTTAGTTTCTCCAAAATACACATTTGTACAAACATGCTGCACATAGACATATTAATATAGACTTCAGCCACTTAAAAATGACGCAAGCAACTGAAAAATGCACAAATGTCTGGACATGTCAAAACTTCTCCAGAGCCTCCAAACACCCACAGACCCCAGAAGGTTATTAAATAGTAAAATGAAATCACTCTGCTATTTGGTATCATGGTTTGTACACTGAAAATGGACCTGAGAAAGCAAAGGCAATTGCTCTCGGAGGAGATCAGAAAAAAAAATTATCGACAAGCAGCTTTTAGGTAAAAGCTATATAACCATCTCAGTAAACGTTATTAACAGGTTTCAGATCTGTTTCAGAGCCAACTTCCCTGGAGCAAATCAAAAGGAAAATAAACAATGAGCTAAAGACTGCTATTAAAGCAACCTGGTCATTAACACCTCAGCAGTACCACAGGCACATAGTGCTCTACATGCCACTTTAATGCAGTAACTTCTGCTGAAGGAGCCCCAACCAAAGTATTGAGTGCATTATTATCAAAATTATATTTTACTTTACATGTAATAAATCAGAATATATGTTTCACTTTTTAAAATTAATTACACAACACAATATTTTATATAATTTTTTTCCCTATCAAATTGAAGCTGTTTACACAGTTCTTTCAAACAATCAGCTTTATTGTCATTGTTATAAATAACGGAGTATAAATAACCACGAGATATAATTTGAGCATCAACTTTCAGGCTTATGTAATAAAATGAGACCATAGAGTAGTAACCATAATGAATATGTAGGGGAAAAAAAGGCTATAAAGGGAGAGTAAAAAGTGTGTCTATTGTGTATGCTGCAGTCGAGTTCACAGTTACTTTAATAGTGATATGTGTTATGTAGGAATTGGTGGGGGCAGGGCCAGAGAGGGCTAAGTGCTCATTTAACAGTCCCACAGCCATAGGAAAAAGGTTTACTCCCAACTCTGTGAGATCTTGTTGCAATGTGCATGTAGAAATGCTTTCACTATTATACATACTGTAGCTGTAATTTATACTGTCGATTCATCAAATGATAAAATGATCTTTTGATGATGATGAAATGATCTTATGAACATTTTCTTCTGACCACATACCTGTATCGTCTTAACATTTGACAGTTCAGCACTATCACGAACACATTGTGTGCATGGGACAATATCACAAATTACATAAAAATCACAAAAAAGTGAAACTAAAATACAAAACTCCACAAAGATATCACAAAGTGTTCTACAAAATTGGCTTGTGGGAAAAATGGAACTCCTCAAGTAAAGACACATGAAGTCTCTTTTGGGTTTGGCCAGAAAGCACCTTGAACACTTTGAGAGCAAGTATAACACTTACTATTTTGTAAATGCTATATTGTCAGAAAAGATCAACATCGAACCCATTGTCTCAGCGTCATATTGTTACATATCTGCGTCCACCATCCAATTTGGTTGAAGTTGAGCAGTCCTGTAAGGAAGAGTGGGCAAATAATGCTAGGTCCAGGTGTGCAAAAGCAGTAGGGACGCATACAGACAAACTTAATGTTGCAATTTAAGAAAAAGGTTCCACAAAGTATTACCACAGGGACGATCATTTGCCAAATCAAGTCATTTTAGGCCTAGTCCACACTAGGTATAAACTGGTTTCCCCTTTCAGAGTATACCGCAGTGTGAAAGTTCACAATTTCAGCCAACATTGGTGAAATAAATACTACGGACTTGCTACCAAAACAGGAAACATTGCTACTTAAACAGCAACTAGCCACAAAGAAACTAAATCTTGCATAATAAAAAAATTATTTAACAACCGTTTTAACATTTGTAAGCCTTCAATCATCTTTGAATGAGCCTAAATTTAAATCATACAAATGTTTTTTTAATGTTTAAAATAAATTTCTATCCCTTGAACAATAACAGTTTCAAAATACTTTTGAGCCTCTGATACAGGGAATCAGAGAATATACACAGCTAAAATTACTATTCAATAAAAAAAAATGTTACTCATGTAAGCCAGTTGAACAGTTTTTGTGAAACAAATTTTGTCATTAAATTTAAGAAATTTGGCCTGTAGTACCTTGTCTTGAAATATTACTGAAACATATTTTGCAAACAGCATACTGTTGATCTTATTCCTATACAGTGAAATCTTCCTGCACTGCTGGCATTTTCTTAAAACCAAACCACAAGCATCATCTCTGTTCTAAAAGGGATTACAGCATCACCTACTGTATCTTTCCCAGCACTTTAGCCTTGTATTGGTGCAAAATATATAAAAAACATCAGGGACTAGCATCAGTAAATATTCTCACTTGCTAAACGGCCAACGGCAGTAGGGTTGTATATCGTTTGATACGGGTGACAAATCAATAGTTTTAAAACGGTACCGGTGCCTACACAATGCATAAACCGATACTTTAATAAAAAAAAGCAACAAAAATGCTAGATAACATTGAAGAACTGCTTTTTATAATTTTTTTTTTTTTTTAATAAACAATATATTGAAAGCATACGTATAAGTAGATAAAGAACACCTAATTTGCATACTACTTAACCCAACTACCATAATCAGCTCCAAAAACACCAGTTACATATTTTTGGTTTGCTAGAAAACAACTTTTTTTGTGTCCTCAAATGTTTAATTAGGTTTGACGTGTTTCCTTCTTTACACACAATTGCTGAAATATATTTGTTGCATGTTACGATATCAGAATCCTTTGTGGAGAACTACAGCCAGACTTTAAAAAGTTTTAGGCATATTTAAGCTGTAGGCATTTTAATTTAAGCATGTTTAGCTTAGCTAGCTAACGCTACCTGCTGCTATCAGAGCAAGTGTAATTACTTCACGCACAATGATCTCATTTTTCAGAGTTGTGCTTTTAAGTCGTAATTTAAAAACAACACTCACATTACTGCAAACATTAGTTGTATTTGTATTATTAAAGCTTTCTAATAAGACTCGCGTTCACATGCATTTTCTCAGGCAGGAAATTATTTTTCACGTGAGGTGTCACCGAAGTAAGGGACTGAAATCTGTGTTCTGATTCAGTTATAGTACATACCGGTTATATAGGTACCAGAGCCATACTGGCACGGGGTTCCAGTACTCAAACCTAAATACCAGTCAACAAGGCGAACAACTGATACATCCCATACTGATAAATCAGTGCATCAATACAGTAGTCAGTCAAGGGGAATGTCTATTACCGCCGCGCTCTCTGTCGCGGCAAAACGGCAATGGGCAAAATAAATCAGTCATATTTCTTGTCATTCATGAAACGACTGCCAGGTGGCTCAAAGTGACATTTTCATTCGACGCAGTTTTTAAATATGATTTGAGCTTAAGTCATAAAAAAGTCATATGTTGTATCGAGAAATACTAGTGATGGTAATTTCCACATCAGAGTACTTTATACAGCAAACATGAAAAATCAGTATCAGGTCTATTGACATTTGTTGTACAATAATGAGTTAATAAAAATTAGTTAAATGTTTAGTTCACTAACTATTTTATTTGTACTTTTATTTGTAGTTAATAAAGAATTAACTGTTATATAGCCTCTATTTGTATTATTTTTCTTAAATGTTACATTTAAAGACATCAAACTTTAAATATAGAAATAACTGACAAAAAAAAAGACTTTTAGAAAAGAAAATTAGAATAACTCAAAGAATACACTCTAAAAAATGCTGGGTTGTTTCTGTAAATACCTGGTTGGATTATTTTGACCCAACAACTGTTTTATTCTTTATTCTTTGGTTTCTCCAAACAGCCTACAAAATGTTGAAATATAACTGTTGGTGTGCCACAAAGTATTTTAAGAGTTGTTGAGAATGCATGTGTGTACAGCTCAAAAACTTCATCGATTATTAAACATAGCGTCTATTTAGAAAAAAATAGCCCAACGTTTTCGGAGATTTGGCAATGCCCATATACATGCCTTATGTACCCCGCCTAATGCAGCCTGACCATGGAAAGATTTTCTGAAAACTGCTGCTAGTTGTGATGTGTCTGTAAAAAGGTGTTTTATTTTGGGTATTTCTAATCTTCTTTGGTATAATACGTTTTTAGAATAATATATCGCGGCTGTGTGACGCATCCTGTACTCTGCCTCCAGACTCTTTGGTGGGTATTGATGTTTATTTTAAAGTTTTTTTTTGTCTTTGATGTTAACTACACTACGCAGTGTCTTCCACCTGGGAGTTTCTCCAGCATACTGTTTTTCTGAAAAAAATAAAAATAAATCCAAATAAAAAGTGGCAGGTGGCACGCCTAAAAATAGATGCAGGATTATTTTTATAGTCTAAATAAAAATGCTTTATTGATTGTGGGCTATTTTTGCTTGGGATTAAGCTGACGCTGTAATTCTTCCCTTTAATTTCCTACGTTTCTAATCAGCACTTTTTAAGAGCGCAGATGAATTTTGTTGTACTAAGTAACATTTATGCAGTATAATCAGGGCCTCTTATTCCTATTTATTGTAGGTTGTTGTTGTTTTAGGGTCACTGTGCGTTTTTTACAATGTCAGACAACATTCAAATGCAAATAATTCACTGTTCCCCAGATGTGAATTAGCTGTTCTCACCTATACATTCAGAGAAACTAAAATGCACCCCTCCCCACTTTAAGACCCTCTTGGATCTGAGGTCTTTCTGAAGACCTGCAGTACTCCAGGCCTCTTCTTAAATTTGTGTAAATTTCAAATCTTCTGGATTCTAGATTCTAAAATTGACATTGTTAACATATTTAATTCATGGAATGAAAAAAATTATGATTTTCCCAATCATAACATACAGTATGTTGTATTTTTTAATCACTCTACACACAATAATTTTCTTTGGTATTTTTATAGACCGTTTGGTCTAAATGGTATTTATATATATACACTAAATAAAAACCAAATAAAATGATAAGAACTTTCCATCTTTTCCATTCCAATGATTAAAAAACGGTAACAATGTCAATTTTGGAATCCGCAGAAGGCCAGCGATCCGAGCACAACGTAATAATCTTTGTATGATAAAATGACTCGTGGCATGAATCCACATGAAGCGCTTCAGTTTCAAATAATCATTTAACGCTGAACACAAACAGCAAAAAAGCATGATAATAACCAGAATAATAATTATGCTTTTTTCGCTGTTTGTGTCTAGCATTGAATAATTATTTGACCGCGAATGGCTGAAATAAAGCTGCTCACATTGCACGCGCCTTTACTTTTTTTTTTTTTTAAATGCAGTGTTTATTCAGCAAGTATAAATTTGTGCTCATTTTGTTTTTCTGAGGTACTAATTTTACATTTTGTTTGCTGAAGTTGCCCCCTCTTTATGATAGATGAATATTATGACTAAAACAAAGCTGCTCATATCGACAGCGAGATGAAAAGTGCAAAATGAAAGTGTTTACCAAAAACAGCAGTTACAATTAGTTCATAAAATACTCTGATTACAAACAACACAGCACAATGCATGTCTGTGAATGGCTGAAATGTGGTTGTGAATAAATCTTTCAGCGAATGTAAAATGTTCACGTGAACGCACCAGGGTGGGCCAGGGGTAGCTCAGTGGTTAAGGCATTGGACTACGGGTCGGAAGATCCCAGGTTCAAACCCCACAACCACCAAGTTGCCACTGTTGGGCCCTTGAGCAAGGCCCTTAACCCTCATCTGCTCAGATGTGTAATGAGATTAAATGTAAGTCGCTCTGGATAAGAGCGTCTGCTAAATGTAAATGTAAAAGCACAGCACGAGCGCGCGCTTGTTTACTTTGCAGAGTTTTGATCAAAAGGCAGGAGAACGCATGCCCCATTCATCCCCAGAAATACAACAAACACAAATCTAATTTATATTTGTTAAATAAGCGCTCTGCGAAACGTATGCCGATGTGCCGGTATTAATCATATTATACCAACATATTTTTGCTGTGTAGTGGACCGCACACAGCTTGCGCACGGGCGTTTAAAGTGTGTGTGTTTGTGTGAGAAGCAGCGAGGGTGTGCTTTACACACACACAAACTTTCAAAGGTAAAGTGCAGGTTAATTTGTTTGTTTGTTTTACTTTACAGGAGTGATTCCGTTAGTATGCGCTCACAATAGTGTCATTAGTGATGTTCCTTGCTATTTTTTCAGACAAAAGTCTTTCCTTTAATGTGTGTTTATGTGAAATTTAAATAAGAAAGGTTTACTGTGTAATAAAGTCTCATTAGAAGTTTAAAAATCCCTTTTCCCCCCTTAGCCTCTCGTGTGTGCGCGTGTAAATTGACACCGAGCCGGTTTATACACTCTCTCTTGGTATGGGAAGGGCTTCACACACACACACACACACACACAGCGTGAAACACTTAAACGAAAACACTTATCTGTCGGGATTTCTTTTTACTTTTTTAAAAAGGTAAAATGCAGGTTAATTTGTTTTGTTTTTCTTCATATTCTGGGTTAAATATTTTTATGTATTTATTTTTTTAAGCTGTGGAATGAATAACTTGAGTTTCTTATGGGAAAATTACATTTGGTTTACGAGTGTTTTGGAATATGAGCATGCTTCTGGAACGAATTATGCTCGTAATCCAAGGTTCCACTGTAATGTTATTTACTTTACTTTTTTAGTGATTGTTATGATAGATCGGTGTATATAAATTTTTAAGGTATTGTAACACAATCACTGTGATATTGTGTACAATTAAAAAAAAAATGACAGTTCGGTCATATTGCACACTGACGGATGATGTCTGCAAGCTGTTAAACAAGGTGCATCCCTCTGCTTTCAACTCAGCTAGTATGAAGATAAGATGGCAGCGGTGAGGTCAGCTGCAGTAATGACTGGTCCGACTTTTTTTTTGTTTACGTCTTTTAAACTAACTTTTAGTACTTTAAAACCGGTAAAACATTGAGTACATTAGATACAATAAAGATACTCTTATTTCTATTTGTTTACAGGGAACTGGTGACTCAGTGGTAGGTGTTTCGCCTGCCATGCTGAAGGCCAGGTTCGATTCCCAGCCAGTGCCCAAACTCCAGCCACTGAATGCAGTGCCAGTTCCAAGCCCGGATAAAATGGGAGGGTTGTGTCAGGAAGGGCATCCGGCGTAAAACCTGTGCCAAGTTGTAGTGTGGACTGGGTATTCCGCTGTGGCGACCCCTTGCCGGGAGCAGCCGAAAGACCGACAGCATTTCTATTGGTTTACAATGTACTACAATTTAAAGTTTTTAATCCTGGATCCAAGAGATCCTGAGGAAGAAAAAAGGACGTGACGGCGTCAGAAACAGGCTGAAAGCCTGTGCACACCACACACTTCTGAGTAGAATCCTGTCACTTCTGAGTAGAAACATCCAGTCGCTGAAAAACAAGCTTGATGACCTCAGAGCCAGGGTAAAATCCCAGAAAGACTGCAATATCCACGCCATCTAACCGGCCGAGTTCTTCTCGGTACATGGCATGGATAGGACACTGGAATCGGGGAGGTGTGCATGTTTAATGGTGAACAACAGCTGGTGCAATGGCATAAGCATCATTCCTCTCACACGCTCCTGCACACCCAACATCGAACTATTGACCATCATATCTCATCCCTTTTTACCTTCCTCTGGAGTTTACATCGGTCATATTCAGGACCGTTTATATTCCATCTCAAGCGGACACAGACAGTGCCTTATGCGAGCTGCTTGAGGCACACACAGAGCACCCAACAACACCAGGACGTGCAGAGAGGGATTATAACAGCGCTAACCTACGTACAGCGCCAAACTTTTATCAGCACATCACCTGCCCGACCAGGGGCCACTGGACCAAGGTTACAATACAACCAACAACAGCTACAAGGCACAATCTCGCCCCTAGTTTGGGAAATCCAACTACACCTCCATCTTCCACATGCCAAATTATAAACTAAGACTCAATCAGGGAGTTTGCGTGCTGGACATGGTCCGGCGCAGCTCTGATGACATCACTTCTGTGTTTATGAAAGCGGTTGTGGGACTAATCGGGAAACTAGCGGATGATAACCATGCGTGGATAACAACATCCCAGATGCTTTGAGTTCTCGCACCACTGCCAATAACGTGGGACTTGCGTCGGGTGAAATAAACTCGTACAAGGCTGTCATACAATGTTAGAAAAGTGGTGAAGGAGGCGAAGCAGCGCTATGGGAGGAAACTAACAAGAGAGTAACTCTAGGAGCCTGTGGCAGGGACAAAGGACAATAACTGACTATGAAGCACCATCTTCCGGTATAATTATCATGTACTTGTCTCTGGCAGACGAGCTGAACACCTTCAACGCTCACTTTAAGGCTGCAGCCAACAATGCATATAGCGCTAGCAAAGCTAATTGCTGCAGACAGGAAGACAATGCCATCAAAAGAGTGAACACCAGGAAAGCAGCAGGACCGGATGGCATCCCAGGTCGAATCCTTAGAGACAACTGGTGAACTTCAGAACTGGTACCAGAGGAACAACCTCATCCTGAATGTCAACAAGACATAGGAGCTAATAGTGGACTTGAGTACAAAGCAGCCCAGTGGAGAGAAACTGTCATAGTCATAGAGAGGAAAGCGCTTCCGCTCCCTAAAGGCCAACACAGAGACACAGATGGACTGAGGAGAAGCTTCTTCCCACAGGCTATACTATACAGACCCTCAATCACACCACCACATAGGACATACAAGCTGTATTCTACTGTTACCGTCGCGCCCTCACGGTGACAGCATTTAGGTTTGTGCTTTTGCTGGTTTTTACTGCTGAGTGGCGCTATACAACTATAGTTGAGGCCTCAGGCCTTAGTTCATTCCCCCAAGGATTAATTAGCCGCAGCTCGTCAAGAGCCGCACATAGTTGCATATAAAATCAAGTTAAACTTTGTAATTCAATAAATTCATAAATCACAGTACAAAAATTACAGTACAAATTTTGAATTTCAATTAAAACTTATTAGGATCGAAATTAAGCAACATAAACGTTATCACAGTAAGCCTTTAGATTTTAGCATGTGTAATTAGAAAAGTTACAGTACGCTTACAGTACAGTACAGTAAGATTTTGTCATTTTATACCTTTTTTTTTAAATACTTTGTGTTCTTTAAATTCGTAGCAGATTGAATTTAAACATCGTCAGGACGTGCTACAACCGCAGAGCGCCTTTGTTTTGCGTTATTATAAAATGAAATGCAATAGACAGTTATGATCATCAATTTTATTAAATAAATAATGAAAACATTTTAACAATTTACATTTTTGCATCCCAGTAGCACCCCCGTTGCGCTGTATCACCACCGGCAAAACCTTCTGAAGATGATCAATATATTTATTGCATGCAACTTTGGTCGATCTCTCCAGAAAGTCAAAATGGCCTGAAGAAGCTCATCTTTGTCCTGTGGCTTAGCCTAACGTCTGACAAACTCAGCGCATGCCAAACTATCTCTATCGGGTTGAGATCAGGAGACCTGCATGTAAGGAATACAAGTTAAAGGAAATTGTCATGTAAATATTTTATAAACAAGTTAATCTAAAATAACAGAACACAGAGCATAAGAAACATACTCGGCTGGTTTTTTCACCCAGTTGATCCCCGCCTCAGCAATAAACTGTCTCGCCGCTGTATGCTTTGGGTCAGAAACCTTATAAAACACATTGATGGATTATGAACACTATAAAACACATATATTCCACTAACAGAAATCACAAAATATCACAAGGTTGTTATTTTTTACTTGGAAGAAGCGATAAGGTTCTTTAAAGTGTTGTTGAATGTATGGCGCCAGCGCAGACTTTATTATGCTTTCTTCGTGATAATGAAGGTCCATAATTCCTGTAAATTTATAGTTAGTCTAAATTTTAAGAAGTCATATTACTCAACAATTCAGCTACTGTATCTTGCTGGGTAAAATGTGCTGTACATTATATTGAACTAACCTTCAAAGACAACTATAAGTCCTGGTCTCTGGCGGGATATGGTCCCCGAAACATGAAGTTTTACAGGATGTTTGGTCTAAGGTTTCGCTACATGCTGACCACTTTTTTTCTAGCACATTAAAGCAAAGCACTCCAAAGCCACAGCTGTTTCGTCAACAAAGATTAAATTGTCAAAGGTCTCTTTGACAGCCATCCACTGCTGAGCTTGGCTATGACGCAGGGCTTTGTTGGTGTCTCAAATCATAGGGTCTGTACTAAACAAACAAACAAAAAAAATAAATATATAGATAAATGTGTTACATATAAAATATAATGTATAGTTGCTAAAATTATTATAGATGTTTACCGAGCTTTGCCATACTTCAATCCAAATTTCTTTACTGACCTTCTAATAGTGTGAATTGATCATTTCAATTGCAGTCTGATCTAAAGCTCGTTTTGAATCTGTTTAGCAGACCGTTCGTTATCCTTGTGCAACATTTCTTCAATGCACTGAAGTACAGCGCTATACAAATAAAAATTTCATTTTACTGGATGTCAGATTAATGTAAAAGTTTTAGATTTTATATAAAAACAAATACTAAATTAATCTACCTGGTCACTTTCAATGGAGTTGATGTTTTAATTGCAGGAGTCAGGCGACAAGGATGACAATGTTAATGTCAACTGATCGTGTCGTTGGAAACATGAACACCTGACTATATCAAGAATGTCCCGATATCGGAGAAAAGGTGTCCTGCTATCCAAAGACACCTGAGCTTGGTGTTCATCTCAGAGGAAATCTTTGTCATGGTCGATATTGTGGCAGAAAGTTTGAGCTCAGAAAAAGTTATAGGCTATCATTTAAAAAGAGACCCGCAGCATTTAAACTAATGCATGTGGGTGGGACAGGAGTGATGTTGGAACCACTCACTTTTTCCGTCTCTAATTTAGCAAATCCATTCCACTTGTGGAATGCCCTAATAAATTGTATACAAGCATTTAAATAAAAGGTGTACATTTGAGCAGTGTAGTGTTTTTTTCATATGTTTGAACAATGAACATGTTTGTGGTGAGAGAGTGCCACAAAAAAGAGCAAAAACTCATCATACAGACTACTACTTGTCTACTACAGTTTTAACTTTCTAATTTTGTTAATCTGTTACTTATTTGAGGTAAATATTTGGTGCATTTATTATTTTTTGACACTGCAGATTTTGTGATTTTATTCACCATTGTGCATTTCTTTCTAAAATTGCTGGGTTGTTTGTTGGGAAGACATCCCACAGTATATGCAATCTCTTGATTATTACAGTTTTATTTAATTTCATATTAGCTTACATATCTGCTCCCCCCCACCCTTCACCTTTTTTTTTTTCCTTTTTCTTAACCCTTAGGTGTCTGACTTGACAAACGTGCATTTTTTTCTGGTAACCATAAAAAGAGTTTAAAATGCTCCGTCATGTTCAATCATACATATAAGTGTAGTACATCATTTGAATCTGTAAACTTGTACATACATGCTTCATATATTATTGTTGCCCAGTCTGTGCTGAATAAAATGATATCAGACTTTAGATATTTATGTTTATAAGTAACTGAAAAAATACACAAATGTCAGGACATGTCAGAATCTCTTCAGGACTCCAAAACACCCTCAGACTCCTAAGGGTTAATGCTTTAGGAGATATGGGATAATGCTTAACAGTTGCGCAAGTAACATTCATCTTAAATAAAGCATGCATCGCCACGCTTGGAAGCTCAGTTGAGAGTTGGGAGGTGCATTCTCATCCCCGGAGCTGACTTAAGTTAGCTTAATGTGGGGGAAGGCTCTTTATTTGCATTTGAATGTTGGAACGACATTGGAAAGCACCAAAAAAAAAAAAAAAAAAAAAAACAGCCGCCATAAACCATAGTGCAAACTATTAATGAATTACTGTAAGAGGCCCTGATGATACAGCATAATTATTATTATTTAGTACAACAATTAGGCAAAATAGAATCTGTATTTTCTTGTTTTATGCTGATCACTGTTTTAACTTTGACTAGTTTGACTTTAAATGGACTGGAAATTTTAAAATAAATGAATTACAAGTTGAGAAATTTTAAAATGAATGCACAAGTTGAGTTGCAAACGAACAACGAATCTGCTTTTCTTCTTCTTTTTCATTTTAATGTCCTGATTCTAGTTGTGTAAACTACAACTAGAGGACGGGTGTCAATATTAGGGCGATTAAACCCCAATAGAATGTATGGGGAATACAACGAAGAAGAGATTCTCAAGTATGGGCTGATGCTTAACAGTTGCACAATTATGTTTCTATTTAATAATGATGTCAATAATAAAAAAACACTACTGTAATTATTTTAATAACAATCAAAATTATGATTGACAATCAGGTAATAGCCCAATTATTTGCTTTTTTAAAATAATTGTTCTTATATGTATCTTTGCCAGGGTAAATCGTTCAGTAACAGACCTGTAACTTTCCATGTAAGACAGGTACATCTGTATAAATAAATAGAGAAAACGCTTGTGCTTCAATGTTCATTCTAAATAAAGCATGCATTGCCACGCTTGGAAGCTCAGTTGTGAGCGGGGTGAAGCAGTAAAGGCAATGTAGCCAGTGCAGACTAAAGTGCGAATGAATAACGGATTAAGATACCTTGATTATACTGCATAAACACCACTCAGTACAACAAAATCACTGAAAAAAAAATCTTCTGAAACATTTTTACAAATGTAACGCAATACTTTTTGGTTGAGTGCCAGCGATCAAATAAATAAGTACCAGTAAGATAAATAAACAGCAAAAATATTTTTTAGTACAACCAAGTCTCTGAATCCTTGATAATACTGCATAAATATTTATACACCAAATCTCTTTAAAAAATCTTCTGAAAGATTTTTACAGACGTAAGACTATATATTTTGGTTTATATTTCGAACTAATTAACGAAATAAGATAAATATCCTATTTATAATGTTATTTTGCACAAATAAAACTCTGATTTTGTTTTTTTTTTACAAATGTAAGTCAATATATTTTGGCTTAGTGCCAGACAAAGTGCGAACGAATAACAATTATTTTAATAATGACACTAAACAGATACAAACAGAGTCTGTCTAAACTAAATGAAAAATGTTTTTAACTCATTATTGTGTGGTTATGATTTTTCATGTTTATTGGACACAAATAAATTCTTCGATACAGCATATTGTTGTGACTTTATTATCATGCTCAATTATATTTAAAAAGAGAGAAGGAAAATCTCACTTTGCTCCACCTAGCAGTCATTTTACGAATTATTTTGAAATGCGACCGATTTATTTTGGCCACTTTGGTTTTGTCACGGCGATGAGGGCGGCGGTAATAGCCATTACCCTTGTTTACGTACTGTAACATTTCGCTCTGCTATCTCACTACCCACCACAATGCTCATCACACGTTATATACGGCACATTTTGCCTACCACAGAACATTGAACTGCGACTTTGCATATTATTTCGCCCCTTACTGAACATGGTTTCTACATTCCACTTCAACTCTTTTTTTATTTTATTATATTTTTTTATATTACTATTTTTATTTAATTATTTTATTATTTGTACAAAAAGTAAATTTAAAAAAATCTTTTTACAAGTTACTTTTTTTTCCATATTTTTCTATATTGTATTTCTAATGTGTAAAAAATTCTTTTAATTCATACTTTATATTCTTATTGAAACCTCTACTTCAGGTAGGTCATCAGCAGTTGTATAAGCATCCCACTATATCATACTATGTATTACTGATGTTAAATCAAATTAAAATTTTATTTGTCACATACACAAAGACCAGGCAGATGCAGCTTATAATCAAATAAACGCAGATTCAAGTGTAAACTACAGTTAAGTGTGAGTTTGAGAGAGAGAGAGAGAGAGAGAGAGAGAGAGAGAAACTAAATACCTTGTGCTTACCTGCTGTCTGCTCTTAAAGTCCAACAGCCTGAGATCCTGGCTCCGCAAAAGCCTGGCAGTGTGTTCATGGTGAGCAAGCAACAAAAAAAAGGCACCTGACTAAGGACCGTGCTTATGTATCAGTTTGCTGCTAGCATGTACACAGACGGGATCACATACAAAGATATGGGTACGAAGCTAATAGCACTACATGCCCTCTGGGTGATGTAGTGAGAGTGCATAAACAGAAACTGATAGAGACAAGGGAAGACGAAGAGGAGAGAGAGATAGAAAACAAAATAAAAACAAAAACTATGATTCAAACATTGGTTTTGCTGTTCTTTTTAAAAATGTAAAGCAAAATTCTTAAATTGAACTGCGTCAGTGCTGTAGTTGCTCTCTGTGTCTCACTGTCTCTATATCTCTCCCCTCCCTCCTGTACCATCCTGCCAACGTAAGAGGATAAGCTCTCCCCATAGATTCTATTGGTGGTGATATTAATAGCTCCAGAGTCCTCTTCTTCTCAGTAGTACACAGAACCCTACACAGGCCCCTATCAACACTGGGTTAATGGCACTGGGTATTGCAATGAGCAAGGAAGGGAAGGACTCTTGTTAATGCCTTTCGCAATGTAATGTTATAGAAAGGAAGAGAAACAAACATATTGAGCTACAGAAACAAACACCACGGAGAGCAGAAAGAGACTGGAAGGTGAGCACAAAGAGAAAGGAGCAGAGAGTGAAGGATACAAGAATTAGATTAAGAAAAAAGTTAGTATTTATCTAAAGGTGACACTTGTATCCATGGAGACAGACAGATAGTAACCTATCCTTACTTGCGTCACCCTCACCCCATCAACCAATCCCCATTCCCCCTGGACAAAAGCATTTTCGCTCAAAAAAAGGTCACTCTTACTGCACACTGTAATAGGCATGTCTGTTCACACTTAATTATCTAATTACCTCTTTTTATTTCTAGAAATATGGGATCACGTGGTAACTTCCAGAAACAATTAAAATGTCCTTTACAAAGCCAAATCAGTAAAGAAGAGGAAAGTCCGTTTTCATAAAACTTATCTAAACACTTCCTAAAGTACAAAAGTCACAATGCACAGGCAAGATAACAATACAGTATATTGATTACTAAATTTACATTTAAAATTAGAAATATATAACTAATCCTTTATCAATTAATTGGTGTTAAAAATTTACCCAATTTAAAATGTATTAACCAATAGTGCTTCTTTTGCCTCAATTTTATTAGCAGCTCACATTTACCTTGCAGTTCAGGCTGTGCACAATACCTGCCAATGCCAGCTTTGAAAAGGATCCAATAACTGGGACTAAAATACCACCCAAAGCAGTGCCCTGAAGTTCGAACATGGCATGGTGTAGGGAGTGAAGAAAAGACTGTGCTGCACAATAGCCCTAGGATAGCTGATTAACATGAAGAGACAATAACTTGAAGTCCATTATCTAAGACACCACATTCACTGTGTCATACATGAATGGAATATAGAATACATCAATGATTCCATACACTGTTCCTTACAGAGGAAAAAGTTTAGCATGAAGGTTAATTAAAGCAGCACCATAGAACTCTTCTTCACCGCTAGTTAAACTTTACTCATGAACATTAGTTTGTTCTAACAAAAAAGGATTTGCCCCGTTTTGGCCTATTATTATTACTATATACTCAACTAAAGGATTATTAGGAACACCATACTAATACAGTGTTTGACCCCCTTTCGCCTTCAGAACGGCCTTAATTCTATGTGGCATTGATTCAACAACAAGCATTTTTTGAAAATGTTAGCCCATATTGGTAGGATAGCATCTTGCAGTTGATGGAGATTTGTGGGTTGCACATCCAGGGCACAAAGCTCCCATTCCACCACATCCCAAAGATGCTCTTTTGGGTTGAGATCTGGTGACTGTGGGGGCCATTTTATACAGTGAACTCATTGTCATGTTTAAGAAACCAATTTGAAATGATTCAAGCTTTGTGACATAGGGCATTATCCTGCTGGAAGTAGCCATCAGAGGATGGGTACATGGTGTGGTCATAAAGGGATGGACATGGTCAGAAACAATGCTCAGGTAGCCTGTGGCATTTAAACGATGCCCAATTGGCACTAAGGGGCCTAAAGTGTGGCAAGAAAACATCCCCCACACCATTACACCACCACCAGCAGCCTGCACAGTGGTAACAAGTCATGATGGATCCATGTTCTCATTCTGTTTATGCCAAATTCTGACTCTACCATTTAAATGTCTAAACAGAAATCGAGACTCATCAGACCAAGCAACATTTTTCCAGTCTTCAACTGTCCAATTTTGGTGAGCTGGTGCAAATTTCCTATTTGTAGTGGAGATGAGTGGTACCCGGTGGAGGCTTTTGCTGTTGTAGCCCATCCGCCTCAAGGTTGTGCATGTTGTGGCTTCACAAATGCTTTGCTGCATACCTCGGTTGTAATGAGTGGTTATTTCAGTCAAAGTTGCTCTTGAATCAGCTTGAATCAGTCGGCCCTTTTTTCTCTGACCTCTAGCATCAAACAAGTCATTTTCGCCCACAGGACTGCCGCATACTGGATGTTTTTCCCTTTTTACATCATTCAAACATCATTGTAAACCCTAGAAATGGTTGTGCGTAAAAATCCCAGTAACTGAGCAGATTGTGAAATACTAAGACCGGCCCATCTGGCACCAACAACCATGCCACGCTCAAAATTGCTTAAATCACCTTTCTTTTCCAAAGCACAAAAGAAATAAATTTTATTGCGTTACAGTATCAAAAATCCTGCACATTACATGCCTTCGATCTGACTTTTTCTCCAAACTCTGAGTCACTAAATTACACATGCTTGCACCTCTCAAAACACTGTGAGAGCTAATTATTCAGAAATTACGTGCATTAAATACCTCGGGTGCCTGTGAGATAAGGCGCTTGTACCCACATGCTCAAAGCCACTCAACCCGTGTGCTCACATTTGAGTTTTGAGACTCTGGAGGCATCTGAGAAGGTTAAGCCCTAATCCTACAAGTGAACTATTTACATATCTTAAACCCTTGTGGTAGGAGTGAATTATTTGCCAAGTTTGAATTATTATTTAAAAAATAATAATTATGGCGGTGGACAGAGATGCTACATGCTGCTCAGTTAAATGTTAAACTCTCGTATTTGAAGTTAGTTTGTATTGTTTAAACGCTGCGCTTGGCTGTCAAAAGAGAAAACTAATATTATAAGCAACAGACTATATATATATATATATATATATATATATATATATATATATATATATGCGCGCGCACGCACGCGCGCGCACACACAACTTGATATTAATGTCATTCCGCCATGTATAATATACACACACATCAACATCCAGCTGTGTGTGTCATATGCCTAAATGTAAATGTGTGTGTAATTTATATACATAATATAAACACTGTTATTACATTTAGGCATATAAACACACACAGCTAAATCATTTATGAAATTGGACCGTGTAAAGAATACTACACGGGGATTTTTTTCCCCCCAAAACCAACGGTTCAACTGGTTGCTACATAACATTAAAATAACAGCTTCATCGGTTTCATGAACACTGGTGCATGGGTAATATGGCTGATGAATGGGTAATATATATGGCTTTAAAGGCTATGGCTACTATGGAAATAAGAGGTAAAAACTTTAGTCGTGTATTTTTGTGATGTACCTTGAATATCGCACTGATGATTTTTCACCACACTCCATCGCTGAAAGCTTTCCTGGTCTGCACTGTGGGGGATGACGTTATATTTAGTAGGCGTTACCCTGTCGTAGTGCTTCCTGGGATATATAGTTTTATCATAAGCTGCCAACCTAACTCTGAGCGCTATTTGAATCGTGGGCACTTCAACTCCCAAGTTCGTTTCTTCAACTAGGCTTTTTTTTTATTTTTTTTACCTCGACAAATGACAAGACTCGAAAGACTTATATACAGTATGGCGGTGACATACCTAGAGAAACAGCTATATGGTATGATAGATCGAGCCACTGTGGCAAACATCGAGACAGTTTTTAGTCTCGATGTTTGCCATAGCGTTTGTTTTATTAAACATTTTATAGTTACAAATTCATACACGCACACACCCACTTATATATACTGTATATCCCGATGATCAAAGCTGCCACTCACAACTCTTAAGTTAACTTAACATGCTCTTACGGCAAATTTGAAAACATCTAAATTCTCATGCTTTCATTTTCAAACCTAATGTCTATGGAAAACGCAAGCAAAATCACTGAGCTTAAGCATTCTGACAAGTCAGCTATAAGCGACTTTTATTTTGAATTAGTGCAGCCAGAGCGACCCAACACGATGCTCTGACACCTTTTTCTCTCCAAATGAAGTGAAATAATGGTCACATAATCCAGTTGAAATTGCCATTCATTTACAACTTCTTGAATATTTTTAACAGTCACAATAGTGCTAAACTAGCGTAGAGTATTAGGGCCAGAGTGGGATAAAAATAATAATAATAATAATACGCCGTCATACTAAACAGACAACAATCTAATGAAATAAATAAACATTCAAATGCATTGACAGACTGCAGCACATCGGATAGAGCATTAAAAGAATGAGTGAGGGTAGTGACATAGTATTATCACAAGAGGGAGGGAAGAACTGACTACCCATGTAATTACTGTACCCTTGTCATTCTGAAATTAAATATGAGAAATATGATTCAAGAAAAGAAAGGGGTCCCAATTAAACCGCGTATGCATAGGGTCTAGACTTCTGTGCTACGCACCTGCTGCCTTGCATGGAGCTGCTAGAGCTAGAGCACGTAGGTGGTTTGTCCGGTGAATAAGGTAGGCCCAATTTCATTTTTTGATTAGGTAATTTTTTTCTGTCTGTCGTACCAACTGGAATAAATACAATCACATGCTTCTGATGTTTTACTTTAATACTGCAATGCTAGTCAAAGTCTGGACTTAAATTTGATTGAGAACAGATGTTACCTTTTTTTAAAGGTAAAGTGCAGGTTATTTTGTTTTATTTTCACTTTATATTTTGTATTAATTATTTTTATGTATAATTGTTTGGGGGCTGTGAAACGAATAATGTGAGTTTTCATTATTTCCTTTAGAAAAAAATTTGTTTTATGAGCCCACTTCTGGAACAAATTATGCTCACAATTATTAGCATTTAAAAACTTAATTGTGTATTTTCTCTGGTTATCTTTGTGTAATATTTAATTTTGTGATGATCCTAATCATCTCCAATGGACTGTCACCTTTTCCATTGGGTCCACAGGTCCATAAGGCCCCATGACCTAAGTATCGTGGGATAGGCTTCAATTTTGCAGCTGAAATCAAGACTCATCAGACCAAGTAATGTTTTTCCAATGTCTATTGTCAATTTTACTGAGCCCATGCAAACTTAAGCCTCAGTTTTTCTGTTTTTCACTGACAGGAGTGGCCCAGTGTGGTCTTGCTACTGTAGCCTGATACAAGGATATGAAGTACTATGAAATCCTGGAGGCACTTTGGCATATCCTAAAGATAAAGAGACTTTATTGTCATTGTAGTAATATACCAAGATTTTTGATAGCTCTCAAAAACCAACAGCAATAAAGAAAATATAAGAATAAACAAAAGATAATTGCACTAAAATAGAAAAGAATATAAAAATATTTACAATGGAATATATGTGCAGTGGGACTTTTATCTTGGTGCAAACAGTGGAGTGCTGTTTTTGTATCGTTGCCACGAAAGTTTCGCATTTGTATCAGCATTTAAATTAAATACCTTTTCTGTTTATACAATAATAATATTAACAGCAACTATTTTTGTTACGTTTTTCATACTATTGGCCTTCGCCTTTTTTCCGTTTTTTGTGCTTTTTGGAAAATGCGCGAGTTTGTTCATCTAAGAACAACAAACGAAATTCAGCTACAAAAACCCGACTCATGTATGTTATCATGTGTTTTCACCTCTAGGTTGGAATATTGTAATGCCTTACTGTCTGGTTGTTCAACTAGATGCATAAACAAGCTTCAGCTAGTCCAGAATGCAACAGCGAGAGTTCTCACTAGAACCAGAAGATACGAGCACATCACACGTACCTTATCTTCACTTCATTGGCTCCCTGTGAAATTTCGCATTGATTTTAAAATACTACTCTTGACATATAAAGCATTAAATGGTCTCGCGCCGCAGTATCTGAGCGAACTGCTAGTGTCTTACGGTCCGCCACGCCTACTTTAATCAAAGGATGCAGGCTGCTTGTCAGTACTGCGTATTATGAAAACTACAGCTGGGAGCAGAGCTTTTTCTTACAAAGCCCGTAAATTATGAAATAGTCTTCCAAATAATGTTCGGGACTCAGACACAGTCTCAGTGTTTAAGTACAGGATAAAAACCTTTTTATTTAATCAAGCATTTTTATAAATAGTTTCGCCTTAGGTAAAGGAGCAAATCTGGGGGACTCATGGACAAAGAGTATTGTGGTGAACTGGTATGTTTAGATGGTGTCTTCCCCACTCTCATTAATCACTCAGGTTTGTGTTTCCTTCTGGCTCTCCCTTTTAGGTATGCTGTCATAGTTAGTTCTGCCGGAGTCTCTGCTTACACTCTACACCAAATATACATTTACATTATACATTATGTGACTGCGACCATACCTAACTGTTATCTTTCCTCTTCTGCTCTCTTCTCTTCTGTTCTCTCTCCCCCTCTCTCTTTTCCCTATCTCCCCATCTCTCTCTTCCCTCTCTCTGTCGAGCTACACATGTCGTTCCTGAGCTGCCAGTGATTCAGACTCCCTCTGCCCTCCGGACCTGTCTGACGCACTTGACCAACTGACTTGACAGTTCGATAGTTCAGGACTGGAACTTCCTACAAGTTTACCTGGGTCTCCAATAACTACCTGGACTCCATATTAAAATCAATTAACATCAACTATTATAGCTAAACTGCCTGCCACCTAACACACAGTATAAATGCAGATCAATTCCTGCTATCTGTTTTACCCAAATGAGGATGGGTTCCCTGTTGAGTCTGGGAGTTTTTTCTTGCCACTGTCGCCCTTGGCTTGCTCACCAGGGACAATCTGACCATTTTAATTCATACACATTCACATTCCATACAAACTTAAATAATTCTTTTGATTGTGTAAAGCTGCCTTGTGACAGTGACAATTGTTAAAAGCGCTATACAAATAAAATTGAATTGAATTAATTAAACGAATTCATAATCACAGTACTAACATTACAGTACAAATTTATAATTTAAATTAAATTATGGGCACGTCCACTGGTGCAGAGAGATGACGAGATGACATGATCACCTTCATCACAGCCGAAACCAAAGTAATCACTAATTTATCAATGAATTATTAAAATGGCCAGAGACAGTCTGCTTGCTGTTTTCCCGACGCGTTTATAATCATTGGTCTACTTCTGCTGGTGCACTCTGGAAAACTTTATGTGTGCGGTTGAGCGCTTATTAGCCTACGTAAGAAATTAACGAGCAGGATCACGATGCTCAACGGCTGAGCCCAACCCTTGTTTAAATTAAATTAACAAATATTTAAAAAAGATAACAATAGCCCATATTTATAAAAGCATTTTTATTTAGACTATAAAAAATAAAACTGCATTTATTTTCAGGTGTGCCAGCTGCCACAGTTCTTATACGGCTCTTTATCGGACTAAATCATTCGATAACAAGCCTATAACTTTCCATGTAATACAGGTACATCTGTATGAATAAATTGTTTAAATGTATGTATCATGAGCTATTGATAAGTGATTTATGTAAAAGACTCAGTTTAGATGTAAGTAAATGCTCATTGCTGCGCTGTTTGGGGTCGTGGATTATTCAGTGAAACAGAAGCTCTCCTGAAAAAAGTTAGGCACATCAGTCACTTTACCCCAAATAAAAGGGAGTAAAATTAATACTCTGAGACGCGTGTTTCTTAGCCCCACCCCCATGAACACAGCATATTTAGAGAAAAGCGTGCCCGTGAGAGGTTGTGCTCGGACCACTGAGCTTCTGGGGATTCTAAAATTGACATTGTTACCATTTTTTAATCGCTGGAATGGAAGAGATAAAAAGTTTGACTTAAATAATTACTCTACAATGTTTTGATTTTAGATTTTATTTAAATAATAATTAAAGAAACCAAATAAAATTATTCCATTTTGTATTCACCTTTGTAAAATAGCATTAAAAATAATGGCTTCTGTATAGAGCGATTAAAAACAATATAAGGCATGTTATGATAAGGAAACTTTCTATTTCTTTCATTCCAGTAATTAAAAACCGTAAAAATGTCAATTTTGGAATCCACAGGCACTTAGTGGTCCGAGCACAACGTAATAATCTTTGTATGATAAAATGACTCGTGGCAATTTCAAATAATCATTCACACATAATAATATTAATCAAAAGAATAACATTGTTATTTCTGCTGTTTATGTCCACCATTAAATAATTAATTAATTATCAATAATTAAAGCTGCTTACATCGCGCTCACAAAAAAACCTACATGCGTAGCTTTTCTAATTACACATGATAAAATCTAAAGGCTTACTGTGTTAACGTTGACTTTGCTTAAATTCGATTCTAATAAGATTTAATTTAATTAAAATTCTACATGTGTACTGTAATTTTAATACTGTGATTATGAATTTGTTTAACTACTAAGATAAATATGGCGTTATATTCCTGTCACAATTCTGAGCGCGGGGTTTGACATTTTAAGAGCAGACAAAGCACTCTATGCGCGCTCAACAGCTCGATTCTGTGCGTGCAATGTCTCCCCTGCTCTCACAACATGTTCTCCGCGCCCGTGCGACTTCTCAATTCTGTGCGCGCTCATCTCTGTTTAAGTTATATGAAAAATAAGTTCCTACCAGCCTACAATTATTTTCTGTTCAAATTTAAAGATGCTCGGGCGTGTGTGCAAAAAAGTACAACAAAAATACAAAAGTGAATAATCTTTAATAAAGTTAGCCTAATACAATATTGTTTTCAATGCTGAAGCAAACATGATTTTGTTTTATCTTATTCTCTGAATACAACGCGACAGCGCGCTCCGAGGTGACACCCAGAACCCCCAGTTACTGTAATCCCTCTTCTCACCTTTAATTCATAATAGGTGTGAAGTTATCAAACCGGTTTCGCTGCTGGGGGAATTCGCAGAATTGGGGGTTTTAAAACAAATTAACAAGACCGAGCAGACGTCGCTGCCTAAAATGTATTTCGCCAGCAAAACTAAATAGAAAAATAAACATAAGTAGATATTAAATGTTTAATGGTAACAATTAAATCAGACTTCATAGTTGGATTTAATACTTTGAGTGTAATTCATAAATTTAGCATAGTACCCTATCATGAGTTAATATATACCAATATCAAATAAAATTTTATATAATACACACACACACACATATATATATATATATATATATATATATATATATATATATGTGTGTATTTGTATATTTGTATATCAATATTTAATTATCAAATCATCGAGTTCACCCATGAGGTAAACATGACCAAATTACTGCATAAACACAGGAACATGATAATTCAGAAGTCAGAAATCTGAAGAGGGCATCATGTGTACACATCATGTTCGAGCACTGTTTTTTCCCCCTGTGCTTATAGCAAGGATTGCATTTTGTCAGGCCTCTACCTTCAGACCTGTCCAACGTTGGAAAAAGTGGGTGTCCCACTTAAAGACTAAGCTCCTGCTGGTATAGCTCTTAAGGTTACTGAGGCACGCAAACCCCCTGACCACAATAAGGTGGCAATCCCTCTGGGTTTATGTACCTCTCACATATCAAGGAAACATAAAAATTCAACAAAGGTAACCCTAAGTGAATCCATTGTTGCCCCATCACTTGAGACTGTAGCTAAAAGCTTCCAAAATATTGAAAGTGATATGGTGACAGACAGGGCTGGACTGGGACCAAAAAACGGCCCTGGCATTTTTGGCCATAGCGGCCCAACATGATGATTTAAACAATATGCTGAGGCATATGATACATCAAAGGATATATGCGCTTACTGTTTTGTTTCAAACATTAAACCACAGTAACCTGCATGAAAGTGAATAACCTTGATAAAAAACTATTCTTAATTATTATTATTGTTATTATACCGTCTTTTATAACTTATAGTTATAAAATAGACTATAAACTTATAGTCTACTATTAAATGTTTTTAAGTCTGACTGCAATAATTTGACAAAAAGCCCTCTGTCTTCCCTACATAAATGTCCCTCCCTTCACTCTGCCAAAATTTCGGCTACTTCTTACCGGACTCGTAGCTTTTCTGAAGCCCTCCTTAATCTGTCCCTGGTCACGTCTCTCACCACCTCCTCCTCCGAATCAATTTTAATAGCTACTCCTTCTTCATCTGTGTAACTACGTTGACGTTACTCTGTTCTACACTTCCTTGTGCGCTCCGGCAACCTGAGCACTCTGGACTGCCTCTGCACTGTTCCTAGATGTTGATGGCTCTACAACAGCAGCTGCAATTAAATGTGTGGTGGTGGCAAACATATTTAGGTAATGATGCAAAGGACAAACTTTGTGAGGTGAGACCAGGAAGTGATAGACTAGATAGATAGAATGGCCATGCTGTGCAGAACTGGTGCCTACTGAGACTGTTACTAGTGTTGATCGGAGAGAAAATTACTTCTCCTGCTGACAATGAGATATGGCAATTGGTGTTACAACTAAGAGAAATTGTGGCATTGATCTGTGCACCAGCAATTTCTGTTGACCAGCTATTTAACGGTCCTTATTAAAGAATACTTGCACTCCAGAAAACAAACCTTTCCCCATCATCGACTTAAACCTAAGCACATTACTAGGGCCACTATCCAGAGCTCATCATTCAGTTTGGTCCACTTATTCGCTTGTGGACTATGAGGTTTGAAAGCAAGCACACATACTTTAAATGGTACACAAGAAAACTGTATAACTTTAAGAATGTGTGCTCAAGCCTTGTAAAAAGACACCAGCCTTTACAAGCATATCTTAGTGCTGGAAAACTCTTCCCACCATCAATTGTAGTAGAAAAGGCAATTGAATTTTTTCCATGTGACTACAGTGATGGCATCAGGAAATCAGTAGCGAATTATGATTTTGACCTGAAAGTACTTTGATTAGTCATGACGCAACTGTAAAAGGAACCAAATACAAAATAAGCATGTTTGTTGTTATCAGTAAGGATGAGGATGGGCTTGAAGTTGGTAAGATCATTATGATACTTAATCATAAAAACTCTGCAGTCTAATTTGTTACTGAAAAGTATAAGGCTTTGTGTCTACATGATGTAGGTGTTCACTGCATCACACCAATCAAGAGCTGTTACTACTGTGTGAACCAGGAGGACCTACTGGATTATTACCCTCTATCTCAGTATTCAAATCTAGACATGGCAATAATTGTTCTTCACCATTCTTTTCCCTCTTTGTAGGGCAATGAGCATTGTGAATAAAGATCTGAGGGGTATCATCCTCAGAACTTTGCCAACAATTTCCAAAGACACTCTATAGGTATTGATAGACAAGCTATTAAACTCCGGTCTGGAATCTACACAAGGCCTGAAATATGTGAAATATGTGCATTTAAAAAAGGTAATAAGTAGTTTCCTTTCAGAACAGCGAAGTAGTTCACTTCCAGAACAAAAAAATTACAGCTAACGTACTCAACCATTGTCAAGATGTTCATGTCTTTCTTTCCTCATTCATAAAGAAAGTATGTATTTTGAGGAATTGCCTCCCTATAGTTTGAGTGGTGTCCGCAAGTTTGACCGTCCAAAATGCAGTTTAAATGCAACTTCAAAGGGCTCTAAATGATCCCAGCCAGGGTAGAAGGGTCTTATCTTGTAAAATTATCTGTCATTCACAAAAAAAAATAAAATAAAATGTATATACCTTTTAACTTTAAATGCTTGTCTTGTCTAGCTCTGCAATGCGCATGCATACTCTGTATAATCCAGGTCAATACAGTTGGGTATGTTAAAAAACTTTCATTTCATTTTCTTCATCCAACTTTAAAATCATCCTACATCACTGCAGAAGTACTGACCCAGTGTTTACAAAGTAACCATGCAAGGACGTTCAAATGCCCTTTACAAAAAAAAGGTAAAACAGCGAATTTGGAAGGTAAAATAAGATTTTTGACATGCTACTGTATTGATCCGGATTACAGAGTATGCACGCGCATTACAGAGCTAGACATGATGAGCATTTAAGGTTAAAAAGTATATACATATTTATTTTATTCTTTTTTATTTTTTAGAAAATGACAGATCATTTACTAGATAAGTCCCTTTTTTCTTTGCTGAGATCGTATAGATCACTTTGAAGCTGCATTGAAACTGCATTTTTTGACGTTCAAACTCGGGAGCACCATTGAAGTCCACTAAATGGAGATAATTCATGAAATGTTTTTCTCAAAAAACATAATTTATCTATGACTAAAGAAAGAAAGGCATGAACAGCTTGGATGACAATAAGGTGAGTACATTATCTGCAAATTTTTGTTCTGGCAGTGAACTACTCCTTTAAAGCTTCTTATAAGTACAGGAAACTTATTTCTAACATGCACTGTTTTACAAGTGTAATTGATATTTTCCAGAACTTCCTGCATATTTACCAATTGTCTTTGTGCTAATGCACACTCATAGTTGTAAAAAGTTATAAATGTACATTGTGCTCAATTTAGCACATGACCTGCAAGTTACAGATATTTCCAATCACTTAATGTTTGATTTACAGGCCTTCGAGGTGACAAGTGTTTTATTTTATTATTATTATTATTATTGTTGTAAAACAAAACTTGTTTAATCTCCTATGGTTAATCTCATATTTTTTACAGGCCTTTACAGGATACTGTAAGGGTCCACCACCAGAGGTCGCTGTTTTTTAGTTGTAGTTTTTGTTGGCTGACTCAGTTTCCCAGCAGGCACCTCGGTCAGGTGATGCGGGTGCACACCTGAGCCAAGGTAGCCATTAACCCATCTATAAATAGCTGTTTAGACTGGGAAACTGGGTCAAGCATTTTTGGTTTAACCACTGTCCGTTGTGTGGGCATTTTGTTTTGGTTTGTTTTGTTCTTTGTTTAGTTTATGTTTTGATTTTAGTTGTGTTGACTTAAGCTCTCTTATTGGCAATGTTTTCTGTATATGTTTTGTGTGTCTATGTTGGTGGAGCTGTTGCAGTCATGTCTGGTGTGGTTGTTGTCCTCCTATTTTCTTGTGTTTAGCTAGAGCAGGTAAGTAGATAGGTGTGTGTTGAGCTAAAATCTAAGTTGAGTTACCGTAACTAGCATGCTTCTAGCCATAGCCCCTTTTTGTCTCTAGCTTTTTTGTGTTTCCTGTCTCCCTAGATCCCAGTGAGCCTAGCCTTTGAGTGTCCCCTAGCCTAGCCACTGGGTATCCCTTGTCTGTGTTTCTGTGCTCCAATTCCCTAGTGTGTGTTGAGCTATTTGGTAAGTGTAGCTTGGTGCATGTTGGGGCTGAAGACATGTTTAGCTAGGTGTATGTGTAGCTGACTGCCATGGTTAAGAGCAATCTTAACAATGTTTAGCTAGGTGTATGTGTAGCTGACTGCCATGTCTTTAGCCCTAGTCGCTACGCGCCTCCCCTCAGTCTCTCGCTACGCGCCTCCCCTCAGTCTCTCGCTACGCGCCTCCCCTCAGTCTCTCGCTACGCGCCTCCCCTCAGTCTCTCGCTACGCGCCTCCCCTCAGTCTCTCTGTACGTGTCTCCCCTCAGTCTCTCTGTACGTGTCTCCCCTCAGTCTCTCTGTACGTGTCTCCCCTCAGTCTCTCTGTACGTGTCTCCCCTCAGTCTCTCTGTACGTGTCTCCCCTCAGTCTCTCTGTACGTGTCTCCCCTCAGTCTCTCTGTACGTGTCTCCCCTCAGTCTCTCTGTACGTGTCTCCCCTCAGTCTCTCTGTACGTGTCTCCCCTCAGTCTCTCTGTACGTGTCTCCCCTCAGTCTCTCTGTACGTGTCTCCCCTCAGTCTCTCTGTACGTGTCTCCCCTCAGTCTCTCTGTACGTGTCTCCCCTCAGTCTCTCTGTACGTGTCTCCCCTCAGTCTCTCTGTACGTGTCTCCCCTCAGTCTCTCTGTACGTGTCTCCCCTCAGTCTCTCTGTACGTGTCTCCCCTCAGTCTCTCTGTACGTGTCTCCCCTCAGTCTCTCTGTACGTGTCTCCCCTCAGTCTCTCTGTACGTGTCTCCCCTCAGTCTCTCTGTACGTGTCTCGTCGGGAGTGCTGTCTAGTTTCTAGCTCCACGCATAGTCTGTGTGACCCGTTACATGTTTGTCTTCCTTCTGCCTGTGTCTCGCCACAGGAAGTGTGTTACCTGTCCTTCAGCCTGTGTCCTGCCAGAAAGTTCCTGTTAGCACAAAGTTATTAAATATTGTTTGATTGTTTCTTTGGTTTGTTGTTTTTACTTACTTTTGTGTTTAATGTTTATTAAAGACTCTTTTTGATTACACACCTCTCTGCCTCTGTGCCTGCTCTCACTGCCCACGGCGATCAACACCTGCCACTACACCCCGTTCGTGACAGGTACAGATATTTTCAGTCATTGTTTTATTTACAGCCCTTTGAGGGGACCAATATTTTATTTTTTGAATGATAAATTAAAACTTGCTTAATCTCATAATTCATCTCATATTATTTACAGGCCTTGGAGGTGACCCCAGAGAAAGTTAGTTTTTTTTTTTTTTTAAGTTGCCTCTGCTTTTCCTATTTCAGAGTCTGTTGGTCTGTTTGGACCTACAAATTCTTCCTTCCCCTACACCACAAGTTAGCTCTTCAGTCCTTCCTTGCTCTAGTGCATCAAATGGACTCTCAAATCAAGAATCTAGCAGCTTAGAAAACTGTGGTCCATCCTCCCAAATCAAAAAAACATTGCCAGAGACATTTCAGGGTCCTTGGACTGCAATGCCTATGGACATTCGTTCAGCACTGGCAGATGGCAAGAGACCTTCATGAGCAGCAAGGCGACAGATGGTCAGAGTTTTGGCAGATGAGATGAGGAAATATAAGCTAAACCCAACCACGCGGACAATGTGTTCCAGTTTGTCGAAACATCATCCGCCAGTATCCTCAAAGTTTTTCCGATCTCCGTGACAATGGTCAGGTATTAGGAAATGGTTATACCTCACTGTTAATTCAACTTAAAAACCGAAAAAAAAATTTTAACCGCACCACGAGCTTTCGCCAACACCGTTCATCTGGTGATGGACTGAAGAGAGGGCCTACTGATACATATGGCTGCACCAGATTTTAGCCTGATCTCCCACCAGAGGCGACAGACGAAACCATAGAGCAGAAACGTCATCGACTGGAGGAGATATACCGCCAAGATGGAATAAATGGGGTTGAAAAAGCAGAAGTTAAGCAACTTATGGAAACAACCTTTTCCCTCCAGCGGCAGCAAATAAACATTACCAGCACCCACCATCGCTTATTCAAAACAGCAGTGGCCATACCTTTTCACTCAGAAAGGGCTTCATGCTCATTTTGAGCTTCTTACGGATATCAAATTGTGTGCACTTGAGCTTGCCATGGAAGAGTGTGGAAGAGCCATTGTGGAGTTCTTCAGCAACAAACCCACCAATGCAGATGTCAGGGCAGTTCCTGTTGGTGACGTAGCTTCCTGTTTTTCGTATTGTTCCCGCGAAAGTTTCTCGTTTGTTTGTATCAGGGTTTAAATTACATTACCTTTTCTTGTTTATCTAATTTTCAGGCTTTAATACTACTTTTCTGTTTAATACTACTTTTCTGTTTAATACTTCCTTTTTCTGTTTGTTTTTTTGCGCTTTTTCGGAGAACGCACGTATCATCCGAGAACAACAAGCGGAATCCATCACCAAATAACTACTCAGGTACGATATCATGTCTAATATTCAGCTTGTTTAGTGTGTAGAGTGCAGAATGTTTAGACATTCTTCCTTCGTCATTAGTGGTAATTGTGTGATAGGTGTGTGTTGGTGAGCACTCTGACAGAGAAGATATCAGCATTAGAGGAGCGCATCCAGACTTTAGAGAGTGTAAGAGCAGTGTTATTCCCATAGCGGACAGTCTGGATGCCGCAGGCGGAGATAACCAGCCCCCGACTCCGGCATTAGAGCCCCACACAGCAGGGCGAGTGGGTGACGACTCGGCGGCATAGACTCGGCTAGCCCACCGGAGCACACCTCTTCTGCGCTTCACGTGTCTAACAGGTTTGCTCTCCTCAGTGATGCACCAAAGAGCTCTGGTTATAGGAGACTCTATAATGAGGCACGTAAAATTAGCTAAGCCTTTAGGGGCGCCAGCGGCAGTGGTTAGGTGTATCCCGGGAGCCAGAGCACCAGTCATAGCAGGTAATCTTAGGGCTCTAGGACAGCATAGGTTCTCAAAGATAGTGGTACATGCTGGAGCTAATGATATACGCCTTCGTCAGTCAGAGGTTAGTAAGAATAACTTTATAGAGGTGTGTAAATTAGCGAAGGCGATGTCTGATGACGTAATATGCTCTGGTCCCATCCCAATGAGACGTGGTGACATAACTTACAGCAGGTTATGGTCACTGAACCGCTGGATGTCCAGCTGGTGCTCCGAAAACAACGTGGGCTTCATAGATAATTGGAAGACCTTTGAGGGCAAAGCTGGCCTGTTAGGGCGGGATGGTGTCCATCCCACTCGCGAAGGTGCTGCTCTCATTTCCTGTAGTATAGCTCATAGTCTCAGAAGAGGCCTAGTTAATCGGTGACAATCCAGAGTCCAGGCCAGGGAGCAGACAGACAGGCTAAACCAACCGTCTGCTAGCTGCATAGAGTCGTCACTCAGGGTTCACTATTTTGAGACTGTGTCTGTTCGTCGAGCTAAAAACAAATTTAGAAAGACTCAAAGTCTGTTTTAATAATTTAATTAACATAGATATTACAAACTTGGATCAGACTGAATGCGCAGCCGGCACCTCTGATCTAAAGCTAGGACTGTTAAATATTAGATTAGATTAGATTAAAAGCAGTTATTATTAACGAAACTATCACAGACCAGGAGTTTGATATATTATGTTTAACTGAAACCTGGATTAAACAGGACGAGTATGTATCTCTAAATGAAGCTAGTCCTCCTGGATACAGCTACATACACCAGCCTCGGTTAAGTGGTAGAGGAGGAGGCGTTGCAGTTATTTACAACGATAATCTGGCTATCGTACAAAAACACAAATTTAAATTTAATGCATTTGAAATTCTCTATAGTAATATAAAGTCAGCTCAGACGATTCCGCTAGTCATCATTTACAGACCCCCAGGGCCGTACTCTGAATTTCTCTGTAAATTTGCAGATTTCCTTTCAAACCTTGTTATTTCCGTAGACAAAGCGTTAATTGTTGGAGATTTTAATATTCATTTTATGAATCCAGAAGACCCTCTGAGAATGTCCATACTGGACTCAGTAGGAGTAAATCAGTGTGTAGTAGGACTCACTCATTAAGCAGGTCACACTTTGGACTTAATATTATCCTTTGAAATTAAGTATAAGAAACATAATTACAATTCCACAGTCTGAAGTTACAGTAGGCATTTGGCAGACACTCTTATCCAGAGCGACTTTGAGTGTGTCGCCTAGCCTAGCCTAGCCTTTGAGTGTGTCGCCTAGCCTAGCCTAGCCTTTGAGTGTGTCGCCTAGCCTAGCCTAGCCTTTGAGTGTGTCGCCTAGCCTAGCCTAGCCTAGCCTTTGAGTGTGTCGCCTAGCCTAGCCTAGCCTAGCCTTTGAGTGTGTCGCCTAGCCTAGCCTAGCCTAGCCTTTGAGTGTGTCGCCTAGCCTAGCCTAGCCTAGCCTTTGAGTGTGTCGCCTAGCCTAGCCTAGCCTAGCCTTTGAGTGTGTCGCCTAGCCTAGCCTAGCCTAGCCTTTGAGTGTGTCGCCTAGCCTAGCCTAGCCTAGCCTTTGAGTGTGTCGCCTAGCCTAGCCTAGCCTTTGAGTGTGTCGCCTAGCCTAGCCTAGCCTTTGAGTGTGTCGCCTAGCCTAGCCTAGCCTAGCCTTTGAGTGTGTCGCCTAGCCTAGCCTAGCCTAGCCTTTGAGTGTGTCGCCTAGCCTAGCCTAGCCTTTGAGTGTGTCGCCTAGCCTAGCCTAGCCTTTGAGTGTGTCGCCTAGCCTAGCCTAGCCTTTGAGTGTGTCGCCTAGCCTAGCCTAGCCTAGCCTTTGAGTGTGTCGCCTAGCCTAGCCTAGCCTAGCCTTTGAGTGTGTCGCCTAGCCTAGCCTAGCCTAGCCTTTGAGTGTGTCGCCTAGCCTAGCCTAGCCTAGCCTTTGAGTGTGTCGCCTAGCCTAGCCTAGCCTAGCCTTTGAGTGTGTCGCCTAGCCTAGCCTAGCCTTTGAGTGTGTCGCCTAGCCTAGCCTAGCCTAGCCTTTGAGTGTGTCGCCTAGCCTAGCCTAGCCTAGCCTTTGAGTGTGTCGCCTAGCCTAGCCTAGCCTTTGAGTGTGTCGCCTAGCCTAGCCTAGCCTTTGAGTGTGTCGCCTAGCCTAGCCTAGCCTTTGAGTGTGTCGCCTAGCCTAGCCTAGCCTAGCCTTTGAGTGTGTCGCCTAGCCTAGCCTAGCCTAGCCTTTGAGTGTGTCGCCTAGCCTAGCCTAGCCTTTGAGTGTGTCGCCTAGCCTAGCCTAGCCTTTGAGTGTGTCGCCTAGCCTAGCCTAGCCTTTGAGTGTGTCGCCTAGCCTAGCCTAGCCTTTGAGTGTGTCGCCTAGCCTAGCCTAGCCTTTGAGTGTGTCGCCTAGCCTAGCCTAGCCTTTGAGTGTGTCGCCTAGCCTAGCCTAGCCTTTGAGTGTGTCGCCTAGCCTAGCCTAGCCTTTGAGTGTGTCGCCTAGCCTAGCCTAGCCTTTGAGTGTGTCGCCTAGCCTAGCCTAGCCTTTGAGTGTGTCGCCTAGCCTAGCCTAGCCTTTGAGTGTGTCGCCTAGCCTAGCCTAGCCTTTGAGTGTGTCGCCTAGCCTAGCCTAGCCTTTGAGTGTGTCGCCTAGCCTAGCCTTTGAGTGTGTCGCCTAGCCTAGCCTAGCCTTTGAGTGTGTCGCCTAGCCTAGCCTAGCCTTTGAGTGTGTCGCCTAGCCTAGCCTAGCCTTTGAGTGTGTCGCCTAGCCTAGCCTAGCCTTTGAGTGTGTCGCCTAGCCTAGCCTAGCCTAGCCTTTGAGTGTGTCGCCTAGCCTAGCCTAGCCTAGCCTTTGAGTGTGTCGCCTAGCCTAGCCTAGCCTAGCCTTTGAGTGTGTCGCCTAGCCTAGCCTAGCCTAGCCTTTGAGTGTGTCGCCTAGCCTAGCCTAGCCTAGCCTTTGAGTGTGTCGCCTAGCCTAGCCTAGCCTAGCCTTTGAGTGTGTCGCCTAGCCTAGCCTAGCCTAGCCTTTGAGTGTGTCGCCTAGCCTAGCCTAGCCTAGCCTTTGAGTGTGTCGCCTAGCCTAGCCTAGCCTTTGAGTGTGTCGCCTAGCCTAGCACGACCAGCAACAATTCAATACTTTCATTCAGCTGGCAAACACACATCATGAACACATAAAGATCCAGGCTACTATTCATCCGTCTAGCATTAATTTTCTGGACACTACGGTCTTCACTAGACCGACAATCAACAATTCAAAAACATTATTTACAAAGGTCTTCTTTAAACCCACAGACTCACATGCACTTTTACACAAAACTAGTTTTCATCCGAAACACACTTTTAACGGTATTGTAAAATCACAAATCATCCGGTTCCATAGGATCTGTTCTTTTGAACAACATGTTCAGGAGGCTATTCAGACCTTGTTTAGATCTCTTAGACAACGTGGTTATTCTAAGAGATCTCTTAGATCGATTAAATCCAACACACTCAGAGAGTTACAAGACAACACCAAAGGTCGTGTGCCAGACCACAAGGCTGTCATCCCTATCGTAACCACATATTCAACAGTTTCAAAGACTCTAAACAATAGATTAAAGACATTATTTTTTAAATCACAAAAAAGATGTACAACATTACAACCTTTCAAAATCCTTTCAGCGTACAGGAAAAATAAGAACATTCGGGATCTTTTGGTCAGGGCAGATTTAACAACCGCACATCACAAAACGCAACAGGGAATAGACACATTTTTTCAGCCATTTAATCAATTACGGACAGGAAACAAGTATTACTTCATTTCAGACAACATAAATAGTCAGTCACGGAATGTGGTATATATCATTACATGCACACACTGTAACAAACAATACGTTGGAGAAACCAAACACAACATTGAATGTAGGTTAAAACAACACCTTTACACTTTTCAAAACACTACAGTCAACACACATCTCGCCACACATTTTAGATCGGTTGGATTGCACACTCTCAGAATCTCAGGGTTGGAAGCCAATTTGGTTTGGGAGACGCACCAAAGGAGGAGAAGGGAGGCATTTTGGATAAGAGAACTCGGAACTGAACATCCGGCGGGTTTCAACATGAGACGGGACGAGGCTTGAAATCCTAAATTGTGACTGTATTGAATTGGAGGTTTTGGAAGGAAAGTAGGATTCTCTGCATATGCTATTCCTAGGGTTTTGTCTATGCAGTATATTTATTATATATATTATATTATATAAACTTTTGTTATTATATTTAACACTCTTTTAGACCTATAGGCACTTATGTAAATAATTTTCTCCCTTTTCTCTATCTTTCTTCTTTTTTTCTTTTTTTCTTTTTTTCACTAGTGTGATGATTGATTTTGTATTTGCACAAGCACTTATTGTTGGTTGATTTGTGAGTGAAAACGCTTAGCACTTAAAGTTTTGAAATTGCAAAGTAAATTTGTCTTATTGCACTTAGACATTCCCTTTTTCAAATATTTCTTACTTCTTGTTTTGATTCTTTATTTTGAGTTTTGCATGTTTGAAGTGATAATTTCACTGATATTGACACTTATAGCGGGTTTTTGTACATGATTTGCACTTATACTTATAGCACTTATTTTTCCACTCATTGATTAATTTAATTAAAATTATTATGGTTGACAATTTATTTTTATTTTTTATTTTTTTTCGTGTTGTGTGTCTTTTTTATCAAATAATGAATAAATAATAAAGTTTATATTTAACATAATGGATTCTATAACTGCAGTGACTCTCAACCTTCTTACTTTTCTTAACCAAACTTTCATCTGAATTCCGTTTGGAACCCAACTTGCACTTTATCTTCAGCTTCTAACCTTTAACCTACCCCTAAACCTAACTTTAACCTACTGCTAACCCCAACCCTACCCCTACACCCAACCTTAACCTACTCCTAACCCTAGCCCTAAACCTAGCCCTAAACCTAACCTTAACCTAATCCTAATCCCAACCCTAACCCTAAAACCTATCCCTAAACCTAACCTTAACCTACTCCTAACCCTAACCCTAACCTACTCCTAATCCTAATCCTAACCCTAACCTTAACCAAACCCTAGCCTTATTTACCCTTACCTTAAATACCTTTACTCCTAACCCTAACCCTATGAACCCCAAATTCAACCTAACCCTAACTACCCCAACCCTAATTTTCCCTAACCCTAGGATCCCGAGTTTTTACCCCAATTCCTATAGCTTCAAACTTTGATTTTACACTTTTTCCTTTCCTTTCTTTCCTTTTCTTTTCTTTTCTGCTTCCCTTCTGATTCTTCCAAGTATGCATACCACCGTAATCAGTCACAATTTCCTGGGACAAACTCAACTCTGCCCTACTCGATGTGTGGACCCGCTTGAGATTTTAGTGGATTCTCTAAAAACCCTCTGTATGCCATCAAAAGAAAAAATCCTTTTTAGGTTTCCTGTTCCTCCAAACTTTACTGGTGAACATGTGAACATAACAGTTTTAAATAAAGTACTTTTTCCAACTCAGGGATTTCTGAGAATGGCTTCCATTGTTTTTAATGCTGTTTCAGGGGTGTAGATCTTTTATCTTTTATTTTACATCTTTTACTATATTTTTTATTCTCATATCTTATTTCCAATGGGGACAGCTTTTTCTTATTTCTTCTTTTAAATATGATTTTATTCATCCACCATTTTCTTCTGAATTTTTAGTAAATAAATCTTGAATAAAAGAGATTTTCAGAAGTTCTTTGGATTTATCTTGTCTAAAATCATTTTATTTTATTTTAATCTTTTATTATTATTATTTTTCTTACGGATATATTTATGTTATCTTATTTTTTCTTTTTTAAGTTTATTTTAATCTTTTATCTATTTTAATGAAAGCTTTTACTTTTTATATCTTCTTAAGTTCATCTATTTTTAACTAAAAACAGACAGTGTGCCAGTGCTTTAAGGGGCTAAGGCTCCAATTAAGATGATATTTCCCCTAACCTAGCCTAGCCTTTGAGTGTGTCGCCTAGCCTAGCCTAGCCTAGCCTTTGAGTGTGTCGCCTAGCCTAGCCTAGCCTTTGAGTGTGTCGCCTAGCCTAGCCTAGCCTTTGAGTGTGTCGCCTAGCCTAGCCTAGCCTTTGAGTGTGTCGCCTAGCCTAGCCTAGCCTTTGAGTGTGTCGCCTAGCCTAGCCTAGCCTTTGAGTGTGTCGCCTAGCCTAGCCTAGCCTTTGAGTGTGTCGCCTAGCCTAGCCTAGCCTTTGAGTGTGTCGCCTAGCCTAGCCTAGCCTTTGAGTGTGTCGCCTAGCCTAGCCTAGCCTTTGAGTGTGTCGCCTAGCCTAGCCTAGCCTTTGAGTGTCCGTGTCCCGAGTCCCTAGTGTTGTGTTTAGCTATTAAGTAAGTGTAGCTAGTTGTATGTTGGGCTAAAGACATGTTTAGCCCAACATACAACTAGCTACACTTACTAATGCCTCATGTCTGTGTGTCTGTCAAATGTTAATCTACAAAGCTCTCCGACAATTGATTAAAGGGCATGCTCGTTAAGTGATGCTGCCCCGCAAAACGTGGTGTTTAAAAGCATTTTGATAAATTTTTAAACACTATATTTGTAACGCTACTAATAAAATGTTGACATTGGCAACTGTAATCAAATTATATGCATTTAAAAAGTAATGCGTTACATTACTGCGTTAGGAAAAATAATTAGGCAATAGTTATACTTTGAGTAAACACACAAAAAAGATTAAAAATTACATCTAATTATTACATGATAGTTCAAGTTGAAAGTATAAATCAGGAGGCAAAGACATGATAATAGGTGTAGATGGGAGTGGCGGCCAGTCAATAAGGGGCACAGGCACCTTAAAGTTAGGCAGAGAAGAATGCAACTTTAGCATGTAATTATTTATTATAATAACTATTTATTTTAATAATTAAATAAAGTAATTTATTCACAATATTTCACTGTATTTATTAATATAATTAATTTACAATAAAGAAACTAAAATGTATTACATTAATTTGTCTTAATGTATGCTGGGCACCCGGACAAACTTTTTAAAATTTTTAAAAATCATGTGATTTAAGGCTGAGCTCTAATTGGATTTTTTCAAATTGACGCAGCACTGTGGGCCCTGAACCCTCCCACTTTTGTTCTAATCGAATCAATATTGTTTTCTTAAATATTTGGGCTGAAGAAAGAACAAAAGTGTAAGAGCTTGGACTGGATCGATTTGATCTTTTATTAAGCAGCAATCAAGTGATCACGGCTGAGCTTAGACTCAGCGCTTTTCCAGAACTTTTTATGGCAAGCGGAGCTGGCTGATGGATGTGATGTGAGTCATGCCTTTATTTTATACTAGTAGTAATGATGCTTAATCACCTGATAAATCCCTATTTACAGGCCATTATTATAAGTTTAATTTTGATTTTGTTTGACCCCCCACCGCCCCCTTTTTTTTTCACCAGCCACCACTGGTAGTGGGAGTCTTTAAGTTGATATTTTCAAGACAAAATGTCCCGAAATATTCGTAAAAACATATCCTTATTGATAGCTTAATATAATTTGTTATTATTTAAAACTGATTAAATAAAGTTTTTGCTTTTAAAGACTAAGAGAAGGTTTATCTGGGAGATGCAAAATGTATTCCTAATTCTCACCGTCACTCAGGGTTCACTATATTGAGACTGTGTCTGTTCCCCGAGCTAAACACAAGTGTAGAAAGACTCTGAAAATCTGTTTTAATAACTTAATTAACATAGAGATCACAAACTCACAAAGCACACTGAATGCGCATCTGGCACCTCTGATCTGAAGCTAGGACTGTTAAATATTAGATCTCTCACACCAAAAGCAGTTATTGTTAATGAAATTATCACGAATCAGGATTTTTATATATTGTGTTTAACAGAAACCTGGCTTAAAGAGAATCAGTATGTAGCTCTAAATGAAGCTAGTCCTCCTGGGTGCAGCTACATACACCACCCTCGGCTAACTGGTAGAGGAGAAGGCGTCGCAGTTTTTTATGATGATAATCTGACTATTGTACAAAAACACAACTTTAATGCATTTAAAGTTCTCTATAGTAACATAAGTGTATCTACAAATATTAAGTCCGCTCAGTCGATCCCACTAATTATCCTTTACAGACCCCCAAGGCCGTACTATGAATTTCTTTGTGAATTTGCAGATTTCCTCTTCAACCTAATCATTTCTGTAGACAAAGCATTAATTGCTAGAGATTTTAATCTTCATTTTAAAAATCCAGAAGATCCCTGAGAACAGCATTTACATATGTCCATACTGAACTCGCTAGGAGTAAATCAGTGTGTAGTAGGACCCACTCATAAAGCAGGTCAAACTTCAAATTTAATGATATTCTTTGGATTAAGTATATAAAACAAATTATTCAAAATTCCAGTGTCTGAAGTTATCTCAGATAACTATCTTGTCTCCATTAAAGTGTGCCATAGTAATAATGTACGCACAGCGCCGCACTACCATATTAAATGTACATTCACATCAACTACCAGACAGAGCTTTATCAGTAATCTTCCAGAGTTACCAACTTTGATTGGAGTTCTCTACAGAACTCGATCAGGTGACTGAATATTTAGAGTCGACATTTTGTTATACCTTAGATAACGTAGCTTCAGTTAAAAGAAAAATTATTAGAGATAAGAAACTTGCTCCCTGGTATAACGATCACATGCGCACTTTTAAATAGGCCAATCAGAAATTAGAACGTAAATGGCGTCAAACTAAATTGTTAGTTTTTCAAATGGAGCATGAAGGGAAAGCATCCTGAACTATAGAAGAGCTCTTAGTGTAACTAGATCAATGTATATTTCGACTCTTATAGAAAATAACAAAAATAATCCTAGATTTTTATTTAATACCATAGCCAAATTAACCAGAAATAAGACCACTGCAGAAATCTCCACAACAACATTGATAGCAGAAGCGAGGACTTCATAAACTTTTTTAGTAATACAATAGTAAATATTAGGCATAAAATTGAGGCTTTAAAACTGAACAATGTAATTGATGTGGATATTAAACTAACCATGTCAGATTGGAACCTAAAATACTTTACTCTCCTTGAAAAGAATGAACTAATTTCACTTATCTCTTCTGCAAATTCATCAACCTGTTTGTTAGATCCTACACCAACACATTTCCTCAAACATATAGTGCCAGAAATAACAGAATCCCTGTTGAATAATAATAGTGAATTCTACACTCAGCATTGGATATGTTTTAAAATCTTTAAATTAGCAGTTATTAAACTGATAATTAAGAAGTCTGACCTCCTGTCAGCTGTCTAATTACAGGCCAATATCAAACTTCCCCTTTGATGCTATGCTTATATCTACATCGAAATAGCATACAGAAGCTTCAGTCAGGATTTAGGCCTTATCACAGCACAGAGACAGCAATCATTAAAGTAGTAAATGACCTCCTATTGGCCTCTGACCAGCGTTGCGTCACTATGCTTGTGTTACTCGACCTCAGTGCAGCTTTTGACACCATTAATCATAGTATTCACCTTCACCGATTAGACAACAAGGTAGGAATTAAGGGAACAGCCCTGTCCTGTCTCGGTTCCTTTTTGACCAAGATGTGGATCCAAGATCGCGGCAAGGCAGTAGCACGCAGCGGCTGCTCCGGAGCCAAAATGGTGCTACGTTGTTTACGTTTTGTGTGTAGCGCGTTTATTTTACTGTGTATGGATATTGTCGCGATTTGTGTCCGTACATACAACCACCACGATGAGCTGCGGGAAAAGCTACGCGACCTCGGCTTGCTGCGTAAACCAGGCCTCGAAGCCATGTCATTGCCTGATGCCGGAGGCCGAAGAAGGAGACATCGGAAGTGGTGCTCGAGGAAGCGGAAGCGCGGCAAGTGGGCGGGAGTCTGTGCTAGGTTAAAAACAAACCCTAGCCGGCCGGCTCTCCCATCCATCTTACCCAACGTCTGCTCCCTGGACAATAAACTGGACTACATCCGACTCCAGCAGGCTTAAGGTTAGAGACTGCTGTGTCTGTTTTTTCACAGAGACATGGCTCAGCGACAGAGTACCGGACGCCGCTATTCAGCTATACAGGCTAGCCTCCTTTCGCGACGACAGAAATGCAGCTCTGTGCGTTAAGTCTTGCGGCGTGTGCGTTTACATCAACACAAAATGGTGCAAGAACTGTTAGTTTCTAGTTATTGCTCATCGCTGGTGGAGTTTGTGACTGTTAGATGCAGACCTTTTTATTTACCACAGGAATTCACCACTGTTTTCATTATTGGAGTATACATTCCACCTAGCACTAATGCTAAGGAAGCGCTATGGGAACTGTATACAAAGATCAGTGAACTGCAAAATACACACCCGGATGGACTGTTTATTGTTGCTGAAGATTTCAACCATGCAAATCTCAAGTCAGTGCTTCCTAGATTCCATCAGTATGTGGACTTTTTCCAACAAGAGGGGAAAACACGCTGGATCTTGTTTACCCAAACATCCCCGGCGCATATCGGGCAGAGCCCCGCCCCCACCTCGGCTACTCATACCACATCTCTGTTATGCTAATTCCAGCATACAGACCACTTGTCAGGTGTTCAAAACCGGTTCTGAAGCAGGTGAAAACCTGGCCAGCAAGAGCCATCTCTGCTCTTCAGGACAGTTTCGAGAGCACTGACTGGAACATGTTTAGGGAGGCTGCAACTTACGGCAACTTCACTGACTTGGAGGAGTACACGTAATCAGTGACCAGCTACAACAACAAGTGCACCGATGACGTCACTGTCTCCAAGAGCATCATCTCACGACTCAACCAGAAACCGTGGATTACTGCAGAAGTGCGTACACTTCTGAGGACCCGAGACTCTGCCTTCAAAGCGGGAGATAAGGTGGCACTTAGAAAAGCAAGGGCCAAACTTTCTCGGGTCATCAGAGAGGCGACACGCACACGCCCAAAGAATCCACAATCACTTCAGGGACAGCGGTGACACACGGCGCATGTGGCAGGGCTTACAAGCCATCATTCACTACAGGACGACATCACCTGCCTGTGACGGTGACGGCTCCCTCCCAGATGCACTGAACTACTTCTACGCTCGGTTTGACAGGCATAATGACGTGGCGGCGAGGAAGACCACCTCCTTCTCCGAACGACCAGGTGCTGTGTCTCACTACAGCTGATGTGAGAAAAACTCTACGAGGAGTCAACCCACTTAAAGCTGCTGGAAACCCACGTACAGCAGGTGAAAACCTGGGCAGCAGGAGCCATCTCTGGCAAAGTGCTCAGAAAATGTGCGGAACAGCTGGCAGATGTTCTTACCGACATCTTCAACATCTCTCTGAGCAGCGCCATCGTACTCTAGTGCTTCAAGGCCACCACCATGCCCAAGAAGTCTTCTGTGTCCTGTCTTAATGATTACTGTCCTGTTGCACTTACACCGACCATCATGAAGTGCTTCGAGCGGCTCGTTATAATACACATCAAGACCCAGCTGCCTCCCTCACTGGACCCACTGCAATTTGCACACCGTCCTAACCGCTCAACGGACGATGCCATCTCCACTACACTTCATCTTGCCCTCACACACTTGGACAAGAAGGACACACATGTTCGAATGCTGTACATAGATTTTAGCTCAGCATTCAACACTATTATCCCCCCAACAACTGATCGGGAAGCTGAGCCTGTTTGGCTTGAACACCTCCCTTTGCAACTGGATCCTGGACTTTCTGACTGGAAGGCCTCAGTCAGTGCGGATCAGGAACTGCACCTCCAGCACCACCACACTGAGCACTGGGGCCCCTCAGGCTGTGTGCTCAGTCCCCTGCTGTTCACACTGCTGACTCACGACTGTGTAGCAACGCACAATTTGAATCACATCATTAAGTTTGCTGATGACACGACCGTGGTGGGTCTCATTAGCAAGAACGACGAGTTAGCGTACAGAGAGGAAGTGCAGAGGCTAACGGACTTGTGTAAAGACAACAACCTGTCTCTAAATGTTAACAAGACAAAGGAGATGGTTTTGACTTTAGGAGGACACAAGGCGATCCTTTTCCGCTGAGCATCAATGGCTCCTCTGTGGAGGTCGTCGAAAGCACCAAATTCCTGGGTGTCCACCTATTATCCCCCAGCAACTGATCGGGAAGCTGAGCCTGTTGGGCTTGAACACCTCCCTCTGCAACTGGATCCTGGACTTTCTGACTGGAAGGCCTCAGTCAGTGCGGATCAGGAACTGCACCTCCAGCACCACCACACTGAGCACTGGGGCCCCTCAGGCTGTGTGCTCAGTCCCCTGCTGTTCACACTGCTGACTCACGACTGTGTAGCAACGCACAATTTGAATCACATCATTAAGTTTGCTGATGACACGACCGTGGTGGGTCTCATTAGCAAGAACGACGAGTCAGCGTACAGAGAGGAAGTGCAGAGGCTAACGGACTTGTGTAAAGACAACAACCTGTCTCTAAATGTTAACAAGACAAAGGAGATGGTTTTGACTTTAGGAGGACACAAGGCGATCCTTTTCCGCTGAGCATCAATGGCTCCTCTGTGGAGGTCGTCGAAAGCACCAAATTCCTGGGTGTCCACCTAGAGAAGGACCTCAGCTGTTTCCTCAACACTAGCTTTCTACACAAGAAAGCCCAAAAGCATCTCTTCTTTCTAATAAGACTGAGAAAGGCCCAGCTTCCACCACCGATCCTGACCACCTTCTATAGAGGAACTATTGAGAGCATCCTGATCAGCTGCATCACTGTCATCACTGAGAAGATCATCGGGGTCTCTCTCCCCTCTATTGAGGACATCTACACCACACGCTGCACCTGCAAAGCCACCAGCATTGTGGCTGATGGACACACCCCTCTCACACACACTTCACACTCCTGCCATCTGGAAAAAGGTACCAAAGCATTCGGGCACACACATCCAGACTATGCAACAGTTTTTTTTTTTTCCACAAGCTATCCGCCTTCTCAACAAAAAGGTACTGGACTAACAAACACACGCACGCACACACACAAACATTATCACTCAGCTTAACTCAACTACCTCAAAACATTGAGACTGGACTGACTAATAAAAACAAAGCGCAAACACACTGACCTACACTACCAAACTATCGTACACACCAACCTGTAAATGCTCTTTTGCACAATATTCATTACTGGTCTACTTTTTGCACTAGCTTCTTAACTTTTTAATTCTTGTAACTACCTCAACTCATCACCTCAACACCTTATTATTACGTTATGTTGTCGCACTGTCACTTTGTTGCTTTTGTTTGCACATTTGCTAGTGCACTTTATGTTGTCTGTTGTCTGTAAAAAAAAAAAAAAACCTGTAGATAGTCTTCCTTAGTTAGTTAGTTAGGTTAATTTATGTTAGGTCAATCTTTCTTGTCTCTGCTAGCCAGCTAACTAGGCCTCTTAGTTAGCTAGTTTAGTTTTTTGTTACTTTGTTATAATTTTATGTTGCATGTAGCACCTTGGTCCTGGAGGAACATTGTTTCGTTTCACTGTGTACTAACTGTATATGGTTAAAGTGACAATAAAGCCTAGTTGAACTTGAACAATAGTTAACAGTATGTAGATTTAAATGGTAATTATTCTGCATGTTCTCTAGTATAACTGAAACCTCCACCGGGTTCAGTTTTAGGGCCACTGCTTTTTTCTCCTTTACATGCTTCCTTTGGGAAACATAATCGGTAAGCATGGTATTAGTTTTCATTGTTATGCTGACAACACACAGTTATATGTCTCAACAAAAAAAAGCTTGGTAAAGTTGAGCAATGCGTAAAGGATATAAGAGCTTTGATGCTAATTAATTCCCTTCTGATTAATCCTGATAAGACAGAAGTTCTAGTCATGGGACTGCATGCAGCTAGAAGCAAGATTTTAAATCACACTGTAACTTTAGATGTCCTTTCTGTTTCATCAAGTGCAACAGTAAAATACCTTTTATTTGAAGCTCATGTAGACAATATCACCAAGATAGCATTCTTTCACCTTAGAAATAGTGCCAAGTTAAGAAATATATTGACATTAAACAATGCAAAAAAAATAGGTCATGCTTTAATCACCTCTAGGTTGGACTATTGTAACGCCTTACTGTCTGGTTTTTCAACTAGATGCATAAACAAGCTTCAGTTAGTTACATTTAGGCATTTGGCAGTTAGTTCAGAATGCAGCAGCGAGAGTCCTCACTAGAACCAGATGAGCACATCACCCCCAACTTATCTTCACTATATTGGCTCCCTGTGAAATTCTGCATTCATTTTAAAATACAACTTTTGACATATTAAGCATTAAATTGTCTCATGCCACAGTACTGTATCTGATTGAACAACAATCTGATTTTCATTGTTCTTGTTGAGCCAGGGCTCAATGAATGCAGGGAATAAAGCTGTCCTGTATTGGTGCATGGCTCGCACTCCACCTTTCTTTTTCCCGCTTCAAGTTTTCTTTTTTTTAATTGCAAAAAAAAAAAACACTCTTGGTTGATTTGGAGTATTTCCTTTGGAAATGTAGCTGTATGAAGTGTTTTGTAGGAGTGTTTAAGGTGTAGCAGAAAATCTCTGGAGTATGTGACAAACTGTGTCCATTTGCCGTGACAAGCACTATAAATAGAAATAACCTTTATTTGATTTGATATTTGGTTATCACGAAATATAAAGAAAATTATATAAAAATAAAGTAAATAAACTACTCTGCAGCCTGACCTGTCAGCGCATGAGCAGTCCTGAAAACCAGAAATCACTCTTTCTTTTCATTCATTTTAACACCCATTTTACCTCCATATTCAATTAAATTCAATTAAATTTTATTTATATAGCGCTTTTAACAATGGTCATTGTCTCAAAGCAGCTTCACAAAAATGAAAGAAATTCATTAAAAAAAAATAATAATAAAATAATAATAATAATAATAATAATAGATTGTGTATGTGTGAGAAAAATGTGTCTAGATTCATTCATGAGATGAATGAATGAAAATTTCTCTGATGAGCAAGCCAAGGGTGACGGCAACAGTGGCAAGGAAAAACTCCCTGAAACCTTGAGAGGAACCAGACTCAACAGGGAACCCATCCTCCTTTGGGTGATAACAGATAGAGATGATATAAAACAACGTGGGCTTCATAGATAATCGGAAGACCTCTGAGGGCAAAGCTGGCCTGTTAGGGCGGGACGGTGTCCATCCCACTCGGGAAGGTGCTGCTCTCATTTCTTGCAGTATAGCTCATAGTCTCAGAAGAGGCCTAGTTAATCGGTGACAATCCAGAGCCCAGGCCAGGGAGCAGACAGACAGGCTAAACCAACCGTCTGCTAGCTGCATAGAGTCGTCACCCAGGGTTCACTGTATTGAGACTGTGTCTGTTCCCCGAGCTAAATACAAATTTAGAAAGACTCAGAAAGTCTGTTTTAGTAATTTAATTAACATAAAGACCACAAACTTGGATCAGACTGAATGCGCAGCCGGCACCTCTGATCTGAAGCTAGGACTGTTAAATATAAAATCTCTCGCATCTAAAGCAGTTATTATTAACGAAACTATCACAGACCAGGAGTTTGATATATTATGTTTAACTGAAACCTGGATTAAACAGGACGAGTATGTAGCTCTAAATGAAGCTAGTCCTCCTGGATACAGCTACATAGACCAGCCTCGGTTAAGTGGTAGAGGAGGAGGCGTCGCAGTTATTTACAACGATAATCTGGCTATCGTACAAAAACACAGATTTAAATTTAATGCATTTGAAATTCTCTATAGTAACAAAGACAGCTCAGACGATTCCGCTTGTCATCATTTACAGACCTCCAGGGCCGTACTCTGAATTTCTCTGTGAATTTTGCAGATTTCCTTTCGAACCTTGTCGTTTCCGTAGACAAAGCGTTAATTGCTGGAGATTTTAATATTCATTTTGAGAATCCAGAAGACCCTCTGAGAACAGCATTTATGTCCATACTGGACTCAGTAAAAGTAAATCAGTGTGTAGTAGGACCCACTCATAAAGCAGGTCACACTTTGGACTTAATATTATCCTTCGGATTAAGTATAAGAAACATAATTACAATTCCACAGTCTGAACACTTCATTAACACAGTCAACACTTAGCTTAGATAATGTAGCTCCAGTTAAAAGAAAAATGATTAGAGATAAGAAACTTGCTCCTTGATATAACGATCACACACGCACTCTAAAACAAACCGCTCGTTTTCCAAATAGCATGGAAGGAGAGCATCCTGAACTATAGAAGAGCTCTCAGTGCTGCTAGGTCAATGTATCTCTCCACTCTTATAGAAAATAACAAAAATAATACTAGATTTTTATTTAATACCATAGCTAAATTAACTAAAAACAAGACCACTGCAGAAATCTCCACAACAACAACATACAGTAGTGAGGATTTCATGAACTTTTTCAATAACAAAATCATAAATATTAGGCAAAAAATTCAGGCTTTAAAACCAGACAATTTAAGTGATACAGATGATAAATTAATCACATCACATCAGAACCTAGAATACTTTACTCCCCTTGAAGCGAGTGAACTAATTTCTAGGGATGCACCGAAATTTCGGCCGACGAAAATTTTCGGCCGAAATAGCATTATCGGTTTCGGCCGAAACGTAAGAAAGCGCCGAAAATAAAAGCCGAAATTGTCGCCACGCCTCTCCCATCCTCCCGTCTCGTTCGCGCTGTCATTACGCATCAAACACGGAGTATGTCGGCGGTTTGGAAGCAAGTTTTGTTATTGTTAAACAGCCTTATTACTGTTATTTATTATCAATAAAAGTTTGATTGCTTAATTAATTTGTAGTTTTTTTAATACAAACATAAAGAAAATATTTTAAACATGTTTTTTAATGAAGCCATTTTCGGTTTCGGTATCGGTTTTCGGCCAAGTGCATCCAAAAATTTCGGTTTCGTTTTCGGCCCAGAATTTTCATTTCGGTGCATCCCTACTAATTTCACTCATCTCCTCTTCAAAATCGTCAACCTGTGAATTAGATCCTATACCGACACATTTTCTCAAGCAGATAGTTCCAGCAATAACAGAACCCCTGTTAAAAGTAATTAACTGTTCACTCAGCAGTGGGTATGTTCCTAAATCCCTTAAATTAACAGTTATTAAACCACTAATCAAAAAACCTGACCTTGACCCCTGTCAGCTTTCCAATTACAGGCCGATATCAAACCTCCCGTTTATCTCTAAAATTCTGGAAAAGGTAGTATCACAACAGCTATGTTCATATCTACATAGGAATAGCATATATGAATTGTATCAGTCAGGATTTAGGCCTCATCACAGCACAGAGACAGCACTCGTTAAAGTAGTAAATGACCTCCTAGTGGCCTCTGATCAGGGTTGTGTCACTATACTTGTGTTACTCGACCTCAGTGCAGCTTTTGACACTATTGATCATAATATTCTCCTTTACAAATTAGAAAATGTAGTAGGAATTAAGGGAACGGCCCTCTTATGGCTCAGATCCTATTTGACTGATCGTTATCAGTTTGTAGATTTAGATGGTGACCATTCATGTTCTTAAGTTGAGTTTGGTGTTCCACAGGGTTCTGTTTTAGGCCCACTGCTTTTTTCCCTTTACATGCTTCCTCTAGGTAACATAATTCGTAAACATGGTATTAGTTTTCATTGTTATGCTAATGACACACAAGTATACGTTTCAGCAAAACCAGATGAGAAAAACCAGCTTACTAAAGTTGAGCAATGTGTGCAGGACATAAGAGATTGGATGTTAATTAATTTCCTTCTGCTTAATCCTGATAAGACAGAAGTTCTAGTCATAGGACCACAAGCAGCTAGAAATAAGCTTTCTGATCATACTATGATTTTAAATGGCCTTTCTGTTCCATCAAGTGCAACAGTAAAAGACCTCGGTGTGATTATAGATTCAAGCCTTTCATTTGAAGCACATGTAGATAATATTACCAGGATAGCATTCTTTCACCTCAGAAATATTGCCAAGATAAGACATATATTGTCACTAAACGATGCAGAAAAACTAGTTCATGCTTTTATCACGTCTAGGTTGGATTATTGTAACGCCTTACTGTCTGGTTGTTCAACTCGGTGCTTAAACAAGCTTCGATTACTCCAGAATGCAGCAGCGAGAGTCCTCACTCGAACCAGAAGATATGAGCACATCACCCCTATCTTATCTACATTGCATTGGCTTCCTGTGAAATTTCGCATCGATTTTAAAATACTACTCTTGACGTATAAAGCATTAAATGGTCTCGCGCCGCAGTATCTGAGTGAACTGCTAGTGTCTTACAATCCGCCACGCCTACTTCGATCAAAGGATGCAGGCTGCTTGTCAGTACCGCGTATTATTAAAACTACAGCAGGGGGCAGAGCTTTTTCTTACAAAGCCCCAAAGTTATGGAATAGTCTTCCAAATAGTGTTCGGGACTCAGACACAGTCTCAGTGTTTAAGTCCAGGCTAAAAACCTATTTATTTAGCCAAGCATTTTTATAAATAGATTAGCCTTAGGTAAAGGAGCAGATCTGGGGGACTCATGGACGTAGAGTATTAGGTGAACTGGTATGTTTGGATGCCGTCTTCCCCACTCTCATTGATCACTTAGGTTTGTTGACGGTGAGGTGATTGGTTGCCTTAGATCTCAGGAGGCCCTCATGTTTGTGTTTCCTTCTGGCTCTCCCTTTTTAGTTATGCTGTCATAGTTAGTCCTGCCGGAGTCTCTGCTTGCACTCTGCACTAAATATACATTCACTTTTTGCATTGTTCGACTGTGACCATACCTAACTGTTATCTCTCCATCTCTTTGCTCTCTCCTTTTCTGCTCTCTCATCTCTCTCTCTCTCCCTCTCTCCTTTTCTGCTCTCTCCTCTCTCCCTCTCTCCTTTTTCCTCTACCTATCTCTCTGTCGAGCTATACATGTCGCTCCTGAGCTGCCAGTGATTCAGACCCCCTCTGCCTGCAGGACCTCTCTAACTCATCCTGAAGTCCTGCTTCTGGTTGGAGATCTCATCACATGGATGCCCCCGTGTGGTCTGACTGGGGTTGGTTCCACTTTTCCATGAAGGTGGTCCTGTCCTCGACTAATGCAGACAGCTGTTCTCTGAGGACCTGTGACTTCAGTCGCTCAATAGTTTAGGACTGGAATTTTTCACAGTCTACCTGAGCCTCCAGGAATAAACTGGACTTTAATCTTACACATCTCCTCTTATACTGAACTTTCAGTCTCGCATATTATTATGCACATCAATCCCTGCTATCTGTTTCACCCAGATGAGGATGGGTTCCCTGTTGAGTCTGGTTCCTCTCAAGGTTTCTTCCTATTACCATCTCAGGGAGTTTTTCCTTGCCACTGTCGCCGTTGTCCTAGGCTTGCTCATCAGGGACAATCATATAATTTTGATTCATACACATTCACATTTCATACAAACTTAATTCTTTTGATTGTGTAAAGCTGCTTTGTGATGATGTAAATCGTTAAAAGCGCTATACAAATAAAATTGAATTGAATTGAATATAACACCATGTGTGTTATGCAGCTGAAAGTACAGTAGAATATAACAGAAATTCTTTAAATTAACATGAAGTCCAGTTCAACATAGGGATGAGTCAGTAGGTGCAGAGGGCAGATGGGATCTGGATCACTGGGAGCACAGGAGCAGGATGTGTAGCTCCAACCATAATAAGGCAGAATTCAGCTGGAGCTGGTCCTTCTCTGGATGCCTCAGGATCCTCGCAGGGTTGGCCTTTGTCTACTGAAGCTGGTACAATCTCCAGATGCCTCGGGATGGGTAGAAAAGTACAGAACAGATGGAGAGAATTAGCGCAGTTGCCATTCAGGATAGATGTACTGAAGTATGAAGTTATGGGATGAGTTACGCGTATGCCAGATTAAAGATGTGTCTTTAGTCTACTTTTAAACTGGGAAACTGTGTCCAAGCCCCGAACACTGTCTGGAAGGCTATTCCAAAGTTTTGGAGCTAAATATGAAAAAGCCCTACCCCCTTTTGTAGATTTTGAAATTCTGGGAATTACAAGAAGTCCAGAGTTTTGTGATCTTAAGGAGCGTGGTGGATTATAGCGTATCAGAAGACTGGTTAGGTATGTGGGAGCTTAAAGTTTTTCATATAAACTTCATCTGTAACATTGAACCTTCAGCTGCTTACCAAACAGATAACTGCAAAACAATTACTGCTATCCATTATTATTTAAATGTGGTTGAGTCTGATTTCTGTTGGTTCCTCCTTTTCTTCCTTTCTCAGGGACTTTTTTTCTGGCCACTGTCCGCTTCAACTTGCTTATTATGGACATTTCATTTTAGACATCAGTTGGCAGCGTGTTTCTTCCCATCTATCTTCCCAGTCTATCAATGTTTTGATAAACAAAAAAAATTGTGCTAAGAAAAGAAATGATAAATGTAGAAGGCATACAGAAAAAGAAAATCAAAATAAACATTGGGGTGTCTTTCCAACACTGGAAAAAATATTAGAGATGCTACTTTACTTGGTTCTGGTACAAATTTGTCATCCTCACAAACAGTAATATTATCCCATGAGTTTAGCTTGTTAGTGTTATTTTTATAAATGTAACATACAAAAGATTTGTGGATGCATACTTTTGTGGATGCAGCCAACAGTTACACTCCATATATACCTGCATCCAGATTGAGACATGAACTATGCATGTGCTTGTTCTTGGAGGGCAGGGCTTTAAAGAGGTGATGAGATTCTTAAAATAATGGCATGCTGAATAATTAGATTGTAAATTATAAGCTACAGTAAATACAGGGTGAGATTTACAGTCATGTTAAAAAGGTAGAACACCCTCTTTTAATCACAGCTCTGGGGGAAAAAATAGAGAGCACTGCAAAATAATCAGTTTGTTTTTTTTCTTACAGGTACATGTATTGGTGAGATGAACAGTTTAATTTTTTTTTAGTGAGCTGCTGACAATATTTCTCCTGAATTCAAAATATTTAACTATTGTTATTTACAGTGTACATTTAAAGAAAATGACAACATCACAACACATCAACATCACCCAGACTGATGCAGTATTAACAAAGCTTTAATAACTCAAATAAAGCAAAATGCAAATAATTTCTAAACAAATTGTGTTAATGCTTTGGCTAAATAACATTAGGAACTCAGTTTGTGGTGGAATAACACTGATTTGCAACTACATCTTTTATGTGTTTGGGTATGCTCTCCTTTAGTTTTTTCACATTGCTGTTGGGTAACTTTACACCACTCTTATTGTGCAAAAAAGCAAATACAGTGGAACCTCGGATTACGAGCATAATTCGTTCAGGAAGCGGGCTTGTATTCCAAAACGCTCGTAAAGCAAATTAAATTTTTCCATAGGAAATAATGGAAACTTAAATTATTCGATCTACAGCCCAAAAAAATAAAAACATAAAAATAATTCATACAAAATATAAAGTAAAAATAAAACAGTAAAAATAAAACATGACAGATAAGTGTGTCCATTTGTGCACGCAGGGTGTGTGTGTGTAATGTGCGTGCGCACACACATACACACACACTAACGGAGAGACCGTTTTTTTACCCCGTTTCAAAGGTAAGGAGCTGTTTAATTTTTGTTGTTGTTTTACTTTACACTAGTGATCCCGTTAGTATGCGCTCACGCGAGTGTGACTAGCGATGTTCCTTGCTAATTTTTAAACGGTTTTAAAAACGATCTCTTCATTAATGTATGTGTGTGTGTGTCTATTCACCCAGCAGGAGAGACGATTACCTACAATTCCGCTGCAAGAGAGAGAAAAACCGTTGGCTCACTTGTGATGACGTGACGCTCGGTGTCAAAACAAGAAGCGCATGCGTGAAACATGATACTTGGTGCTCGTAAACTAAGACAATGCTCGTTTTTCAAGTAAAAAATTATTAAAAATCGTTGCTCGTCTTGCGGAACACTCGTAAACCGCGTTACTCGTAATCCGAGGTTCCACTGTAGCTAAATTTTCCTTGATGGTTTGTGACCATACTTTTGATGACATTCCAGAGGTTTTCTGGAATAGATTGCAGTGGTCTGTATACAGTATGTGTTTTTTCTTTTCTTTTCTTTTCTTTCTTTTTTTGCAATAACATCATATAATCTGATCATTGTGGGTCTTAATATTAGGCATCTGAGTACAATCAACAAACATAAAATATTTTATGATGCAATTACTAATTTATTAAAGATTAAGCCTGCTTCCACAGGATTTAGGACAGTATATTGCTAATCATCAGCACCTGATTAACTGATCATCAGCAGGTATATAGACCTCTATAAAACTTTTGGCAGTTTGCTGGTCTGGAGCATTCAGGTATGTTAACACAATGTCAAGAGGGAAATACCTATACAGTGGTCTTAGAGAACCAGAAAGCTGTTGATGTTGCACATCAGTATAAAAAGTTATAAAACCATTTCCAAACAATTTGGAGTTAATTGTCTATAGTGAGAGAGATTATTCATAATTGGATCATAACATTCAAGACAGTTGCAAATCTTCCCAGTAGTGGATGTCCCTGCATCTTAGACCCTGCAGGTCTAATTGAGCTTGTTACATTTAGGCATTTGGCATGTGACTTACAAAAGTGCTTAAGTTTACACCATTGGATAGATTTTTACACTGGGTAAGTAGGTTACGACCTAAGTACCATCAGTTAAACAATGTAGAGATGTTTTTATTTTTTAGAGTAACCCAAGTACAGTGAAACCTCAGATTACAAGAAACGCGGTTTACGAGTGTTCCGCAAAACGAGCAAAAATTTTAAAAAGTTTTTGACTTGAAAATTTCAGCATTGTCTTGGTTTATGAGCACCGAGTATCATGTATCACGCATGCGCTTCGTGTTTTGCGCTGCGGAATTGTAGGTAATTGTCTCCCCTGCTGGGTCTTACTGCTATAATCAACATCTGTGCATGCATACACTGTTTTCTACAACACTGTGACCACGTGTGTGTGTGTGTGAAACATATTTTATTTTGTGTTTGTAAGCGTGTTTGTACAGCGCATGTATGTGTGTGCGCATATAAAGCAAAATCAAGTCTCATTAGAGGGTAAGGATCCTTTTTTTTTCTCTCCCTCTCTGTATCACCTGTCATCTTTCATTTAACCTTTGAAAAGAATCGCGAAAGAGCAGTTTCCCTGTAAGGCAGTGTTTGTCTGGGAAGCCAAGAGGAGGAGGGGGTGGTAGGGGGGCTGTAAAGGCGAGTGTGTGCATGTGTGTGCGCGCGCGTAATTTGACACCAGGCTCTTTCACTCACAACAACACACACACACACATTCTCTCTCGCCTTGTGTGTGTGTAATGTGCGTGCATACACACACACACACATTAACAAAGAGACTGTTTTATCAGAAAAATTAGCAAGGGACATCGCTAGTCACACTCGCATGAGCGCTTAATAACGCAATCACTGCTGTAAATAAAAAAAAAAATTAAATTAACCGGCACATTACCTTTGAAAAGAATCGCGACAGAGTTTCTGTGTAAGTCAGAGACTTACTGTGTGTCTGGCGCTGTGTGTGTGTAATGTGCATACACACACACACACACACACACAGCGCCTGTGTGCACAAACGGCAACACTTCTTGTGCACAAGAATCTGTCAGGATTTATTTGTACTTTTTTTTAAAGGTAAAGTGCAGGTTATTTTGTTTTATTTTTACTTTATATTTTGTATTTATTTTTTTTTGGTTGTAGAATGAATAATTTGGGTTTTCATTATTTCTTATGGAAAAAATTTAATTTGGTTTACGAGTGTTTTGTAATACGAACCCGCTTCCGGGAACAAATTATGCTCGTAATTCAAGGTTCCACTGTACTGAAGAAACATGTCTTAAGTCATCCTTTAGATGTTCATACAGCTGAGTCTCTGGCAATCTTTAAACGGAGTTCATTACACCACCTAGGTGCCACAGCAAAGGAGTTAAGATGCATGTCTTCCTTGATGTCTGAAAGGATGGTGGGACTAGCCAAGCAGTGCTGGCGGATCAGAGGGAATGTGTTGCGGTGTGTGATGTGATTAGAGCTGAGAGATAAGTGAGTGCTGGGCCATTTTTTAGGTTTGTAGGCAAGCATCAGGTTTTTATTTTGATGGGGGCAGCCACAGGAAGCCAGTGCAAGGAGCAGAGAAGTGGCGTGGTGTGGGAGACCTTGGGAAGGTTGAAAACGAGACGTGCTGCTGCATGCTGGGTTAGACGGATGAAAGGGGGGCAGTGGCAGGCCTTCCAGGAGTAAGTTGCAGTAGTTCAGTTTTGAAATAAGAGACTGAACAAGCACCTGAGTAGCCTGTGAATAAGTTGCATGTCAGATTCCATGGCTTGTTAAAATACATAATAGAATCTTGTGGTTCACTGTTTCAAATGCAGATGAAAGGTCCAGGATGATGAGGACAAATGACAGGTACGGTATGAGAGACAAAATAAGAAAGAAAATCACATTGTAGGGTTTTTAATGAATTAATTGGTAAATTCCTCTGTAAAATAAGTATTTGGTCACCTACAAACTAGCAACATTTCTGGCTCTCACAGACATGTAACTTCTTCTTTGATAGGCTCCTCTGTCCTCCACTTGTTAACTGTATTAATGGCATCCGTTTAAACTCATTATCAGTATAAAAGACACCTGTCTACAACCTCAGAGAGTCACACTCCAAACTCCACCATGGCATTCCACAGGGATTCAAATCCTGCAGTGCCAAAAGTGCCCCTCTGCTTAAGCCAGTACATGTCCAGGCCCATTTGAAGTTTGCTGAAGAGCATTTGGATGATCCAGAAGTGGATTGGGAGAAGGTCATATGGTCAAGAGACTGAACAAGCACCTGAGTAGCCTGTGAATAAGTTGCATGTCAGATTCCATGGCTTGTTAAAATACATAATAGAATCTTGTGGTTCACTGTTTCAAATGCAGATGAAAGGTCCAGGATGATGAGGACAAATGACAGGTACGGTATGAGAGACAAAATAAGAAAGAAAATCACATTGTAGGGTTTTTAATGAATTAATTGGTAAATTCCTCTGTAAAATAAGTATTTGGTCACCTACAAACTAGCAACATTTCTGGCTCTCACAGACATGTAACTTCTTCTTTGATAGGCTCCTCTGTCCTCCACTTGTTAACTGTATTAATGGCATCCGTTTAAACTCATTATCAGTATAAAAGACACCTGTCTACAACCTCAGAAAGTCACACTCCAAACTCCACCATGGCATTCCACAGGGATTCAAATCCTGCAGTGCCAAACGTGCCCCTCTGCTTAAGCCAGTACATGTCCAGGCCCATTTGAAGTTGGCTGAAGAGCATTTGGATGATCCAGAAGTAGATTGGGAGAAGGTCATATGGTCAGACGAAACCAAAATAACTTTTTGGTAAAAACTCAACTTGTCGTGTTTGGAGGAGAAAGAATGCTGAGTTGCATCCAAAGAACACCATACCTACTGTGAAGCATGGGAGTGAAAACATCATGCCTTGGGGCTGTCTTTCTGCAAAGGGACCAGGACGACTGATCCGTGTAAATGAAAGAATGAATGTATTGTAAGATTTTGAGTGAAAACCTCCTTTCATCAGCAAGGGTGATTGAAGATAAATCGTATATGGGTCTTTCAGCATGACAATGATCCCAAACACACCGCCCAGGCAATGAAGGAGTAGCTTTGTAAGAAGCATTTCAAGGTCCTGGAGTGGCCCAGCCAGTCTCCAGACCTCAACCCCATAAAAAATCTTTGGAGGGAGTTAAAAGTCTGCGTTGCCCAGCGACAGCCCCAGAACATCACTGCACTGGAGGTAATTGCATGGAGGAATGGGCCAAAATACCAGCAACAGTGTGGGAAAACCTTGTAATGACTTACAAGAAAGGTTTGCTGTCATTCTCTGTCATTGCCAACAAAGGGTATATAACAAAGTATTTAAATGAAATTTTGTTATTGACCAAATACTTTTTTCCACCATAATTTGCATATAAATTCTTAAAAAATTCTACAATGTTATTTTTCTGGATTTGTTTTTCTTATTTTGTCTCTCATAGTTGAGGTACACCTATAATGAAAATTACAGGCCTCATCTTTTTAAGTGGGAGAACTTGCACAATTTGTGGCTGACTTAATACTTTTTTGCATTGTACTATACCTTCCTAAAGATGATGTTGTGATAAAGGAAAAGAGGTCTTGTGAGATGGCCTGGATCACTGCAGTAGGGATTGAGTCTAATTAACAGATTGTTGGATTGCAGGATGAGATGATGTACTCAATCTCTGAAAATTCTGCAAAGGAAATGGATGTAGGGCCCTGAAGTTCTGCTGTAGGGATTGCATTAGGAGCAAAGGTTTGGCAGACTGCTGCTATTTTCCCATCAGAGAATATGGCGAAGTCATCAGCAGTCAGAGAGGATGGAGAAGAAGGAGCCGGTGGGATGTGTAGTAAAGCGAATATATTGTAGAGTTTCCCAGGACAATGTGCAGAAGCTTCAGGCTTTTCCCTGTAAAAGGTAGTTGAAGCAGAAGTAACATCACATGTAAATTTGTAGAGAAGAGCATGGTAAGGGACAAGATCTGCATCAACCTGTGATTTCTCCCATCTTCTCTCCGCAGATCGTAATTCTCTTCAGTTGTTGCATAATAACTCAGCAAGCCAAGGAGCCAGCCAAGGAATCATCCTTGGTTTAAATGACAGAGGGCATAGGAGGTCCATAGATAAGGAGAGAGGAGAGAAAAGTATTTGTGGCAGTCTCTAGTGGTAGAGAGGAAAAGGAGTATGAGTCTAGGAGGGATGATAGGATACAGAAAAACAGTGTGATACAGTGACAGAGGATACGGCAGCTGGTGTAGCTGAATTCTGAAGAGATACCCAGGTCTCAGTTAGTACCAAAAAATCATTTACATTTTAAATTATGACTATTCTGCATGTTCTATAGTGAAGTTTGGCATTACACATGGTTCGGTTTTAGACCCACTCGTATTTTCTCTTTATGTGCTTCCTCTGGACAACATAAATTGTAAGCATGGTATTAGTTTGCACTGTAATGCTAATAACAATTATACTGTAAGTCTCAGATGAGAAACGTCAGTTTAACAAAGTTGTGTGAAGGACACTTTTTTCTTCTCTCTCCCTCTATTTAGCTGCACATGCCACTTCTAAGCTACCAGTGATCCAGACCCCTTTTGCCCTCTGGACCTGTCTGACTGATCCTGGTGTGCTGCTTCTATTTAGATCTCATTGTATGGAGGGCCTGTGTGGTCTGCTTGGAAGGGAAGTTTCCATTTTACCCTGAAGATGGTTCTGGCCTTGGCTGATGCAGACAGCTGTTCTCTGAGCACCTGTGACTGCCGTCACGTAATAGTTCAGGAATTTTATACCGTTTTGTACGCAAGCCTCCAATACCAAACAGGAATCCTTATTAACTTAAAGCACATCCTCTATTATTAAATTTATATTAAATTTTTTATATTAAACAATTATCACCCAAATGAGAATTTGTTCCTGGTTGAGTCTGGTACTCATCAAGGTTTTTTCCTATTGCCAGTCTAGGGAGTTTTTTTTTTTTTTTATAAAATGTAGATTCCTATGTATTTTCTCACATATTTCATACTAATTTTCTTTATTTTATTTTATAAAGCAGCTTTTCAACAATTATCATTGTTAAAAGCGCTATAGAAACAAAATTGAATTAAATTAAGCCTGACACATTTAAGATCTATGATCTATGAAACATTCATAGATGCGAACAAAACATGAAAGTAGCCCACATCTATTGTACAAAAAAGAGAAACTGCAGTGCTCCAAATACTGATATTTAAAATTATATACAGAGTTTTCAGCGATATATTGTACTGTATGTGCGTGTGTGTGCGGGAGAAATGAGTCAGCCTCACCGATTTCAGTGAATCAGTTTGGAAGCACAATGATAGAAAATGGATGTCCTGTAAACCCGTCATGATAGTAAATCATTCTAATTCCAGAAAATCCTCAACAAAACAGAGTTCACAGTCTAAAACAGCTTTAGGACAAGATAGAGCTCAGGATTCCCCTCACGATTTAAAGGCGATACTTAGCATTAGAAAACTTACTATTTCCCTAGCCATTGTATGGTTTTTGGCCACATAATGTGGGGAAAGGAAACACCGTAAGCCAATTGAGTTGGTATGCTTAACATTTTATATTCATGTCAAAGGTGTACAAGACTCACTTTGTTGGACTTGAAAATAAATCTGACTTAACAAATCCCGGAACAGATCGGAGACTACCTGTACTTACTTTTGAAATTGACTGTATATAAAAAGTTAACTTAATTAATTAAGGGATTTATTCTTTACTTAATTTTAACTATTATTTTTAATTATAATAAACTATTATTTTCTATTTAACAATTTTCTGGAAACAAAAAGGCACAAATAATAAAAAAAAAAACACTTTTGTTTATAATATAACTGATTCCTACAAATAGGAAGGCAGTTTTATACAAAAGTACAAGCTTAGTCCTTTTTCGTAATTCGTAAGCAATATAGCAAGCGGATTTCATTAGGCCAAACAAAAATCACAAAACAACTCTATTGCACAGGAAGCTTATTCTTTCAACAGTGATCTAACCCAACATTTACGGCCCTTTTATTTTTACTATATCAGAGAAGACTGCAAATCAGATATTGACCATGTAAAAAAAAAAAAATAAAAATTAAACAATTTTTTCGATTCAATGGATAAAAACAAACTGGTCTATATAGTATTCACATATGAATATAGAGATAAACAATGAAATAAACAAGAGCTGTATTATAATTAAATGCTAACTGAGTATCTTGAGCCATTTGTTTTTTGCCTTAATATTTAATCATTTAATTGTATATGAACACATATAGAAACATGGATTATAAATAATACAATCATTTGTTATGCAATTTAGCTTAGTCACTGAAATGAACTTTAAAATAAAATAAAATAAGATTTTTTTTATACACATTTCAGGTATACATTCTCCCCCAAAAAGATTGAAATGGCAATGACAGTTTTTTCGTTTTGGCTATAAAGTTAAGACATTTTGGGAATAAGATTTATACATGACTACGAAAAAAGATATGTCATTGTAGCTTTCATTGTCTGATATGCATATCAAGATGATTTAAAAAAATTAATCACAGCATATTTTGAATCCATTTTTGTTGTTGCCCAGGTGTGCCAAGTTACATCAGTCTCTTACACAATTAATCGCTTGCTTACACAATCTACACATCAGTTGCTTACACAACCTATCTTGGTTTAAAACTGAATTTGTTATTTTAAAGGGAGAAAGAAATGCAGATTGATTTGAAGCTAAGAAAACAGGCAAAATTAATAGCTAGACAATTTTAATGCTAAGAAACAGCAATCGATGACAAAAATATTGAGATCTATGAAGAAAAATAAACAACAACTGATTTGGATCAGTCAGCAGTCATGAAGATGAGTATTAAGTGATGGACAGAAAATTTCAAACAACATGAAACAATGTGATTTTTTAACAGTGTTACTTATGATAGGCCTCTGATCTTTTTAGGCCTTAGGGCTTCAGTCTAGGTAAGCCTTTGCATTAATGTAACCTTGTGCATGGTAATGTATGGCTCACTAATTTTTGTTGATAATGCAGTTCATCATGATGGCTGTCAAAGTCAGAAGTCTTTAGAAACATTGAATTTGCCAATTTACAGGTAATAGTTAATAAAAATTAGAAGTAACTTAGAAGAGAATGGTGAAAATGTGCTACTAACACTACAACGGACTTCATCAATTCCTAAAGAGCAGAGTGAAGAAGGTAACCCATTTACACAAATGGCAAATAAAAGAAGCTGTGGTATCAGCCCAGGAAACATCACAATGAATGAATGAATGAATGCAATGGTTTAATTATGTTTCTAGATTGATGCCCTTACTGCAAACAACTAGAAGCAACCAATTTTTTTTTATTTATTTATATTTGTTTGTTTGTTAAATCTGTTCCAATATATTTGCAGATCTAAAATAGTCTGACATTTAAATGCAAATGTCAGGAAATTACTGGTCTGATTCTGATGTACTACCTCATATTTATCTTTTAATCTCAAACCCAAATGTTGCCAGTGTATAGCATAAACACAAAAAAAATAGCATTTTAATATTTTTGGGAGGAGATGGCATACCATGTCAGGCAGTGAAGATCATATCAGGTTTCTTTATATACAATTCAAACCATAAGTTTATCTATACCTTAGCCCAAGGATAGGCAAGTTGGTAGGCCTAGAGAGCCATAGTCATTTACCAACTGCTCCAAACTCACCTGCCTGTAGCCTTGTCCACACGTAGCTGGGTATTTTTAAAAACTGAGATGTTTATCTGCGGTTTTGGCCCTTTGTCCACAGTTTTGGTCTTTAAAAAAAGAGCTTTTAAAAAACTCTTCCCTGTCCACACAATACCACTGAAAACAGAGTTTTGGAAAATCTTCCTTTTGGGCAAATAGAGATTTTGGCTTATTGTAATGTCACCTTGTGTGCCGATGATGTCAATGTCTGTCTGCTAGTCTCCTTGATTTGACATCAGCTTTGTGTATGAGTATATTTGTGCAATAGTGGACTTACGTACAGTAAACTAGTAACTGTGTTAACGTTGCTTACTTGACTTTTTACATGTGTACATACATGCGCAGTTACTCACACATTATGTTAACGAACAGAGGTGCCTGAATGTACTACGAAGCTCACTGCTGCTACATGCAAAACTCTAAAGACACAGACCCTGCAAACAGCGACGGCGGCTTTTACAAAGCGCAAGCTGTAATGTTTTGTCTAGGCTTCTGATTGGCCCCCTGTTGATTAGGGCTGCTCCAAATAACACTTAACAGGGTGTTTTGTGTTTTCAGGTAGACAAATATATTTTTAAAATGTAGGTTGTGTGGAAAGAATTATTTAAAAAAAACTAAGTAAAAAAATTTCTGTTTTTTAAAAATACCTGGCTACATGTGGACATGGCCTTAGTAATCCTGAAGACCTTAATTAGCTTGTTCAGGTGTATTTGATTAGGGTTGGAGGTGAACTCTGCAGGTTTGCGGCTCTCTAGGACAGAAATTGTCTACCCCTGCCTTAGCCAAAAACATTTAAACCAAAAAAGTTTTTTACATTTCCTGAATAAATCCTAGCCAACAATATCTTTCTTTGAAGAATGTGAAATGTCAAGATAATAGGAGAAAATTTCTTTCACATTTAAATTTTTTCATCACATTCCCGGTGGATCAGAAGTTTACATTCACTTAGTTAGTATTTGTTAATATTGCCTTTAAATTGTTTAACTTGTTTATAAGTTAGATCATATGTTGCGGGCTTCTTGCAATAAGTTACCAGAATTTTAACCAATTCTTCCTGACAGAACTGGTGTAGCTGAGTCAGGTTTAAACACCTCCTTGCTTGCACATGCTTTTTTGATTCTGCCACTATTTCTTTTTTTTAATTGGATTGAGGTCAGGGCCAAACCAGTAACTCAACTTAATTGTCCTTAAGCAATTTTGCCACACCTTCAAAAGTATGCTTACATTTTAAAAAAAAAAGACCAGATGGCATATCTCTCAATCTATCTGGCCTATCAGAAACTACTAAAGCCATAAAATAATTTTGTGGAATTTTCCAAGCTGTTTATAGGCACAGTCAACTGAGTGTATGTAAATATTTGACCCACTGGAACTGAGACATTGTGCATTATAAGTGGGGGAAAAAAATCAATCTGTAAATAATTGTTTGAAAACCTACTTGTGTCATGCATAAAGTGGATGTCCTAACCGAAACATAAAATTTGTAAAGTGGTTAAAAAAAGTTTTAATGACCTCTGACTTGTATCTGAACTGAACTGTATCAGCTCCATCTTCTACATAATATGATATACTAATCACAGAGGATATAAGTTACAGATTAATTGTTTTACTGGCATATTGCTTACAGCATCTTATTTGGTACTGAAATGGTGAAAGCCATATTACTTTTTGAGTGATTTCTTAGGTTTGGCCTCTTATTAAGTGGAGGCTGTAAATCACTAAACATATTCAAACCACCTGTTGTTATTGGGATATTGTTGAGGGTGGTGCCGGCTGGGTTCTGGCTTGAAGTTTGCAATAATGCTGGGCTTGTGTTTGGTTTTGGGGTTTGGTGATTCATGGAGATTCCACTGCTAATACTCTTTAGCAGAGTCTTTTCTCGTGTGGTCTCTTTTTCAACCAGACGTTGTTTGGGTTTCCGACCCCTTTTCTTCCAAGGTACGCCATTTTTCATGCCTTTCTGCAGTTGCTTGTTCTGTGAATCTTTGTTCTTGCTGTTGGACACGTTGCCTGTTGCTCGAAACCAATTCTAAATTAAAATGAGGGAACAGCAGGGTACGCAGAAAGAGTAGGTAAGAGCAGCTAACACTGGTATACTAATCTTTTGACAAGGGGATAGTCAAACAAATTATGTGTATAGGGTTGTGCATGTGTGTGTCTACGTGGGTAAATATTATATGCATGAAAACGTTTCTGCAGGTATGTAAGTGTGGGTAGATGAAAGTGTTTTTATATATGTTTTGTAGCTCACCTGTGAGTGTGTCTTACAAATGTGGTATTTCACTCCACTCTCAGAGCTGAATTCTCTTTGGCACAGTAAGCAGGTATACTTCCCCACAATGACCCCTCCCTGTTTGAAATAGAATAAACTGACATAAACACTAAGTTGAAATACAACAATTTCAATGTTTTTAAAATTATCTATCTATTGGTTTTAAAACATAGAATAAAAATAATTTGCTACTAATATAAAAAAGCATGTATCATACTGATTTGTTAATAAAAGATTAACTTTTTACTGCCCACTAAATGTCAGATTCCAAGCTGTCTTAGTTTACCTTTGCTTAGCTAATTATAAAAAGGTAAATTATAAACATGTGTAAAATACTGACATAAATGATAAGATATGTTTTTGTGTTTATCCCCAAAATAAAAATACCTGTTGACATTGGTATTTAGCACATAATCCAAAATGTTTGCACTTCTAATCAAGGATAGTCACTAAAATGTCTAACAGATGATTGCATTGCTTCAACAGTAGCAACATACTTACTATTTGTAATGTTAAAGAAAGAAAAGTGATTACAAATTCCAAATTAATAAAAAGCACTAATAAAAGTAATAATTGAAACATATAGATCCACTTTCTTACCAGATTTGTTTTTTTTTAACCAAATTAGATTTCTGGGTAAAATTTGCCAATTCTTTTGCGGTTATTGGATCAGTTTGTACATTTAAATGTTCATAGACCACAGAAGTCAGCTGTGTACCTTCATACAGCTGATTAGATGGGCTTTGAGTCCTGACACACTTCCATAAATGGCCTCACAACTCTGTCAAGGGAAATAAGCTAATTATTCTACAGGGGACCACAAAAAAATAGAAAAAAAGATTGCAGTTGAGATATGTTATTGTGTCTCATTTACAGTATTTAGAGCTTTTTTTTTTTTTGAAAAAGAAAAATAGGTTTGTTAGAAAGAGTATACCGCTTACAATATTTGGACAACAGATGAAACCTTTCTCCTTCACTTCATTTTTCCAAGTATCCAAAGTTTCAGGGTCATAAGTGGGAAGGCCCGGTCGTGTGTAATTCAGCTAAAAGAAAAATAGGGAAGTGTTAATGGTGGTTCTTCTTTCTATTATTCATCCCGATTGATCTGGCACCTTTCATACAAAAAGCAGATCAAATTGTTTTTACAAATTGATAAGTTATATAGCATTTGATACAAGAAAAATCATTATTTTTCAAGATTAAAACATTAAATATAATCAATTAATATTGCTAATTATTTATATATTTTTGTTTATTTGGTATTTAAATTAATTATAAAAATATTTTTTACACGTAAACAGAATTAGAAATTTTGTTTAGTCATGTGTAGCGGTGGCCAATATACTGTTCACCCCTTATCGTGTCATTGAATGTAACGATAGGCAGCATGATCATCACTTTTTAGTACTTAGTATTTTTTATATATATACAGATGTGGCCATTAGAAATGTGCATTTTTTTCCCCCTCTAGATGCCGCAATTCGCAATTCGCAAGAAATCCCACAAGCAACATTCGGGAATTTAAATAGATGTGTTGTGCTTTACTGAATATCCACCAGATGGCGCATGGAAGGACTTAATCTAAAAGCCAGACCAAGTACAACGAAGAATTGTGTGTAATTAATTAGCCTAAAACAATATTGTTTCCAGTGCTAAAGCAAACATGATTTTTTTTTTTTACAATATATCTTTCATGATGAATGTGTGTATATGTGCTTCATATTATTGTCATAATGATGAAATATGATGCCCAAAAACGTGCTTTAAAATTCCTTATAGGTTTCTTATATAGTTTTTGTAATGTCTTAACAGGGACAAAATGATGAAAGACAAGGCAATGGTTTAAATAGTCTTGAACTTAATTTAATTTCCTGATAGTAGGCTATATGATAGTATATGATAGCATATCTTATTTAAAACGTAAAAATGTGCCGTCGACATTGAGCACCATCAATAAACATGAAAAAATCTCTCTCTCTCTCTCTCTCTCTCTCTCTCTCATATATAAGGTATATATAGGCATATTGTGATAAAGTTCATTATTTTCTGTAATGTAATGATAAACATTAGACTTTTATATACTTTAGATTCATTACACACAACTGAAGTAGTTCAAGCCTTTTAATTATTTTAATATTGATGATTTTGGCATACAGCTCATGAAAACCCAAAATTCCTATCTCAAAAAATTAGCATATCATAAAAAGGTTCTCTAAACGAGCTATTAACCTAATCATCTAAATCAACTAATTAACTCTAAACACCTGCAAAAGATTCCTGAGGCTTTTAAAAACTCCCAGCCTGGTTTATAACTCAAAACCGCAATCATGGGTAAGACTTGCCGACCTGACTGCTGTCCAGAAGGCCATCATTGACACCCTCAAGCAACATTTCTGAACGAATAGGCTGTTCCCAGAGTGCTGTATCAAGGCACCTTAGTTCGAAGTCTGTGGGAAGAAAAAGTGTGGCAGAAAACGCTGCACAACGAGAAGAGGTGACCGGACCCTGAGGAAGATTGTGGAGAAGGACCGATTCCAGACCTTGGGGGCCCTGCGAAAGTCTGAAGTAGAAACATCCAGAGCCACCTTGTACAGGTGTGTGCAGGAAATGGGCTACAGGTGCCGCATTCCCCAGGTCAAGCCACTTTTGAACCAGAAACAGCGGCAAAAGCGCCTGACCTAGGCTACAGAGAAGCAGCACTGGACTGTTGCTCAGTGGTCCAAAGTACTTTTTCGGATGAAAGCAAATTTTGCATGTCATTCGGAAATCAAGGTGCCAGAGTCTGGAGGAAGACTGGGGAGAGGGAAATGCCAAAATGCCTGAAGTCCAGTGTCAAGTACCCAAAGTCAGTGATGGTCTGGCGTGCCATGTCAGCTGCTGGTGTTGGTCCACTGTGTTTTATCAAGGGCAGGGTCAATGCAGCTAGCTATCAGGAGATTTTGGAGCACTTCATGCTTCCATCTGCTGAAAAGCTTTATGGAGATAAAGATTTCTTTTTTCAGCACGACCTGGCACCTGCTCACAGTGCCAAAACCACTGGTAAATGGTTTACTGACCATGGTATTACTGTGCTCAATTGGCCTGCCAACTCTCCTGACCTGAACCCCATAGAGAATCTGTGGCATATTGTAAAGAGAAAGTTGAGAAACGCAAGACCCAACACTCTGGATGAGCTTAAGGAAGCATCCTGGGCCTCCATAACACCTCAGCAGTGCCACAGGCTGATTGCCTCCATGCCACGCCGCATTGAAGCAGTCATTTTTGCAAAAGGATTCCCGACCAAGTATAGTGCATAACTAAACATAATTATTTGAAGGGTGACTTTTTTTTGTATTTAAAACACTTTTCTTTTATTGGTCGGATGAAATATGCTGATATTTTGAGATAGGAATTTTGGGTTTTCATGAGCTGTATGCCAAAATCATCAATATTAAAACAATTAAAAGGCTTGAACTACTTTAGTTGTGTGTAATGAATCTGAAATATATGAAAGTCTAATGTTTATCAAATCATTACAGAAAATAATGAACTTTATCACAATATGCTAATTTTTTGAAAAGGACCTGTGTGTGTGTGTGTGTGTGTGTGTGGAATGTATATATATATAATCACCTAAAGGATTATTAGGAACACCTAATACAACTACGTTGTTGACCCCCTTTCGCCTTCAGAACTGCCTTAATTCTACGTGCCATTTATTCAAGAAGGTGCTGAAAGCATTCTTTAGAAATGTTGGCCCATATTGATAGGATAGCATCTTGCAGTTTATGGAGATTTGTGGGATGCACATCCAGGGCACGAAGCTCCCGTTCCACCACATCCCAAATATGCTTTATTGGGTTGAGATCTGGTGACTGTGGGGGCCATTTTAGTACAGTGAACTCATTGTCATTTTCAAGGAGCCAATTTGAAACGATTCGAGCTTTGTGACATGGGGCATTATCCTGCTGGAAGTAGCCATCAGAGGATGGGTAAATGGTGGTCATAAAGGGATGGACATGGTCAGAAACTGTTGGTCAGGACATGGTCAGAAACTGGCATTGTTTAAATGCTCAGGTAGCCTGTGGCATTTAAACAATGCCCAATTGGCACCAAGGGGCCTAAAGTCTAAAGAAAACATCCCCCAGACCATTACACCACCATGCATCCACGCATGATGGATCTATGTTCTCATTCTGTTTACGCTAAATTCTGACTCCACCATTTGAATGTCTAAACAGAAATCTAGACTTATTAGTCCAGGCAACATTTTTCCAGTCTTCAACTGTCCAATTTTGGTGAGCTCATGCAAATTGTAGCCTCTTTTTCCTATTTGTAGTGGAGATGAGTGGTACCCGGTGGGGTCTTCTGCTGTTGTAGCCCATCCGTCTCAAGGTTGTGCGTGTTGTGGCTTCACAAATGCTTTGCTGCATACCTTGGTTGTAACGAGTGATTATTTCACTCAAAGTTGCTCTTCTATCAATCAGTCTTTAATCAGTCGGCCCATTCCCCTCTGACCTTTAGCATCAACAAGGCATTTTCGCCCACAGGATTGCCGCATACTGGATGTTTTTCCCTTTTCACACCATTCTTTGTAAACACTAGAAATGTTTGTGCGTGAAAATCCCAGTAACTTAGCAGATTGTGAAATACTCAGATACACACACATATATATGTGTGTGTGTGTATATACAGTATGTGTATTAAGAATATATTCAGACTTTCTTTTAATATATTCAGAATCCATTTAACATATTTAGACTTTTCATTCAATATATATATATATATATATATTTCATTCAATATATATATATAGAGTTTTCATTCGATTCTCTCATGAATATTTTCCTAAACAGCTTGCCATTTATTTATATATATATATATATATATATATACAGTGGAACCTCGGATTACAATTAACACGGTTTACGGATGTTCTGCAAGACGAGCAAAGATTTTTAATAAAATTTAACTTAAAAAACGAGCATTTTCTTGGTTTACAAGCACCGAGTACTTGTGAGTTTCACGCATGCGCTTCTTGTTTAGACGCCGAGCGTCATGTGATCACAACTGAACGTTTTTTCTCACTCTTGCGCTGCAGAATCGTCTCCCCTGCTGGGTCTTAGTGCTCGTCTCTTACTGGTATAATCAACATCTGTGCACGCTTGTACTGTTTACTATAACACTGACTACGTGTGTGAAACATACTTTATTATGTGTTCGAAAGCGTGTGTGTACAGCGCGTGTACTGTTTCATATAACACACGTGTGTGCGCATGAGTAAGGCAAAAGAAATTCTCAATACAGAGGTTAAAAATCTATTTTCTTCCTCATCGCAGTGTGTTTGTGTGCGCGTGCGCGAGCGTAATTAGACACTGTGCCGGCTGTGTGTGTGTGTGTGTGTGTGAAACCCTCATTCACAAACACACGCGCACAGAAATGAAGGCAAGAGACACACACTCTGCTCTCCAAAGAAACTCTGTCGCAAATCTTTTCAGAGGTGAGATGCTGGGTCATTTGTTTGTTTGTTTTACTTTACAGCAGTGATTCTGTTAGTTTGCGCTCACACGAGTGTCTTAAGCGTGGTTTATTTTTTTTTATAGATCAAACAGTCTAGCGGGAGAGAGACGTTGATTTATGACCTCTGTTTACGGAACTGTAGTCCATTGCGGGAGATGCATTATGGGTAATGCAGTCTGGTGTGTGTGAATGCGAATGTGAGATTTAAGTTAGGATATCGAGCCTGAGTTTTGTTCTTCAGTAGTTTTTTTTGTTGGATTTAAGTGCAGGATCCACCCGAAAGTTTGTACTACAGTATAACCTGACAATGCAAAAAAAAAAAGAACAGGCATCGACGAGTTTGTCCATCTCATTATTACACAAGCATGGATTAACGAGCTGTTACGCTGTCGCGAGCAACATTTAAAAAAGCGGAGAAGCTTTAATAATTTAGACCAGAACAACAGTCTTTCCGTTAATGCGCGTGTGAGTGTGTTTAAACGAGAGAAGAAAGTTTTAATGTGTAAGACGAGGAAAGGGAGACAGAAGGGGCTGAAAGCAAGAGTCTCTACTTACTCTAGCCTCACACACACACACATACACAGCGCCTGCATGCACAAAGGGAAACGCTTATCTGCCGGGATTTATTTTTTACTTTTTTGAAAGGTAACGTGCATGTTAATTTGTTTTATTTTTACTTAATATTTTGTAATAATTATTTTTATGTATTTTTTTTTTGGGCTGTAGAACAAATAATTTAAGTTTCCATCATTTCTTATAAGAAAATTTAATTTAGTTTACGAGTGTTTTGGAATGAGCCCACTTCCGAAACGAATTATGCACGTGATCTGAGGTTCCACATTGTATATATGTGTGTATGTGTGTATGTGTATATATATATATATATATATATGTGTGTGTGTGTGTGTGCACTACTCAATAAGTTAGGGATATTGTGAAAGACTTAGTTGATGTCATACATACAGTGTTTGTTGCTGTCATAGTTAGTCCTGCCGGAGTCTCTGCTTGCACTCTACAGTTAATATACATTCACAATATACATTGTGTGACTGTGACCATACCTAACTGCCATCTCTCCTCCTCTTCTCTTCCCTCCCTCTTTCTCTTTCCTCTCTCCTCCTGTCTCCCCCTTTCACTCTTTCTCTCTCTCTGTCGAGCTACACATGTCGTTCCTGAGCTGCCAGTGATCCAGACTCCCTCTGCCCTCCGGACCTGTCTGACCCATCCTAGTGCCCAGCTTCTGGCTGAAGATCTTGTCACATGGATGCCCCGTGTGTCTCTCTGGGATGTGTCTGGTGTCTGGGACGATTCTCTCTACCTAGAAAATGGTTCTGGCCTTGACTGGTGTTGGCAACTGTTTCTCTGGGGACTTGATGATAGTTCAGGACTGGAACTTCTTACAAGTCTACCTGGGTCTTCAATAACTACCTGGACTCCATATTAACATCAATTAACATCAGCTATTATAGCTGAACTGCCTCCCACCCTACACACTGTATAAATGCAGATCATTTACTGCTTTCTGTTTCACCCAAATGAGGATGGGTTCCCTGTTGAGTCTGGTTTCTCTCAAGGTTTCTTTCTATTACCATCTCAGAGAGTTTTTCCTTGCCACTGTCGCCCTCGGCTTGCTCACCAGGGACAAACTGACCATTTTGATTTATACAAATTCACATACAAACTTAAATAATTCTTTTGACTGTGTAAAGCTGCTTTGCGGCAATGAAAATTGCTAAAAGTGCTATACAAATAAAATTGAATTGAATTGAATAGTATAAAAATTAGTCCATTCCAAAATTCAACAGATGGCATTGTACATTTTTTTAAAAACACACTAATGATTGTGCAATTAAATTCCACGCACACAAAGTCAAAGGCACTGGGAGTTGTGTTGTTTGGAGCTGTGTTCTTCTGGTAGGGCCTTCCAAGGCTAGTTAGTCTCAGGCGAGAGGCGAGACTAAGAATGGTTCAAATTAGACTCCATGAAAAACAGGAGGGAGACAGGTGATCCTGCGGACCTGTGGAGCCACCATTTGCAAGAGAAACCGATGGGGTCGGGAGCACTGCTTTTTAGGTGGCAGTGAAGACAGAGGGCCTTAACGGACCAGACCCAGGTGGCCAATGCTGGCTATGGGGACATGGAACATTACTTCTTTGTGGGGGAAAAGAGCCGGAGCTTGTGCGGGAGGTGGAGTATTATTAGTTAGATCTGGTGGGCTTACCTCTACGGAAAGCCACAGCTCTGAATCCCTACTCCTAGATGAAGGTTGGACTTTGTTCTTCTCTGGGGTTGACCTGGGTATAAGGCACCAGGCAGGTATGGGGATACTCATGAAATAAAGATACACACAAGTCCACGATTAACTGCTAACGTTGGAGCAGTTCAGAGTATTCAGACTTTTTGTAGACCCTAAATACAGTGGGGCAAAAAAGTATTTAGTCAGCCACCAATTGTGCAAGTTGTCCCACTTAAAAAGATTCAAAATTTAAAATTTGAGATTTAAAGAACTTTATTAAGAAATTGCTTTGTCTTGGTCATACAGTTGCATTGATTAATTTACCGGGAAGAAAGGGGAAAAATAGACTAAACAAGGAAAAGATTTTATTCAAAAAATATAATTAAAAGGAAAAATACAATAAATAGAAGTAAAAATAGAATTAAACATAGCATACAGTTACATATTGCACTGAAAATAATTAGTAGACTGATATTGCACTTAAAATGTAGTATAAGTGAATAGAGAGAATTTTGCACAAATGTACTGGTAATTAGATATTGCACTTAGAACTTATCTTAAGTTGTGGGAACAGTAGTGTCATAAAGTATTATTGAACAGTAACTACTGACAGTCCCTATTTTGTCTTGGAAATGTTACAGAGATGAGTAATATCATTTAATGGCCATTGGGAGAAAAGATCTCCTGTGGCACTCTGTAGAACATCTGGTCATGAGCAGTCTCTGGCTGAAATTGCTCCTCTGGTCCGAGAGAACACTGTATAGTGGGTAAGAAGGATTGTTAAAAATTGTGTGTATTTTGGACAGAATCCTACTCCTTGCCACGACATCAACAGAGTCCAGCTCTATTCCCAGAACAGATCCGGCCCTTTTAATGACCTTGTCCAGTTTGTTTTTGTCTGCCGCTTTCATGTTGCAGCCCTAATAGACCACAGCATAGAAAATGACACTCGCCACAACAGATTCGTAAAACATTTGAAGAATGGTATTGCAGATGTTGAAAGACCTGAGCCGGCTCTGTCCTTTCTTGTAGAGTGTGAATGTGTTAACTGGCTAGTCCAGTTTGTTATTCAGATGCACTACCAGGTATTTATACTCAGAGACCATGTCCATTATCTCTCCCTGGACAGATATAGAAGTCACAGGGGTTCCACTTTTCCTAAAGTCGACCACCAGCTCCTTCATTTAGATATTCTCAGATAGTCCATGATCCATGAGACCAGGGAAGTGTCGATTTGCATGATCCTTAGTTCCCCCCTCCCTGTACTGCCAGTTGTATGGTGTTGAAGGCACTGAAGAAGTCAAAGAACATAATCCTAACACTGGTCCCAGGTTTGTCGAGGTGGAAGTAGGTTCGGTGGAGCAAATAGATAATGGCGTGATCCAGTCCCAGGAATGGCTGATAGGCAAACTGAAGAGGATGAAGAGAGGACTTTACCTGGGGATGAAGTGTATCCAGGATAAGTCCCTCAAACACCTTTATGATATGTGATGTTAGAGCGACGGGCCTGTAGTCATTCTGGGCAGAGGGTCGTGGTATTTTGGGGACAGGAACAATGCAGGATGTTTTCCACAAGGCAGGGACTTTCTGTAGAGACAGACTCAGGCGGAAAAGGTGCCATAGGACCCCACATAGTTGAGGATCACAGGATTTCAGGACTCTTGGGTTGATTTTATCCGGACCTGCAGCTTTTGTAGGACAGAGCCTACTCAAACCGCGTTTTACCGGGTCATCTGAGATGTTAATTGATAGGAGTGCAGAAGAAGTAGTGGCCGTTTTCTGTGTGGGGTTGGATGGGGGAGCCAAAGGAGAGGAGCCTGTTTTAAAGTTGAAGTTGGAGGTGGTGTGAGGCAGAGGGACATCAAATCTGTTAAAGAAGGTGTTGAGATCGTTAACATGTTCCACATCGCCCCCAATAGCTTGGCCACTCATCTTGTAGCCAGTAATGCTCCTCATGACTCTCCACACCTCTCTCATGTTGTTGTTCTTCAGCCTTTGTTCCAGTTTTTTTATGGTAAGGGTCTTTCCTCTCCCTGATTTCGACAGTCAACATTCTTCGAGCCTTCGTGGCCGCTTCCTTATTACCAGACCTAAAAGCCTTTTTGTTCTCATTTAAGGAAGCTTTACTGTCCTTGGTGACCCAGGGTTTATTGTTGGGGAAACAGCGAATCTTTCTTATAGGTACACAGGTGTATACACAGAAGTTTATGTACTCTGATGGTATAACAGACTGCATTACAATGTTCACTTTATGTGGTTCACAGAGAACATCCTAGTCTGTGGCCTCAAAACAATCCTGCAGGGTAGAAAATCTGAAAATAATTGGAGAATTATTTCTCACATTTCTCACTGTAGCAGGCTGCCTCTGGACGGGGGGTTTGTATACTGGCTGAAGATGAACTAGGTTGTGGTCTGATTTCACAGAGGGGGGCAGGGCTGCAGCACTGTTAGCACTTTTAACATTTGTCTTCATCAGGGATGCGTGGTTGAAATCACCAGAAATCAGGAGAAAGGCACCTGACTGCCGGGTTGGGAGTTTGGCGGTGACCGAGTGGATATTGTCACACGCTGCGGCGGCGTTCACAGACGGAGGAATGTACACGGCAGTCATTACAACATACAGATGGAGCTACGTCAAATAGCCTCGACCGTGTGAATGGTGTGCGAAAGGCGTATGGCTGCCCTATGCACGCCGTAATTCCCCCTCCTTTTCCTTCCAGAAAGGCGTGTCAAGATTTCACAGTAAACACGCCCATTCAAGCCCTATTTATTCATTTACCTGGTTCCACCACTAGATGGCGCTTTGTTCTTAAGAACACGTTAACACAAGCCAGCAATTTAGCTGCGCTGGGTTGCAATCACGTGATTTTATCAACCCGCCGAACTGACGATACCAAACTGCACTACAGAGATGAAGATGGCGGATTAATGGACTATTCGCGGTAAGTGGTGTTTTATTTTATAAAATTGATTTGGAGTAGTTTACAGTTTATTTTCGAGTTTAGTTTTTTATTGGCCGTTTTGAAAATCACTGGCAGCACCAGCAGCTGAGAGTCAGATGTGACTTTAGATAACTTAATGATCAGTTTACCAAGTCTGGAGTTAACATTACAGCTTACTGTCAGTGTTACAAACTCACAATGTCACTCCTCTTTAACTAAGAAAGATGCTAAAGCTTCAAAAATACTATTAATGTCCCTATTACAAAAGCTGCACTACCCAAGGAAGAGTGTTTGTCTTGTAAATCGTTGATTAAACCTATGAACACAGCTGTTCAGCATCAGTGCTAAACACAAGCGCAGGGTTTGTTTTTGTCCTTAATTAAAAGACATCAATATGTTAATAATTTACACAATGATGACATTGTTTATTTTGCGGAATAAGGTAATAAGCAATATTCAAAATAAAATAAACCAGGAAGTGAGTGTTTCATACATTAAAGTGCTTTGTATAACCAAGTGCCCCAACAAATAGCAACAGTGTACAGAGTGTGTGCGCTGTGGGGGATTGGAAGGTGAATGTGGATAATCATTTACAAGACAAAAGACGTTCAGAGGTTTGTTATGCCATTAAACGCCCCCCTGCCACGGATTGCCCCATTTACACAGTCGCTATCTTCAAAGAAAAGCCGCCGCCCCTTTTCATTCAAACGCATTAGCGAGTGTTTTTCTTTCCCTACGCTCGGTTTTGTGAACACAGTTGCGTTCAGTAACACGATGGAACCAATTACCTAAACAGCAACAACAACAACTATTATGATCACACTTTGTTCAATTTATATTGCTTAAATATTTTGCAGCTCTGTCCTCTTTGCATTGCCACGTGTTTATTTACTTCCTTTTTGCATCGCACGTATAATGCAATAAAACATAATAAAACATCAAATCAAACATCCCGTTATTAAAAGTAACGAGTTTGTCACTACTCATCTCTTATGCAGCACGGCTGAAAAATATAATAAAAATTACACCAAAGTGCTGCAGGTTTGGTGTCTGTAAGCTTTTCCTAATCAGAGTTACATGGGGGGGCATTTTGTGGCTGCTACAGTTACATTCTACTTAGATATTGCACAGAGGGGAGTTCATTTCTGTTCTCTTCATCCTACCTTAATTTCATCTGAAGAAATTAGAGTAAGTTTTGGAAAGTCTGAGTTCATCTTCCCAGCCAGTGTTGTGTATGGGCAGGGTAGGATCATGGCAGGATTGGTGTAATTTTTATTATCTTTTTAGCGGTGCTGCATAAGAGAAGAGTAGTGAAAAATTTATTACTTTCGTTACTAGACATGGTCTATTTTGTCCGCAAGTGAAATACATCAATACGTTACTAATTTACACCATGATAACATTAGTGCAGAAGGATCTGAAGAGACGTGACTTTGAGACGTTCACAGTATATTCGAACCGTAGACAGGGTTTATTTTGCAGAACATTACAAAACAGCCATGTCCAGTAAAACAGTGCATCTTTAATAAGCCACATTGATTTCGAGTTAAAAGTAAAATTAACGAAAGACTGAGAAGCCCCGTAAACTTGACGCTGACAATAATAGTCGATTGTTTTTATATTTATGTTTTTTATATATATATTTTTTTAATGTTTAAATATACGTTTCACAATATATAATTTGTCGTGTCATCTGTTTACAGCGCTGGCTGATTTTGTAATTGAGACCCATGGGTTACATTGAAATGATTTTCATTACCGACAGCCTAGAACAAAAGAACTGTGGGTGTGATCGCAACCCCCTCTGAACGACCGTGCCATCAATCAGTGACCTCAGAAGTTCCCTTTAATGTATGCTGATGTTTTGCAAGTATTTTTGCAAAACTATGGCACATTCTTGAGAGGTGGTTGGAAGTTGTTATTCATTTATTTATTCTCCACAAGGGCACTAACTACACAGACCAAACTGTTACCTTCTTGTAATGTTATAAAAATTCTAAATATAAACAAACAAAACACAGCTTTTTTTCTCAGAGGTAAACGGAAAAGTGAAGTCTTTCATAAGGCGTGTGGTCCGTTGCCTAGCAACACTGACTGAAACGAGTAATAATCGTGGTGTTTGCTTCCGTTATGACATAGCATAGTTTATTCTCTGCTGTGGTAAATTTGATTCATTCAAACACAATAATAAAGCTTTATATCCTCAGGTGGGGTCGTTACATTGGTTTAGAGATAATTTCATGGAAGCTTCAAACAAAATGAACGAACTAATAAATTTTCTCAACACGTTATAAAATTAAGCGAAATCCCCGAAATCTCCTTATAAAATATCGCTGATTATCAACATCAGAATGAATGGCGAATTGTCGATATTTCACGGAAGCATATATATATATATATATATATATATATATATATATATATATATATATATGGCCTGGATGCCCTGACATGTGCGAGTTTAAAAAAAAACCTCCTCTAGTTTTAGTTTGTAGCAGTGTTTGGCCTTTTTGATGCCCCTCTTCAGGTTAGCCCTGGATGTGCTGTAGGCCTGTGCATCACCTGATCTGAAGGCAGTGTTGCGTGCCTCCAGTAGAAGACGCACATCCTTGTTCATCCATGGCTTCTGATTTGGGTATGTGGTGATCTGCTTCTGTGTTGTGACACTGTCTATGGTAGTGTTGATGTACTCCAGAACAGAGGAAGTGTAGCTGTCTATGTTCATCTAAGTAGCAAACATACTCTAGTTTGTGTGTAGAAACCTGTCCAGGAGTGTGAAGTCTACCCCAGCTGGCCACACTTTGATGGTCTTCACTGATGGCTGCACACGGTTGATGAGGGGTGAGTATTTAGAAGTGAGGAACAAAGAAAGGTGGTCTGATTGTCCCAAGTGGGGGAGGGGGTTCACAATATAGGCTTCAGCCATGTTAGTGTATACATGGTCTAAAGTTTTGTTTTCTCTGGTGTGACAGAAAGTGTTCTGGTGAAATTTAGGGAGCACTGTCTTTAAGTTGGAGTGATAAAAGTCCCCCGCAACAATAAAAGCATCCTCGGGGTAAACAGTTTGTTGTTTGCTGATGGCCCCATGAAGTTCGTTCATAGCAAGCTTGGCATCAGCGTCAGGAGGAATGTAAGCGGCAGTTATAATGGTGAAAGTGAACAACTGTGACAAATAAAACGGTCCACACTTAACCATAAATAACATTAGGTTAGCTGAGCAGTGTCTTCTAATAATAACAGAGTTTGTACACCAAGCATTATTAACATAAATGCACAATCCTCCGCCTCTCGTCTTACCGGAGTCATCCACCGATTGTGTGGTGCTCAGCTAGAGCGGTAGCATTGTCTGAAATGTCGCCATTCAGCCATGTTTCAGTGAAAATCATAACATTGCAGTTCCAATGCGGAGTTGAGTCTCTTCGATTTTGTTCATCAGTACGATGTAAAAGCACTACTGTTCTGCACGAACAGACCCGAGAAGAGCAAGTAAAATACCCCAAAACTGCAGAAACTGGAGAGACACTGAGCCTCGCGATGTGTACGCGCCGCCATCTTGGTCTACTCATATATTATAAACTGTATATATGGAATGAAACGTAAGATAGTTACAAATACGCACTGAATGACGCATAAATAGTATGCGCGATCCCTTGCGCCATCTGCTGAGAGAAATGAGAATGGCAGGTTGGAAAAGGCAGGAAACGGCATGACCGACGAGCAGCTGTCAGCGATTTCACGTAAATAAGAGCAAAATGGCTTTATACTGGCTTTTACTGGTGTGATTTTGAAAATGTAAGCATACAGAGCTCACATATTTAGGTAAAGTCATGAAAGAAGTGTCCTGGAATTTAATTGAGTCTAAAGTATTATTTTTTCTTTACCCCATTGCGGTCAAATGACTGCTGCTCGGTGCTTCTAGTGTTAAGTACTTAAAGAAATTTGTTCAGCTAACTTAAAAAGTGTAATTTCTACAAACTACCAAAAAGTTCTAAATACTCATCATGGTCTATTAATTTAAACTAATTGTAATTATTTAAGTTAACAGTACTCAATATGTTTAATTACTTTGAGCATAAGGGTTTACAGTGTACCCAGATTTAAGCATGGTGGTAGCAAAATCACAATATGAGGCTGCTTCTTTTCAGCTCTGACTAGAACAAGGATCGTCAACCTGTGGCTCCGAAACTGCATGTGGCTCTTTCATCCCTCTGCTGCTGCTGCTTTCATGAAGAAATTACTTGAGTTGATATTTCACAAGAAATTTCATGAACTGGGCAAAGAAATACCGGACATCACTGGCACCACTCCATATACCGCTGAGTAGGTGATACTCAGCATTTAATCATGGAGCAAATAAATCCATAACATTCTTCATTACTACTACCACCAAGTTTCCACTAGTTCTAGAATCTCCATGACTGTTGAAACATAATGCACAAATATCATGGAAAGAAAGAGAGATTGAACTCTGGTTAGATTTTTGTCATGCACACTGCATCAAAGCATCCACTGGAATGGCAGCTTCTGCGACTGCCCTATTGAACCAACCTCCCCTCCACGCCCTTCCACCCCACCACAATGGATTTTTCCACTATCCATCAAAGAGCAAAAAGCAAGCTCTTATGTAAAGATATGTATGCGCTTTCACCTCACTGTGCCGCGCCAGCTTGTTCTTTGTGCATAGAATATGGAGAGCTAATTAAAGCATCCATTAAATATCGCTACCCACTTCCACTGGTGCCAGCTCCCCTCGACAACTGAGAGAGGCCAAAATCTTCACAAAACTGGGTCTACGTAGTGCCGACAATCTCGTTAGAATTAAGAAGGGAGACAAATGGAACAATGGTGGGACAGTACAAGTACTGTGCAAGGCCATAAAGGCTGTCTTGCACACCTGCTGTGTTTCAGTCTTTTATAATGATGTTTTAAGAAACATGTTGGGAAAATTTGTAACCGCTTACGTTGACAACAACTTGATTTACTCACAGAATTGTAGTACTTACATGGGCCACATCAATCAGATTTTTATCTAGGCAGAGATTTTCAAAATCACTATATCTGATACACTCCAGACTCCAGCCAAGCTAGCCAACCAAAAAATCAGAAGATTCCTGAGAAGTTACTGCACAGATAATCAGTGCATGTATGCAGAATATACTCAAAGCTAGTAATGTGGGACAATGGCACAAAGATCAAACTCACTGTGGACAAATGCCAAGGCAAAAACATTGGGTACATCGGGGACGTACAAACTGGAACCACAATTGTGTCCTCTGAGAAACAGTACATAACAAAATTGTAATGTTATAGCATATGACATTCTGTACAATTGTTTGCTTCCATTGTGGAAAGGCCCACATGTGGGTGTAATGGTTAGCATAGAAAGGCATAGAGCCATTCTATGACTGTTATGTGTTTGTGAATCATTTTGTGGTCTATTAAAAATCGCCTTACCCTCTTAATGTCCGGGACAAGGTCATCTTTGATGCGACGTTTGGTTCCCCAGTCTTTGGCCAGCTCATCCTCTGCAATTTCCTGCAGGTGAAAGACAGCTACCTGGGCCGAATGCCTTCTCACCCTTCCACTGGGAGTACAGTGTAGGTCCAACAACTCCTCTTTGGTCTCACCTCTAACATCTTTTTCATTCACTTGCTTCTCTCTTCTTTTCTTTATTTTCATAAGAGCTGGATCTGATTTTATGTTGTCAACCAAAAATAGCTCTTTCTCTTTTTTCTTTATACTTTTCATTTCATTTTCTTGACTGATGGGGGCCTGGAAAAAAAATTGTATAATAATAATAATAATAATAATAATAGAAATAATAATTGATTAGGTTTTATTTTGAAATATTTGTTTTAACAAAATCAACAACAATCTAAATTTCTAGACAACCCAGACACACCAACTCTCTCTCACACACACACACACACACACACACACACACACACACACACACACACACACTCAACTGTATTCATTGAAACTAAACACTAACAGTTATTAGAGTGAATTAAAAGGTGAATAACTAAACAGTTATTCACTCTTTTTTTTTTACAAGAAATTTTGCAATTATGTTTTTTTTAGAGACCATTGTACAGTATGTGAAATTTTATCTCCAGGTGTTCAGGTATTTTTTATAAATTGCACAGTAAGGGTAAATAATTAAATTCAGACTAGTTCCATTTATACACATTCATTTGATGAACAGTTTGTCCACTCATGAACGCATGCAACACTTTAATGCTAAACATTTTTAATTAGTTATTAAATTGCTAATTTTCACTCCATTTTTATTTTCTTTTGGAAACAGACACAGTCTTGATATAATGGAACCTAATGACTTAAAGTAGCTAGCAGACAGTCAGTTAAGCCCGGATGCTCTCTTAAAGTTAATTTGAGTTATTTTGCTTTAATTTGATAAAATGTTTTGCACTTTAGGACCACTGTACGAACTTAAATTGTCAGTGCAACTTTAATGAATAAAATCCAGAATATTTTAGCTTATTTACATGTACAGTAATTTATTTTCATAAATAATTTTGAAATAAAAAAATAAGATTATTTTTGTAAGACAGGCTTGTGGTGAGTGATTTTTTTGTGTAGCATGATATACTTAGCAGTTCCTATTTATTTCAAACACATGTAATATCCTCCCTAACGTTTAATTTCAAACATATGTACATCCACTGTAACAACATCTCATTAGATATTTTCAAAGAAAAAAAGTTAAGTATTATGCTTTTCGCTTCTTTCATTTCTATTTTACATTTTTGACATTTGCCCAGAGTGACTTACATTGATCTCATTATACATCTGAGTTAAGACTGGTTTGGAGCATGTTTGAAGGAATTGGATCTAAATGGCAGGTGGCAAGACTGGATGGAAGACAAGGATCACTTCTTTTGCCAGATTAAAAAAACTTGTCAGTTAAAAAAAGGACAATCCTGACAATGTATGTAAGGGTTAGGTGATAGAGAAAGGGTCTAGAAGAGCAATTTTCTCATTCTAAAAGGTAAAAAAAAAACATTCACCAGTCAGGAAGCATGTAGCAGGAGGAGCCGATTGGTTAAGTAATAATGAAAAGATATGGAGATTGCTTAGATCTTGTGCAGAAGAGTCCAACTTTTCCCTGTAGAAGGCAGCTTTTTTTTTGTAAATTTTTACAAAAATATCAGACAGAACCATATAATCCCAAGGTGACAATTTGTTAAATATAAAGTAAATGTAACATAAGCACTCTCTGCAAAACAATAAAACCAAGAGGACCCTGTAAATATGATTTGAATTGCATTTTTTTGCATTTAATAAAATGTTTAATTGTAATTTGTAATTTTTTAAATAAATCTTATAATACCCACATGACATCAAACATTCCCCATTATGCTTTCATTTACTTCAAATAACATTAAGAACAAGAACAATTAAACTTTAAAAATATTATTGATTAAATTTGGGCTGAAAAAATTGTTGTCCTCAAAAATTTAACAGATAAGGACCCATGTTCATCAAGTTGATATACAGCATGCTGGAGAAACTCCCAGGTGGGAAGACAATGCTTTGTGAAGTTAACATCAAAGAAAAAAAAACAACAACTTTAAAACAAACATTAACAGTTCCCACCAAGAAGTCTGGAACTCAGAGTACACGATGCATCACATAGCTGCGATATATTATACTATAACAATATATGATACCAAAGAATGCCAGTTAGAAATAACCCAAATAAAATACATCCGCTGTTTTAACCACTACAAAGACATCATAGCCAGCGGTAGTTTTCAGAAGTTCTTTCTGAGATAAAGAATAAACCAGGTGTTGGGTCAAAATAACCCAACCAGGTGTTCTTTTGTAAATGACTTACTACATCTCTTTTGACCCAGCATGAGCAACCCAACAATGTGTTTAAAAAACCTGAAATAACCCAGAATTCTGACACAGCATAAACAACCCAACAATGTGTTTATAACTTTATTCTTTGTACAAATAAAATTGACAGCAAGGGAACTTGATCATTTCTTTAAACAACATTTAACCAATGTTTTTTTTTTTTTTTTTTTACTCATTATTGTACAGTAAATGTCAATAGCTCTGGCTCAGATTTTTTATGGTTGTTGTATAAAGTACTTGGATGTGGAAATTAACATTACTGTTGAATTTCTTTGATACTAGGGATGGGAATCGAAAAACGGTTCTTATTGAGAACCGGTTCCCAGTATTTCAATTCCCTTAACGAATCCGAATGACGTCATCACGCGCATTGCGTAACTTACGCACGTTGCGTAGCTTACGCTCAGTCAATAGTAAGCATGGCACCTAAGCGGAACAAACACTCAAAACTCTGGTTGTATTTCACCAAAAAAACATGAAAATAGGGCAACTTGCAATACTTGCAGCATAGATATTTCCTCAAAGGGAGGAAATACCACTAACATGCTAAAACATTTGCACACACAGCATGCAATAACTATAAAAGAATGTTGCGTTTTCGATCCGCTCCGAACTAACAGTTTTCAAATCAATAATTTGTTGTCTCTTTTCTTTCAAATGAGAATCGATAAGGGAATCGATAAAGAATCGAATCGTTAAGCAGAATCGAAAATGGAATTGGAATCTTAAAAATCTTATCAATTCCCATCCCTATTTGATACAACATATTGTTATGACTTTTTTAAATTAACTTTAGCTCTAATTATATTCCAAAACTGCGGCAAATGAGAATGTCATCCATGCGACTGATTAATTTTGCCCACTGTCTCTTGCCTCTTGCCAAAAAACTCTTGTTTTTGAGATGGTGGTGATATCTGTCACAATCCTCACACATCCCAAGATATTGAGGATCTAGTAGTGGACTTTGACCCGGATAAAAAACTGAACATTATGACAGTTATTAATTTGGCTTTATTTTGTAATGTGTCATGGATAATGTTTTAACTTGTTGATTTGTAGAATTAGCACTTTAATATTAAAGGAGATAATTAACAATGATTTTCACTTTCTTTCCCTTGACTTTCCTCGTAATGATGATATTAAGTTATGATTCAAATTCAAAATTACATTAATTGAAATAAAGAACCACACAGACCTTATCATTCATGAAATCAAGATGAAATAGTGCTCACTGAATATCTAACACCAATAGAGTGGTGGTACCCACCAAGCTGATTACAGGGACAGTGCACATAATGGTAACCGGCACGCAACTTGCAATCATTAGGTGGCACCAGGTATAAAAGCATGATGCTTCATAAAAAAAAAACTGTGTAAAAAGAAACAAAGGGCCACTCGTGAGAAAGAGAAGGGATGCCTTAAACAAAAGTGATCAGGAAAGTAAATTTGAGCGATAGAACTGAAAATAAAAATAAAAGTGAAAATACAAAAGAAAATAGAGAAAAAGAATAACCGTGTGTCAAGGAGAAAAGGGAGATTAATATTTTAGTTACTAAAGCATAATCTTGAGGAGACGAGGAAACTTTGCATTTTGTGTTTGGGGTGTAACACCAGACTGTGTAATGGCAAGTACACTGACTGATAGGTTTAAAAATGGTATATAGCATTTGTGTATGATCACTAAAATGGGTTTTAACTTGGCTAAAAGATGGTGCGCCAGATCCTGTTTGGAAAATGAATAGTAAGCAGTAAGTATGTGAGAGAATTATCTTACTGCAGTCAGATGTACAGTATAGTCAAGCTCAATCTTGACAGACTGAACGGTCAATGTCTAAACTAAAAGGTGTATAAGACAAGGCTATATACGAACATGAGCTCACAATGTATCTTATATATAGTTTTTTTTTTTTTTTGGACATAATACAGTAACCCAAAACACTATTGTCAACATTTTGTAATGGAGCTTTTAGTATTTATGAAAGCAGGTTGTAATTCGTTCCCACCAAGCTTCCTTTTCATATCTCCTTTATATTGTTTGCTACATTCATATACAGACTCCCCCACACCTGCAGATCATTCGGAAATTTTAGACACTGTTTTAGAAGCATGCTGAATCTTTTGATCTGAATCTTTTTGATCTTGTGCTGTATTATCTCATGCCCTGTCTGTCTCGACCTCCATGGCTTTGTCTGCTTAAATCATACTTTAATTCCCTTGTTCTCCATCCACTTACCCAATGAGTCTCTATTAACTTTTCCAGATTTGTCTGACAGATCACACTCAGATTTCCTGGTTTTCAACCCACTGCCTGCCTTTAAACCTATTAGACTCTGTTAACATTCATGGATTTCTCTGCCTTTCAACACTTAACTTGCCTAATTTATAACCCATACGATGCTTTTGAAATAAACACTTTACTGGTTTTAATTCATAAGCATTATTGGAATCGAAATCATTTACCTAGTATTTATGAACACAGAGTCAAATTTCTTTTTATTTATCTTTTTTTTCACACCTGAGCTAATTTACTGAATTTTTCTCAATAGATAATTTACTTTGCTCAGTTGTTGATATTAAACATTTCAATCTTATTCATGCCTTGAATTATTAGGGTCCAAGCATTATGACCATATAATTTTATATTTTATAGAAATGGACCACAAGCACTGCTGGTCCATTTTTATGAAATATTAAATAAAAAAAAAATATCAAAAAAATACCAAAGAAAATACAAAAAAATTATAAAAATACCAAAAAAAAAATTATATTTGTAAAACAGCATAAAAAATCATGGGCTGTTCATAGAGTGATTAAAAACAATACAATGCATGTTATGATAAGGACAATCTCAGTGTCTTCCATTACAGGGTTCAAAAAACAGTAACAACGGCAATTTTAGAATCCATGGTCCACGCACAACCTCTCGTGGGCGCCCCTTTTTCTGAGTACGCCGTTTTCACAGAGGTGCCGCTAAGAAAAAAGCATCTCGCTTTATTAATCCTCACGCTCAGTATTATTAATCTGCGCGCCTGGTTTAGGTATATCAGTATTAATAACAGTATATCTTATTATGTTACATAATAGTTGATATGTTACAACTATATTATAACACACAGAAAGACCTTTTATTTGGGGTAAAGTGACTGATGTGACAAACATTTTTCAGCATACTCTCTATTTCACTGAATAATCCATGACTTTTCATGAATATGTAAGGTCTATTGTCACGAAATGCCAGCAGAGGGCGCCATGCGCAGAGATGACATTTTGTGTTTCCTGTGTATTCTTTGTTTTTGTCATGATTTATGCCCTGTCTGCCTCGTATTTTTTTTTTTTCTCCACGCTGTCACTTGCCCACCCACGTGCCCATGTTTTCCCCCAGCCTGTCATGCATCCTTTCCCACGCCCCCGTTTCCACCCCGTCTACACACCTGTTTCTCATCTCCTCCTTTTGGTTTCGCTTTGCCTCGCTGCTTGTCATCCCGGATTTGACCTTGCACTTTTCTTTTGACTACGGCTTTCGCTTCGTGTTTTAGTTTTTGACGCTTCGCTGACGAACTCACGGCATTCGACCCTCGCTCACGCCTCCGACCACGGCCCCACATCTCGATACAGTCATTATCCGCGCTTGGATTTATATCGTTCTGCCTTTTGCCCATGACAGAATAATCCAGCCAGCTATGGATCCAGTGGCTTCTAACCGTATGAGATTGGAGAGTCAAGGTGCAAGTGGAACTCATCAACAGGAACTGCTCAGCACAAAGCTCTCACTGACGTCACGTCCCAGCTCCAGAGGCTCCAACTCTCCCTACCGCAAGGAGCAAACCCCCACGTGCAGCAGGAGCCACGCCTCCCTGCCCCTCCCACCTACGAGGGAGATCAAGGCACCTGCCACTCCTTCCTATCTCAGTGTTCCCTGATCTTCGAGCTCCAAACCTCCGCCTTTTCAACCAAACGATTCAAGGTGGCCTACGTCATCACGCTCCTGTCAGGACGCGCCCGGGAATGGAGCACCGCGCTTTGGGATGCCCACGGCCCCCTGCTGTTCTAATTACGAGGACTTCGCCAGAGAAATGAAGAGGGTGTTCGACCGCTCATGCCACGGCAGAGAGGCGGGCCGAAGACTGCTGAAACTCCGCCAAGGCTCGCGCTCGGCCTATGGTTATGCCATTAAGTTCCAGACCATGACCCTCTCCAGCGGTTGGAACAACCGAGCGCTATGCGACGTCTTTATGGAGGGTCTGACAGAGAAGCTCCAAGATGAGCTAATTTCACGAGAGCTCCCCTCGTATCTCCAAAAGCTTATGGATCCGGTTTTCTCCATCCAGGACTCTGCCGCGACCTCCACCTCTACGAGTTGAACCCCAGGAGGAACCTATGCAACTGGGCAGAACCTGCATCACCCCAGAAGAGCGTCTCTGCCGCCGAGTGGAAGGGGCCTGCTTTTACTGTGGAAAACCAGGACACCTGCTCAAGAACTGTCCAGCAAAAGGGGGCGCCCTCTAGTTCAGCTGCTAGCACTAGAGGGCGGGACTCCAAGGAGGCTCCCAGAGCAACATCACCTGCTTCCCATCCTTCTCATCGATGAGCAACAGACCCACCTTGTGCAGGCACTGGTTGCCTCGGGTTCGGATCGCAACCTGCTGAATGCGGCTTCGGCCAAAACCCTGGGTATTACTGCGCTGCCCTTGGAGAACCACCTTAAGGTCCAGGCCCTCGACTGGAGTCCGACCCCATCTATCACCCACAGAACCCCTCTCATTGGTCTAAGGGCCCCCGGCAACCACTTGGAACAGACGTCGCTGTTCATCATGGAGGGGTCACATGCCACGGTCGTCCTAGGCCTCCCTTGGTTAACCCAATGCAACCTGCACATTGATTGGGTCAGGAACTTGATCGTAGCCTGGAGCCCATCTTGTTCCACGTCATGTTTACGCGCCGCCACCACGCCATGCCTCGACCCCGTTCTTACAGAGGAGCCACTGGACCTCACCCGTGTCCCCCCAGAATACCGTGACCTCAGGACTGTGTTTAGCAAATCACATGCGGTCTCTCTTCCCCCCCACCGACCATACCACTGCGCCATTGACCTTCTCCAAGGCACCACCCCCCCCAAGGGCCGTCTTTACTCTCTGTCACCCAAGGAACGCCAAGCCATGGATCAGTACATCACGGAATCCCTTGCTGCAGGAATCATCCGCCCTTCTTCTTTCAGTCCGGCAGGAGCTGGATTCTTTTTCGTAGGCAAGAAAGATGGTTCCCTTCGCCCGTGCATTGATTATAGGGGCCTCAACAACATCACAATGAAGAACCGGTACCCCCTTCCTCTAATGTCTACCGCCTTTGAACGTCTTCAGGGGGCCAGCATCTTCACCAAGCTCGATCTGCGCAATGCCTATCACCTTGTCCGCATTCGGGAAGGGGATAAATGGAAAACAGCCTTCAGTACGCCAACTTGACATTATGAATATCTGGTGGTCCCCTTTGGACTTACTAATGCCTCCGGAGTCTTTCAGGCCTTAATTAATGACGTTCTCAGGGATTTCCTCAATTCTTCTGTATTTGTCTATCTGGATGATATCCTGATCTTCTCTCAGGACCCAGAAGAACACCAACATTACGTCAGGCAGGTGCTGCAGAGGCTGCTGGAGAATAACTTGTTCATCAAGGCTGAGAAGTGCGAGTTTCACACCACGTCTACCACATTCCTCGGGTTCACCATCAGCCCCAAAGGCATCGAGATGGAACCTGCTAAGCTCCGAGCTGTCACTAGGTGGCCCACCCCTACCTCACGGCAAGAACTTAGGTTCTTAGGCTTTGCTAACTTTTATCGACGGTTTATCCGAGGCTACAGCTCCATCACCCCCCCTCTAACAGCCCTCATGTCTACTAAGACCCATTTCTGCTGGAACCCGGAATCTGAGAAAGCCTTCAGCGAGCTTAAGAAGTGGTTCACCTCCGCTCCTATCCTCACCATCCCAGACCCGTCACGTCAGTTATCGTGAAGGTCGACGCCTCCAGCACTGGAGTAGGAGGCATCCTCTCACAAAAATCCAACCTGGATAATAAGCTGCACCCCTGCTCCTTTTTCTCCCACCGCCTAACTCCCGCTGAAAGTAATTACGGCATCGGAGACCGTGAACTCTTAGCAATCAAGTTAGCCCTGGAGGAATGGAGACACTGGCTAGAGGAAACGGATGTCCCATTCCTAGTTTGGACCGACCACAGGAACCTCGAGTATCTACGGAGCGCCAAGAGGCTCAATTCTCGCCTGGCCCGGTGGTCTCTCTTCTTCGCAAGGTTCAACTTTTCCCTCTCCTACCGACCAGGGTCTAAGAACACAAAGCCGGATGCCCTTTCGAGACTATTTATGACCACCCAAGACCCTGCCGCAGGTGAAACTATTTTGCCACCCCCCTGCCTACTCGCCGTGGCCGAGCTCGACATCGAAACCAGTGTCAAGCAAGCCCTATCTCATGAACCAAGCCCAAGCAACGTGCCCCCTAACCGTCTCTTCGTTCCCCTTGCTCTGCGCTCTCAAGTCCTGGAGTGGGCCCACAGCTCTAAACTCTCGTGCCACCCAGGCTTCTGGCACTAGCCCAGCAGCGGTTTTGGTGGCCCACCCTCAAGGAGGACGTCTCTAGCTTTGTTTCGGCGTGCAATATCTGCATAAGATCCAAGCATGTCAACACAGCCCCAGCTGGCCTCCTCAGACCTCTGCCCATCCCTCATCGCCCCTGGTCCAACATTGCCCTGGACTTTGTCACTGGGCTATCCCCCTCCACCAGCCACACCTGCATCATGACCATGGTTGATCGGTTCTCTAAAGCTGCTTACTTTATCCCCCCACCAAAACTTCCGTCCGCCAAGGAGACTGCTGAGCTCATGATTAACCACGTGTTCAAGCTCCACGGCCTGCCTATGGACATTGTCTCAGATCGGGGCCCACAGGTCACCTCTTGATTTTGGAAAGCATTCTGTAAGCTGATTGGGGCCACTCCCAGCTTTTCCTCTGGTTTCCACCCCAAGTGGAAATCTGTTTCTCCAGTCCAAGTACTGGAGAAACAGATGCGTCTTGAGTCGTCGTTTAAAGATAGTCAAAGTCTCTGATGTACGGACATCTAGCGGAAGTTCATTCCATTGCACAGAGGGGAGTTCACTTCTGTTCTCTTCATCCTAGCTTAATTTCATCTCATGTAATAATAGTAAGTTTTGGAAAGTCTGAGTTCATCTCCCCAGCCAGTGTTGTGTATGGGCTGGGTAAGAGAAGAGTAGTGACAAATTCATTACTTTCGTTACTAGACATGGTCTATTTTGTCTGCAAGTGAAATACATCAACACATTAATAATTTACACCACGATAACATTACTGCAGAAGGATCTAGAGACGTGACTTTGAGACACAGTATATTCGAACCGTAGACAGTATTTATTTAGCAGACCATTACAAAACAGCCATGTCCAATAAAACAGTGCATCTTTAATAAGCCACATCGGTTTCGAGTCAGAAGTAAAATTAACGAAAGACTGAGAAGCCCGTATATATTTGTTTTTTATATATATAAACTCTCTCTCTCTCTCACACACATGTACACACACAAACAAATAAAACATGAAATCGTGTAAAACCAAATGAAACTATGGCAAAAATATATAAGCAGTAAAAATTACAGTAGTATCCTGTAGGTAAATCCTGTCCTGATAACAGGCGCTGACCCTCTGGAACTGTTTGATTCTGTTAGTATTGTTTTCGAGTGTGAATGTTAATGAGGATTTAATCTGTCTCTGCTGCCGCATCTATTCACTGTAGTAATAAGTGATTAATATCCCATCAGATCTTTGATGGGGGACGTTATGCTGAATAAATGACTAAAGACATACTGATCCGTATGAACAGATATTTGTTCCAGATATTATGCGTTATTAATTGATTTGTTATGCCATTTTTTGACTATTAGCGAAAAAAAACATCAGCGAAAACATCAAAAATATAACGAAAAAAACTCAAGCAGAAGTAAAATTTTAAGCTTTACTTTGCAGCAAAATATTATCTACCAGTGTATTAAACGGAAGTAGATAAAATACACCGTAATGTAAAATACTGTACATAGCCCGCATTTGTATTCCGTACCTACAACTGGTATAGATAAATTACAGATGTTACCATGTCTTTAAGTATTATTAAGGATGTCGTGAAAAATATTGCAATAAGTAGTTTTATTAATTAATTAATTAATTTAATCATTAATTAAAAATAGCATAAGCATCATGGGTTGTGTATTGAGTGATTAAAATCTGTTTTATGAATCGTTTTTTATCCCTTTTTTTTTACCACATCATCTATTTATGAAACTATGTTGACGTGAGTTATGTTATATATATATTAAATATAGTAACCGGCTGCTTGGACACTGCAGTTAACTGAAGCAGTCAATGCCCCATCTGGCGGAATTATACAGCATTGCAACCATATTTTTAGAAAGCGCATGGGGGCGTTTATGGGGCGGGGCATCGTTAACTACGTCATCGCGGGGGATCACATTCCGTGCACGGATCGATCATGGTCCTGTCACGGTCCTGTCATGGACCTATCATGCTCCAGGCGGCTGTTTGACGTGGGTCCCACTGTAAAAGACACAGGCCGACCGCAGACGCTCTCAGGCTCCCAAGTGCAGGGTGGGGCAGGGTGGGGAGTCATGCTCGCCGCCAGAGATATACCCCTAAAGACCACCTGCTGCAAGCTTTCCCCTCGTTACCTCGGCCCCTTCACCATCACCAAGATAGTCAACCCCTGCGCTGTTAAACTCTTGCTCCCCTCAACTATGCGACAAATTAATCCTACATTCCACGTGTCCCAGCTGCGCCATCAAAAGACTTCCCTCTGCAGTCACCTCTGCCACTATGCCTCTTGTTAAGTCCTCACCCCGTACCCGTAACAGAATGCACAACCTGAACATTGGTATAGTGGAGGGGCTCCCACTTGAAATTTTTTTCAGACTGAGACTGTGACACCGGGGCAAGCAGGCTTTGTAGGCAGTCGGCTTGCCATTTGGGGGACCAAGCTGGAGCGAGCAGGTGAGCGAGCGACGCAGTCGGTGTGTCACCGAAGGGTGGAGAGTGAGGGGCATCAACAGAGTTTCAACAGGTGGCAAAAGAGGTCATCGAGCAGATCGGCATATGGCAAACCCTGCTGGAGTTGGCGGCACAACTCCGGAATCAGCTCGCTAACGATGATGTCGAGCTGTTTCCGCCTCCATGCTTCAGCGACATCAAGCTGCCACCGCCGCCATGCTTTGTCGACATCAAGCTGCATCCTCCGCCATGCTTTGTTGACGATCCAGCTCTTCCTCCTCCGCTGTGCTACGACGACGTCGAGCTGCCTCCTCCGCTAGGCTTTGAGGACGTCGAGCTGACTCCTCTGCCCTGCATCATCGCCGACGACATTGAGCTTCCGCCTCCACCCTGCGATCCAGCTCCGCCTCCGCCCTGCTTCGACGACATCGAGCTTTCGGAGCTTTCCTCTCCGCTACGTCGAGCTGCCTCCTGTGTTTCCTTTATCTTTTGAACTTCACTTCCCAGAATGCACTACGTGATTGGAGCACTCACCTGATTCGGGGTAGCTAATTAAGTTCTTTATAAATAGTCTTGTGTTTGGTTTCTCCCTTGTCGTCCATTGAATTTCCCTTGTGAATACTTTAGCTCTGCGTCATGCTAATTCCTGTGACTCCTGGTTTGTTGTGTTTCTGTTTTGTTTGAGTACAATTTAGTTTAAATGCTATTTGTTTCATGGCTGTTTAGGTTTAATTGATGCCTTGCTCCTAGCCTGTTTCGTTTTGCTCCTAGCCATGTTAGCTAGTGTATAGTTATTTGTTATGTTTATCTCCTAGCCTGCATTATCTCCTAGCCTGCGTTATCTCCTAGCCGGCGTAATCTCCTAGCCCATGTTATCTCCTAGTCTGTGTAATCTCCTAGTTACCACATTACAGTTTCGTAGTTCCCTTCTGTGTCTGTTTATGTTCTGTTTTTGTCATTATTAAAAGACTTCCCTCAGCAATCACCTCTGCCACTATGCCTCTTGTTAAGTCCTCACCCCGTACCCGTAACACCTATTGACACCTGGATCAGGTGATAACAGGTTTTCCCCAGGACTCCTATTGATGTGTCAGCTGTTCACACCTATACATTCAGCTTCCTCACACTCCAGCGCCCCCTTACGTCGCAAAAGGCAGTGCTTTGTACGCGGGTATGTATCTGTGTCTTGTGTCATGTCTGCGGTACGTTTATTGGACGGGCTTCTGGGCAGCTCAAAGGTTCAGGAAGATTACTAGTGGAAATGTTGGTTGGAGTTTCTGGTTAGAGAAACTGCATTCCAATTTAAACCCTGATATCCCTTCCACTCCCTGTTATGCCATGCCTCTCATTATTTTCTTTTTTTCTTAAAAGAGGGCTGACATGGAGTAGAATTTATATGGGTAGGATTTTATGATTAAGTAGAAAAACGATTATAAATATAATTGTTATGCGCTATGGTAGGAAAATCTGATAAGGTAGGATAAATTGTTAGAGCACTGGCATTGTGATGCCCTGCTTTAATTTCCTACGTAGTTTAATCAGCGCTCAACCGCACTTAAAGTTTTTCAGAGCACACTGCCAGAAGGAGACTAATGAACGTGTTGGGGAAAACGATTATGAACGGGTTGGGGAAAAACAGCAAGGAGACTGACTCTGACCATTTTAATAATTTATTGATAACTTTGTGATTCCTTTGTTTTTGGCTGTAGTGATGAAGGTAATCATGTCATCTCTTCATGTCTGCAACAGTGGTTGAGCCTTTATTCAAGTTTTATATAAATTACATAATTCGGCATTTGTTTTCCATTATTTCATGTAAAATCAGAAATTTCGCTTTCTATAGGTATATAGTTTTTATGTCTGTGAGGCAAGTATACAGTATAGAGTTTTGTTTAATTTTTTGACGCAATCAAGTTCACTTAAACCAATACAGAATAGCGCACCGTGTTTGCTTACATTATTTTACGAAATTATACTGTTTGTCATCATTGTAAGTGCAATTGTATATAAATAAAACTGGAGAATTATAAATGTTATGTAGCTTATATAGTTATCTTATAGCTTATATATTATATAGGTTTTGCACATTAATCTGACAATAAATGTAGCACCCACTTTTTCCAGACCAGAGTCTGTTTTCTGGCTACACTTTTGTTACACACGTTGCTTAAATTTGATGGAAATAAGAAATGCCTACATTTAATTTAAATTCTAAATTTGTACTGTAATTTTAGTACAGTGATTATAAATTAATTTTATTACAATGTTTCACTTAAATTTATCTGCTACATCGTGCAGCTCTTAACAAGCTGCAGCTCATTATTTCTTGAGAGAATTAACCAAGTCTGTAACATTCATGGATTTCTCTACCTTTTAACACTTAAATTGCCTAATTCATAACCCACAGGATGCTTTTAAAATAAACAGACTTTGACTAGTGTTCACAGATTTGGCTGCTTGATTAATTTTGGAGTTTAATTCAACCTTGACGTACTTTCTGAAATAGTTATAGTGCCACTTAGCAGTAAAGCGAGGAAATGCATGCTTTTAATGCTGTCATTGCGAGAGACACGGCAGTAAAACTGTTATTCCGGTTAAGTACCATCTGTATTCGCGCGAAACCTGGTACACATTTGGAGCTCATTGAGCTGAACAACTTTTACATTGCATGTCATGGTCTTAACTCAACATGAAAGCAGTTACTTTGTGTCGTTTGCAAAAACGCACATGAAGGAATTTTATATACTCTTCCTAGAGAATTTATACGATTGCCACCAAACCAGACCTATGTGATCTAAAGACATTAAGGATTCAAAATTGCTAATTATCTTACGTAAGTCTGAACCAAACTTAACTTGCTCCTAAGTGCAGCAGTCTTTATAAATCAGAGGTGTATGCAAGCACATTATGGCATGTTATCAAAGTCGTATTAATGATGGAATATACTGTAGGCCTGTTTAAGAATTTATTTTTATTTGATATGAGAACTAATAAAGTGACTTTTAATTGGCCTATTTCATAATGTGACAAATGCATTTAAATTGGCAATCACTTTTAATATTAAACAGGTGGCAAACAATTTGGCAGCAATACAGCGTGTTGTTGTGCTAAACCGAAGATAGCACCATCTGCGGAGCCGTGTGGTACATGTAAATTTTTTCTTTAGGCAAAACTTCAGCCCTTTTCATATTTTGCCTGAGGTGGCTATTTTAAAAAAAAGTTTCGCCCTCCAAGGTAACGGATTATGGAGCTTCTTGACCTGCTTAGACATGCGCTTGCCAGACCAATTGATTAAAAAAAAAAATGTTTCATTGATTATTAGCCATCATCCGTGACTGGATGGACACGTTTTATTTTATAATGAAATTTGATTAAGTTAAATGAGAAAATAACTTGGGAGTTTTAAACCCCACATCTATGAATTTAAAGGTGTATAAAAAGTGATTGTAATGCTTAATACACCTATCTCACCTATGCAGTTTGACTCACGGTGAGATGCGGTGTTAGGCGCTGACATTCCGCAAAGTTCTACAAGGTCCGCAAGCTTCCGCGAGGGCTGCTAAAAAAATTAATTCTGTTTAATTTAAACATGTTTAATTTTTCACGTGAAAGGATGGAAACGTATTTACAGCGCAAAAACTTGCAGTGAATCATGCAAGTCATACAAATGGAGTGAAAAATTGATTCCTGAGCAATGGATCTCAGCTAATTCAGTACCTTTACTGTAGACAGCGCCTTGTAACGTCGGACGTAAGAGGCAGCGACTTAAGAAAACTTCTAAGGGACAGTTCAGGAAACACACTTAGAAAAGTAATCAACTTACATAAGATATATCTTAAGAGTCTTCTTAGCGCGCTAAGAGTGTGCGTTATCGGGAAACTGGGCCCTGATCATTTCGATTCATATATATTTGATTCATATATTCATATACTGTACATATATTTTTTTCACATTTCTTACACATTTCCATAATTTTCTTTTTATTGTGTAAAGCTGCTATAACTATTGTTAAAAACAATATAAATAAAACTGAATTGAAAAAACTGCATTTTGTCTTTACTCAGTTTATGTCTGTGTAATATTAAATGTGTTTGTTGATGGGAATCATTTAATAAATGCACATGATCAGAAAGGGGCAGTTAAGTTTTTCACAGCACTGTATATCTGCTTGTGAAGTATGGTTAAAAATTAACTAGTCAATATTTAATGGCTACAGAACTTGTAGAATCACTGAAACTCCACCCCATTGTGCAACACCCCATTTTACCCTTACTGTGTGTGCGTGGTGTAACAGGTTTCATGCATGGGTGACAGGCACAAGGCGAGGTCTTAGGAAAAGTGGGAATTTTATTTAGAAAATATGGGGTAGGAAAAAGGTTTAAGGAGGGAGGAAGGTATATTAAGGAAAATATTTGAGGGTGTGCACGTGCCGATCTGGTGGCAGCAACAGTAATTTTGGATAGATGTTGTGATTTGTAAAGTTTTTGATGTACTATATAAGTTAGACAGATCAGGAACACAGTAAAAACGTGAAGTACTGTGGTTCCCCACATGCAGGATTAAATAGCACCATTGTAGTCTCTTCTTGGTATGGTTATTTGATTTGTATTTTTTTCCCTCACAGCCCTCTTCACTGTCTGTACATGCATCCACTCAAGATTGTCAACAGCAGGATTAAACAGCATATGAAGTGATTAGATTTGGAAATTTATCCAAACAGATATATGGCCACAGAAGATTTCTCTTAACTTTATTAGCTTTTATAGTTTTCTTCCTATTTAATTACAGTATGTCTAGCAGGTTTAAACACTGAAGCACGGGAAATAGGTTGGCAATATTTCAACTTAATTTTGTTGGTTGGTTTTTATGCAATATATACACAGACACTCATCCCCTATGCTGCTCTGCTCTCTTGCTTTCTATTAGATATTGCACTTATCCTTTTTATCTCTTGTAAGGCCCACTGCAATACAGAAAAAGTGTCAGACAGGCATAAACCTTTTAACAGTCACCTCTAGCAGGTTGTCCATGTTTTTAAAGACTAGCACTCAAACATACCCACACTGCCACAAACCCCCATCACATTACTTAAGAGAACCAACCTGAGGGCTTTTATCATTATAACATCTCGTGGTGCGGCTCTCCATACCGCACCACATAACATAATGTGGTTGGTATGGGCCTGCGATGCGGTTCTACATCCCAGTAGTAGTAAGGGATACTGGGGCAGGAGGCGCTGGAACTGGGGTTTGGCACCCTTAAGGCAGCTTAGGGCTCACTGACATCCCCAGTTCGAGATGGAATGGGTCGACCAGTCAATGCGAGGGTTGTGACGTTGGAGCCAGGGGAGCCACAACACTACTCTCTGTTCTGGCACCCGGGTTACCAGGAAAGAGATTCCCTCAGAGTGACAGCCAAGCCGTAGTATCACTGGGGCTGTCCTCTGCATCACACACCCAGACTTAATTGGCTGGCCAGCCAGGGAGACCAACGGGATGGCAGAAGGGAGCAGGCTAACTGGAATACCCAGTGCTGCAGCTAGCCTGTCAATAAAATTTCCTGTGGCCCCCAAATCGCTGAGTGCCTCCGTTCGGGCTCTCCGGATCCCGGTCCCTAAGAGCGTGGCTGGAAGGAAGAGCCCTGCATGTGGGGTCTTAACTTTTGGGTCCTATTTGACTCCCCCCCCCCTCTCCTGGGGTGACCCCGTCTGTGGCTTGCTGTGCCACAGGCGTCACTTGCCCTTTGTGGGCCCTGTGGGCTGCTACACTGAGGGGCAAGCCTGGCGACGCCTATCTGCATGGGCTCTCCTATGTCTTCCAGCTCTAGTTCTTCAGGCTCAAAATCAGGGATGGGATACGAAGCCTCACGCTCTGCCTTCATGAACAGAGGTGAGGCTTCGTGCCTATAGCCAGGGAAGTGACCGGCTAGGCGCTTGGAGCGGCTTTTGTGGGGTAAAGGAGTTGTTTCCCACCAGAGCCACCGGGCCTTACACTCACAAAGGCAGTTATCCACCCGGATGGCTAGCCTATAAAATTCCTCCAGATCCTGTGAAGGATCACATAGGGCTAGCTCATTGGGTAGCCCTTGGGTATACGCAGCCATCAGCGTTGCGTCATTCCACTCCAAGCTGGCGGCCCGGGTACGAAACATGTTTAGAGAGGAGGTGCTGCCATTTACATTTACATTTAGGCATTTGGCAGACGCTCTTATCCAGAGCGACTTACATTTTTATCTCATTATACAGAGCAATTGAGGGTTAAGGGCCTTGCTCAAGGGCCCAACAGTGGCAACTTGGTGGTTGTGGGATTTGAACCTGGGATCCTCCGAACCGTAGTCCAATGCCTTAACCACTGAGCTACCCCTGACCCACTGCAGTAGCCCACTCTAGTGCTCTGCCTGTAAGCAGAGACACCATAAATGCAACCTTCGATTGTTCTGATGAAAATTGTGAAGGTTGCAGCTTAAATATGAGTGAGCACTGCAGGATGAAGACATTACACCTCTCTGAATCGCCTGCATATGGCTGTGGGGATGGTAGACGAGTTTTGGCCACCAGATGGGTAGCTGAGCCTCTGATCCGGGGGCCAGATGGAAACCCGAAGTGGTGCTCGCCTCGAGCTGCCCAAAAATCAACTCGAGGCACTTACTAATCCCACACATCTTCGAAATTAAATAGGTTAAAGCTTCCTCATGCCCATCAAGCACTCTCGCTTGATCCTCAACTATTTCCTGCATCCTCTCCAAGCCTGCGGGCTCTTCTGATGGTGCGAATATTCTGTTATTCTGGTATGGAGAGCCGCACCACAAGATGTTATAATGATAAGAGCCCTGACGCAGGCCTTTAGAGGGGATTAAAGAAATAGGAGGCTGCGGGAGTCCTTATGATACGACCTGGAAGACCTTCTCATTTGGAGATGGTGTGGGATTATTCATTTGAAAACTAAAAGGAAACAAATAAAAACTGATAAAACAATAAACAGAGCTCCACCGTCTACGAAAGAACGGATTGGGCTTTGGAAAACAAAACAAAAACTATATCATCTTGGGGACTTTGCCCTTACCGAGGATTTATGGTAAAGAGAGGAGTTGTGTTTTTTATGTACACTTTATACTTAACCAGAGAGCGCACGCTACACAGCTGCAATTTTAACCTATTCTAATGTGACAGGACACTACGGCTCTGAACTTACGCCTCTGTTTGCCCATTCGCTACTCATCTAGGCTGAGTAACACCATTTTGGTAACACCATTATTAAGTTTAAGGATGACACCATGGTAATAGGCCTGATCTGAGATAACAATGTGATGGCTTACAGAAAGGAGATCCAGTAACTAGCATCATGGTATGAGAACAAAAACCTGGAACTCAACATCTAGAAGACAAAACAGATCATTGTGGATTTAACACGTATGCTCTCATCCACATAAACTAAGCTGGTATTGAGTGTGTACCTAGCTTTAAATTGCTTGGAGCCCACAACAATGCCTGTATTTTCTGATGAGACTTAAAAGACTGACCTGTGCTTCAAGATACTGGAGAACATTCACCACTGTACTATGTATTAAGAGCATCCTTGCAAACTGCATCTTAGTGTGTTACAGGAACTGCACTGCTTTGGACCATAAAGCTCTTCATAGGATGGTAAAAACTTTAACTAATTATTTTTATTTAGGTTTTTATTCAGTGTGAAGCCAGAGCGGCCCTGTAGCCCTGGCCAGCGTTTTATTTCTTTATTAAGAAAACCTGCAGCCATTTGGGAGTTTAATCATGTCCAGATCACCTCCTGTATTGCTGCTTTGCCCCAGTGGCAAGGACCCTCCACCTTGGTGGATTAAACCTATACTCAGCCCTTGTCTCTCCCTCCACCACAGAACAGAGCCGCCATCTCATCCATTGCAGAGAAGATCCACTCAGAATTAGGAGCTGAACGAGCTTGTGGATCAATTTGTGGATGTGTTCTACAATGACCTGGGGCTTACACACCTAGTGTGCCATAATATTCAGATCGTCCCTATCAAGGTCCAGGAGGCCCACCGTTATACCATAAATTCTGAGGTGGACAGCATGCTATAACGTGGCATTATAGAGGATTCAACGAGCGCCTAGTCCAGCCCAATCGTTATGGTGCCCAATCCTAATTGGTCAATTAGGTTTTTGTAATGACCTACGGCAGCTAACCGCTGTATCCACCTTTATTCAATACATTAAAGACCCACTTTACCAGCTCCCCTGTCCTCCAGAACCCGACCACCCCTTAATCATCCTATGTAACGCATGGGACACTGGGCTCGGTGCAGTCCTTTTTCAGGAGTTTAAGGGCAAAGAAAATCCAGTCCTGTATATAAGTAGTAAGTATATAAGTGCACACATACAGTATACAACATTTACAATTAATCATTTGGCAGACACTCTTATCCAGAGTGTCTGCCGAAATATGCTTATGTTTCCGTCATTTTATAGATCCTACACTGGGTTACTAAGTTACTAAGTAAATACCAGTCAAACACTGCAGGTTTTTTGTATTTATTTATCTTTTGGGTGTCTTTTTAGTCTGGTTATCAGCAGACTAGGCCTTTAACATGGTTATCAGAGCAGACTGGGCCCTCAACAGGGTTATTAGAAAAGGTTATCAGAGCAGGCCCTCGTGAGTGTTATCAAAATAAACAGGGCCGTCACTAAGGCTAACAGGACTAGCATGACCTTTATTAAGCCTAACAAGGTAAACAGGGCTAAATGCACTAACAGGAACACTCTCTGAAATGAGTGCACTTGCATCTCATGCTGAGACTGGGTCATAGAGGTTGGTCCATACGCTTCCTTTTCAAGCATATGCTTCCTTTCATGGCAAGCTGCTCTGATTACTGTTGAAGACCGATAGTCTTCGTCCACCCTCCATTGACAATCTGTCTGGGGTTCCTTCTCACCCTGACACCACTGTTCCATTCTTAGCGGTTACTGTAGGGAGGCCATGTTGGGCACCATCATGTTGTGTCTTGATTGGAACGCATCTTATCGTGAGCCAGAAGCTTTCCTAGCTCAGCATTCTGTTGTATCCCCCCTCTCTCTCCTGCACGCTGTGCAATATCATGCCGGGTAATGAAAGTCTGCATGCCTTTCCGTCAATGTCTCTGCCATGATTTCCAATGATTTAGTGCTTCGGTAAAGCACCCTTTATTTTAATTCCAGACCTCACCAAGGGCTACTGGAAAGTGGTCCTAACACTTGAGGCAAAGGGGAAGACTGCAGTCAGCACTACTTATGCTCAGTGGCACATTTCAGAAGTTAAAGAACATTGTTTTGCATCCGTATCACCAGTATGTGGCCGCCTACCTTGATAATTCACATTATTATCCCCTCAGGGTCCTGGGCTGCCATCTGACTGGTCCTGGAACGTCCTGGAAGAACTGAAAAAAGCATGTCTAACAGTACCCAAAAGATACGTCATTTGGAGCTAAGCAAGGTATTGAACCTGATAGTACGTAAACTATCAGATTGGCTTGACAGCTATATTGAAGCAAAAAAAAAAAATTATATAGCTAGCTAAATTATATTAAAAATAAATAAACAGTATATAGCTGTGCTCAGTATGTATATTTTACAGGAATGTCGATATTCAGTCCAACAATCTAACCTCAAGAGTCACAAATGGCATTTAAAAAAAACAATTATGAATTGTTTATTTAATTAGTAATAAACCAATAAAAATCCTTCCACAACTGACTAAATTGGTGACCAGCAGCAATCAACAGTTAGTTTAATTAACAGTGTGAAAGTAGTTGTAAATTGAAGAATAAACAGTCGATTGGTGGACAGTTCTTTTTCTCTTCATATGTCCATGAATTTAACTTTAGAATATCACCTCACCTCCCAAGTTGCGTAAAATGGAAAGTTTGCTATATATACCAGGTTAGTGCAGTTGATCAGGGGTTAGAGAGGTATGCGGGATTAAGCCTTGGGTTTAAAGCTTTTTATCTTTGTAGCTCACATTGGCTATGAACGAAAAAACACGGTTGGTTCAGCTAGTGGTTTGACACCTGCAATGCAGCTGTCACTAAAATTGGCCATGCCCCTAATTATACATCATTGTATGGCTGAATATAATTTCAACTGATGGTTTGCATAAAAATTTACCCCCTATAGTTATCATGAATTAGAAAACTAGCTATAGCGATCAAAGACATTCTTGGTTTCATTTTGGTGAGCCAATAAAAATTGTAGCCTCAGTTCCCTGTTCTTAGCTGACAGGTTGACATGTTGTCCATCTAGAGATGCTCTATGGCATAACTTGGTTGTAATGAGTCAATAGTTTCTGTTGCCTATCTATCAACTTAAAACAGCAATTCTCCTGTGACCACTTGCATCAATAAGACATTTTTGCTCGGAGGGAATTCCCCTGGTATTTCTTCTGTGACCTCTAGCATCAATAAAAGCATTTTTTTTTATCAGAAAATAGATGAATAATTTCTTTCTTTCAGATAATTCTCTTTAAACACAAGAGATGTGTACGCAGGAAAATCCTAGTAGATCAGCAATTTCAACAACCATGCCACAGTCAAAGTCATGTAGCTCTTAAAACGCAGAGCATTTTTAGGCATTTTTTGCATTACACTGTTTTACACAGTGTGGTACACAGGAAAAAAAAAATAGCACTGATACTGCATTTTGTGACCACAAAAAATAAGAATAAAAGCATTCTGTGAGTCCAACATTTTTACGACGTCTGCATTTTAAAACTAATGATATCTTTCTACACGACATACCTGAAAACCCAAATGTACAGTTCAATGTCTTAAGTCTTTTTATATTTTATTTTATATATATTTTTATGTGCTTCAGATGTATTACTCCATGTATCTCAAATACCTTCTAAAAAGAACATATTTTGGATATCAAATAATGATCCATTCCACTGCTCTGGATCATAACAACAGTGAAAACAGAGAACAGATGGATTAAGGAGCACTGTTTTACATATTTTATGACAAACCTTTTTAACCCATTTATCTTGTGATTTTTGTGGGATGTTCTATTTTTAACAGGCTGTTTATTAATATGGCAAAACTGGTGGTAAACCCAAGATCATAATCTTATGGAGCATGAACACAGAACATGCAGAGCAAGACCAGTAGCTTTTTAAAAGGAGGCCTATATAATGACATCGGTGTTACCGTCTAACATCTGCATCAAATGTAAAGCATGACATTTACATAAGAATTAACAGAACATCCAGATCATCCAGATCCTTTCTCAGATATAGCAGTTTCAAATGAATCATTTACACACAAAAATGAATGATTTACAAACATGGTTACAAATACATAAAATATATAAAGAAATTAAAAGTCACCAAAATATATCTTGGACTGATATACTTCTAAGTAATCAGTAACTGCGTTTTTAAACCCTATGTAGATATTTGCTTTAGAGTAAAAATTTATTTTATTAACTGCACATTATTTGAGTTGATTGCTTTAACCCTAAAAACTAAAGGCTTCCATACAAAATATGTGTGTCCAGTTTGAATATTTTCATAGTCTGTAGAGTCACCTAAATAAGCTAAATGTTAATGTTGTGATGTAAAAATGTAAAATTTTTCAATTTAAAGACTTGAATTTAATGTTTGTATCTGAAGTATTCAGGTACTCAGTAGTAGTAAGTAAGGCAAACACAACAATGCTTTTTAAATCTTTTATAGAAATAAGATGTTGTAACCAAGTACATTCTCAAAATAATACAAGCTTTGTCATTTGGTGTATTTTTCACAAAAACTTTTGTTTATTAAAAAAAACAAAAAACAAAACAAAACAAATAGTAACCAGAAATCAAACTTTATTTATATAACACTCAATTTATGTAACACACCACTGCTAACTTTAAAGTTTAAATTTACAATTTTTAAACAGTTGAATTGTACAATTATAGTTACATGAATTTAATTGTAAATAACAAACATGAGGATTAATGTTTTGACTTACTTTTAGTCAACGGACACTGATTTAGCAGGCCAACACTCTTCATTTCATGTAGGGTAGCACATAACATCCCTCTCTGTCTCTATTTAGACAGACTGCATCAAAGTGTGTATGTACTGAGAGGCATGGGACATCTGTGAAGATCATAAAACCAGTAAGCATTTTCTTAGAGCATGTTATCACCAATCACCATAAAATATTGATAATGAAATGCCCATTTCATTATACTATGATAATTTGATCTATGTGTTTACCTTGTATATCTACCCTGATAAAGCAGTACTCCATACAGCAAACACTCTCCTTCTCAATTGTCATCAGTTGCCGCAAGGACACAATCCATCTTGCCCCACTCTTGGCTCCTCACCCCTCTGATTGTATTGATTTTTATTTAGTTGATTATATCAGTAAATTTCTTCAGTCGTCGTCCTTCTCACTAATGTTGATCTCTGGCCCAAATTGAAAAGGCTGGAAGACATTTTCTCTTGCAATTGGGTTAAGAAACTGGGCCGGTAAAAAAAAACGATCTTGATCTTGGTTTCCTCAGAGAAGTAGTGTCAGTTTAGATTAAATTATCAAACAGATTATACACCTCTTTTATCTGTGCAGAGACAGATTATTAACAAATTATTAAAACATGTTACCTACTAATATGTACACAGTTCTTCAAAACATTATATACTGATATCTCATATACTTTTTATACAATTACCAATATTGGTGACTGTATAAGTTTACATACTATATGAGGGAGTATAGATGTTTTGCCTAAACCTGTTAGACTTAATGGATATTTATCGCAGAATACTTATTGTTGTCAAGTATTTCTATTAGTTTAGGACATCAGTAGCTAAGGAGTAAATGTTAATTAGAGTGGGAGTTGTAAATATTCATATAGTGGTATTTAGCTGTCAGCAAAAAGGCTTTAGATCAGGCTAAAAGCAATAATGGTATGTAGGTTGTCCCTTAGGCTGCTGTCAAAGGTTTTTTCCAAACTCTTCACAGATTTCTCCGACATGGTAGGGATCTGTGTCACTCATATAAAGAACCTAACCTTGTCCTCGACTGCCCTTCTTCAACACTAAAGATCCTGATTTTCCTGCCTTGAATGACATCCTGGCCTACCTGATCACCCTCTCCAGCCCTTTCAAAATCCAACTTCCACCTGGGACTGATTCTGTGGTGACTGTTAGGTTGTCAGTTAAGACACAGTAAAAACCCTAGGCTGGGCTGAAAGCAATAATGGTACGTAGGTTGTCCATTAGGCTGCTGTCAAAGGTTTTTCCCAAGCTCTTGACGGATTTCTCCAAGATGGTAGGGATCGGTGTCCCTGATATAGAGAACCTAATCTTGTCCTTGACTGCCCTTCTTCAACACTAAAGATCCTGATTTTCCTGGCTTGAATGACATTCTGGCCCCCCGATCACCCACCCCAGCTCTTCCAAAATCCAACTTCCACCTGGGACTGATTATGTCTGTGGTGACTGTTAAGTTGTCAGTGAAGACACAAATTGGTGGATGTTGTATCCTAGAGTTGGAAACGGGGGCCCTACTTTCTGGATCGACAGATTTTACCAGTAAATTCATTGCCAGAGCAAACAAGATCACAGAGATTGTGCATCCAGTGATGATTTCAACCTACAGTCTGTTCCATTCTGGGGTAGGTAACCCTACTGGCACTCTCAGGTGGAAGTTGTTGTAGCAATTAGTAGAAAAAAAAATTCTTTTATTGCTGGGACAGTGTCTCACCTCCCTAAGGAGCTGTGCAACCACACTTAACGCAACTTGGTACCCCTGGAATGCCAACTTTTTACCCAGAAGTGTCAGTAAACCTGAACTAATTAATAGTATTTAAGTACTTTTCTTTTGGAATACACACTCCTGCTGCAAAGTGGCTCTACTATGGTATCTTAACTCTCCTCTAAATGATTTGAAAGTTCCTCCCAAGTTAGTACAGAAGCTTGTGAACTCTGTATGATGTTTCTCTGGGTCCAGGAGCTGATTTGCTCTTGCTTTCTTCATGACCTCCCAGATTTCATTGTAGTGAAAGTTTTAGGGGTGTTATGATGTCCTTGCAATGACCTAAATCTTGTAAATCATCTTTTCCTGGTAATCACTGGTCCATCCAAGTCCACTATTGTGATGAAGAGTCTTCTGACATCTAGCTAGGGTAGATTATCAGTGATGTATTTTGTGTAATTAAGTGTTTCGGGTCTTTATAACATCATACACTCTCACTCAGGCGACCCAGCCGAGGCTGATCAGGCTTCAGCTTGTACCCTAGCAGGACAAACCCACAGATATCCTCTCTTAATCAAGAGCCACCTAGAAGCTGTCTTTGCTGCCTCTATGTTCTCCTTGATGGCTCTTTTACTTCTCTCACCTGTGATGCCACGTGCTATATGGGCACTACAGAGGGACGAAAGCCCCTAGCTTTTTACCTTGCTTTGTGGCATTCTTCAACAAAGCTCTGATATTTTTTCTACCTTCCATTATGTTCTCCCATGGCACAGTGAGCTCAAGTATAATGATGTTATTTGTTGCCTCTGATAAGAGTTAGATGCCTGTCATGTAACATGTTGGTTCCCGTACCAGCAGGCAAATATTATTTTGTAATGTTATTTATTTTTTTTTTTTTATGGTATGTTTGGAGGTAGTAAATGGTTTTGTACATAATAAGGCAGACATGATAAACATATGTGATATGTTTATCATGTCTGCATTATGTGATATGTTAGATGTAATATTTGTACTGAAGCTAATGTAAAAGCTGAAAAAAAAAGACTTTTGCATAGCACTGTACTTTAAAACACAGATTTTGACATGTCCCAAGAAAGGAACCTGCGTTCTGCCATGATACAGTGCCCCTGTTTTAGATAGGGTTAAAGGCCTTGCTCAAGGGCCCAACAATGGCAGCTAATGGTGCTAGGCTTGAATCACAAAAGTTTGATGTTTTAACCATTTGAGCCAGCACTTAATAAAAAAAATGAGCTACTGCCAGCTAAAACATCCACAACACAGGTTACTGTTTATTCTCAAACAGTGAGGCTTTTTCTCTCACCTAGTAAATAGACTTAGAGGTTATCAGATTAATACCAGCTTAATAGTTCTATAGTCTGTTAGCCGGACTGCTGACCTTTTCAAAGATCTTCAAGTTCTTTTTTATGCCAGGACAAGTCTTGTAGGTTACAATTGAACAAGTGGAGCAGGACATCTCACTGTGCTCCAAAATGGCATCCTGTGCCTCAGATCCAAGAGTTGGCACTAAAGAGGACAAAAGATATCTAAGAATTTAACCCCGAATCCAGGTTATTGTGTGAGAAAACAAGAGTTTCAAAGAAGAATAAGTAGAAATTTACTCACCTTGACAGGGTGCTTTCCTTTTGGCTGGAACCAGAGTCAGGTGCTTTGTCTGGTACACTTCATTGAATAGTGCTCCCTCTAATCGTTTTGTCCTGCCTACCTTCAGCTTTTCATCCACTTTATTTAGCCCTGAAGATATCAAAGAATACACAGTAACACAACAAAATACAATATGAGAGAGGATGCAAAAGGAGATATCATAATGCCAAGAGGCAGAGTAAAAAACTGAATCAATAAACACAGCTTATCCCAAAAAATCACTCCAAATGAAAGCAATAAAATCTCTTATATGAGGAAGAGACAAGTATTAAGAGGAATGTTTTATTACAGGAATGTACAAGAGACACCATGACATGGTTTGGTAATACTCCTTGTCTGGCCTTTCAAAGAATATAGAAAAATTAAGCATTTTTGCATGAATTTACTGGCCGCAGGAATAATTGAATAAAATATGATACACTACCACATAGTGGTAAAAACTGAGGTAACTGGTAATTATTTCAGATTTTTTTTTTCAAAATGAAAGCACCTAAAAGAAAAGTTGGTCTTATTAGACATTTTAAAAGAGCTTTACAAATCAAATATTTATGTTTTCCCATGCTTTTTTTCTTAGCAATGCATGACTAACAAAAGGGATATAGAATATACATAGGCATTGCTTGTGTACAGTATATATAGTAAGATCTTAGTCATGGGGTACACCACAGACACATAGACACAAGACGAGGTCTTACAGAAAAGGGTAGTTTTTTTAAAAAAATGGAGGAAGGAGGGTATCTTAAGAAGAGAGAAAGGATATGCATGTTTAGGTCCAAAGGCAGTGCCCAGCTGACATGTGGTTAAGCTACAGTCAATGCATTGCTTTGAAAGAGTGGTGCAAGCCCGAGTTCCATTAATAATTATCTCTCGCCAGCCGTGCCAGATTTAGCATCCATGCCCCCATACACCTGTTAAAAGGGAAGTTGCATGCCAAGTGAGCCCTTCGTCTGTTGCTGATGCATCCGAGACAATATATAAAGATTAATGTTAATTTTGTCAGCTATTTAAAATTTCAGTCTTAGTCTTAGTCCTGGGATAAATGTCCCTGATAGTTTTTTACTTTATTTAATACATTTTATCCTATTTTTGTTTAGTCAAGTTTTAGTTGACTAAAAGTCTGGACATTTTAATCTAGTTTTAGATAGAGAAACCCATAAGTATTTTCGTCTAGTTTTAGTCAATGAAAATGTAACATTTTAGCAATAAGGTTATTATTAATTAACCCTACAGTCATTCTAGTTAATGTGGGAGCTCTAATTACCTCTCATCCCTCCCCTCTGAGAGAGCCCGGCCAATCAGCTCTCTTTAGATCTCTGGTTGCGAGAGGTTACAGCATCACCCACGATTTAAACTTGCGATCTCCGGCTGATAGCAGAATGAGGTAATTCCAACCACAGATGCCGATCGCGATGTGAAACAGAAGAGTGGTTGGAATGCAGAAGCGAGGGGAATCAGTCGGCTTAGCATCTAAGCCAAAACGCGAAACAAGAACTGTAGTCAAAAGCAGAATCATTAGATCGGTAACCGAGAAATCAAAAAGCGAGACATTAAATCCAATATGTTTGACGAAAAGCTGAAAACCAGAAGAGTAGATGAGAAGATAACTCATCTTTTATTTACATTTGAAAAAGAAGTGGCATGTCCAAAAATATTTATACCCTTCTCAATAATCAATAGAAAAGCCTTTATTGGCTATTACAGCAATCAAACACTTCCTATAATTGCTGACCAGCTTTTTGCATGACCAGAAGTCTTCTTTTTTGTTTAGATAAGCATTTGCGAAGGCCAAGCGGGCTTTTGTTTGCCTTATCTGGGGAAGTGGTGTTCTCCTTGGTCTGCGTCCGTAGAACCCAGCGGTGTTCAGTATCTGTTGGACTGTCTGCCTTGAGATGTTGCCACCAGCAGAGTCCAGATTTATTAGGATGGCCTTGGTGGTGATCCTTGGATTCTTTTTTACCTCTCTCTCTATCCTCCTGGCCAGCACAGGTGTCACTTTTGGCTTCCGACTACATCCTTTTTTCACAGTGCGAAACATCTTGTATTTTTAAATAATACTTTGCACTGTAGCCACTGGAACTTCAAAACATTTATATATGGTCTTATAGCGCTTTCATGACTTCCTGAGCAGCCACAATGTGTAGCTGCAGCTCCTCAGTGAGCTTTTTTGTTTTAGCCATGACTGTCCACAAACCAACAGCAGGAAGCTTTTGTTTTTCACCTGTTAAGTTGATTAAAACAGCTATTTCCAATAAATGAGGGTAATTAGGATGCTTTAAAACAGCTTGGACTATTTGGAATGGTACAGAACGTAAAATTTTCCCATATACTGTAACAGTTTGCAAAGGGTACGAATAATTTTGGATATGCCATTTTTTGTTCAAATGTAATTAATAGCTGAGAAATATTTTTTTCCACAACGATGCCACAGTTTGCAAAAAAAGTCTGAAATAATTTTGGACAAAGCACTTTCTGTTCAAATGTAAATAAAAGCTGAAAAAAAATATTTTTTTCACAATGATGCCTCTTGTACATCGTCTTATTACATTTACATTTACATTTAGGCATTTGGCTGACGCACTTATCCAGAGCGACTTAATTTTTTTAAAAATCTCATTACACATCTGAGCAGTTGAGGGTTAAGGGCCTTGCTCAAGGACCCAACAGTGGCAACTTGGTGGATGTGGGGTTTGAACCTGGGATCTTCTGAACCATAGTCCAATGCCTTAACCACTGAGCTACTCCTGGCCCTCCCTTATTATGTTTTGGGAGAAGTCTGTGTTTTTCACGCTCCCTGGGTTGATTACCTGAGGTCACCTATTATTAATTACTTTTTTGATGTAATGAGTAATCTAATGCGTTAGTTTCACCATTTAAGTATCCAGTTACATAGATATTTTTTCTAAAATGTAATCTGTTATTCAGACAATTTATGTAATCTGTGAGCCAGACAACACAATCATTCCCAATCCATTAGTGTGTGTGTGTGTGTGTGTGTGTGTGTGTGTAAGTCGTTTTACAAGCTCCGCTCCCAACAACCTGCCCCCCTCTGTTATTCCTGCTGTTATACCCCTATCTCACCTATGCAAGGGCCGACGCGCGGAAAGATGGAAACCTAATCACAGCGCCAAAATTAGCTGTGAATTATGATGAACTGTACTTAGGGCCACCGCGCAAAACCACATAGCTAAGATAGGGGTGTTAGTAGTTAACAGATTATAGGCCAAACTTCACAGAGTTATGATGGTAGAATAATTATAAAGGTCTTGACTGCAATTTAAAAAATGTGCTCTAACTAGTTACTTTTATCAGAAAGTAATGCCGTAGTGTAACTGATTACTTTTTGAAGACAGTAATTTTGTAATGTAATGTAGTTAAAATGTAGTTACTTTAAAAAGTAAAGTCCCCCAAAGCTGCTGATCTGGCAATCTACTCTTGGATTTAAAAGAATGCCGAAAGCGTCACTCCTTGCTAGTGTATTTTATTTGCATGCCTCTCATCCCATTTTTCTAGCAAATTCTCCTAGTGAGCTATTTCTGTGTTTGATCTCGCCTGTTTTCTGGATTTTGTCCTGTGCCTAGCTCTTCGAAATATCTCTCTCTGTGTATCCGCACTTCTGGAATTCTCTGCTCTCGCTGCTGGATAAAGATTACCGACTCTGCTTTGTTTTACCGACCTTTCACCTTCACGTTTGGACTTTTAAACCGGCATTGGACCTCTCAGGTTTCTCAGTTTCTCCCCCGATTCACACTCTCTTCCTCAACCCCCGCCTGTCTCTTTTACCCCTCAACCTGTGTGTTTGTGCTTGTGGAATTCTGTCCCTTCTGACTACGCCGACCTTATGACTGTGCCATTAACCTCCTCCTGAGCTCTACTCCTCCTAGGGAAAGATTGTAATTACTCTCATCACATGAGAGGGAGGCCACGGACAGATATATCTCTGAATCCCTGGCGGCAGAATTATCCGCCCTTTCTTGTCCCCCGCTGGAGCTGGATTCTTGTTTGTGGAAGGAAAACGCAAGACACTACAGCTCTGCATTGATTAGGAAAATCATTACCCTCTTCCCCTAATGTTAACAGCCTTTGACCGCCTGCAGGAAGCCAATGTATTCACCAAACTCGACCTCCGTAACACCTATCACCTCATCAAGATCAAGGGAGGAGTTGAGTGGACACCCTGTCAGGCCACTTCTGGTAGTACCATTCAGTCTGGCAGGGGTTGTAAACTTTTACCGCCTATCAAAAACTCCAGCAATGTAGCAGCCCCATACATCGCTCTCACCTCTACAAACACCTTTCTTATCTGGATGGACACAAGAATCTTGAATATCTCAAATCAGCGAAACACCAAAGCCAGATGGTCCTTGTTCTTCTCCTGCTTCAACTTCCCCTGAGGCACCACTGGATGTAAAAGGACCCTGATATGAGCGAGAGCTAGTATTCACAACTCGATCTCTCTGTTCAAACGTCAGGCCGTTTACCACCGCTCTATTGCTCCTACCTACCATATTGGACAGAGAGTCATCCTCGCCACGCGATTCAAGATTATTAATCCTTGCACAGTCAGTCTGCTCTTCCCATTCACTATGCGAAGCATCAACCCCTTATTCCATGTCTCCCAAAAAAGACCCATAATATCTTGTCCATTAATATCTCTGTCTTTTTATTTCCCTATGTGTATGACCTCGCCTGCTTTGACTTTCATCTTAGATTGCGCTTCTGGATTTATTTGCCCTTACTGCTGGATGAGGAATACCAATCCTGTTTTGTTTTATGGACCTTTTGCATTCACATTTGGACTTGAAAACCTCTTAGGTCTTCGACCCTGCCTGTCTCTTTTATCCCTCAACCTGTATGTTTGTGCTTGTGGACACTTACGCGGAAAGGGTGCTTCAACATTATACTCAGGATCTCTTACCCTGCCAAATTAACTAACTAAAGATCAGACGGCGTAATCACGCACACTTTGTCTTCATTCACGAACACACAATCTCTTGGAAATCCCATCTCATGCTCTTCTTTCGGGTTTGTGGTAATTCCCCCACGTCCGCTCGCGTCATCTGGGATTTTTCCACACAGCCTGGTAATTCACTCACTCTCGCGCACGACTTCCTCTACTCCTGCTGCGCTAAACATCTCTGTGCATTCATAAAGCTTTTAAGAAGAAACTGTTTGCAATTGGGTTAATTATCATTCATCCCCGCCTGTGACAACTACGTAGGAAATTAATGAGGAGGATCATGATGCCAGCTCAACATCCCGGAGCCCAAACCTCATTTAAAATAAATTTTTTAAATATTGTAAGTAAACACTAATAGCCCACGTTTAGAAAAACATTTTTATTTAGACTATCTACTGTATATATGACTAAAAATTATTCTGCGTCTATTTTTAGCTGTGTCAGCTGCCATTGTTCTAATATGGCGCTTTGTCAGGGTAAATCGTTCAGTGACAACCTTGTAAATTTCTGTGTAAAACGGTTACTTCTGTAGGAATAAATTGTTTAAATGTATGTATCATCAGCTACAGATCATTGATTTATGTAAACGTCACCGTTCAAATGTAAGTTGATACGCTGTTTGGGGGGCGGGGGGGGGAGATGAGTGCTGTGCTGATGAGGTCTGCTTTTCAGGAGTTGCCGCTCTTTGTGGTTTAAGTGTGTTAAGTGAATGTGTGTTGTCACCTGTCAATAGGTCTTACATATTCATGAAAAGTCATGGTTTGTTCAGTGTAACAGAGGCTCTGCTGAAAAAAAGGTATGCAGTCACTTTACCCCAAATAAAAGGTCTGAGTGTTATCCTTTAGTTGTAATATAAGTATACAAACTAAACAAAAGGTGCACCAAAATTAACAAGGATAAAGGTAAACAATATTTACAAAATATAAACAACTAAAGAAGTGTGCGAGTATGGGCATTTGAATGTTGTCTGACATTGTAAAGTGTAATATAATTGAATGACAGGAGACTGAGGTGTTCGTAAACGCTTTACTGATTAAATGCAGCATATAACGGAACATACAACTTCGGCCGGCATCTGCAGTAATCTAAACAAAACTTGCCCTTTCCCTGATGGGTATACTTAACATGCCCCTCCCCATCTTTGTTCTCTTAAAGGGGCTTTATTTACTGCAACTTATATATAGTCCAAACACTACACTCCTTTTCTCCAGTCCACAAAGTTTGAAAATCGTTTTGGAGCGTGATGTTCTCTTGCAGGGTACCTCCTAGAACGAGGGGTCTTTGACCCGCTCTCAGCCCCGGCAATCTCCTCCCCAGGATTGTTCATCTCCATTGCAGGAGGGTGTGACTCAGGGATTTCCATCCCAGAGCATTCTGGTCGAGAGGCAGTGTAGCCTTTTGGCCCGGATGGGCTCCCTGAGGGTGTCATCCTGTTTAGCAGCTGATCAATGTGCCGTCTGTGCACTTGCCCATCACCAGGTCTGACCCTGTATGACAAGGGGTCTGTGACATCAGTAATGACCCCCTGATAAAGCGGGAATGAGATGCTGCGAGAAAACGCTATGGGAACGCTCCTTGTGTGACCGCTTGTTGAAGCATGTGTGTCAAACCCGCCCAAATTTTTTGGCATAAATAACCTCGGTCAGGTGACGTCATTCAATTAGGTGCACCTAGAGGTTATAAATAGGCATGAACCGGAAACATCCTCAGGTCAATTTTGTCTGAAAGGACGTCCAGTAACGCATGCAGTGCGGCATTGGAGCACAGCATCTCGTTCCCAGGGTTACAGCAAAGTAACCCGAGACGTTCCCTTTCAAAAGCTACACTCAATGCTGCGTGAAAAGGCTATGGGAACGAGAATACCAACTCTGCCGCACTGCAAGGGTTGTGTAGTGTGTGCACAGTCCCCCCAAGGAATCTAGACATAATTCTGGGAAGCTGACTCTAGGACCCCCGAGCCTGGCATCCAACTATGTAATCTGACAAATGTTTTGCGGAAAAGAGCAACCTGCCACATGACACACTTGGGAACACCTCTTGCTAGAGCAATTGATGAGGCAAACTTCCTGGTTGAATAGGCCCTAATCACTAGTGATAAAGTGTGCCACGCGCCTCATAGGCTAGAGCACTAGCATCTCTCACCCGACTCGTCTAGTGGTGGCTGCACTTCGGCCACGGCCTCATGACATATGAGAACCTGCTCTGATTTACGCCACTGGCTAGTGCGGTGGTGTGCTGTAAATTTAAAGAGCATGAACTGGACACAGTGGATGAAGTCTTACTGCTCCAAAGCTGTAACGGCGGAGGACAGAGGCTTGGAGAACAACTGCGGAAGATAGTTGGGTGAGGATGCAGAATAGCTTTAGCTAGCCAATTGGCAAAGCCTAAGCATGCTAGAAAGGCTGATGAGGCCCGCAAATAAGCCGGCAACTAAGGGGTGCTTTCCACAAACCCCATCAGTCAGGACGTAGGCCGAAAAGCAGCTGGGTGCGTTCTGAGTGTACTAGCATAAGCCCGAGGTCAATTTTCTTGCAAAAACTCCAGCACTGAAACAGTTCGGCAGTGGACTGGGTCTACATGTTTTGCTATGTCCTGGAATGTAAATGATTCTGAGGGACAAGAATTCGTCTTGTTCACAAAGCAGAACCTAGTGCGCTAGTTTTCCTAGTTTTTCGCGCAAGCCTAGTCTGCCCAGGTAATAATTTACAAGACTACCATAGTGTTCCATAGTGCTACCATGTTCTAGTGTCCACCCGCACTAGAACATGGTAGCCTCATAACTGCTTGAGGGAGTATTTCAGGGCCAGAAATAGAGTCATCGTTTCAAGGCAATTGATGTGCCACGCGAGAAGATGAACTCTCCAAATTCCTTGCCCTGGATGGCCATCTAAGACCATACCCCACCCCGTGGGGGAAGCGTCTGTCGTTAGCAGCTTGCGACAACAACACGGACCTAAAGTGACCCTTATTGCCTCTGGGGATTGGCCCTTGGATGAAATCCCCTGGCTTTTAGCCACAACTAAAGCGATCTCATGTGCAGAAGGGCCAAAGGGTATCACCATGGAAACAGCTGCCATGAGACCTAACAATCTCTGAAATTAGTAAAAGTTACTTTCTGGCCTAGCTTGATCTCCTGTGACAGCTGTGCCTGCATTGCGGTCGGATATTATATGACACCCATAATATAACGTATTTGAGCAGGAAAGAGAACGCTTTCCATAGCGTTAAATCTCAATCCTAAGAATTTAAGTGAGCTAGGATGACATCTTGATGTCGAAGCGCTAGCTGCTAAGACTGAGCCAAAATTGGCCAGTGCTGCATCCGTAGCCAGGGCTGCATCCGTACATTTTATATATGTGCAGGGTGACATGGCTAGGCCAAATGAAAGGAGCTGATACTGGTAGGCTTTGCCCGAAAGCAAACCTCAGGAATTTCCTGTGTTGGGGCAATAAAAATATACGTCCTTCAGGTGGATTGTCACAAACCAAAGCTCTGGTTGGATTAAAAAACAATAATTTTGGCTGTTAACATTTTGATATTCAGCCTAAAAAATTTAAAATTGGACACAACCCCCCCATGTCCAAGAAATACTGACTATGATAGCCTAATTATCTGTCAGTGCTTTGTGCCTAAAGAGACATACCTGGCAGTAGTTTCTACGCTGCCGGATTCTCAAAAAGCTGCACAAATTTTTACACCTCGGCTAGATGCGTGGGACGAGGGACGGGGGGGATTTGGGCCGTAAGATGTTCGGCATGCTAAAACACGGCAGGATGGAACCAAACACCTAACATTTCACTGGAGACTGCTGCTCCCTGAAACACCAGTCGTGGCGGAGATTAAACCACGGCCTCCCTGAAGCGAAATGCGAAGCGCGGCGAGTCCCCCCCTAATCTACAAGGCGGTGCTCGGCTCAGCACACCCTTTGCGCTTCACGCCTGGCGAGAACTTGACCTGGTCAGGACTGGGTGGCCGACAGTCCCGACCCCTGGGCACGGCAGGGAGAAACCTCACAAAGGCCTGCTCATAGAGCTTTGCCTCCCGAAACCAAGTGGCGGTCGGTGTTCACGCCTTTGCCAAAAAGGAGGCGAGATGGGAGCATCAAGGAGGAAGACGCGATCTTCGTCCTTGATGTTCGTGAGGTTGTCGCGGACAGCTGTCTTTCTGTGGCGACCATGGCCGGCATAGAACGGCCGATAGCACAGGCCATCTGCCTGGTGGCACGAAGTGCTTAAATCTCTCAGTAGGTCAGCCTGGTATGCCTGCAAAGCCATTGTGTGCAGCTTTTTTTCCACCAATGAAGATGTTAGTCTACAAGGCTTGGTGGGGAGTGTGGATTTTTTTTCAGGGAGGATAAGCTTCCAGGAGAGAAAAAGGTCGCAAGTTGTATTAACATTACAGTACAAATTTATAATTAAAATTTATTTAAATATTTTTAGGTTTGAATTTAAGCAACATAAACGTTAACACACTGAGTCTTTAGATTTTATGTGTAATTAGAAAAGCTACACGTGTAGGGTCTTGCGTCATCTTTTATTTGTGTTCTGAACACTAAACGCCCATAAAACTAAAACCCTGTCAGATTATTGTGCAAAAACTATTTAGTAAAACTATATAAGCTACATAGTCTTTATAAGACTCTAATTTTATTTAGGTGCGCTCACAATGACGAAAAAACTATGATTTTGTTAAATAAAGAAAGTAAACAAGGTGCACTGTTCTGTATTGTTTTCGGTGAACTTGAGCGCGTCAGAAAATGAGCCGAAACTCTGTGTATACTCGCCTCACAGACGTGAAAAATATATACTTATAGAAAGCGAAATATCTGCTTTTATATAAAATAATGAAAAACAAATTATTCGATTATGTATGCGTCCACTTGTGCAGAGACGACGAGATGACATTATCACCATCAGCACAGCCAAAACCAAAGAAATCACTAATTTATTAATTAATTATTCAAATGGTCAGAGTGAGTTTCATTGCTGTTTTTCCCGAAGCATTCATAATCATTACTCTACTTCTGCCGGTGCGCTCTGGAAAACTTTACGCATGCTGATGCATGATCACATACACATACAAATACATACACACACACACATACATACACATACAGGTATGTCTGTATGAATAAATTGTTTAAATGTATGTATCTTATAGCTGTGCTGTTTGGGGACGGACGTGCTAATGACGATTGGGTCTGCTGTGTGTGTGTGTCTGTGTATATGTGTGTGTGTCTGTGTGTATGTGTGTGTGTCAACTTATCAATGAATTATTAAAATGTCCAGTCAGTTTCCTTGCTGTTTTCCCCGACGCATTCATAATCATATGTCTACTTCTGCCAGTGCAATGTTTTCTTATCCCCACCCCCGTTAAAACGTCGTATTCAGACGCTCGCCAGCGAGAGGTTGTGCACGCACGGTCCACTACAAAGCAAACATACAGTATGTTAATATATAATAAAGCAGCTCACTCCGCAAAGACAGCTCCGCAAAGACAGCGCTTATGTAACACGTATAAATGTGTGTTTGTTGTATTTCTGGAAAAGAGAAATCTCTTATAAATCTCTCATATTGACGTGAAAGAGTGAAAGAGCGCATACGCGCGCCACGGGTTCACCCGAACATTTTACATTCACTAAAAGGCTTATTCACAACCACATTTCAGCCATTCACACACATGCATTGTGCTATGTTGTTTGGACACTTTCACTTTTCCCCTTCTAATCTTCCCTTTGATCAAAATGCTCCCGATATGAGCCGACACAAACAGATTTGTTTCAGTCATAATATTCACCTACTGTATCATAAAGAGAGGCGACATATACTTGCTGATTAAACACTGCATTTTTTTTTTAGGTGAAAGCGTGCGATTTGAGTAGCTTTAATTATTAATAATTAAATAATTATTAAATGGTTGACATAAACAGCAAAAAGAACAATATCATTCTTATGATTTTTAATGTACGTGCATGTTATTCACAAGTTCTGACGCGTGTCTTTAGTTACACAGTGTCACTGACGACATCAGACGTTTCGTTGATTTCTTTGTCTCTTTTTTATTTTCAACATCAAAAACAACGGTTGTTACAGTTTCTTGCATAAATCCACTGTAGTCACGACAAGTCGATTGCTGTGTTCTGTAGCTTCGATAGATTACAGTTACAACAACTTACTTTACTGTATTCCTTTTAGCTTACTGTCTCACGGTCAAAAGCTTGTGTGCTCCACACCTTTCTGTATCCTTCCGTGTCTTAAAGGGGTCATACAGCACTACATGCACTATTTTAAGCTGTTTGGACTAAACTGTGTGTTAGGAGAGTGCGTACACAACCACTCTACGATGATAAAGAGCCGCCCAGTGGTTTTCTTTTCGTTTATTACAGTAACATCCCCCTTCTGAAATCAGGCCAATCGCAAAAGCCTTGCCTTGTGACGCCACACCACAAGAGGGCGTTCCTACACAAGTTGATTGACACTGGTGTTTTAGCAAAGACCCGCCCCGAGTGAGAAGACGCTGTCGGCCATTGTTTTTTCGCCGCTGGAGCAAAATGACGCCTAAGCGAGCGTGGTGTACAGTAGTTGGGTGTAATAGCGAACACAGCAGTCGGCATTTACTACCGACATCTGAGCTGCTGAGGAGGCAGTGGCTGAATTTAGTTTTTAAAGCTAACGTCCCCGCTGATTTACCTAAATGTGTTCATGTTTGAACTACTCATTTTTCACCAGACTGCTTTATAAACGTGGGTCAATATAAAGCAGGTTTTACTAGGAAGCAGCTCCTAAAAATCGGATCTGTACTAACGCTTCGTGTTCCTGCTTCATCTTCACCAGGCTCAGTGAGTGTGATTTATTTTACTATGACTCTTTGCAGATCGCCTTTTCTAATAATCACGATGAATGCGGAGTGTTAGTTAACTTACACTCTCATAGAACATGGTTATGGCTTCTTCTCTATGTACATCCGTCTCTATATAATCCCTAATCGCCCGTTTATAATAAACAATGCATTAAGGTGACTGTCTAGTTGCAAACTGTGTACGTAGCTGGAAAACTATATTATGCTTACCTTTGTAACGTTAGATGGTTTATAACGATGTCTGTCGAAGATTAAGAAGTCATGTAAACACATCAGTAAACACATCGCGTCCGTATCTCTCTCAGTAAGTTTCTTCAGCAAAGGTCATGAGCATTTAAATTGGCATGTACTGAAACAGGTTGCTGAGAACAGAGCTAGTTTTTACCAGGTAAAAGTAGTGTTTTTTTTACACAATCCTTTTGAATTTTTAATTAACGTATAATACAAATTTTTCATTAGGACCCTAAAGATCATATTAACATTTAATGAAAAATATAATGTGTAGGACCTTTAACAACAACTAACAACTAACGTGCGTGATAGACATGAAACTGCATAACTGTGGGATAATGTCACAGAACAACCCATGAAATGATGTCACAATACAAATTATAAGTATGATACTTAATGCTTAATGCTTAACTAATAAACTGAAATAAGATAAGCATAACAACAAATCACAAGAATGAAATATGGCCCTTACAATTATTATCATGTTCTTTTGCTGTTTGAGTTCAGCTACGAGTCATTTTATCATACAAACATTATTACGTTGTGCTCGGACTACTAAGCGTCTGTGGATTTCAAAATTGACATTTTTACCGTTTTTTAATTACTGGAATGAAAGAGATAGAAAGTTTCCTCATCATAAAACTCCTTGTATTGTTTTATATAGTTTCTCCAAATGTGTAAAGGTGAGAACAGCTGATTCACACCTGTGGAGGGTGATTTATTTGCATTTGAATGTGTCTGACATTGCAAAGCACACCGTAACACTGCAAGAACAACAACCTAAAGTAAATAGAAATCGGCCCTGATTATACTGCATAAATATTATTTAGTAAAACAAAATTCTTTAAATGTTTGTTTTTTTTTTTTTTATAATAATAATAAACTGATACAAACAGAAGCTATATAACTGTTCATTCATTGTACAAATAAAACTTTTAGCTATTGAACTTAATTTGCTAGTCTAATTTTTAATTTGTTTTGCACAGCGCCGCAAAGACAGCACTTATTTAACATGTATAAATGTGTGTTTGTTGTATTTCTGGAAAAGAGAAATCTCTTACATCGACACACGCGTTCATCTGACTTTAGATCAAAAGTTGGCAAAGTGAAAGAGCGCACACGCTCGTTCAGCGAGTTCACGCGCTGTTTGGGGGAGGGACGTGCTAATGACTATTTGGAGAGAGAGAGAGAGAAAGAGAGAGAGAGAGAGGTCCTACATGAAAAGTCATGGATTATTCAGTGAAACATACTGTTGGCTCTGTTGAAAAACATTAGGCACATCAGTCACTTTACCCTAAATAAAAATCTAAGTGGCTCTGGATAAGAGCGTCTGCCAAATGCCTAAATGTAAATGAAAAAGGAGGTAAAATGAATAAACCGAGATGCGTGTTTCTCAGCCCCACCACCGTGAACACAACGTATTCAGAAAAAAGCGCCCCAGCAAGAGGTTGTGCTCGGACCACTCAGCTCCTGCAGATTCTAAAATTGACAGTGTTACCGTTTTTTAATCGCTGGAATGGAAAAGATAGAAAGTGTCCCTATCATAACAGGCCTTGTATTGTTTTTAATCACTCTATACACAACCGGTGATTTTTATGCTATTTTAGAGATGGGAAATACAAATGGAATATTTTTTAGTTTTTTTATTTTCATTTCCTATAAAATATTAACTTTCAATATTTTATAAAAATACCAAAGAAAAGTATTGTGTATAGAGTTATTACAACCAATACAATTTATGTTATAATAAGGAAAATCTTCATTTTTCTATTCCAGTAAAATAGTAATAAAGTCAATTTTAGAATCTAGAATCCAGAAGATAAAATTTGCACAAATTTAAAAAGAGATTTTATGTGTAATTAGAAAAGCTACACGTGTAGGGTCTTGTGTCATCTTATATTTTGTGTTCTTTTAATTTGTAGTAGATTTATTAACTGAAATAAATGAAAATAAACGACCATAAAATTAAAACATTGTCAGATTAATGTGCAAAAATTATAAAGTAAAACTATATAAGCTACATAGCCTTTATACGACTCTACTTTTATTTAGGTGCGCTCACAATGACGAAAATAATTGTTTATAGAGTGATTACAACCAATACAATTTATGTTATGATAAAAAAAATCTCAATTTCTTCCATTCCAGTAAAACAGTAATAATGTCAATTTTAAAATCTAGAATCCAGAGGATGAAATTTGCAGAAATTTAAAAAGAGGCCTGAATCACTGCAGGTCTTCAAAATCCAGAACTTAAAGTGGGGAGGGGTCTTCTTCTTTGTCTTTCGGCTGTTCCCTTTCAGGGGTCGCCACAGCGAATCATTTGCCTCCATCTAACCCTATCCTCTGCATCCTCTTCTCTCACACCAACTAACTTCATGTCCTCTCTCACTGCATCCATAAATCTCCTCTTTGGTCTTCCTCTAGACCTCCTGCCTGGCAGTTCCAACCTCAGCATCCTTCTACCGATATATCCACAATCTCTCCTCTGAACATGTCCAAACCACCTCAATCTGGCCTCTCTGACTTTATCTCCAAAACATCTAACGTGGGTTGTCCCTCTGATGAACTCATTCTTGATCCTATCCATCCTTGTCACTCCCAAAGAGAACCTCAACATCTTCAGCTCTGCTACATCCAACTCTGCCTCCTGTCTTTTCTTCAGCGCCACTGTCTCTAAGCCGTAGAGCATTTCTGGTCTCACCACTGTCCTGTACACCTTTCCTTTCATTCTCGCTGATACTCTTTTATCGCACAACACACCTGACACTTTTCTCCACCCATTCCAACCTGCCTGTACCCGCCTCTTTACCTCCTTTGAACACTCTCCGTTGCTCTGGACCGTTGAACCTAAGTACTTAAAATCCTGCACCTTCTTCTAATATACTTTTGCCACTCCAGACTTCCTCATACAATACCACAGCTCCTCTCTTGGCACCCTGTCATACGCTTTCTCTAAATCTAAAAAGACACAATGCAACACCCTGTTACCTTCTCTGTACTTCTCTGCCAGCATCCTCAAAGCAAATACTGCATCTGATGTACTCTTTCTAGGGATAAAACCATATTGCTGCTCACAAATGCTCACCCCTTAACCTAGCTTCCACTACTCTTTCCCACAGCTTCATTGTCTGGCTCATTAGCTTTATACCTCTATAATTGCCACAGCTTTGCACATCTCCCTTGTTCTTAAAAATTGGCACCAATACACTTCTCCTCCATTCCTCTGGAATCCTCTCACTCTCCAAGATCTTGTTAAACAAACTTGTCAGAAATGTATGTATGTCATCAGGACCAACAGCCTTTCCACTCTTCATCCTCTTCAACGCCCTTCTCACCTCACTTCTACTAATATTTGCTACTTCCTGTTCCACAACAGTCACCTCTTCTACACTTTGTTCTCTTTCGTTTTCCTCATTCATCAACTCCTTAAAATACTCCTTCCATCTTCCCATCACCCTCCTGGCATCTGTCAGTACATTTCCATCTTTATCTTTAATCACTCTAACCTGCTGCACATCCTTCCCATCTCTATCTCTCTGCCTTGCCAACCTGTACAGATCCACCTCTCCCTCCTTACTGTCTAGCCTAGCATACAAGTCCTCATATGCTCTTTGTTTGGCCTTTGCCACCTCTACCTTCACCTTACTCTGCATCTCCCTGTACTCCTGTCTGCTCTCTTCAGTCCTCTCAGTGTCCCACTTCTTCTTAGCTAGTCTCTTTCCCTGTATACACTTCTGGACTTCCTCATTCCACCATCAAGTCTCCTTGTCCACTTTCCCCTTACCTGATGATACACCAAGTACCCTCCTACCTGTCTCCCTGATCACATTGGCTGTAGTTATCCAGTCAACTAAAAGCCCCTCCTGACCACCCATAGCCTGTCTCAACTCCTCCCTAAAGACTACACAACATTCTTCCTTTCTCAGCTTCCACCACTTTGTCCTCTGCTCTGCCTTTGTCCTCTTCGCCTTCCTCACCACCAGGGTTATTTTACACACGACCATTCTGTGTTGTCTGGCTACACTCTCCCCTACCAACACTTTGCAGTCACTGATCTCTTTCAGGTTACAACGTCGACACAAGATGTAGTCGACCTGAGTGCTTCTGCCTCCACTCTTATATGTCACCCTATGTTCCTGCCTCTTCTGGAAGAAAGTATTTACTACTGCCATTTCCATCCTCTTTGCAAAGTCCACCACCATCTGTCCTTCTACATTCCTGTCCTGAAGACCAAACCTGCCCATCACATTTTCATCACCTCTGTTCCCTTCCCCAACATGTCCATTGAAGTCTGCACCGATCACCACTCTTTCACCTTTGGGGATGCTCTGCATCACTTCATCTAACTCACTCCAGAATTTCTCCTTCTCTTTTAACTCACATCCTACCTGCGGGGCATAACCACTAACAACATTGAACATTATCCCTTCAATTTCCAGCTTCAGACTCATCACCCTATCTGATACTCTCTTCACCTCTAGAACATTCCTTACAAACTCCTATTTTAGAATAACTCCTATTCCATTTCTTTTCCTATCCACGCCATGGTAAAACAATTTGAACCCTGATTCTAAGCTTCTAGCCTTGCTACCTTTCCACCTGGTCTCCTGGACACACAGTATATCCACCTTCCTTCTCTGCATCATATCAACTAACTCTTTTCCCTTCCCTGTCATAGTCCCAACATTCAAAGTCCCTACTATCACTCCTAAACTCTTGCCTTTCCTCTTCTCTCTCTGCTTTTGAACACGCCTTCCTCCTCTCCTTCTTCGACCAACAGTAGCCCAATTTCCACCAGCACCCTGTAGGTCAACAACACCAGTGGCGGTCGTTGTTAACCCGGGCCACGACCGATCCGGTATGGGAATTATATTCGTGATTCGCATCATTGATTTGGCAAATGTTTTACGTCGGATGCCCTTCCTGACACAACCCTCTGCATTTATCCAGACTTGGGACTGGCACAAGAAGACACTGGATTGAGCCCCCCCGTGGTTGCATTTGGGGTGCATTTCATTTATCTGAATGTATAGGTGAGAACAGCTGATTCACACCTGGGGAGGGTGAATAATTTGTATTTAAATGTTGCCTGCCATTGTAAAGCACAGACAGTTACACTAAAATAACGAAATCCCAGGACAAATAGGAATAAGAGCCCCTGATTATACGGCATAGATATTATTAAATATTACAACAAAATTTATCCGCGCTCGGGAAAACTTTATACGTGTGAGAGGAGGATATAAACAACAATAGCCCACGTTTAGAAAAGCAGTTTTATTTAAACTATATAAAATAATCCTGCATCTATTTTTAACAATGACGAAAAAACTTTATGATTTTGTAAAATAATTAAAAGCAAACGCTATTCGGTATTGTTTTCGGTGAACTTGAATTAACCAGAACTCCGTGTATTCATGAATTATTAAAATGGTGAGACTCCTTGCTGTTTTTCCCCCAACGCATTTTTGTAAACTTTATGCGTGCAGCTGAGCGCTGATTAGACTACGAAGTTAAAAACGTGGATCACGATATGTCACGGTGTGCGCCTATGATAGGCGTGCGCCCAAATATACTATCACTCCTCGCTCCCTCCGTAGGCTCCCTAGATAGGCGGCAGGTATGTAAAGGGACGGAGCCGCCTTTTCGGGCCGGCTGGCGATAATTAGCGTTAGGATTTCAGGCTTCGCATTATAAAAGCAAGGTGCGGAGTTTAGTCTGGGAAGTACGTGATGCGGTGGAGCAGGACAGTGTGACATGCGAGTTGGACGATGTGACGCGGCCTGAGGACTTTAAACAGGGCACTGGAATTCTGCCCTTTGATCCTCGAGCTCTCGCGGCGCCTTCACTCCATCCAGGCGCGCTGCCTCCGCGTGCTCCGTTCTGCCACTCTGCCCACTGCCACCTTTCGCCAGCTGTGTGCCTGCATGCCAGCATGGCACAGCCCCCGGATCTGCACGTGCACTTCATCCCTTCCCCTTTCTTTCCGTCATCCCTCCTTTAACCCTTTCCTTCCCTATTTTACCTAAATAAATTATCCCTTTTCCTTTAAGACCTCGTCTCGTGTCCGTGCTTTATGGTGCCATCCGTGCAAATAGGCTCGAACCCGTTATAAATACCAAATCCCGAGTCCAAACCTCATTTAAATTAAATGAACAAATATTTTAAGTAAACAACAATAGCCCACGTTTAGAAATTCTTTCCGAGGCTGTGTTGGGCCGGGGTTATGCGCAGAGCGCCAGGAGATGTACTGAAGCTCAAATCTCCGAAAACTACACCTGTGACACAATAACAGTAATATTTAAAACATTTTGCAGGCTGCCGTTTGGAGAAACAGGAGAATAAAGAAATTTGTAAATGATTCACTACATAAATATGACCCAACATGAGCAACACAGCAATGTGTTTTAAGTACCCGAAATAACCCAGAATTTTGACCCAGCATAAACCACCCAACAATGTGTTTACAGAAACAACACAGCATTTTTAGTGCGTTTTTTTTTTAGTTATTGTAATGTTTTATTTTAAAAGTCTATTTTACCAGTTATTTCTATATTTAAAGTTTGATGTATTTTTTAATTAATTTTTTAACATAACAATAAACAGATACAAACAGAGATATATAACAGTTTATTCTTTGTACAAATAAAATAATCAGCTAGTGAACTTGATCGTCTGTCAAAACAACATGTAACCAATGCTTGTTTGTTTTTTTGACACATTATAATACAATAAATATCAAAATAACTGGTTCAGATATTTCATTTTTGTTGTATAAAGTTCTCAGATGTGGAAATTACAATCACTGTAGTATTTCTTCGATACAACATATTCTTAAGACTTTTTTATTGATTTAATTATATTTTAAACTGTGTAGAGTAAAAAAAATGTCACTTTGCGCCACCTGGCAGTCATTTCACGAATGACTTTAAAATGCAACTGATTTATTTTGGCTGCTGCCATTTTCCCACGGCCGGTAATAAGCATTCTGGTTGTCCACGTACTGTAGTTAGAAATGCTTTGATTAGGCTTCTGCTTACAGTTATGAAAGTGAAATTGCTTAATGATTTCTGACGGCACTGAGCTATAATGACGTTTTAATGCAGCCAGAATATTTGCATAAGTCACTGTAGAGGGCTGCGTTGGCGCGATAACAGAACGTAACATGGAATATGTCTTTAAGCCACACACACTCACACAGTCTTTCTATATATTCTTTAAAAGAATTACTTGAGCATTCATCAAACTCTTCAGTACGGCCGAACATCGACATGGTTGCAGCTTTCACTTATCTGCACATAATCGGTCCGAATCTGCTCGTCACCCATACAATATACTTGAATGACAGGAGATCGCTCTTGCTCTTGACGAAGGCGGTCGCATCTGCTCTCCCTCCCTTATCTCTCCCCGCTTGCTTCTCTTGTCTGTCTTGTGAATACTATTCAGAGACTCTCCTCGTCTTGCTCTTGAAAATAAAAAGGAATATGGATTTGATCAAGTGGTCTCTGAATGCAATTGACACGATCTTCTCGACGAGAAATGTGGGTTCTAGGGAACCTACTTGTCCTGCTGGGACGTTTGCTGCTGGATACACGATGGACGGTTGGGAGAAGTGGCGCATTGTGTGCCTGGCCGCACTGTCTCTGGGGGATGTTGAAGATATCTACCTATTCGGAACTCTGATAACTGGGATTCTGCTGATTGGATTAGGTGGGATACTTGGATATCGAAAAATCTTAAAAGCAGTCAGTCCAACCCCAAGAGACTGGCTGGCTGGGAAATAGTGGTGACGAGAGCTGTCAGTAATCAGACTGTGGTTCTGGACCACAAATTGGATAACATCTTGGTGAGACTAGCAGCTATGCAACATGATTTGGACAGACCTGCAGACCAGTGATGGACATTAAATATCTGTGAAATTGGCAGATATTGTTCGAAACCTGGGAAATATGATTTTCTTTTTCTGGAATCCTACTCCCCCCCCCCTTCAAGGACACCTGGCGCAGACTATTACGGGATGTTACAGGCTTACAAACTGACACGCACGCACTCACGCACTCACGCACTCACAGAACAGCTACAGATAGACACTCTACCTTCCCCATATCCAACGCCTTTGTGTGCTTATTCCCTTCAGTGTGGGCAGGCGGAATCGGGACCAGCGCTCTCTAGCTGCAGGGACTGGAGCTGTTTGCCTACATTGGACATTTCCTATCCCCTGTACCCTCATCGTTGCAATGTTTATGTCTTGTGATTACATGTTTTTTCTGTGCTTGTTGCTGAGGTATTTTTTGTACCCCTGATCGCACACTGCCCTTTTCGAAGGACAGTCTGGGAGGGGATTTTTTACCCTCGTTATCCTAATGTATCTTATTCCTTTTTTTCTATGATGGCGCCCTAGGTGGCTGACGTCGCGACTCTGTGGTCGCAAAAATAATTTCGCTGCATATTGTACTCTGTATGATTGTGCATGTGACAAAATAAACTTAAAACTTGAACTTGAAACTTGAAACGCTGTCAGACGCTTCACTGATGAAATGCAGCATATAACGGAACATACAACTTCGGCCAGCATCTGCAGTAATCTAACCAAAACAAAATCGAACCTTTCCCTGTTGGGTATACTTAACATGCCCCTCCCCATCTTTGCTCTCCTAAAGGGGCTTCATTTACTGCAACTTATATATAGTCAAAACACTACATAAAGCACACACAGTAACACTAAAACAACAACAACAACAGAGAATGAATTAAGAGGCCCTGCTTATACTGCATAAATATTATTTAGTACAATATTCCTATAAAACATTGACACAATTGTAAAACAATTTATTTTTTGAGTTATTTAAATTTTCTATTCTGAAAGTCTATTTTTTCAGTTATTTCTATATTTAAAGTTTGAGGTCTTCTTACATGGAACACATTTTTTAAGTAAAAATAAACAAATACAGAGATATAAGTACTCGGATGTGTAAATTTTCATCACTGTAGCATTTCATTGATACAACATATTCTTTTTTATGAATTAATCTCTACATAGAACTAAAAACTGCACAATGTCCCTTAGCGCCACCTGGCGTCATTTCACGGGTGACTTTGAAACGTGACTGATTTCTTTGTTTTTTGTCACGCCAGTATTAGCCATTTTGTTTGTACCTTATACTCAGTGGAACTTTGGCTTGCTAGTTACTTTGGCTTGCTTGGTCTGGGAGCGTTTTGCAAGACGAGCAAAAAGTTTTAATGAATTTTAACTTGATAAATGAGCAAGGTGTTACACATGCACTTTTTCAGCTGAGGGTGATCACAACTGATCCAGTGCTCTCGTGCGCACTGTGGAATTAAGGGGATATCTTTTCCCGTGCGCATGTGTACTGTTTATTATGACATGAGCGTTTATTATATTATGACCACATGTGTGCATGCACGCGAGTAAAGAATTTTTGTTTTTAGGTAATGACTTTGATAACTGTACTGCAACAACAGCGCCCATGAAGAAAAAAGTTTATAAGGCCGTAGCAGTGATGAATCTGATTAATGACAATGCAATGTCATATTTCCATAAAAATTTCAAAAGAAGGTAAAAGCGTCATTATAGAAGTTTCAACAGAGCAGTACTTCCATTAGTGAGTGTGTGTGAGAAGGTCATTCTTTACAGTAGCCCCTTCCCTCCTCTCTTTTCTTCTTTCAGCCATGATTCTTTTCAAAGGTAAAGTGCAGGTAATTTGTTTTATTTTTTATTATTGTATTTATTATTTTTATATTAATATTTTTGGAATAATTTTCCATTATTTCTTGCAGGAAATGTACTTTAAGAGTGATTTTGACATACAAGCATGCTTCCGTAACTAATTATGCTTGCAATATATACACACCTAAACTTGAAATTATTCATCCGGCATTAAAATAATTTTTTTTGCAAAAATTTACAAAGTTTCAGAAGTCTGATTTAAACAATCCAAATGATCATTTAAATAGTGCAACAAAACTTATAATAACAGCGGGTTTCTTCGAAGACAACTTGACATGCAAAGCAGCCCCACATCACCAATCCACCGCCATGCTTTACTCTAGTCAGTGTGCACATTTCTGCATATACATCATTCTTCATGAATGCAGATTCATAGGCCTAAAAGATTTGTTTCCTCAGTCCATAGAACAGAATTCCAAAATGTCTGTCTTTTTATGAGAAGACAAAAGAAGAAGAAGAAGGAGCCGACTTTTCTTGTGTTTTAGGTCAAGTAATGCGGCAAAATGAGGAGTCTTTAGTGTTCAGTATGTGCTAAACACTCCTGTCCCATAATCCACCCCACTCCTTCCTTTCCACTGCCTCATTCTCTGCTCTGCACAACTGTGCTCAACCAATAATCACCTCTTATCCCTATTTAAGCCACAATGGTAGAAATAAATAGAAGATGTGATTTTTCCTGTCAGGATTTTCTATAGTGCACGAGAAAAAGTTCCTAAGCGCCCTGGAGGGCAGTCTGAAGTCTCTCAAGGAGGACGACTAACACACGTCCTGTGGCGAAACACAGGCAGACGAACGACTAACACACGTCCTGTGGCAAAACACAGGCAGACGGACGACTAACACACGTCCTGTGGCAAAACACAGGCAGACGGACGACTAACACACGTCCTGTGGCGAAACACAGGCAGAAGGATGACTAACACATGTCCTGACACACACCTATCTACTTACCTGCTCTGATGTTTGTTTTAAAGGTTTTATGATATTTCATGTTAACTACACAAAGCAGTGTCTTCTTACCTGGGAGTTTCTCCAGCATACTGTATATCAGATTGATGGACATGAGTCCTCATCTATTTCATTTTTGAGGAAAACTGTTTTTTCAGACCACATTTAATCAATAATATCTTTTAAAGTTTTATTGCTCTTGTTCTTAATGTTATTTTAAAGTAAATAAAATAGTAACCGTTGAAATAATAAAATTAGTAGTCTAACGGTTTAAACATGTCACGAACCAGGTGTATTGGCGGATCGCCGTGGGCGGAGAGAGCAGGCATAAAGGCAGAGGAGTAGTTAAACAAAAAGAGTCTTTTAATAAGGGTTGTCACAGAAATAATAAAGTTCATGAAAGTTCATAAATGCGTTCATGTTTGCGATAATTATTTTTCACCAGACTGCTTTATAAACGCGGGTCAATATAAAGCAGGTTTTACTAGGAAGCTGCTCCTAAAAAATGGATCTGTACTAGCGCTTCGTGTTCCTGCTCATCGTCACCAGGCTCAGTGAGTAATTTCTTTTTCTATGACTCTTTGCAGATCGCCTTTTCTAATAATCACGATAAATGCGGAGTTTAAGTTAACTTATACTCTCATAGGACATGGTTATGGCTTCTTCTCTATGTACATCCGTCTCTATATAATCCCTAATCGCCCGTTTATAATAAACAATGCATTAAGGTGATTGTCTAGTTGCAAACTGTGTACGTATTTGGAAAACTATATTATGCTTACCTTTGTTATGTTAGATGGTTTATAACGATGTCTGTTGAAGATTAAGAAGTCATGTTAACACATCAGTAAACACATCGCGTCCGTATCTCTCTCAGTAAGTTTCTCCGCTTTATGTTGTTGTTGCTCGCGGCAGCGTAACAGCCCGTTAATTCATGCCCATGCAGTGATGAAAAAGACAAAACACATCGCGTCCGTATCTCTCTCAGTAAGTTTCTCCGCTTTATGTTGTTGTTGCTCGCGGCAGTGTAACAGCCCGTTAATTCATGCCCATGCACTGATGAAAAAGACAAATCGAGTCGATGCATGTCCATTCTTTAAATTTTTGCGTTGTCTGGCAATATTACAAACTTCCGCGTAGGTTCCGTACTTAAATCAAACCAAAAACTACTTAAGAAAACAGGCTCAGGCTCTATATTCCAGCGTTTTCCAGTTTGGACTGCGTTACCAACAAAGCACTGCGTTGTGGGCAATGCTTTGTGGGTAATGAAGTCCAAAGCATTAATAATAATAATAATAATAATAATATATTTTATTTGTATCGCACTTCACATTTAAGACAATCTCAAAGTGCCACAAAGTAAGCATTTTCATAAAAGTATAAAAATATAACAAGAAGATAAAAGCTAACAAACTAAAATAAAATAAATAAATAAATCAGGACAGTAAAGCTAATGAAAAAAGCTACGAACCTAACATAAAACTTATATCATAAAAACACAATTATAAAAGATAAAGAGCAGCTACTGAGGTCAACAATATGTTCTGCTAAAAAGGAATGTTTTAAGTTCTTTTTTAAAGTGTTCAGTAGCCTGGGGTGCCCTCAGATGGTCGGGGAGGGCATTCCATAGGCGGGGGGCAGCAGAGCAAAAGGCCCGATCCCCCATGGTACAGAGCTTAGTCCTGGGTGGGAGAAGACAGTTAGAGTTCGTAGAGCGGAGAGATCGTGTTGAGGTTTGTGGGATAAGCAACTCCTTCAAGTATGTAGGAGCATTTCCATAAATGCACTGATGAGTGAGGAGGCAGACCTTGTATTCGATCCTCGCTGAGATGGGGAGCCAGTGGAGTTTGTAAAGTACGGGGGTGATATGATCGTATTTCCGTACCTTCATTAAGATCCTAGCAGCACAGTTCTGAATGTATTGAAGTCTCTGAAGATTCCTATTAGGGATCCCAACAAATAGTGCATTACAATAATCCAATCTGGTGGAGACAAAAGCATGAATTAGCTTCTCTGCATCAGGCTGGGTCAGAGTGGAACGGAGTCTGGCAATATTCCTGAGATGATAAAAGGAGGTCTTGCAGAGATATTTAATATGATTATCAAAAGTTAATTGAGGATCGAACTGCATTCCAAGGTTGGTGACCAATGAAGAGAGGGGGATGTCATGTCCAGAGATAGTTATGTTTGTTATGGAGGATGACCGGATCTGATGGGGGGAGCCAATCAAAATTGCTTCAGTTTTGGAGCTGTTTAGCTGAAGAAAGTTTTGCTGCATCCATGACTTGATCTCTTCGAGACAGTCAGTCAATAACAATTTGTGCGATGGTGTTGATAACGTAGAGTTATGCTTATCTGTTTTCATATAAAGTTGTGTATCGTCAGCGTAGCAATGAAATAATAGTCCATAACTATTTATAACACCACCAAGGGGAAGCATGTACAGAATGAAAAGAAGGGGTCCGAGTACCGAACCCTGAGGCACTCCACAAGACACCTTGTGTTCCCAAGATTTTGCACTTCCGATGGAAACATATTCTGTTCTGTCTGTAAGGTATGATTTGAACCAGGAAAGAGCAGTATCAGCAAGACCTATGGTATGACATAAACGATTTAAAAGTATGCCATGGTCGACAGTGTCAAATGCTGCAGACAAATCAAGAAGAACAAGGAGAGACGGTGAGCTGGCATCAGCAGCCATCAGCAGATCATTAGTAACTCTGACCAGCGCTGTTTCTGTGCTGTGAGCGGAGCGGAAACCAGACTGAAATTTTTCAAACAGGTTATTGTTTTTAAGATGGTCCTGAAGATGAGCAGCAAAATCCTTTTCCAACACTTTGGAGAGAAATGGAATATTAGAAATAGGCCTGTAATTTGCCAAAACATCTGGATCCAGTGTGGGTTTTTTGAGAATAGGTTTAATTATTGAAGTTTTTAGAGCATGTGGAATGTAGCCATCCTGGAGGGAAAGATTGATTACCATGATTATCATTGATGAGCTTATGGCAGAAATGTTTGATTTCACCAGGGTTGTGGGAAAGGGGTCAAGAGCACAGGTGGAGGGTTTTATTCTCCTGATAATGTCTTCAACCTCTTGCTGGGAAATATCTGGAAAGTAGTTTAGAGACCTGCAGAACTCAAACTGTGAACAGTTTGTCAATGCAGGTGGAACAACAGGGCCAGGAGTGACAGCACGCATAGAGTCAATTTTAGTTTTAAAAAAGGTCATAAAATTATTACAGTGTTCTTCAGTAGCTTCTATATGTAGTGGGGTTTGTGGTTTAAGAAGGTAATTGATAGTAGAAAACAACTGCTTCGAATTTCCAGGACTGCTTTTGATGGCATTGGAATAAAACTGAGACCGTGCTTTTCTAAGAGATTTCGAGTAAGCCTTCTGATGCTCACGGTAAGCTAATTTATGAACAGTGAGACCTGAAGCCTTATATTGACGCTCCAACGCACGTCCAGCTGCTTTCATTTTCCGTAGCTCACAGGTGAACCGGGGGCCGATCGAGAAAACGTCACATTTCTGGTTTTGACAGGGGCATGAAGATCCATAATCCTGCGCAAGGTTGTGTTATAAGTGTCCACTGCATCGTTTAATGATGAAACATCTGCATTTAAACAATGCTGTAAATCAGTTTTCATAGTTTCTAGATTGATACTTTTCCAGTTTCTGAAGCAGATTTGTCGTTTGGGTTTTGTGCAAGATTTAAATTGTAACTGCATTGAGATGGCCTTATGATCAGACACACCCAAGTCGTAAGCAAAAAGCTTGTGAACAGGAGCACAGTCAGTAATTACCAAGTCAAGAGTATGCCCTCTGGTGTGCGTGGGGCAATCAACAAGTTGGCGGAGATTAAAACAATCCAATAATTGAAGTAATTCGTCTGCATAGCGGCAAGAGGGAGAATCCACATGGATGTTCATATCTCCAAGAACCATAATATTAGCAGAGGTGGTACAGAATGTTGAGAGAAGATCAGACATCTCAGTAATAAATGATGAATTTGGTTTTGGTGGACGGTAGATGAGAAGTATGGTCAGTTGGAGGGGGGGTTTACATTTAAAAGCCAAACATTCAAAAGAATGCAACTCAGGCAACGGCAGAGGAGACAAGTCCAAGTCTTTGTGATGGATGACAGCCAAGCCACCCCCACGACCAGTGCTGCGGGCTTTCTGAATGTAGGTATAGCCAGAAGGACATGACTCATTTAAAACAGAGAAAACATCAGGTTGTTGCCAGGTTTCTGTAAGGCACATCAGGTCCAAACACTTGTCCAATATATGATTATGAATAAAACATGCTTTGTTTACTAGAGATTGTACATTAAACAGCTCAATTTTGATATTGGGGGAAGCAGAGAAACTCTGTATCGGCCGAAGTAAGTTAAAATCCACACCGCGATTTCTGTCGTGCATCCTGATTGGTGTTCCTATGGGAACTCCAACGCTCATTGTGCAAGGAGCGACGGTGCTCTGATGACGCGGTTGAGACGCGACAGAGCGTACGGCAGTCCAGAAGGACGGAATGGTGCAACCAGTCCGGGAAAAAACTAACTTTCTACCAGAGCCTCTGTGGATATAACGGGGGCGACGAAGTAGTCCAAGTTGTTTTATAAGTGATATGGATGTTGGAACGGTGAAATTGTTTAACTTCATCAGCTGGTCGACGGAATATTTCAACATCGTGCCGAACAAGGAAAGTTAATTCTGCAGTTGATACTGACCATGGAAGTATTGCACAGAGAAGAATCCAACTCAAAATGCGATCTACGTCGCTTCAGCCATTAAAACTGCAAAACTCGGCGACTCGGCAGAACGGGGTGCACAGACAGTCGCAGGCAAGTCCAAATCCACAAGTCCAAATCCACAAAAAATGAATAAAATACAGCGAATGTTAAAAAAAAAATCAGAAAGTTGATTAAAAACTCTAAATAAAAGAATGGGGAAAAAAGGAGAGGAGAAGGAGAAGCGGCGAACAAACCACGCCAGCGTCCTCTCCCCTAAACGAGTGTCAGTGTAAGTTTCTACACCTTACGCAAAAAAAAAGCATTGCCCGCACTGGACTACACTCCATGGCTGTACCCCACGTGTGTTGTGAAGACACGCCCCACAGAATCATAAGCATTTAAAGGAACATGCACTGAAATAGGTTGCTGAGAACAGAGCTAGTTTTTACCAGTTAAAAGTAGTGTTTTTTTTACACAACCATTGAGAATTTCTTTTTTTTTTTTCTTTTTTTTTTTTTCAAACCGTTTTTTGAAAATACAAAAACCAGAATCCCACAAACTGTATATATATAAAAAAAAAAAAAAATAAAAAAAAACATATACAACATATACCAAAACATGGACCAGATACAGTGAAAGATACACACCTAAAACAAAGCCACAGACTTAAACAAAATATTTAACATGGAGTGAAATAAACAAATAACATAAATTTCAACTCTTAAAGAGATAAGTGAGGAAGGAGCCCAAATTTTATCACATTTTTTATAAGCGTCAATCTTAGAGAATCTAATCTTTTCAAGCTTGAGAGCAGCAACCATTTCAACCAACCAATTATGAAAAGTGGGTGGTAAAGCGGACTTCCAATGCATCAAAATCACCCTTTTAGCAACCACCATACCAAACATAAGAGACAATTGCTGAAAATGTGTCAAACCTAATGTATGGTCAGAACATCCAAACAAAGCTAATTCAAGATCTGGACTGATATCTTCTCCAAAGACATTTGAAAACCACTGAAAAATATTCTTCCAAAACTCAGAAATCTCAGGACAGAACCAAAAAGTATGAGCATGCGTCCCATCCGAACTCCTACATCTATCACATAGTGGGGAAACTGAAGGGTAAATTTTATTGAGTTTAGATTTAGTATAATGTAACCTATGCAGCACTTTAAACTGTATAAGTTGTAATCTTGCATTAATAGAGTAGGAATGAATTCGTTTCAGTCCCTCCTCCCAAATCTCCTTTGAAATATTGAGTCCAGTATCACTTTCCCAAGCTACTTTAAGGTGATCCGAAGACACTGCAAAATGGGAGACAAACAAATGAACAAACTGTGTCACTAAATGTTTGGCCATGGGAGATTGCCCCAAAAAATTATACAAATCATGGTCTTGTGGTAGCTTCTGAAACTCACTAAAATAATTTTTTATAAAATGACGCACCTGTAGATATCGAAAAAATTGTGACTGGGTGTAGATCATTCCAGCGAATAATCTCTCTGAGCTTATTGTAATGAATACATCCTGATGTGTTGCACTTTGGATGTGTTGTGCTCTTTAAGAAAGAGCCCTGCACATCGCATTCCACTGGCGATGCAGGACCGTGTCAAAACAGAACTAGACCGCATGCAGAGTTTGGGCGTCATAACACCAGTCTCCGAGCCAACAGACTGGGTCTCGTCCATGGTCGTGACACACAAAAAGGATGGACAAGAAATCAGACTATGCATAAACCCTAAAGATCTCAACACTGCCTTAAAGAGACCTCATCACCCAATGCGCAGTGTAGAAGAAGTAGCGTCCCAGATGTCGGGGGCAACTGTATTTTCAGTGTTGGATGCAAAGAGCTCTTTCTGGCAGATACGCCTAGACCACAAATCTTCTATGATGACTACGTTCAGCACTCCATTTGGGCGCTACAGGTTCCTGCGTATGCCGTTTGGCATAAACTCAGCAAGTGAAGTATTCCAGCGCTCAATGGAGCAGCTGTTTTCAGGATACCCCTGTGCAATCATTGTTGATGATATCATCATCAGAGGCCGTAATCGTGCAGAACATGACATCAATCTGAAAAGAGTGCTGAATCGAGCACGGGAGGTGAAGCTTAAACTAAATTCCGCCAAATGTAAATTCCGCCTTGACCAGGTTAGCTATGTGGGTCATATATTCACCAGCGAAGGCTTAAAGGCAGATCCCTCAAAAACAAAAGCAATCTCTGAGATGCCGGCTCCTAGGGATGTTCCCACATTGCAGCGCTTTCCGGGAATGGTAAATTACCTGGGGAAATTCATACCAAACTTCAGTGATGTTGCTGTACCCTTAAGGAAGCTGACACACAGAGAAACTGCATGGTGCTGGTATCAGCAGCATCAACATGCATTTGACACCCTCAAAGCGTGTCTGACCACCCCACCTGTATTATCATACTATGATGTAAAAAAACCAGTCACATTAACCTGTGATGCCTCATGTTTTGGACTCGGTGCTGCATGTATGCAGGACGGCAGACCGGTTGCATATGCGTCCCGCACACTCACAGATACAGAGACCCGATATGCACAGATAGAAAAAGAGCTGCTGGCAGTTGTGTTTGCCTGCACTAAGTTCAGGGATTGTGTGTATGGGAAATCAACAGTCGTCGAAACAGACCACCAGCCTCTTGTGACAATTTTGAAGAAGCCTATTCACACAGCCCCCGCACGTTTACAGAGAATGATGCTCAGATTACAGTGCTACGACATCACTCTGGTGTACAAGAAGGGTAAACACATGTATCTTGCAGATACCCTATCACGCGCTCCAAACACAGAAGCTCCTCCAAACACTGAAAATGACACATTCAGGGTCATGTCCGTCAGTTACATTTCCACTACTCGGCTGGAGGAACTCAGAAAGCAAACGGCTGAGGATGAGGTGCTACGGGTTCTCAGCTCGGTGATTCAACGAGGCTGGCCAAGCAAAGAACACAGCCTGTGTCCCGCTGTGCGTCCATACTTTCCCTATAGAGACGAACTAGCTGTAGAGGATGGAATTGTTATGAAAGGCCACAAAACAGTAATTCCTCGCTCACTACAGAGAGAATATATCACAATAGCTCACAGAGGCCACCCTGGTCTGGATGCTACCAAGCACAGAGCAAGAAGTATAATCTTCTGGCCAACGATGACAGCTGATATCACCGCAGAAATCCTCACATGCTCAGTCTGTAACAGCACAAAGCCGCATCAACAGAAAGAACCACTGAAACTCTATCCAGTTCCAGACTTGCCCTGGTCTACCGTGGCAACAGATATGTTTGAATGGCGCGGGCAAAACTACCTGGTGCTTGTAGACTCGTTCTCCGGTTGGTATGAGATTGACCTTCTTCGTAACATGACATCGTCAGCTGTAATCACAAAATTAAAGAGACATTTCTCTGTGCATGGCACACCACACACACTCATTTCTGATAACGCTAGGCAGTATACAAGTCAACAGTTCAGAGACTTTGCCAAACAGTGGGACTTTATCCATGTCACCAGTAGTCCAGAGTTCCCGCAGTCAAACGGCCTGGCAGAAAGAGCGGTCCGCAGTGCCAAACAGCTGATGGAGAAATCTCACAGGGACGGGACAGACGTGTTCCTCAATCTATTAAATTTGAGAAACATTCCTCGTGACCCAACATTAGGTTCACCTGCACAACGGTTGTTGTCACGACAGACACAGTCAACCATTCCCATTAACTCAAAATTATTAGAACCAGCTCCTAAACACACCCAGAAAGTAACTGCACAACTCCTCCATAAGAGAATGACCCAAAAGAGACATTATGATGCCTCAAGTCGTCCACTACAACCATTGGCAGAGGGCCAAGTTGTCAGAATGCAAACCCCAAAAGGATACAACAGTCTCGGCGTGGTAAAGGAGGTAAACAAGGAACCTCGATCTTACACGATACAATGCAATGGGAGAACATACAGGAGGAACCGACGACACATCCTTCCTGTTGCAGAGCCCTCTCCATCAGGGCTCACACCTGAGGACATTGACGTTCAAAATACCACAGCACGTACACCGAACTGTGTTTCTGCTGCACCACACACATCACACATACACCTCCCACAGTCTGAATCCACACATGCTGACTTGCCAAAACACACAATACAGTCACCTACCAAGGCCAGCAACACACCTTACAGAACACGTTCAGGTCGCATTTGCAGGCCTAACCCAAGATATGAACAGTGAACTTTACTAATGACCAAATAAGTGACACTTTGTTTATTTTCTTAAGTACCTGCTAAAGTAATGTTTATTATGGCTATTTCTATATTGCCAATACTATTATTTGTTAATGTGTTTTCTTAAAGCAGAGATAGTCTTTTGTGTATATAATGGTTCAGTTTCTCATTGTGACAGTTATATTGATTTTATGAGAAGCCATTAACATTCCTGGTTGTCGATTAAGTTAATGTCATGCAGCAAATACGTTTATTGCCAAATGTTCTTCTTTTAGTTTCAGGAGGTTTCAGCTAAAGGAAGGGGATGTAGATCATTCCAGCGAATAATCTCTCTGAGCTTATTGTAATGAATACATCCTGATGTGTTGCACTT